>NC_092458.1:61626338-62278838 GCF_047495875.1 Pithys albifrons albifrons
CTATCTCCACTTTGCTGCACCTGCACCCAAACTGTCTTATTATCTTGCTAAAATTTAGGCCAGCTTCTGAAGCTCCTGTACCACTGAATTTCTATTTTTTTCTGGTTAAAGCAGTCACTGGAGTTTGTTGGGCACTGGTACAGATGGAATGGACAGACAAAGTAGCACACTTCCAGGAAAGTCACACCACTTCAACACCACTTTGTTCAGAGATTTGCACAACTTTGGAAAATACACCATCCCAAAGCAACTCAGTTCAGTGAGTACATAAGAACATACACGTGTGCTTCAGAAAAGCCATCTGCAAGCTCAACACTGGCAGTCTCCACATGTATGGCTACATGCTGTGAGTTTACTCCAGCTCTTACAAGCAGATCTGGATCATTTGCAGGCTGAAAGCTGCTCTAGGACCCAGGTCACAGTGCATTGGTAACATACCTTCTGGGAGCTCTAATGGCCAGTCTGCACTTCAGGCAAATTTTAAAACTGACTTCATGAAAATTGCACTAGTTTCCTCTAATAAAGGACTTCATGATATACCAAACACACGTGTAATACCAGATTCTTACAAAGTGACATATTTCTGATAATGAAAGTAGAAGACAAAGGATATTCTCAATCACACAATAGATACATCTGCAGCAAAGACCCCATAGAGAGATCTTTTTCCTTTTAAAGTAAAACTTTCAAGAACGTATTTCTGCCTGAGATGACAGATCTCTCATTAAAACACATAAGAAGAAACAAAAGACATATAAAAAGTAACCAAATTGTAAGGCATGACATTTTACCCTGATATTCCAAACTAAACCCCTGTTTTTAAAGAAGAGAGAATTTCAAGTTTAGCATACATTGTAAGTTATGGAAGAGAGAAAGCTCCAGATGGCAAAGAAAAAGCCGCACAAAAAAAGACAAATTACACAGAAATCCTTGCATGATCCATTTTGATTACTGTAATTCTATAAGCTTTCTAAATCACGAGCCTTTTTTTTGCAGTACCACAGAAAGCACTGCAATTTCATATCACTCCAGGGAAAATTCCTTCTATTACTTAAATTAACTGCATAACAAATTAAAAATCATTTTTTTTTCTAAGTGGTTTCTGTATGGCACTTTCTTTCAGTTTCTATTTCTCTATTAAAATCCTTCTCTGTCTTTTCCCTTTCCCTACAACTGTTCAAAGCTCAAAGTCAAGGTTTTTCTCATGTAGTTGCATCTACACCAACACATCTTCCCATTTTCTCCAAAGCACTGGATCACAGTTTTCTTATATTAGGCTGCATGTTACCCTTTTTTTACTCTCCCTACATGTTCGCAATTCTGCTTGGCAATCACTGTCTAAATTTCAATTCCCTCTCAACAAAGCCTTTTGCTATTGCGTACATTTTAGCATGTGAGATATAAATACATTTTCATATATTCTTCACTGGATATGACAGATATAGGCAATACAAATATTTCCATAATAAAAAGAATTCTTAGCACTGCAATGGTCATATTGTCCTTTAAAGTAATATTTCTTTAAAGTGTGAAAGCCTGACTGCATAGTGTCAAGTCCAGTGACCAAAGGCAGCTGCCTAGAGAACAACCCTTTCATAGGTGAACCTGAATCTTATTTTATGTGATAATAACTATAGATTTTTAAATCCAGTTTAAAAATTTCTGTGCATGCTTTTTGAAAGACAGCATTGCTTTTCCTAACATGTTATTCATGTCCTGTATTGTACCAATATGCAAATGTCAATAACTGCAATGAAAAATACAGAAACAGTACAACTAAGAAAGTGATGAATTCAATTATAACTAAATTGTCATCTGGTGTTTTAAATCTGTGTGCAGTCAGGATAGGTCTCTAGGCAGTTTTTACTGACTTAGACAGGCCAGACAAACCAATACGTACTTCAAATGAGAGGTGAACAAAAGCTATTAATGAATTGCAAGATACTGGACATTCTGATGAAAATCGTGATCTTGTGACTGTATCACACAGAAAAGCCCCAGCAAATTTTGCCATAGCAGCTTTAAGACATTACCCTCCACAGCTGTTCACCCCTTTCTGCTTTACTGGTAGACCTCTATCAGTGTTAGTGAAGCAGAGTATTTGTCCCTGCCCTAAAACACCCAGACATAGTTCAGCATCTTAGCCTGCACTGCTACAGGGAGTTACTAAAATATACATACCACTCTGCTGACTCTGTAAAAAAGCAGCTACCTCTCGCAGAAGGGGATTTAGTAACATATTAATCTGCCACACCTGTTTCCTCAGTAAATAACAGTCAAAACTTGGTTTTTTTCAAATGTGGTCACTCCTACAGCAATCTTCCCACTATCTTTAAGAATAGCTTAGGGACAAAATTTGTGACAAATAGTATCAGAAAGCTTAGATATATTTGTTTGAAGGTAAAAATGTTAGCTTTTTAACCAGAAAAGAGGATATGCTCAGATCCCTGCCTTCACACAGGTTCCTTTGCCTTGCCAATGCCCCAGTCTGTGCACTGAAGCAGAACGTTCCCATGCTGCAGAGGAACTGCCATTTCTACATCATACGCTACCCTGAGCACAGAGAAAGTGAGTGTAGCCAAATCCATCAACATTTCACAACTTTTGGTACCACACATGGACACTGTACATCACAATCCAAATAAGCGATTACAGCACAAACAAAAACAAGGCACCCAGCATTAAACTAGTTAGTTAAAAAACATGGATGTCAGTGGCAATGCAGAACTCGGCATGAACAATGGCTCCTAGGACTACAGAATGCTTTTGCAGATCAAGCTGAATCCCAAGCTATTGTGTCTACAGTGTTATTAGTACCTGGTCCAGATGGTAAAGTCAGTTCGGGTACCTCTCTACAGTCATTATTCCACCTTACAATTAGCCTGCTGTGATTGATACACAGTGTTCATCAAGAATAGAGAATTTTGATATGCTTTGATGCAGACCAGAATCATTGTGAATATTCAAAATGGTTTTGGAAGTTAGCTTACTGTATTATCTTCTCTAAAAGATTACAATTAATTTCCATGGAAAAACACCCTGATGAACTGCAACACCAATGTAATATTTTCGGATACTCTGTTCAACAAAATCATCTCTATTAAGCCATAAAATAGTTCATTATTACACTATGTGAAAAAGTTGAAACACATCATAACAGTTGTGCATGAAAATGTAAAGTACAGTATGAAATTATGTTAGATTAGAAAAATGCAACACCAAGCACAAACACAAAAAGGAAATTTGCATGCACGTGCATGCAATGTCTCTAAACAGAGATGTCTTCAGAAAAAAATCTCCAGAGGCAACATTTCCTTTGTTACGCAAAAGGGATAGTAAAATGTCTAAGCTGGCATTTCTACAGACAGTGCATGTCTGAACAAACATACTGAAATTTCTTGTTTTATTACAGCAATATCTCTGGCTATTGTCTGGACCTGTCTCTCTAACTTTCCCTGAAGTCCATGCAAGGAGAGAAAGGCCTCCTGAGTGAAAATGCAGGGCAGAAGCTGAGTACTCAGAGCTGGTTTTTGAAGAATCCCTTCATTCCTGGGCACAGGCCTGAAAGCATGGGCTACTGACTTCATACCCTGCACTAGAAAGCCACTGACCCAGTGTGAGGTGGGAAACTATATTGTCTTTACATGCACATCACCAATAACTATACAATGTTTCAAAGCAACAAAGAGTACGTATGAATGACCGTTACCCTAAAAATTAAGAAGACAACTTTTTTTGTCTTTTTAAGAAACACAAACAATGAACCTATCTTTGAAAAATCATGTGATGATGTGGTACTCCACTAGCCCTTACTCAGTTCTGGGTGACATGGTTTAGGCACTGCAGTGGTAGTGCTGAGTTGAGGGTTGAACTTGATGATCTTAAAGGTTTCTTCCTACCTTGACAATTCTACAGTTCTATGAAACACTGAAGTGTTTAGCTAATGACTTGGTTTATAAGGTAGACCTTGTATGTTTGGCCATCTCAAAACAAGATTATTTTGATGATGTATTCATTGCATGAACACCACATTAAACTTGTTAATAAAATATTTGATGTAATGGATGTTATTTATTATGGTAGAACACAAGATATAGTCAGCTGGGTCTTTCTATTGCACAAGATTTATGGGATTATAATGCAAATATACAGAGGTGCATGACCCATGACTTCAATAATCTAACTACACATCTTGTACAACGTGCAAACCACCATCTTGTGTAATGTACTTAAGATATTTAACCCACTTTTGGTCTAGTGATAAACAACTTGCAGCACAATGTTCCTTCCACAAGAACAATTAAGCTACATTTTCATCACTTATTACCTCAATTCCAAGCTAAACCTTTCACCAATGTCAGAGCAACATTCCAAAGAAAATAGAAGAGTTTCCTTTATTAAAAAATAAAATTTTAAACATTTAATAAAATTATTAGAATATTATGAATTAGAACACATAAAACTTTTTTATGTGTGTAGTGCTATACATGATTTTTTTTTATTATGTACAGATTCCGATTTTTTCTCATAAATATCACAGATATGCATATAATTTTCCACCTTATTTTTTCTACTAATTATTTCCTTCTTTTTAACATTTATATAATTATTACAAAATATATAACTGCACAAAATACAACAGCTCAGGACCTGAACTGGGGAAACTCCATTTCTCTCATCTCCTCCAGTCTCCCCATTCTTAGATGAGGGGCCTCCCTGCTGATCAGCTCATCCTTGTCTACCTGGTAAAACAATTCAATGCCCTATCACTCAGCCTAAAAATCTACTGGCTTTCTGCCAGAACAGTTAGGTGAATCAACCTAGCATGCTATAAACTGGTCTAAGAAGAGATAGGAAAAGATGAGGGAGGGAGAGTGGGCTCTCTTGGCAGCAGCAAGTCATCAAGTCAGACTTGACTGTATCATTGAACCATATTTTAAGGGAGGAACTCAACGGCTCTAAACTCTATAAATAGATGATTGAGTGAATTAAGTAACTCCAGAGGGCTACCTGGCCTGCATAAGACCCAAAATGTCCTCTAGAGGTACCTACATTTCCTAAATAAAGCTATGGAAGTATCACATTTAGTATTAACAGACAGGTGGAATGGATTTACTGATTCCCTCTTCCCCTACTACTTCGCTCAGCAAAAGAGCATCTCATTCATTCACCTAAATTAAAAATTAGGGATGGAATTAATTACACTTTCAGTATATTCTTTCATACCTCTTACATGATTTTTTGATGTCTCTCAAATTTAGATAGTTAAATGGAAAGACAAAATAACACTTGAAAGTTTGCCTCCCAATTCTGATTCTTCTAATTTTACCAGCCACTGTGGATACAAACATCCTTGCTCTAGCCTTTAATACAGATACAAGAGAGAAGAGAGAAAATGACAGCTTGCAGCTGCTTTGCCATGAGCCAAGGTATTAAATGATAGTAAATCTTGTGAGCTACTGACACAGCCTTTTATGCAATTTCCACAGAATCCTACTATGAGATGGACTTTATGCTTAAGTTGTTGATTTCCATGTTGAACATGGAAAACAGTTTCTAGCCCTATGTCAGCTATCAGTGATTCACACTAATTTGAAAATGCTTTTTGCATATAGAATTGGTAAGCCACTCACATTCATCGCAGTTTACACGCTTGAATACTTGTCTTGCTCCGTCATGGATGAATGAAGTAACAGGAAATTGATCTTCTTCTTACTGCCACAAGCCCTGGGTTTATGTAGATTAATACATGATAGCATAAACATAAGCAGCAACCTGGGCTGCATTAGGATGTCCTGCCAGGAAGTTGAAGTATGTGATCCTTCCATTCTACTTAGCACTGGTGATACACATGTGGAGTGCTGGGCTCAGTTCTGAGAGCCTCAATACATGAGAGACATGGACACACTGGAGAAAGTCCAGTGAAAGGTCACAAAGGCGGTTAAGGAACTGGGAGCATCTAACTTTCAAAAAAGAGACTGAGAGCTAGGATTATCCAGCCTGGAGAGGAGAAGGCTGAGGAGGAAAACTTAACAATGTATATAAGTACCTGATGGGAAGGTGTAATCAGGGCGGGTCAGACTCTTCTCAGAGGTGCCCAGTGACAGGATAAGAAACAACAGGGACAAACTGGATTCCAAGATGCACTCAAACCTGAGAAAAACACTTCCTTACTGTAAGGGTATTCAAGCAGTGGACCAGATTGTCCAGAGAGGCTGTGGAAGTCTCCAGTCCTGCAGGTACTTAAAACCTGACTGGATTTATTCCTGGACAATCTGCTCTAGTTTATGCTTCTCTGTGCAGAGATACCGACCTATCTGATCTCCAGAGATGGCTTCAAATCATTATTATTATTCCAAAATTCTATAGCTTGTATGACATCATATGCCAAGTGTGAAGAATTAAGAATAAAAAAAACATTTTAACAACTTAATTTCAAAGCCATCCTTTTTCCATTTAGACACACAAACAGAATTTGAAAGTAGTAGATTCTTTTCTAACCATATTATTTATTTAGCTTCTGAAAGCTGAGAATATTCAGAACATGCAAAATAATATCTTTATTTAGCTTCACAGCTAATATTTTCATTGCATTTCTTGCAGACATATGCACATAAACATACACAACCAGGACACTCTTTACTCACACAACTATTTTAAAAAATGTAGTTAAATATTTATAAAAAACTGTTTGCAGTATTTTGGTTTCAATGTTGCAAGCTTCAGTGCTCAACTCCCTATTTTCTCTAATCACTTGGTGTATTAAAGGATTATATATAGTAGATAAAAATTTTACTGGCATCTCTAAGCATTTTATTTTATCTCAATCACAACTTCTTGGTATTTCACTCCATCAAAAATTATCTCTGTACTCTTTCACAACTATTTAGATAAAAGGAATTGCCACTGCAAATGAAAGTGGCTTGCCAAATTCATAGCGAAGGAAAAGATAACACAATCTTACCTTTAGTAATTCCATCAACTTATTAAAACTGTTCTCAATATCTACTGTATATTTGTAATTAATTCATAGAGAAATAGACTGGTAGCATGTCCATCTCCAAGTATCACAAAAGGTGAAGTACAGAACCTGAATTTTGGTTTTACAACTAACACATATGCAAACTTTAAACAAATGCACTGAAATTACTGCATAAACATATTAGGTAGCAGCAATTTAGAAGACACATATACAGTCCTCAGCCTTTGAGAAACAGACACCTCTGGTATGCTCTGAAAATCAGAGCACACCATGATATAAACACCATGAATGTAAAAAGAACTGTAGAGTTTTCTTAGCTAAGGAAAGAATATAGAACCTTACAGAAGCTCTAGCATGTCTAGTTTTAATTTACCAGTGACAAAATCAGACAAGCTTGCATGCCTGCTTGTAGCTCCATTTAATTTTATTCCTCTGTTTAAGCAGGATTCCAAGTATTTGCCCATTTTTTTAACTGTGATTCAGCTGCATGTGGCAGTTAGGGAACTCTGTGCACAGATGCAACATTTTTTTCTGACTTCAACAATGACCAAGATGTACAATGACATCATGGAGGATTTCTCAGTTTACATCTTTTTCATTAACTGAACAAACGGTATCGTAGATCACTGGTTTTAGATTAACATCCTTATAAATTCAAGACTTGAAATAACATTTAATGACTTCATTGTAAAATGTGTTTTTCCAATCTATTTGTTTATTTAATTATTTATTTCTCCTTGCATAAGGAAAAACAGTCTATGAGGATAGAAGAAGCTGTAGCTAGAGGTATTCTCCAGGGATCTGTACTGTGTCCAGTATTGTTAACTTATTCATCAGTGACCTGCAAAAAGGGAGAGTATATACACTCAGCAAGTTTGCTGCTGATACAAAACTTGCAGGAGTGTCTGACACACCAGAAGGCTGTGATGCCATCCAGTGAGAGCTGGACAAGGTAGACAGCTGGACAGGAAGGAACCTAGTGAAGTTCAACAAGGCAAATGCAGGGTCCTACATCTGACAAACCACCTTCACCAGTAGAGACTGGGGACTAACCTTCCAGAAAGTAACCCTGTGGAGAAGGAACTGGAAATCCTGATAGGCAAGCTGCTAACAATGAGCCAACAGTGTGCCCTTGTGGCCAAGAAGAAGGCCCTGGGCTACAACAGGAAGAGTGCAGGCGGCAAGTTGAGGGAGGTGATCCTGCCCCTCTACTCTGTCTTATTCCAAGAGTACTCCTTCTGGAGTACTGTGTCCAGTTCCGAGCCCTTCATTTCAAGAAAGACATGGATCTACTGGAGAAAGGTACTCCATGGAAGAAGGTTACAAATATGACTTAGGGGACTGGAGCATCTCTCCTATCAAGAAAGACAGAGGGAGTTGGACCTGTTTAGCCTGAAGAAGAGACGACAGATGGGGATCTTATCAATGCTTAAAAATATGTTAAGGATGGATGCCAAGAGGATGAGGACAGACTCCTTGCAGTGCTATGCAGCAACAGGACAAGGGGCAACTTTTTATTTAAATCCAGCTGATATTTTAGAAACTGTTTTGAAATGTTATTTTTTACCATCTGCACACACAAGTAAAACTAATGAGGAGCAGGATTCATCTTTTTTATATTTAGATGACTCAAGTTTTTCTAGTTGTACTAGGCCCTCCTTACCACAAATGGAGAAATAAGCACCTCAGGAAAGTAATTCAGCTAATCTATTAATTTGTTTCTTAGATTTAGATGAATCGCTCAATCAGATTAACAACTCCATTAACTATAAAAGGATCCCAAAATTACCTCTCGGAATTGGGACCTTACATGTGGACATCTTTGTTAAAAAAATTACTTCCATCCTTTTTATTTTCCTTCTGAATTTGAAAGACCAAAATGAGTCTGTACATTAAGAATGTTTTTTTGTTGTTGTTAAAATGTAATAAACGAGCAGACTACTAAAACATATTGCCTCTTTAGACCTTCCATTTAAAAAAACCCAAAACCTAAAACTGCCCTGGGAAGTATGCTATAAGCTCTTGGTTAAACCTTAAGAAAAATTAAGAAACTAGTACAAGTACACAACAGTGTACCTGTGCTATCTTGATCTAGCTAGCACACAAACATTAGCAATTAAGAGATTGCAATGTGGGTTTTAGCAATGCTTGTTATTTATTTAGCATGTTATCCAGAATGTGTATAGAGTTTGTGCTTGGATTAACATATGTCAGAATTCATCCTGTGGCTTCTGCTACTCTAAACTATGCAGCTAGCTTGAAGTAAAACAAATATGATAGCACATACAATTAATCATGCCTTTGTTCCTCCTCTGTATCCTACTCTATGCTGTTTAGCACAAAGCCTTGTATTTTGAAATGAAGCTGAAAAACACTGCCCAAAGGGGAATTCTCAGAGGGAATGTATTTATGGAGGGGAACAGAAATTAATTTTTTTACCCTAGCAAGGAATAAGGCAAGGACTATTAAACTGCATAATAAGCAATTAAAAGGATTTTAAAGGAAGCCGAGATAAAGAGCTACTTAAAAAAAAAAAAAATCTGCATTTACTCATGGACACCACTTTGCCCTGGAACCCCATCCCATATACTTCATTTTACTCTTAATCCCTAAGCTTGTGTTTATCAGGTCCTCGACAATCTCTTATCAGTTCCACACTGGAAAGGTGGGTTGGGCCTGAGAGCTGCAGTTTCAGATACTGTGATCAGCAAGAACTAAAAGCTGACCTAAAAAGTATTCCGTAGAAGTGTGAAAATACCTCTTCACCATCTTTCCTCTCCAAGTAATTATTTTCCAACAAAATTATAGTCTTTCCTATGCAGAAGAAATGTGTCTTTTTTACATACTCTAAAACGGATTACTACTTGAAACAGTATCCCTGCTCTGTGTAGCTGACTGGATAACAGTGTCTATAAGCAACAGCCAGGGTAAAGAACTATTTATGCAAAGCTAAGGAGGAGGAATACCTGCTTTTCTTCAGGTAGAGAGCCAGTTCAGGCATGTCAAGAATCCAAAGTTCAAGACTTAACTGTGAACCATGCTCACCAAAGCAACCTCAGCGTTACATGGGAAAAAACAGGAGTGAAGCAGGAAAGAAAGAAATCCTAGTAGAATATATACTGCTATGTAAACTTGAAGAGGCTAGCTGGATTAAGGACCATAGACAATCCCTTATTATATATAATATATAATTATATAAGGACTTCTATATATTATATAATATATATATAAGGACTTATACTCCTTTTGGAGTAGACTAGAAAGCATTTAGCTCACAGATCATCAGTTCAAGTTAACAGTTAAGCAAAAGTAAAATTACCATGCAAGGGCCACTGAAGAGCTTTAGGAGTGGGAAGTTACATGACCCAGTCATGGAAAGTCATTTATATCCCTGCATTTGGTATCACGTGATGGCACATCCACAGAGAAGCCAGCAATATGATGCGCATGGTATCTCTCTGATCTGTTGAACTCTTCCAAGCAATACAATAATGAGGCAGGACACATGTTGGATAACCTCTATGGGAATAATTTTGCAAAGAAGGGGGGAATCTTTCTAGTCTGATTCTACTTTCTTTTACATAAGGATGGAGTTACTTCATTTGATTATGTCAGAATAACCCTAATCTAGCTAAGAAGAACAGAATAAACAATGGAATTCTATCAAAATATTGCACCTGCATCTATATAAAATATCATTTAAGAAAAGCTGACATATTATGAGGTTTTGAATGTTAAAAAAATAAAGTTGGCAAATTCCAGGTTTTGTAATTGTTAAATGCAAAAGGTTTTTTTAAAATTCAGAAACACTGGTCAAATTTGTTAGGTTTCAATGCTCTTTTAGGTTGGTTTTTTGAATTTTTTTTACTTTCAGGATTTCTTGTGAAAACTTCCCTGAGGTGAAAAATGTTAAGATAACATTAACAAGATATACTTTACAAGAATGTGTGTGGGTGGGAGAGGGATAAGACTGTATGTTGAAATGCTAAGCAAATAAAAACTAGTGACTATATGAAAAGCCATAACAATTCACAGATTTTGAGGTCTGCATCATTCAGCTTTCATTTTATCTTATTTAAATTCTTGGCTTCTCAGCTGTGTGAATTAAAGGTCCTTCTATGACTTTCACAATAGCACTTCTTAGTTTCCTGAAGGATCTTGGAGGGTGGTCAGGGAGAAGTAAGGGTTGTTTCTTAAATACACAATTTGGAAGAATGGCACTGATAAGAATTTTCTGACAATGATATATTTTCTTTTCAGTTTTTTCTTACTAAGCTTCCAGGAGAGTTTTGCTGCTGACTCTAGTTGCATGCAATATCAGTAATAGTTGAGAGTTTCTATAAATTCCTGCTCCATAGATCTCAAGACCAAAAGAGGCATTTGTAATGATTAAGCCTGGTCTGCATTAAAAGAACATAAAATTCCATTCAGTACTTTGTGTTGAATGTAGATTCACAGGTGGGAGTTTTCCAGTAAGAGACCTCTCATTGTAGACATCAGAAAAATTCAGCACTTGCCTCGAAAATCTGTTCCCAGGTAAGAGCATACCCTCTTAAAAACTACGCTCCCATCTCTACGCTGAACTGTTATGCATTCAACTTTCAACCACAGATCCTTGTTATGCCACTTCCTAACATGAGTGAAATATAGAAATCAAGCATTCAAAACCAGCCAGCAGACCAGAAGCAGCTTAGACTCTTTGTTAAGCAAAATCACCATTGTTAAGTTTCATGAAAAAAGCCCTCTTGGGAAATTAAACTTCTCAGGTTTTGTGAAACTTGACAAGATCCACAATTCTTCAATGGAAACATTGCAAACTGTCCAAACTGTAAATTTATGAAACTCAGCATTAGCTAAATGTTAAAGATCATTTTGTCATCCATTGTTATGTCAAAAGTTGCACGGAAAAAGGCCTATAGTAACTCTTTGTGATTATCCTAATACCTAATATTCAATTTCATCCTATCTGTACTCAGTCTGGAGTCATCAAAGAGGACCAAAAAAAAAAAGCAGAAGTGGAATTAAACTTAGTTCACTGCATGAGTCTGAAGAAGTGTAAAAACCTCACAAGTCAAAATGAATATTTTGAAAATAAAATTTTCAAGAAAAAACTACACTAAAAGGTATGAAAACATGAGTTTTAAACAAAGAACCTATAGATGTTTTACAAAATATTTTTCTAGTAATGTGCATATATTCCTTGGAAAGAACAAAACAAAAGAACTGGAGGAAAAAAAGATAGTGTAGAATCTATTTTTTTACCTAAATAATACCTTGCTTATTGATGAGCGGCTAATTAAGCAAAGGCATGCATTTTCCAGCTGGGAAACACAGCTCCATCCCAAAAAGTTTGCACTCAGGCATAAGTAGAAAGTCCTAGGGCCAGGGAAAACTGAGTTAGGCTTTCAAAACAGGAAAGATTATGAAGGAGAAACAAGAGACTTTTCCACCATGACAAATAGCACAGAAAACTCACAAGAGTTGAGCAGCAGCCACAAAGGGCCTGGTCTTGACGCAATGGGACAGACAGTCTGATCTGTGCTTGACAGTGAACAGTTACTCATTCCACATGAAATGACTGCTTCAATGAGAGGGATTCACCTCATATTCCCTATAGCCTAAAGGTTACAGCAGTTTTGCAGGAAATATCTATTTAAGTTCTCTCAGGCAGTAGAGAAAAAAGGTCTCAGATATCTACAGCAAATAAAAGTATGCAATGGCTTATTAAGTAAAGTAAGACACTGTCAATCTCATGTCCTTTCCTACATTTAGCATAATGTCCAGATCAGTCAACAAGCTTGAAAATGTCCACTTTACCCACTAACCTGTGAACCTTGCCAGTGCTGAACACTCTGGTTAATACATTATTAATGCAATTTTATGCACACATGAAAAGGAAATTATAGGCAAAACTGGATTAGAATTCAGAGCAATTGCTCCTGTGACACATCTAAATCTACTCATCCTCAAGGATATGAAGGGAACCTAAACTTATTATGGCTATAAATTCAAAACTTTAAGGACTTCCACTTGATTAGGAAGAACCCAGGAAAAAAATCTCATTCAAAATGCCTACTAAAGAAGTTATCATTTTTATCTTAAATGTACAATACTGCATCACTTATGCCTGAAGAAGCTGTGTGATGCACTCATGTATCTGCCAGAAAAAAAAGGTAATGACTAGTTTCCTTTTTACTAGGATCTCATATCTCTATCCAAAAGACTCTCTGTGAAATTCTCTCAGGAGTGATGTATTTGAGCACACAGCTCTACAAATCTTCTACAGTAACGATGAACCAGTTTGAATGGCATTACTGAGATTAAACAGTGTAGTCAGTGAATTAATTCAGCACAAAGGCCAGGAAAGTCTTAGAATAATATACAGAGTACTTCAGTGGTTTCTTTAACTGCCTTCAGTGTCTTGGGCTCTTGATATCACCAGCTCTGCCTAAATAGGAAACATCAGAATAAGAAATCAAATACTTTCAAGGCCTTAAAAAGAAATTTCTAGGGCAAAATAGTTTTAGGGACAGTGAATAACTGCACGGTATTAGTTATGAGAATCTTATCTTGCATGACCTGCAATTGAACACCACAGCGGTAAGTGGAAAAAATATTCTCAAAGATTTCAGCAATGGAGGCTCAAACCACAAGCCTCTAGGCACAAAGAGGCACTGGGCTTTGAATTAGGCTTCAAATGCTTCTTTAAAGGTATCTTTACAATTCCCTCTCTAATTACTATGTTACACCCTAACTACAAAGCTTTAAAGAGGCAGCAAGGTCTGTGGTAACAGCATTCCTATGGTCTTGAAGAAAATGCACCTTATACAGCAAAGTGACAGAAGTGCTATGCTGGTACTTAAGAGTTAGTGAGATTGGACTTCTGGCAAACATTCAGGGCAATGGCGTACCAAGCTGACTGAATTAATGTTTTACTAATGACTGGAACTTAAACAAGCTAAAATCCATTTTCAGGAATGGGGAAAAAAAATTGTCTTTTCAAAGAGCTTCCTAAGGACTTACTGCTAAATGAAATCCTATCTAGTAGTAAACCCAAAAACTAATTAGTTAAATATGTAAAAGAAAGATTAACTGAAGGAAACCCTAGAGAAAACAAGACACAGTATTCCAATCTAAGAAATTCTCATCTAGGCCAAACTCAAACAAAAATCAATACAGGTCAAATTAATTAATTTACTCTAATGGGATTTTCACTCTGCTTGTATCATTCCTGGCTCTTAACTTCATAGAATCATGTAGGTTGGAAAAGACTTAGAAGATCATTGAGTCCAACTATTAACCCAGCACTGCCAAATCCACCACTAAACTATGACCCTAAGTGCCACATCCACATGTCTTTTAAATACCTCCAGAGATGGGAATTCAGTCACTTCCATGGGCAGCCTGTTCCAATGCCTTCTCTTCTGCTTATAAAACATGTTATCTGCCTTTTCATCCTGGTTGGGTGTCACATAACAGACTCCCACCAGAACATCTGCCGTGTCAGCCTTCCCCCGATTCTTATTCATAAACACTCTACCCTATTGTCACCATTGTTAAGCCCTAGACAACCAAAACACACCGTAACATTGTGTTCTTTATAATGTCAATTATAAAGAATAGGTCATATAATTTCAGGGAAAATTTGAAAGCATCCAAGCAAAATTTGGGCTTATGAAACAAAACTCATGTCTTTGGGTTTCCACAAAGAACACAGAGTTGATTAGGTAAGAATGGTCCTTATATCACAATATGTAGCCAGGCAAACAGAAACTTACAACAGTGAGAGTATTCTAAATTGAGATGAACTAATTACAAAACTTAGATGACAATGTATGCCATAATTCTATTCTCTCAATTTTTAAAATTTAACTTCATTTTTAGTGTATTTCCACATTTATCTTATGTTTGTTTCAGAGGTATTTATCCCTCTCTGTATAAATATCAACCTAATTTTCAAAGAAATTCAGAAACTTCTTGCATACATTTTATTAACTGCTCACATGCGTTATGGGAACTCTAGGGGACTCTACACAGTTAACTGGACAGTGAAGTGATAAAAGCCAAACTTATCCTGAGGGCTATTTAGAATCCCTTGAGTAAAACAAGCTGAGCTGCTGGGAGCAGGGTTTCTTGACAGCAGCCAGTGTCCCTTCTCTAGAACTCTTTTAGAATATCCAAATCAAAAAATATTTCCAACCGACTACCAAGATAATTTCACAAGCTTATTATAGCTCACTTTAGGAATTAGTGTCTTTTTTCTGCAGGTTCTCATGTCACTGGCAATCAGTGTTACTTCTGAGAGTTCTCAATTCTTCCACTTAAGCCTAGTGTGTCTCCTTAATCCATTTAATTCTTGCATTTTGACCTAATTTTACTGCTCATTGTCATGCTTCTTTTACTGATATCTGGGCCTTACTCTATATCATAAGAATATAAAAGCTAAATTATTTTTAAGTAAAAGCCTGTTAAGTATTTACAGGGCTACCTTGAGCATTATCTTCCTTGCCTCTCATCTGACCAGGTCAAATGAAATCAATGGCACTATTCAGCTCAGTAAAGCAAGCGTGATTCAGCTCCAACTGATGAACTGGTAAACTTTGTTGTGACTACATTGTTCTCTAAAAGTGTGATTACTCAGCAAGTGATATCACTTGGAAACAAGAAAAATGTCTATCAACAGGTGATGGTGTTTGAGGCATTTCCCTTCTATCCAACCAGCACAATAGTCAAGGTGCTCATTCCACATGGAAAGCAAGACTATTGGCCTTGACTTAAAAAGAACTGGAATGGAATCAAAACCTCCCCGCACTAAACCCTGATCTGAACCACCAGCCTAAGGGTTACTCTGGAAGGCATTTCTCCTAATTGGTCTGTTCAAGCCATTTTATTCTGTGGAACATAGGTATTAGCAGCAAAAGAGAAATATAGGGCCAAAAGAGAGGAGAAATGAACACAAAGGAATGAGACAGAATTTGCTGGCCCCATGGTAACAATACTTAGTTGGAAAGTGGAATAGCCAAGTCCAGGCTATGTTCCAAAAAGTAATTAAGAACTCATATTCTTGGGCAGCAGCAAATAAAACGGGACAGAATATAACTGAGGGCACATTAGCAGGAGTATGGTATGGGTTAACAACCTTTGAAATGAAGAAAGGAACTGCATCTGAGACTTCCAAGTTTGGACAAAGAGCTCTAACTTCTGTCTAAAAGGCAATTAAAACCACAACCGCTTCTCCTTTTCTAACCCAAGCAAGTACCTAAACCCCTCCCTTCAAGTACACTGCTTGCTTTTATTAAAAAATTATCAATAATCCACAGTGAGGAGCAGAGGAAATCTTCGCTTTTGTATAAAATCACTATTTGAAACAAATAATTAAAAAACCAAAATTCTCTTGCCAAATCAGCTACCTTAATTCCTCTCAAAAAAACCCATTTTGATTCAGCTAGACAAAGAAGACCTTTCCTATGTATGTATTTGGAGGATAAGGTGATATCCAAGTTAGAAATGGAAAATTCAGTAATTTCCCTGTTTCAGTCTAAAATGCCATGACAAAGAGATCAATATAACCAGTACAGAAGTCAATGAAAATCTTTCTGCTGAGATTAGTAAGGCTTGTACTGGACTTTCTATATGCCCCATATAAGAATCTTGGACTCCTGTATACTTTCACAAATGCTTGCTATGCTGTGACCTTTCAGCCACATTCACAATAATGTTCCCATGAACTATTTTTTCATTTATGGTAAGGTTTATTTTTACTTTTTTTTTAATAAAACTGTAGTGTCAAACTAACTATTTAAATCCCCTGGTAATACTTACAGTAAGAAGTGTGACATGTGGAAAATTGTTTGGGTACCAACCAAGAGTATACTAAAACAACAGCAACAAGCCCGGCAACAGACTAGAATCCAATACGGTACTTGGCAAATGATGGCAAACATACTGCCAACATGTGATGCCCTCATTTTTAAGCCAAAGATAAATGTAGTTTCTTGGAAAGACTGGTGTTCCCAAATGCCATGAGAGGTCAAGCAAAGATGCTGCAAATAATTCCCAGTGATATTTTAGCAGTCTGCTTCTTTATGACCTATCAGATATTGAGTCCAAAATGTATGTTCCTACATTATTATTACAGCTCACCCAGGAAAACACATCAGTGTTTTCGCTTTGAAAAACAGCACTGACAACCATTTTAGTTTAGTAATCAAACTAATGGGTGTAATATTATTCTCTCACAAATGAATGAAGTATACCAGAAAGGTGAATCTCCTAAAAAAGTATTTCTTGTTAAGCAAAATGAAGGATGACAAATAAAATGTTTTTCACAAACTTAATGGAGAGTTTTCTCTAAGCACTGGCATAGTGATTCTTTAATAAACAGAATTTATTGCATAAATTTATTTGGGAAAAGTCTATGAAGTTTTCTCAGAACACAGGTTTAAAGGCTAACTCCATGGAATTGTTTTTGAAAGAGTCTTGCTTCAGTGTGGATTTAATCAAAGGTTAGTGCAGAAAATGCAATGCTGTGTTAAGGCATTTAGGGATCCGTAATGAAAAGTTTAAATAAGATTTAGCTAATGATGTAAATCACCAGTTTTAGTGAGCCTTGGCTTTGCGATGCTTTGGCTTTAAGTCAGAAAAGCTGCCCAAAGAGCCTGAAATAAAGCAATTCTTGTTTCCCTAGTGATCCTCACTCCTAAAATGGCCAAGAGAATCTGTTATTACTTCCCCTTTGAAACCATTCTACCCTTGAGGCATGGTATTGCAAGATACCACTTAGCAGTCCTAAAGAAACAGTTTGGAGGACTCCATTTAAGCACTGAGCAGAGAAAGAAGTTAGGTAAGGGAGGGAAAGATTATGGTTCAGATTAAGGCTGAACAGGAAATGGGTCTTCCCTTCTCATGATCTTGGGGTTTTTTTCAGAATGCTCCAGACCAAAAAAGCCCAAATCGGGGTTATCTCATTTTTTTTACTCAAAACTGAAAAATTTAACGGAACTGACTAATGCAAAATATTATTAGTATTGCACTAGCCTCTTGCAACAAAAAATACTGAGGCTCAAAACAGGAATCTCTTCCAGGGGTGCTGCAATCGTGGTTGACAGCTTCTCAAGCTTCAGAAGAAAGGTAGGGGAGGAAGAGGAATAAACAAGGCAAACTACTACAATTAGAGTACTAGACAAATAACAAGCAGGTCAAAACAATGTCTTCTTTTAAAAATATTTGGGAGCAGACCACTATTTAGAAGAGATAAACATTCCTTCACTGACTTTACATGACCTGATCTTGAACATTTCAGAGTTACATACAAAACCTAAATAGGATAAAGAATTTTTCATATATGAATTAGAAAAGAATACAACAATAGTCCTTTACAGAGAGGCTCTGCTCTCTAACTGGCATTCAGCAAACTGCTGCAGTAGTACTGCTACCCCAGAACCGATACCCACCACTGGGCAAGGAATGTATTTGACTCTGGTATTGCCATTGGAGGTATGGAGTTTGTGCCGGGGTTTGACTTTAGTACCAGCTTTGGGGTATGTTTGTTTTAGAATCTGGCAAAAAATTTGCCTTAAACCAGTTCAACCAGTTCCACATTATTTGAAACAGCACATTTCATGAGAAAATACCTTCTATAGATTGGATAGGTGGGCATTAGATCCATATTCTTATTCAATTATTATGAGTTACTGCAGTAACTTCAAAAAATCTCAGGCAAATAGAGAATAAAGTAAACAACAGACTTCAGTTTTAACTGTATATTTTCAGTACACAGTTCATGTAAGGAGTAAAAATGCCTCAAAACACTCACAAGGGATGTAGCGTGAAATTATAGCATGCAGTTTTTTGAAACAGGCACAAGAGCTCAACACACTGGAGCTAATTTCTGTGTCAACTTTCATTCCATATGGATTAGTGCCATTTTGCATAGCTAAAGCCCCAACTCTACACATGCATTTGGCGGTGCCATACATACACAATTTACTTGAGCTTCCAGAGTTGCTGCAGACACTGCAGCTTCTCATTAAAATTATCAGATATAAGTTACTTAATTAAAAGGATCAAGCATTTTCAAGTGGATCTTTTTCTTCAATCTAGTGAGTCTTTCAATAGTGTGCAAACTTACATACCAGAAATACATCCAGGAGTTCAACTATCAGTCTGGATTTGCATTTTTTTACCATCTCATGGGGAAAAAATTCTGCTTTCCCTGCCTTCTGGTAGCATTCATTCCTTTATTAATCACTGAATTAAGGACTTAATAATGTAAACATCAAGATTCACCAATCACATGTTAGCACTTGCCAAGAAGAGTTTTTTCTCCACCTTTGTAATGGAATGTAGACAACTCTTGAGGAAAGTGATTCAACTGAGATTATTTCGTAACTTTTGTGAAAAACAAAATTCCACACTTTCTTCAAGGTTTTGCTAAAATGGACTGATAACACTTTTTCAGCATCAACAGGTATACACATAATTATTTTAACATAAAAATTTAAAACAAAATGAAAATTGTTAACATCAACTACAGTAGTTTCTTTCAAAACATCAGACAGCTAATTCAGCAGCATCCAATACACTCCTCTGTTTTCTTGTTCTGAGTATAACAGAAGTACATGGGCTCACCCACATTATAGGAGATCATCATTTATCCTCAGCTAAATACCTTTATATGAAGAATAAAACCATTTTTTACCTTTACAGAACATTAGTGCTGATAAATAGCCAAATTGTGTTCAATTTATTTTACTTTTTAATTACTCTTACTAAAAATGCCATTTAAAGCCAGAAAAGCACTATAGCCATACATTCCTAGGTAACTGATGCTGAGATAAAACTAGAGCTTTAAAACTCAACCAGTTCTTTATGGTGAAACCTCTAATTTTAGTTTGAATACAGAGGCTTATGCTATCTCTTTTGAATTACAGTCCTGAGGGCTTTCTTTCCTTTTAAATGGCCTTCTTTTCTCTTCATACTGAGCCCATTTCTGTTCTCTTTAGTTACAATGAGAAAGTTTATCGTGAGACAGCCATAATCTCCAGGCTATTCGTCATTTGTCTATACTGCAGTTTTCTTCACCAGCCACCAAGCAACCAACCTTGTACCAGGACCACATTTCATGCTTTCAGATCCTAGGTCACAATTTGGAATGCAGCATGGTACTCACCTTACCCACACTGTGAGAAACGGAGCAGGCAAGGGGCCAAGAGCTGGCTCTTTTCACCTCACTTACCCACCTAGGCTGTTGTTGCCCTAACTTGTTCACTATAAATGCTACCGCATGTAAGAAAATAAACAAAATTCCAGATCCACAACAAAGTTCACACCACTTGTACTTGGTCTTCACTCCTTCTACTTGGTCTTCAGGCAATTGCCTAAGATAATAGACTCAGGCTGCAATCAGACCGAGGCTGACAAAAAGGCTTCTGCATTTGCTCTTGTATGTCATGGTAAAATTAACCATCAAAAGTTGGAGCTAGAGAAAGTCATGCTCTTTTTCTATTTGCAGTTCACAGACCATGAAGAAATATTGCAAGACATGTAGAAAAGTATTTTACAGGCAACCCTACAGGGCAAAATCAACTTTCTAATTCATGTCATGTGAAAATAGCAGGAACAGGTGTTGTATGTTTCCCTCACTAAAGCATGAAAGTTCTGGAAGATAGAAAAAACTTGGGTTGCAATATATGCCTTATTTTAGGGGTTTCTACTTATTTGAAATAGCATTAGCTGAATTACATGAACACATATTAATTCATTGAATCACATTCTGAAATCTCTCTTGGTTTGAACTGGATCACTTATGGACTATTACAAATTCAACTTAAGGAGAGACCCACTTTATAAATTTGTAGCATTAGGCACCATATGGTAGTACAAACCTGCTACTACTGCAAAATTCCTGATACACGGAAGCCTGGAGTGTGCCTTTCTACAGTGGATGTTGATAACCTGTGCTGCATCTTTCACTCAGCTCTTGTGTGTAGGCTCTGAGTACGATCTGGCTTAAAATCAAAATAGCTTAACAATAGTCTTGGTACCACTGAAAGTCTGCCAAAATATACCTGACCTGCAAAACACTGGCTTTGATGTCTTTCTTCCAAGGGTGGGAATATAGTTAAATTGCTGGATTTTTCATCCATTACAGATTCTAAAGATATTGCTAGTAAAATTGAGTTATTTCAGACAGACAACTACTAATGTTTTCATCATGACTTCAACAATTTTAAATGCAGCTTTACAATCTTCATTCAAGTAGAAAATCAGAAGTACTCTGAAATCCAACGAAGCTAATTTTTCACTGTGTCAACAAATAGCCTAAGGAAAGCAAAGACCATCTTACCGTCCAGCTATGTAGTCTGCAAGACAGTAACACTGCCAGCTTTAAAGGCTCTAAAAAAATCAGCAAGCACCTTGTTATCATAATGATTCTTTGTATTATGAAAAATAGCATGTCGTTACACTTGACAGGCTGTTAAAACTCTTCCACAAATAGAAGCAGATGTGGAAGGTAAGCTTTCCAATGAAAGAAAAAGTCTTGGTATAGAGTTGAATATATTAAGTGCAATTTGCTTTGACTACGTATTTGCCACTATGAAGTGTTAAATAGCATGGAGACAGGTCCCATAAATGCTGAGTTGTCAAGGGGTGATTCAGTTTCAAGAACTGATGTTAAACAGATTGCTGAGAGTGAACTTTCCTCAGCCTTAATTACTCCACTCACATGAAACACTGAAACATCTCAAGGCTGAATACTTGCTCACCTACTAGAAGAACAACTTAAAAATCATGAGCGATATCACTGAGGGGTGACATCTATCATAAGAAAGTGATGGTATTACTGTGAAAGATATAACATTCCATGTTCCATTGTCTTTACTTAGCTTTCAATTTCTCTAACCTCTATCAGTTAAAAGAAAATAATTATGGAAAAAAGTCAGGATTTACAAACTCTTATCTCACTACTTAAGTCTCTGCTGTCACAAAGATTCTCAAAGACAAAGACAAGTCCCTAGAGATACTGCCTCTTCTGTGCTTGTCCAGCATAATGAATAGGAAAACATATTCCATTCCCAGCAATGGTAGATGCTGACAAAACTGTTCAATCTGTGACAGACAGGACAAATCCCTTTTTCTCATTTAATACCCTTAATTGGCTGTGCTTCTTGTGAAGCAGTAACACAAGCTGAGTATGTATGAGCTGACAAGCTAATTGGAAGCATTTCTTTTCTAAGAAGTATATTATTAAATCAACTAATAATATTCAGTGCCAATTACTCCTAGAGCTATGTACCACAAATTAAGAAAGGTGATAAAGTAACACAATTCCTGTTGTTACACACAGGAATATCCACATTTAGGAATGCCCACATCAAGTACAGACTTTGGATGGAAAAAAAAAAGCCTGTTAATGCATTGTTTACTCTTTAAACTGTTTTTTTTCCTTGTGCTTTAAAACAAACAAACAATAAATCTCTGTAAATTTCCCTCAAATGAGTACACGCCAGTGTTCTCAGCTTGATTTTTATATTTTCTTTTGCATCTGTAACAATCCTGCAAAACAATATTAGTCAGGAGGATTCACATCAGTCACCCGACAAAGATCTTTGACAAGCCACTGAGGATTCTGTTAAGTAGATAGAATCAAAACTTGAACACTACACAACATGTACATCAGAGATAATGTTTGCATATGAATAGTCTTACAGCTGAAACCTTTAAAAAAGCAGACGACAATAAATATAAATAAAAAATTTAGAACGTTTCTCAAGATAAAAACTTAGGAGAATTTATGTGTAAAGAGCCTGGACAGGGAATAAAAAGGTCAAACTAAAGAATGCCCAGGTATCTGAGTACACTTACAGAATTTCACATTCTTGGTAGAGTAGGTTTAGGTTTTTTTCATTACATGCAATTCCGATTTCACCAACAGTTCTCTTTGTAATCACCAGAAATAGTTCAAAATATAGGAAAACCATAACAAGAATCATAGTCCAGGAGGTAACACAGACTTCCTTCAATTAAATTCAGTATTCTTCAACTCCCAAAGTATCCTTAAATTCTTTGTCTCTAAAAAACAACAAAAACACAGATCTTAGGAGTACTCACCACCATCTTCAACCATGAAATGAAAAATGTCACTGGTGGCATTGTCACCCCCTCGTAAAACATAGCATATCTTCATATCATCGATATCAGCTGGGAATAGTCAGGAAAAACAAATTTTATTTTAAATACTGAAGGTAGGAAACTATTTTTATAGAAAAATTTGACATGTATTAAATAGTTTAGCTTCAACAAGAGAGAGGCTGAGGTTCTCCAGCAGAACACAGGAATTCCAGTATTAACAGCATTGAAGTTTTAGAGGTATCATTCATTCTCTCTCCCTTACTTCCCCCTCTCCAGTGCCTTCTTTCTTTTAAACTGTATTTACAAAACGAACTGAAGGAAAATTTAAAAACATATGTTCAACAGTCAGAACTATTTCATAGTTTTAGTGGTCCATTTTCTTAAACAGAGGTATATCTCCACTAAGATATTGATTCTGCCATTCTTCAACCTAAAAAGTACTGTAGAGGACACTTACAGTGATTGATTTAAAAAACCAGATGCAATTAAACAGACAAGACTTCAGTAAGAAAAAAATGTGATGTACAATTTTGAATCATCAATTGCAATAAAGTATGTAAAAGGTAAACCAATATTTATTAATATTGTGTTTTCTATTTTCCTTGAATACTGATGAGAAACGTACAACACGTGAAAGACTAATTTTGTCACTGTCTTTGCAAGACTGCCGTTGGTAAAAAATCCATTTCAAGAAAGTGTTAGAAATTATTTGCATTAAAATGGAGTTCAAGTACCACCCAAGTTCTCTTATGATGTTAGGGTGGATGCATGAGCAAAAAGGATCAAAAATCACTTTTGTTAAAACTTCACAAAATCTCCAGTTCCAGAAGTAACTAGGCATCTTCTAGGGCAAACGAGTTAAGAGCATTATCAGCAAATATATGTAACTGAAGAATCTCTTCCATAAATGTTTGAAAGTTAAAGACGAAAAAATTCATGGGGCTGCAAAGAGGATGCAAACTCTTCATGCCAATGGAGCAAATAAATCTTTCATTCTGCAAACACACAAGTACTCCGCTCTGTTCATGGGAGTAGCCTTATCAAAGTCCATGGTTCCAGTATATATAAAGATAAGCACTTGAACCAGTGTTTGCAGGACCAGGACCACCTTATAAGAAAAAAAAAGCCACTTATCCAAAGACCTTAATTTTGCCAGAATAATAGCAAAGTAACGACCTGTTTTCTGTTCATTAAGAACATGTTCAGAGTTACTTGAGCAAGCCTATGCTTTCCTTCCACAGCTGATTAGGTTGTGCTAGTTATATCAAAACTTGCCTAGTTGTAAGCACAATCCATTACTCTGTAATTATAGCCCCCGCTAAAAATTAATTTTATATAGAAATTCTCCAGCATAGTTTTGAAATACATCCACCATAATTTTTTATTTAGAAAAATATAACTATGGCCACTAGCATAAGGCAGAAAGCTGTATACTTAGCAATTGCTCTGCCCTCTCCTTCAGTTGCAGGCAATCCGAAAAATCCGATTGCTCATGCTACTTGCACACCATGAATCTTGTTTCACCAATGATACTTTACTGAATATGTTTATAGAATCATAGAATCGATTGGGTTGGAAAAGACCTCCAAGATCATCGAGTCCAACCCTTGGTCCAACTCTAGTCCATTTACTAGATCATGGCACTCAGCACCACGTCCAATCTGTGTTTAAAAATCTCTAGGGATGGTGAATCCACCACCTCTCCGGGCAGCCCATTCCAATGCCTGATTACTCTCTCTGGAAAGAATTTTTTTCTGATATCCAACTTAAATTTCCCCTGACAGAGCTTAAGCCCCGCGCCCCCTTGTCCTACTGCTGAGTGCCTGGAAGAAGACACCAGCCCCCACCTGGCTATAACTTCCCTTCAGGTAGTTATAGACAGTGATGAGGTCACCTCTGAGCCTCCTCTTCTCCAGGCTAAACAACCCCAGCTCCCTCAGCCTCTCCACATAGGACTTGTGCTCCAGTCCCTTCACCAGCCTTGTTGCTCTTCTCTGGACCCGCTCCAGCACCTCAATATCCTTTCTGAACTGAGGGGCCCAGAACTGAACACAGTACTCAAGGTGTGGCCTCACCAATGCAGAGTACAGGGGAAGGATCACTGCCCTGGTCCTGCTGGTCATGCTATTTTTGATACAGGACAGGATCCCATTGGCGTTCTTGGCCACCTGGGCACACTGTTGACTCATGTTGAGCTTCCTGTCAATTAGTACTCCAAGGTCCCTTTCTGCCTGGCTGCTCTCCAGCCACTCTGTGCCCAGCCTGTAGCGCTGCACGGGGTTGTTGTGGCCAAAGTGCAGGACCCGGCACTTGGCCTTGTTGAACTGTTCAGGCTGTCTGTTCATAAAACCACAGGCATAAATCAAGAAATGGGAATGTGAGGTGGTGGAGTGTTATGATGGACTTCACAAACTACTAAGCAGCTTTCAAATTTTATCTGCATGAGACCCTGAACAGCCTCATCTGACTTCAAAGTTGTCCCAGTTTTGAGTAGGGGTTGGACCAAATGACATCCAGAGGTCCCTTCCAACATCAAGTGGAAGACTCTAATCAAGTTTTGCAAGCCCCATATGTTCATTAAACTGGAACTATTCAGCATTTTGAAAGAGGTGGCACATGGCAGGATAAAAGGCCTAAAAACAGGGAAGAGCAAAACATGAAAAGAAAGTGTGTAACAGCAGGTCCAATAGCCAATATAGAGGCTTCTCTAAGTCACTTGCAAAATCTTCACTTACACAAGGATTATTAAGTATATGATAAAAGTTTTTTACTTTTGCCCTGAACATTAGATAATTATTTATCTCAATATAGCATAAGCACGAACTCCTTGTCCTCAGGGAGAGAGAAGTTTCTGGAAATCACAGAAAAAGGTGGAAGCAAAAGTCATGGATGAAAGGGCACGATCTTTTCCCTTCCTTTTTCATCGAATGCCCTGTTGTGTGTAGCGGCTTTGGGTATGAGAGGTTGTGAGTGGCAGGGAGACAAGAATTCTTGGATGAACCCAGGAGGCTACAGTTTTGAGAAGTAATGAGACACAGCTCTGTTACTTCACTGCTGTCCCTCACCTTGTGGCCCACTACTATTAACAGGCAAACATTTAACAGTGCCAAATCCAGAGTAGTGAATTTATGCATCCTTCATGCTAGAAAGATTTGGTACACCACTACAGCCAAGACTGTAACATGGGTATGTACCAATGTGGGCTCTGCAAAATGAAATACAGCCAACTGCAAGTGTTCATCTCAAGCCTTACCACCTACACAGCCCAACCTGGCTGGGCCCCTTTAACTCTGAGTCTCCATGCTGTGCTGTCAGCTCATTCCACAGCTGCAGAAGGCTGCAAAAAAACTCACTTCATTGTTAATTAACCAGACATTAACTGATTGAAAAGTAACATGGAAAAATCTCTGCAGAACAGCTAATGCTCCCATTTCAATTCAAGTTACTTCACAGCCTTGTGATGAGGCTTTACTTCAGAACATTTGAGACATGTGGATTTTGCCTTATTTATACCACTTAATATTTTAGTTCCATGTAAAAAGTAAGTACCACTGACATAATTTTAAAACAGTTACATTACCTTTTAATTTACCACAAACACTTTGTGGTTAAGATTTGTGTAATTAAAGCAACAAATGCATTCATATTATTTCCCCATTGGTTTGGAAATTACTTTGCTTTTACAGTTGTGTGCACTCAGACTGTACAGCAACTGATACTCAAGACATGGCATGACCGACCATTAGTTAATAATAGCTTGGTCACTCTCATAGCATTTTCTAAATAAAACTAATTAAAGAAAGCACTGTATCTAAAGATATGCAGCTCAATTCTGTTATCCAAACTTCTATCACTGATAGAAAGTCTCAGCTCTCTGGACTAAGCTCTCCAAAGCAAAGAAGTTCCTTTATTCAGTGTTTATCCAGCAGTCCCCATTTCCTGTTTAAAGCTGTCACAGATGAAATAAATAAAAAAGAGATGCAAAAAAATAACAAAACCATTATAAATAAGCTCACTGTTGGACAGTTTCTCCTATCAATTATTATAGAGTTTAGCATGAAAAAGAATGTTTCCAGTGATCTAAAAATCCCACAAAATATTGTAATACCTTGTGTGAATTGGCTGATGCTATGGTTGCCTTTCCCCAAGTGGATCAGGAAGCCATGGCGTGGAACCTCTGTGATTCTGATCTTAAGAGTACCATGCAAACTGTCCCTGTCTTCCACTTTGAGCACCTTGTTGGTAATCAGAAACCCAATGTGACCTGTGGGCAGGATTCGGAGAGTCTGAGCACCCTTATTTATTACAACTTGAGGTACACTGTTGTCCACGGCCATTATTCGAATCTTCATAGTCTGAGGTTTCCTTGTTTCAAACACAGTGTTGGGGAAGACATAGAAATCAGTATGAGTGCCATCCGTAACAGTGAAGGAGAAACTATCCTCAACTGATTCCATGCCATCATGTTTGTAGCTGATTAGATTTTCATTTAGATCTTGTTTAGTGAATGTGGTGACTGGTTTGGAGTTATTAAACATGATCTGACCGTGAACTGGTATCTGAGTGATGATAAATTTTAGCAATGCATCAGGTGTATCTCTGTCTTCTGCAGTCAGTTCAAATGGGGTTATCAGTTTGTATTCACTTTCACTCACCACCAGATTATGTATTGTGACAACAGGTTTCTTATTGTCCACATCACTAATAGAAATTCTGAAAGTACGAAACACAGGGTTATAGCCATCAGTCACCTCAAACTCAAAGCTGTCCATTTTTACCTCATCTTCTGAAGTGTGAATGTAATAGACTTTATTGCCTGCTAATAGGAGCTGAGTAAAAGTGGAGATGGGTACCCCAGGCTGATCTGTGCATTCAAGATGACCACGAACAGGTGGTCTGGTAATAGTGAAAACTAAGTTCTCATCTGGACTATTCAGGTCACTGGTGCTAAGCAAATCGGTAGTAAGGGTTACTTTCCCTCCTTCCTTCAAAGAAACTCCTTTGCTGATGACAACTGGGAAGACAATATCAATACTACCTACTGTCACATAAAAGTAGCGGTCAATGAGAGGATTTATTCCATCTGTCACATCAAACTTGATAAGATCACGAACTCCTTCTCGGCCAAAATGCATATATTGAATCAAGTTTCTATCCACTTCATCTTGAGTGAAGTTCATTCCCAGGGTGATATTCTCAACTCCACCTGAAGGCTTTATTCTCTGCAAGAGGCCTTGTGCTGGCCCATATCGTATAATGTATGTCAAGGTTTTGTCTTCAGAATCAAGATCAGTAGCCTTCAATATTCTGTTATTAATAGTTCTAGTTTCCCCTATTTCAGCCTCCAAACCATCATTGATGGCCATTCTGGGTGTCTCATCATCTACAGGAATAACCATGATAGGCACTGTTTTCCTAAAGGTATGTTTACCATCCGTGAGTTTCACCTCAAAACTGTCCATCTTCGTCTCAGAGTCATCATGTTCATAGAGGATGTTGGAGCTCTCTGTTATCTGATCCAAAGTGAAGCTTTTCACTAGGACAGTTCCATTGACCAGCTGGTTCACAATGTGGCCATGCCTGGGAAGCCTGGTGATTGTGAATGTTAACTCATCAGCAGGGATGTCTGCATCAACTGCATTGAGGATGGGGGTATCAATAACCAGGCTCATGCCTTCCATCACAACAAACTCTCTCATAAAGATTTCAGGCTCTTCATCATTGATGGGCATAATAACAATGGGGAAAAACTGCCGTTGGGAAAAGTTAATGCCATCAGAACAGCGGAAAGCAAATCTGTCTTCAACAGGCTCTACACCTTTATGTATACTTTGGACATAAAAAATATGCCCTTGACGGAGGTCTTTCAAGGTAAAAGCACTTATAGCTACACCTGCCCTGGATTTTTCAGATCCTGGGGCAGGAGAAATGTTCTCCACATACCCAGACGTGGGCTGAGCAACAATTGTGCAGAGTATATCATCACTAGGAGTATCCACATCTTCAGCCTTGAGGTGAGCGGAAGTAATGATCCTTTTGTCACCTTCTGTTACCTTGAACTGCTCCCCCAAAAAAATCTCTGGGGCTTGACTGTCAACAGGAAGAATAGTTACCACGACTGAAACACCTTGAACAACATTGCCCCTGACACTCCACTTCTCAGACAGGTCAGACAAGGTGAGGTTGAAGGCATCTTCCTTGGGCAGAAGGCCTATTTCGCCACTAGTGTGTGCATATACTACAGCACCATCCAGCAGATCCCTCTGGGAAAATCTCTCTGCAGGCACTCCTTGAACCAGGATGTTCCCATGCTGAGGAGGATCCTCTACAATGAATGTCAACATTAAGTCATCTGTATCTGCATCAGTGCCCTGAATGACATTAGCAGTGATTTCAGCAGCACCATTCTCCAGCACATCTAGATAGGAACCAAGAGTGCCTGGGGGAAATCGTAGTGTAGGAACCTCATCATCAACTGGGTGCACATTCATTTTCAGTGTGATGGGCACAAAATGAACCCCATCACTCACATCAAGCCTGCAAGTATCACTGTTGGTCTCAGCTCCACTGTGCACATACACCACTCTCCCTTGTCTGATATCCTCCAGGCCAAAGACACCTCCTGGAATCAGACCATACCCCGAAAGCTGTAACTGGCCGTACCGAGGAGCCTGGGTCAAGATAAACCTGAGATGGGTAAGTTCAGTGTCTGTGTCACTGGCATCCAGCTCAGCTGGACTCAGGATATGGCTGCCTCCCTCAGGTAAAGTGAAGCCAGTATTAGTGATTTCAGGAGGCTGGTTATCTACAGGCTGCAGGTAGATGGTGAAAGTCCCTTTGGCTGCATTGCCAGCTGCATCTTGCACTTGATACTGAAACTGAATCAAATGAGGAGCCACCCCGAGTTCTTCCTGGGGGGGTCGGTACGAGATCTTGTGGTGATTGATCTGGGCTTGGGTGAACTGGGTAACTTCCACAGAGTGATCCTCAGTCAGCACAAGTGATCCAAGGCGGGCTCCATATACATCTGGAGCGTGGTTGGTGTCAGTGTCAGTCGGGGGCTGAGTTATTGTGTAGCGGATTTCACGGTCCCCTGAATCCTGATCTGTGTAACACAAGTGCTTCCTCCGCAGAGGGGTCACCTGCTGTTCTGCAACTGTCAAGTGCAGGCTGCTACTACTATGCAGCTCTGGGGCTAATCTGTCTACAGGATGTACCCGGATCACAAAAGTCTGTGGCCCCGAGCGGTTAGGTGGGTCATTGTCATCCTGGACTCTAAAGACAAACTGGTCCAACACAATCCCAGGGCCAGGGCTGTGAGCCCCAAAGTGCTGGTAATAAAGACGCCCTTCCACAATGTCCTGTTGTAGCCACTCTCTCACAGGCTTTTCATAGATAAGGGAGCTCCCAGCTAAACCTGGCACTCTCCTCCAAGAAAATCTCTCATCTTCTTCCTCCTCTTCCCAGCCAGGAGGTTGTTGTGCTTGGCGGAGGAGGAGCTGCCCAGCAGTGGGACCAGACTCCACTATGAAGAGCAGGATGGCATCCTGTGAGTCAATGTCGGTAGCACTAAGAGCACGGGTAGTGATGGGCACTGTTTCACCCTCAGCCATGGCAAGCCCTGTGTTAGCATTAAGTAAGGGTGGCTGGTCATCAGTAGGCACCAGAGTAATGGGAAAAAGGAACTCAACACGGTGACGAGAGCCACCATCTTCCAGCCGCAGCACCAGGTTGTCACTAAGTGGAGACTCACTGCCATCATGCTGGTAAATGACCCAGCCTGCTGCCAGCTCAGCCACCGTGAAGTGTTTACGAGGGGCAGCAGGTCCCGGAGTGTCGTCCAGGAGAGTGAGGTGGCCATGCCTCAGCCCTGCCACCACACTCAGCCGCACGTGCTCAAGGTCATCCTCGTCACTGATCACGAGGTTGGGGCTGGGACCTGGGCCAGAGAGAGGCCGCGACTGCCCCTCATAGAGCACGAGGCCAGTGTTGCGTGTCACCACGGGTGCCAGGGTGTTCATGGGCTTCACCACAATCACAAAGGCGAAAGGCTCTGAGGCAGCACCCTCTGGGTCCAACACCTCCAGCTCAAGCTCAAAAAGCCGCTCCCGATCCGAGTCCTCCATGGGCGGCTGGTAGGCAATGCGCAGTTCCCTCACATCCCGCTGGCTGAAGGAGGTGACAGGCAAGCTCCGGTCGTCGGTGCTGACCATGTGGCCCTGGCCAGGGCCAAAGGGAGAGGTGATATTGAAGAGCAGCAGGTCAGGTGGCGACTCAGCATCCTCAGCTGACAGCATGTCAGGCGTGAGCGCCGTGAGGACAAACTGGTCCACCTCCATCATTAGCATGGCCAAGAAGCTGGGTTTGGGGGCCACATTCTCAGTGCCGGCCCGGATCCGCACCAACACCTGGAAGTACTCGCGCTTCAGCAGTGCCCCGCCGTCCGCCGCCTCCCGCAGCTCCGCCACCAGCGGCACCAGGTCGCGGTTCGGGGAGCCGCCCGCAGCCGTGTGCCGGTAGCGCAACCCCAGCCGCAGGAACTCCTCGCAGTCCCACATCGAGGAAGGCATCGGGCCGCCCCCCGCCGTCTCCCCGCCTGCGCGCGCGGCCGCCGCGGGGTAGTTGAGGATCTCTCCGTAGCGGGGCAGCCCGGCCAGCAGCGGCAGCAGCCCCACCCGGCAGCGCTGCCGGCCCGGCTCGAAGGCGAACTCCAGGCTGCGGGAGTCCAGCGGGTTGCTGGTGCCCCGCAGGCGCTCCACGGTGAGGGGCAGGTTGCGGATGACGATCTCCAGCTGGGTGAAGAGCACTTCCACCTCCAGCACCAGGGGCAGCACCAGGGCGCGGCTCGGCGAGTCGTAGCGCAGCTGCAGGCGGACGCGGTCCCGCGCGGGGCTGCGGCCGCCCAGGTGCGAGTACTGCACCTCGCGGGCGCCGAAGTCGCAGGGGAAGCGCCGGGGGCTGAGCCGGCCTGGGCGCTGCCACAGCGGGTCCTCGTCCAGCACGGTGAGGTGGCAGCGGTCTCCCGGCTGCACCTGCAGCACCAGGTCCCGCGTGGGGTCCAGCCAGGCGGAGCGGCCCAGGGGCACCCGCAGCCCGCGATTGGCCACCACCACGGCGGCCGCCTCCGGCGACCACGGCGAGGACACCGCGGCGCTGCTGCTTGGTGGTGGCTCCGGCGCCCCAGCCCAGGCGCAGCCGGCCAGCAGCAGCAGCAAGCCGGCCAGCAGCCGCCCCGGCGCGGGGGCGAGAGCCTTCATCGTCCTTGCTGGTGGTGCGAAGCGCCGGGAGCCTTCAGTAGCGGCCGAGTCGCGGCTCCGCTCCTGCCGCCGGCGCGGCTCCTCCGTCCGTCCGCGCTCGCTCCGCGCACACGCCGCGCTCTGAGAGCGGCGCCCCGCTCCGTGGGGAGCCCCGCGAACCGGCAAGCCCCGCCCTGCGCCTCCGAACGGCCAATGGACACCCGCGGGGGGCGAGGCCGCAATGCGCGATTGTGCAGAGCTTGCTGTCAATCATAAAAGTTACAGGGAGGAACGCGGTTCCCCCTCCCTTCTTCCCGCGGCCGCTCTAGTGGTTGCGGAGGGGAAGGGGTCGGGAGAGCTGAGCTGTGGCCGTGCGGGAACGGGAGGGGCAGCGGGCACGGGGGGGGGGACAGCGGGCACGGATCGTCCTGCCGGCAGCCGCCACGGGAAAGGTCCCGCCGCCCGCCCGGAGCCCTGATGGCGGGGGTCGGCGGTGCTGCTGTCCCGCACCGAGGAGCGCACCTCCGCCAGCACCGGGAGCGGCGGGAGCGAGACCGCCGGCCCCTTCCCTTGCACTGAACATCCCCCCTCCTGCCCAGCTCCCTAGGGCGCAGTTAGAGCCGGGTTGTCCCAGCGTCGCCGCCGAGGAGGGTTTGGGGTTTCCTTCCTCTCGGGGTACCGGGCGGCGGGAGCGGGGCTGCCCGAGAGCTGAGCCCGGATAACGGGGAGCAGGGGAGTGGGAGAGGTTCCCGAGGGCAAACGGGGTGCGTGACACGAGGACAAGCGTCCCGGGGCTGCCGCCGGGACGGCGTATAGCCCTGCCTGCCCGCACCGCCGCTCCGTGCGCCGGGAAGGGAACGGATAAATATCCTCGGGGCAAAACACATCACTTAATATCCAATTTCACCCCTCAGAGGTGACCAGGCACCGCAGGGTGTATGAAAGCTTAGCAGTATTTCTGCCACCTTGTGCCTGCTGTCGAAAGCACATTAAAAAGAGCCCGCGCTTGCCGGAGTTCCTTGCCTTTTAAAATTCCTGTTTGCAGGCTCTGAATTTTAGTTCACCGTCCCGCACAGCTGCTAAAATTCTTTCATGTCAATGAAGAGTCTTTTTAAAAAAGGTTTCTAACAATAGAAAAGCGAAAAATACTACGAAGAGACAGATTCATGAACAACCCAAGGCTATTTGAAAATGAGTAAATTTGTGATACCTTCTTTCAAAATGATCTTTTAAGTTCTCTTTCAGTGGTGAGACAACATTATGGCATGTGATCTTATTGTCTATATGAAAAACTTAAATTTGGAATTTCAATTTTGCAAGTGTGGGCAATGTGAGCCGCATTCACATTTAAGTATTCTTCCCAAAAATACCTCAGCTGGGATAGGGGAACGTCAGTGGAAATCTACACCCCGTTCTAAAACACTGAATTATTGCAATTGTGAGATACTTTTATATTCCATTATTTACATCCCTGTGTAATACTGCTGAAAGCTATTTAGGTAAATAAATCTGTACAGAATTCTGGGCTTGCATGCTGCTGCAGGAGGTAGTAATTCTAGTAGTTAGATACCTAGCAAGTTAAGTGACATACCATTTTGCTACGCTTATGAGGCATTCACCCTGGGTTTCAGCAAATTAATGTCTTACTAAGCCTCAAAGGAAGATGTTTAGGTACCAAAAGATGAGTTCCAGGACCAAGGATTCCATAGTTCCACAAACATAGTATATCTTCTTTTCAGAGATTACAGTGTTCAGGGTGGAGAGGTTGGAATTGACCAGATGTAGTTGTCTAGTGTCTAGTCCTGGGCTCTGTTTTAAAACAAACAAGTTTAAAAAACTCCAAAAACAATAAAAACAAACAATCATAACCAAATGACTCAGAACAGAGGCTCGAGGTAGCACCACGGCAGATTATCTGCATGGTCATGAAGAGTTTAAATTATTAAAGTTAATTACTAATTTAGTGTATGTACAAATTTATTATAGTAAAATGAAGTTTTACTGAATTGATGTCCAGTAGAAATCTTCACATTTATTCACTTAAAGGGAGAAAGATTTTCCTTTTTTTTTTTTTCAGAATAAACTCCCTTTTGCAGAGTTTGCCACTGAAACCATGTGCATATGTACATATGGTATATGGAGAGAGACTTACTGAAAAAGGGTAATAAGTCACAAATAGCATCTAACTTTCTTGTTCTAGCAGAAGAAAAACACCCAAGGCATCAAATGAAAATTGCACTTTTTTCCCCCCAGATTTTTGTATTCTTAGATTGTTAGGGATAGCAAGTAAACATGTACCTTCAAAATGTTTCCTCTTTAATGATGATATGTTTTGAACATATAATTTGATACATAATATTTGAACATAACATTTGATGATATGTTTGTAACAGAGAAGTCTCTTCAAAATTTTTGTGCTGTTTATTAAGAGATCATATCTGTGACATCTCTTTTCAATTAGTAAAGAGATTTAGAGAAATATGGTAGATGAAAGAATAACTTTTGAAATATCTGTGTTGAAAGTGCACAGAGGAGAGCATTCTGACAATTAAGTTTTTGAGTTATTTTGCTGCTCCTGAAAAAAATTTAAATTAAAAAGTAGTAAAGGAATAGGATTGACCCATCTCTAATACAGGAATTTCTTCTTTTCAGTGGATACAGGGTTTGGTTCTTTGACCTCTGTTATCTCCATCACCAAGTAGTAAATTTCCATGTACAAACAGCAGGCATCGTCTTTATTTTTAGCAGTTGCTATCTTGTCAAACAAGTCAGTGAACTCTTGTGCCACAGTCCAAGTGCAAGGTGCAAGACTTGCTTTATTTCTTCTTCATTTCACAGCACAATATAAGACACAAAAATGCTCTGTTTCAGTCCAAATACCTGTTGCCCTGCAGGTAGAGATTCATGAAAAGTCCAACACCACTTAATTTTACATCCATAGGTTTATTTCCCATTGCCTTTTAGTGTGAAGAAATTTAACTGGTTTGTCAGGACAAGGTTGCATTCCTGAACTAAGAAACTCTTACACAGTCTGTTCTCAGAATTGTTTCTGGTTGATGTTGGAATGACTATAGCACTGGTTTGTACATATAAGGTACCTACAGTAAATGTAATCACATAACCTACCCAACTTTCACTCCAAAACCCAATCCAAAATCACCCTTCATGTTTCTAAAGTTCTTCTTAGACTTTTGTCTTACTACCTTGTAATATTTCTTCTGCTGCTGCTCCAGTAATTGTTTTCACCTGCTTGGCACTGGTGTCCTGCCCACCCTCCTTGTCTCTAGTGCTATTTTAATTTCAACTTTGGCTACCTACTTTTCAAGTCAACTTTCTTCAAGTTCCTTCCCACTTTAGAAGCAATGTCTTTTTCTTTACATTTTTTTCTCCTCCGCCTTTTGATCACTGTCACTCTTTTTGTTTCAAAGCCAAAATACAATTTCTTGATCTCCGATTAACAAAGAGAAAAGACTTGGTAATTTACTAGACTAGGCTGTTCAATCAAGCTTCCTTACTTATGGTTTATGTCTTGTGTTTGGACTCTGAAGTTTTTTCACTGTGATTATGTAATTTATAACATTATTCTGAAAGGTACACTAACGCACACATTCATGTTTTTTGTTGTGTAATGAAGCCAACAAAAAAGACACTATAAGCAGCTCAACTGTTTTCAAAAATTATTTAAAGACCTAAAGATCTAGAGTCTCTCAGACTTCCATTGGGTAAAATTCATCAGTGGTTAGAAAAGTTGTTGACAGAAGCTGCCCAAATACTGTCACCTGTGACAATGATGGTTCAATCTCAATGTGCAGTCCGGAACAGCTACATGTTTTGTGGGTATGTATTATGTTAGACTGTATTTGTACAAACTGTTATTATATCTGAAATTGTGTATCAACAGGAAATTGTTAGTAAGACATTTATTACTTATAGATGAATGCTTAATAGCTGATGGAGATCAGCACATCAAATTTTCCATGGTTACACATTTATCTGAAGTGCCTATTTATTTATTCCTTCATTCATTTTAATCCTTAAACTCTGTCAATACTGGTTATCTACTTTATTTATATTGCCATGGCTTAATTACTGAAAATCAGTACATTCAAGTGCTCATTAATTTTTATTAATGATTGTTTATTAATGAATAAGTAGGGAAATATTCCTGACACCACTTTATTTGAAAAAGTAGACAGAATGGAAATTACTTAATGGATAAAAGATCAAATCCAGGTCAAGTTATTTAACTCCTCCTGTCCCTCAACTGCTCTAAAAATACATATTTTTTTGCTAGGGCACATGCAACATTGTTTTTTTTTAGTTTGCTTTTATTTTTTTTACTTGTAACACACGACTGTTACAAAAAAATTGCAACAGAGATTTTTTTACCTTCCTGTCTGTCCTTGTTCTAATGCTTTCAGAAAGTGTTAGAATTCAGTTTGGAAAGGATGAATTATGCCTAAACAGTAAAGCCTGTGCTTTTTGACAATTGCAATATGGGCATTTTATTAGTGTAACCTGTGGAAAACTTTAATGGTTGAAAGCTCCAGAGTCATCTGGTTCTGGAGTTAAGGTCATTCTGCTCATGGTGCAATGTTCTTGACTGAACAGAAAGTGAGAGAGAATCCAATTCTAGTTTTCATAAAGTTGTTTATGAGTTCATGTTTTATTTCTGTATTTAGATCTCTGAGTTTAAAAAGTAGGAGTTCAAATTCACTTCATTGTAGGACAGATGTTAAAGAAGGTCGAAGTGAAACTTTTTGGAATATCCATCTCTCTACTTACTATAGTTTAGTATCTTTGGTAGTGACAGTGAGAGTTGCCCCCTTAAATAAGCAAAGGAAGACTTGTATATAAAAGTAATATCTTTTAATGGACTTAACAAAAATTACTACAAAAAAATAGAAAAGTCTCTGACCACATAAGCCTATCCTATCTCCTGGCCTGCCATAGAAATAGAGAATTAAGAATATTCACCCAGAATTAATTTTCTTATGATAAGTCCATGAAGTAATTTGAAAGAGAAGTTGGGCAGTTTCTGCAGAATGAAACCTTGCATGCTGATCATGAGATGATCTTCCTCCACTGTGGGTTACAATGGTTAGTCATTTTCTATATGTTTTGTGTTTAGCTGAAAGATCAGTGGTGAGAAGAGAGTGTATTGCACCAAGTTCTCACATTGCGTTAGGGTAGTTCATTCAAAGAGTCAACCCATTTTTCTCTGGATGAGTGATCTCAGTGGTTAAGAGGCTTTTATAACATGAGTATGATACTGTTCTTCTCAAAAAAATTGCAGCAATATATAGATATATGTTACTAACTTTCTCATGTTTTGGATGTCTGCTGGTCTTATGGAAGGAGATACATTTGTCTGTGGGTGAGTAAATTGATGAAAACAGTGCAGTAATTCTGCAGCTGATAGAGGATTATATTTAGTAAAAATATTTAGAATTATTTAAATTTATCTGAGCCAAGATGTTGATTTTTTGCCTATTAATAGAGCTCTTTTCTGTCAACTAAATATTTCTTATACACACCTATACTATAAACATGGCATGCTGTGCATTTTATATAGTATACAGTCATGTTCCATGACAAAGGCCATTGAATTAGGTCCAGAACTTCAGTCAAACAAGTTGTCAGGAATCCCCAAACTGAATGCTTTTAATAATTCATGATGCTATGGTATGTGTCATAAAATAAAACAAAATTCTTTTTAAGAATGATCCTGTCATCTCTGCATTGACCTTGAATAACTATTAAAATTGTATATCAAAGGCTGAAGAAACTGCAGTTTAATCACTTCAGATTCCCTTCACTGTAATTTTTTTTCTTGCACCTTATAAGAGAAATTTTACCTAATCTTTACAGCTTTAGTTGTCATAACAAAGCCACCCCACACAGGCAGTTTCATCTCATTTTAATTCAAACAGTATCACTGCCAAATACACATTTTCCTGTGACTGTGAACTGATGGCCTTTATGTTACACAACCACAGCCTAGAAAGTAAATGAGAACTAAGCCTTAAGACTGTGAAGTGGACAAGAACCAGTATCCCCTCTCCCTTTCATGTTCAGGTTGTGATGTCAACCACTTACCATGTTTCCTTTCTCCATAGATATTTCCTTAAGTTATCCAATGTTAACTTTACTCCCATTTTACACACAACTGCAGAAAATACCCAGACATTTTAACCTTTTGGGTCTGATACTGTGAATTCCACTCAGACAAACCTCTAATTGTCTTCAGTGAGTTTTGCCAAGGTAAGAATTACAGTCAGCTTAAAATATGATAGATGAGGATTTTATTAATATGTGAGTCATATGGACGTAGGTGTCTGTTCACCTCCATAACTATTAAAATTGCATGTTGATTCCCAAGCATTCCTGTAAAATTGTTTCAAACCAATTCTCTGGAATTTTATTCACTCTCAAATGAACCATCAATTAGTGTCAACATATACTATGAAATTGGAACTATTCAGGAGCAATAACTGTAAAACCTCTGAATCAAATGGATTTTAACTTGCTAGTATTGTAAGTGTTCATCACAGACAAAACCATTAGTTAGCAAGTAAGAATTCAAATTTCAGAGTACGTTGTAGTTTAGAAGGAAGATCTTTGAAGATGTGGATAAGCACTTATTGCCTAACTTCATCTTTCAGGTGACATAGACATGAACTGGAAGGCAGAGAACAGCTAGGATTTGTGTTTGGAGAAAGATGTTTGCAGCACTGCCAAGGTACAACTCTCAGAGAAATGGTGCACCATTTGGGATATGCAACAGACTGCCCTTAAACAGAACCTCCCAAACAAAAGAAAAAAAAATGAGCAAGGCATTTTCAGATTTTCCATCTCAATATTTACATGTAGAGTGTGAGAGGCAGAATATTACTGCCTAAGCTGAATAATCCTTTGTTCCATTCCCCTTTTTAACTTAAATTTTGTAGTAAAATGAGTTTATGGCATTTGAGTAAAAAGAGAGTCTTTCAAATATACATTCAATAAACTCAAATAAAACCAGTGTTCTGTGTCATTCCTCACTCCTTTCAACATAAAAAGACTGCATTCAGGCTGATTATTTTTAGTGTCTGACTTAGACCTTGCACCTTACTTCCTCCATTGACAGTATGTTAGACTAGGGTCTATCAGCCCCAGTAGGAGAACATTTAAATCATTTATTGCTGTATTGATTTTAAAATTAAGAAATTTTGGCAGCTGTTGGATTTAGGCCATGCCATGGGGAGACTCTGCTGATTAACAGTGAAGGGAGGTGGAGGTTAAAGGCATCTTATCCTGTGAAAGATGTTTGAGAAGTGCTCATGTCCTTCCATCCCTCTCTGGAAAAGCCTACATTCCTGGCTTGGACTAGGTGCTTAATTCCTAAACTTGCAAAATTAAATGTGACAAATGCCAATCCAGGTTGTAAAAGATTCAAAAGCTCTGAGTCTGTTGCCTCCAGGACTTCTATTTTTAAATTATTAAAAAACCCCAAAACATTTCTAAATGCACTTCCAGAACTTCTGCCACTTCATATGTACTCATATTCCTGAAGAAGCTAAACCTTTTCTTAAACATTCTCAGGATTGCATGTGATGCAGCTCTCTTTAATGTTCTGCTATGGAATAGAATCCAAAGCCCAAAGGTGTTGCAGCATGTTCAGAGGCTGGTAGGATTTCAGAGTGGCTTGTTTACAAGAGAGTAAGAACAATTACCTATCAGTTTTAAAACATTGCCCGCCACTGTGATGTCTCTGCACAACATAACTTCGAAAACCAAACTGATCCCTGATGTGGCCAGTAGGAATATACTTGGCCAAGTGGACACAAAATAGAACAAATAATATTTTGCACTAAGAATTTCTGGACCTGCTTAATGAATGAACAAAACCCATGCACCTACCTTCCCTGTTTTTAAAAGCAGTTAGCTATAAAACTTCTTTTCTTTAAAAACCCCTATTTGCCATTAACAGCTCAACTAGCAAACATACATTCACCAAATAGTGAGGGATGGGGTCAGAGGCCACCAGTGTCGGACCCACCATAAAATTTGCTCTTGCTACAGGATGTAAATCTGCAGCTAAGCAGATAAATCAAGATCTCCTTCAGGGGCTTCACAACATTGCTGATTGCCTTAGATAGCTAAATAAGTATTTGCAGACAGATAAGCTTGGTAATTGCAGTATTTCCAACTATATTCAAGGAAATAAAATTGGCAGCTTTATTTGAAAAACTCTCAACTGGAAGATGAAGTTTGTGTGGTTGGTATATGTGCTTGATCCACAGTTCAGATGTTTTTGAGGTGGGTCACCATTAGGCCACCTGTGCTCATTGTATCTCTGTGAACAGTGCTGGGACCTTTATCATCTGCTGGACACACAGCGTCTGATTACCTTTCACCCAAACAAGCACCTTTGTATCTTTGCACTTTTTCCAGACATGGCAGATTTCCCTGTTACTGTTTAAAGCCTGGGTCTTTAGTATATGGTCACAGGCCTTAAGAAACTACTTTTTTTTTTTTTTAACCATCTTCTCAGAACTCATTATGGAATAACTCTCATACTGAAGGTCCAAACGAGCACTAAATACATCATATATATCCACAGGAGAATTCTCCCTCCTCAGGGTTGCTCATTTATGAAATCATTTGATAAAAATCCTCACAAAGCAAATCACCATTTCTGCATACAGTATTCCAGGCCATTCATTTATATAACAAACTGAATTACTGTAATGTATTATCCTCCATAATGTAATGAGGTTTAGATTTGCTTTTCTGCCCCTTACTGCAGACTGATAAGAAGTCAGTAATGAGCCAAACACAATGTTGCTCTGAGTGGTCATTTTTCGTTCAGAACCCATTTAAATGCTGTATAAAGTTTACATTGTTTTGTCTAATGAAATATTTTAGGCTTGTGTAAGTTAAATTTCTTCTACCACTTTCACTTAAATTTCTCAAGTCTGTAATTATCTGAGAATTTTCTTACACATCTTTTTTTCCATGACTACATCAGGACTGCTCAGTGGTGAAGTTTTCAGCTGAGAAGCAAATATGTTTCTTTCTCAGATCTGAAACTAGCCACTCCAAAATATTATAAAGCAATGGAAGCAAAAGCATATTTACAAGATAGCTGCTGAAAAAATTTCCTGAACATCTGCACAATTACCTGAATCCCTATAGATCTCTTTACAAAATAAAGTGGCATTGATCATAGATCATTTACCATGATTTTTCATTGTTGTTACTGGTTGTATATCAAAGTGTCCCAGACAGATAGTGAGTGATATGCCATGAAGATTTTGTGTCTTTATGGTCTGTTTATTTTAAGGAAGAGGTAAACCAGTTCATAATGTACAAATAAACTAGTGATTAGTGCACTGCCTCAGTAAGCACTGGAGGTGCCTTTTAGGCTTTTGACTGTCAAAGAGAACTTATAATGTTTCTCCCATTTACCTGAACTGCCAGGCTAAAGACCAGTTTTGAGACACCTTCTGTCTTTGCCAGTAAAGCTAGACTAGCAAAGGGCCTGATGAAAGTTACTGTCTAGTCTAATGACTGAATACTCCACTTCCTTGACCTCAGCCCTGGAAATCAGACAAGACACAGGAAGTTAAAAACAAGTACTCTTTGGAGATTTTCTTGCTGCTTACTTCACAAAACCCATCAATCCCCTTCAAGTGCATGAACTCCTACAGCATAGCCCTGAATCTGAATGAATGGGAACATCTCATTACACCTGACTCTGTATGGCTGCAATGAAGGCTCATCTGTGCTCATCACTCCAGGCTCCTTTTGTTATCAGTGGAAATAAAAGGTGCCTTAATTTGCAATTCATCTGACCTATCTTGGGTATCTACTTTAGAATAAAATGAATAATGCTCTGAAAGCTTTTCTGGCTCCATTTACTACAAGAAAAGTCTGGGTGAGTAGGTCAGATGCAGCATAAGGATGAAAATAGACACTTCTAAAGAACATCCTTTGCATCCTGAGAATTGGAACACTGAAGACATGAGACTGAATTAGCCTTTATTAGGGCTGAGATATTTACAACAGGGAACCTGAAAACACATGAAAAACTTAATGCTTACATGTCTGTGGTTATTAATATTTTATATCTGCTACAAAGTGGCAATAATAACTCCTAATCTTTGAAGAGGACAATATGTTAGAAATTCTGAAATGCCTTGCAATTACAGTAGTCAAAGTTCTTATTTCTAAAGAGAAGCAAAAATGTTTTTGGAGAGTAGCTGATGGAATACAGTGAAAGACAGTGCACCAATAAATTATGTTCAATATGGAATGGGACACTCTACTCTACAACACAGATCTAGTAATAAATACTTTTCCAAGATATATATACACACACGTATATTATATGTATATGTACTTCAAATTAAGTGTAAGCCTTGTTATATTTCACATAAATATTTCACCATATAAAATGCTCAAAGTTGTCAACATTAGACAGCCACAGACACTTAAAGTGTTTAAGTTATTTGTAAAAGTGTAGTAAAATTGCAGTGTAACTTTTCTGAATACTTGAAATGTAGTTTCTGACAGTGAATTTCAATAGTTTAAATATTATGTAGAACATTTACATGAATCTCTCTAAAGGGTCAGATCGTCAAATTAAAAGTGTTTCATTTTTTAAAATATTATAGCTTTTTTTGGTAAGGAATTTATTTACAAAGCATTGAAGCTTAGAACCTATGACATGGGTCTTGTCCCTCAGTCAGGTGACTGTGGATTTAAGGTGACCTTGGGAGCACCCAGTTTAAAGGTCTGTCAGCATGTTCAAAGTGAGCTTAATTCATTGATACAATGGTGTTCAATCTGACATGAGTCCTTCAGGAAACTTTCCCTATTTCTGAATCAACAGCAAAGAAATCCAGTGGGTTGTAACTCCTTTGATAGTATTCTGTAGAAATATAATTATTCAGGTAGCTTGCTGCCAGACTTAACTGTGCTGGATAGATTGTAATGTATACCTGGAACTGAAGCTGTAATATTTAGAGGTCAGAGCCCACAAACGCTATTCAGAAAAGACTGTCTACCTCTGCTGTTGGAAGAAATTTGAACTTAGAAGTTTTTGTGCACAGCCCAGGCCATGGAGAGGGAAACGGGGCCTCTGTATCCTTGAGCCTGCTTCAAGAAGAGCAGTAAACAATAGATAGAATGCGGCAGCCGTTGGGAGAAGCAGGTAAACACATTGATACAGAAGGGCATAGTTTTGAGAAAAGTACCAATCCAGCTGGTAGCATGCCCTAGTCAATGACCAATGATATTCCTGTACTATTCGTAGACTGAGAAAATATGCGATATGTGTGTGTGTAAACAATAAATCAGAACACTGACCAATACTCCTATGGAGGTTACGTCTTTGATTCTCACGTCGGAACCTGGGGAGCTCAAAACCCGACATTTCTTACTTTACTCTGCACAATTTGTTTTCCAGCCTCACCTCACATAGTTGAGTTTTCTACATCCTTTTGTAAGCTACAGCATCCGTTTAACAAAGGGACAAGGACAAAATAAAGGGAATTCTAATAGTGACATCTAGAGTTATAGGATATTTGAAATGCTTTATGGGAAAGTAGTAAAAGAACAAATTATATGGGTTTGTTTTGTCTTTTTATGTCTTTTTTATTTTATTCAGGATGTAAAGATAGTTTTAGGCTTGGTCTGTGGTCTACAAAAGTGTTTAGGATCTCAGTTTCTATAGAAATAAACAAAGTTGTAAATACATTTATAGGTTCAGTCTTTGGTTCTCATATTTTTCCAGGGGCTAATCTAATGAAGAGCCCAACAGCCTACTTATCAGGAAAGAATCAGAAAATTGTAAGAAAAAACATAGGAATAAAAAGGATGTCAGGTGGTCAAGTAGTCCACCTTCCTGCCCTAGGGTGGAATTAACTCAACCTAGACCAAATACCTAATACAACAAAGGAGATTGCCTGGGGAGGCCATGCAATCTCTGTTAGTCAATCATAAATAGAGACAGTGCAGATGAAAACTTCTTACTCTGCCTTGGAGTAACCGCGCACACATGGTGCACTCAAGGAAGGACAAGCTAAGTCTCAAAAGATCTTTAATGATACAGTCTAAAGGCTGAGATGTTAATTAAACTCCTTGTGATAGAAATAGATCCACCTGACATGGCACTGCAGCAATTCAGGAGGCTAAAACATACACTCTTAAAGGACATTTCTTTACGTAAGAACCAAAACCAAGACAAAATGTATGTTCTTTTCCATCACTCACTTTAAAAATAGCCAATTCATCTGAAAATAAGAGAGTTAATGAGCATGTGCTGCTTTAGGAGTAGCTTATTCTATAATTTTCTGTCTTTGTTCATGAAGGATCGTCACTCTCTAACACTCTGTGTTAGTAGCTCTGTTATGACGTGCTTAAGGGAAATGCAATTTTATTATTACATTTTGCAGGAATGACAACACTTGCTCAAAGATGTCTCAGTTTACCTCTGTTTTAAGTCTTTTGCCTTTGGTGCACAAGGGGCCCTAACTGGACTTTGGAATAATCAGAATACATCTGTATTAGCATCAGCTGAACAGTTTTGCTGTATTTAGTTTATTGCTGTTTCTAGTTATTGGTACATTTTCCCAGTCATTACATTTCATACACATTCTCATTCCTTTCCAAACAGGACTAACAGGCCAATAAGCAATGTGGCTTTTTCTTCAGAAGTGTACACCCCGGGTGATTCTAAGCAGGTTTCTTGTATTAATAAAGGACTTTTGCATAGGAAAAAAAACCCCAAACAAACAAACAAAAAATCCCAGCCCCCAAAAGCTGTAAAATGCAGTATCTGAAAATGAAAAAGAAATGGAACACACAAGAAATGAAGCCTGTTTCATTTGAAACATTACTTTTATAAGGAGTTGAAATATAGAACCCACTGCACACATGGAATTAGATTCATTAGCAAGCAGAGTTTTCTTATTTTTTCCTTCAAATTTTAGATACATTTATCTGTATCAGTGTTTCCCACTGACAAAACAACCCTCAAGATAGAAGAGTACACAAAAGGTTTCCTAATCTTGCTAAGCTTCAGTGCAAATATGTGGTTCAAGCTGTATTCCAGAAGTGCTGTTTAAGGGTCTTAGATGCATATCTTAGCAATTCTTGTTAAACTCTTGAATTACATGCCAACTAAGCAATGGCATCCTGCTTTTTGGCTGGAGGGGTCATACACTGGTCCTGAGGTCCTTCCAGAGCTATGCTGCCTGACTTTCCTATAAAGCATCCAAAATGTGCCCAATATGTTACCAAAAGGCCATATATGTTCTAGAAAGGTTCTCATAAGCTAGACCCAGCATGATCAGTAGGCTAGAGGGATCAGGAGAGAGCTGATTAAACTTCTTTCCCTTTCACCTAAAGGCACACACATAGAAACATCCCCTACCTTGCCAATTTGACCTACTTTCATTTAAAGCAATTCTGCCCTAACAAGCAGTCAGACACAGGGAATAGTACTGTCCTGGTCTGATCAGACCACTCCCAGATATCTCCAAAGTGTGGGTCTATCTGTTAGACATTCAAAGTACTTGTGTAGCGTGTCATACTGGTGGCATATGACCTCTCAGTACATGTTGATGTAAAACCTAGTTTACTTTTAAAAAATAAATAAAGTAAAAATTCTGGAAAATCAGCTACTTAGCACTTCATATCTTGGCTCCATGTCCCCTTTTCACCAGAATTTTTGGTTACAGACCATGAGAGGGTATAATCAAGTGCCTAAGCACAGGTGCATAGCACTCTCTTAGGTGCCACATGGTACCCGAGACATCAAACTGGGATAGTAAATATGACGTAGTACCAATGGAAGAGGAGCTACAGCCTTGGGGAGCACAGAGGCAAGAGAAAAAAGACAAAGGCATCTAAAAAACTTCTACTGGGCATGCTTAGACACCTGAATCCCACTCTTCATATGTTTCATATCCTCCTTTTCTGTGTCAAATATAAATTCCCTGTTAGCAGTTCCCTTCTAAACATACACATGGGCAGAATTCTCAGGTGGTGAAGATTAGCAAACCTCAGGCCAGGATCTAAGCTACACTTCTTCACTACTGTCAGATTCAGGAGCCAGCAACATTAGCTACTGTCACCCCATCCCTCCTATCTCTATTTATTAAAAAACCCCAGAACAACACTCTGTGGACTCCCCTCATAGTTCCATAAGTCTTGTCTACAAAATATTGAAAGTTCTTTAAACTGTGAGAGAAAGGAGAAAGAGGTGATACAGTTACTGAACAGTGGCTAACAATGAGCAAGGAAACTTATAGAAGACAAGACAGTATTAATTAACTATTTGAATCATTAGTGACTATTTGTATATTCAGATTGTTTCTAACACACTTTTTTGTTTTAAGTTTAAAATGTCTATTTTGCTGGAATAGGGCTCAAAAGTTGCAGTTACAAAGAAAAGTTATATTGTACCTTTTTTAGGTGGGGTATTTTGTTTGTATTGCTAAATGCAAGAATAACTACAGATATTATAGTTGGTCACTAAAGCTGAAAGCTTGCACTTGCTTTTACATGTGCAGGCCAAGCAAAGATAACAGAGCTTAACTTTGACGGGTAATTTGATAGAGTGAGCATTAGTAATGTGGTTTAGTGCTTTACACCAATTCAGCAAAATGGTTTAGCTGTCCCTGCCCACAGCTACTCCTGAGTACTGGAGTTACTTCTCAGAAATTCCTTGATTGTTGGGAATGTACAGTAACTAAAATTTATGGTCTATTTATAGGTACAAGAAAGTGGAAGGACTGATAACCTTAGCAGTACCTTTACAGTAAAGTGAAGCTCTGTTCTTTTTCATAGGCACACACATGTTGGCTTGCAGCCAGCCCTAAATACATTGATGTTTTCACATGCATGCACACAACGTCCAGTGACAGCAGTGAATCAAGATAGGCTTTCAGAGTTCTCCCATTTGGAGAAGGGATGGCTTTCAGAAAGTCATCTAACTGTGAACCTGTTGGCATTAAATAGGCCTTACAAGCCTTTTTATAATCTCTAAAATATTTCATTTATTATTGTCAGGAAATATAGCTTAAGAGCTTGAGAAGCTTATTATTTTAGACAAATGCATTCATCTTTTTGTTCATTTTCAAGTCTTTTCATGTTACTAAAGTGTTTGTAACTTCTTTGCAAGATAGTTATATTATAAAATTCATAAGTATTAACCCTGGAGCAATCAAATTTACATGCATTTCATTTAACATAAGACATACCTATGATGGGTCCATCCAGGAGACAGGCTACCTATAACACAGGTGCAAAAGTCATCCATGAGAGAAGACATGAGACAGGCACACCTACAAGACTTCTGTGGAGCTCCTGCAGCAGCATTTTCAGGGATGGAGGTTCCACATGATGCTGGACAGACCAAGTCAAACCTTTTGGTGCCCCTGAAAGAAGGTGACATAACTTTTCTGAAGTTTGCCCAAGAAGCATTGAACTTGCACTATCCAATAGAAGGCAAGATGGCAAGAGGTGGTGGATTTTGTCTGGCATGCTATCAGCTGAGCCAGACTTGCTCTACAAATCTTCCCCTGGCTGCTAAGGGCCCCTGTGGCACCAGAGACCTGAAGAGACTGTCTCTGTTTTGTTCTTTGCTGAAAAGAAGCAGCAAGGTGACTAAAGTAGAAAGCAGTAAGGACTGAGAGGTAAGTGAGTATTGCCTGAAGGGGATAGAATAAAATGATAATGTGGAAAAAGCAGATTTCCCTTCTGTCTGAACAAAGGAGGAAATGGAGCAAAATTTGGATGTGGTCAGAAGGTTCTCTAACAAGCCTGGAAGTGATTGAGGATTCCTGAACCCTCTCTGTTGTCAGCCTTAAACAATGTTGGCAAAGCGTGTCTCTTGTACTTCTCAATTTATGCAGAAGTTGACAAATGTGCTACTATTCACTGAAAAGGATCCAAAGAGCAAAACTCAGATGATGAACCATATGGGTCACTATAGTGCTACATAATGGATTTTCTGAAGGGCTCAGTTTCTTTTTTTTTTTTAAAGCATAAGATTTTCCATTAACATTCTCTCCTCCCTTTAATCCTTCTGCTAGATTAATAGATGAATAAATCTGCAAAGTCAAACATTCACAAATATGTAAATGCCAAGATGAAGGTTACCTTTGCAGGAGAAGAGAAGAAACCTCTGCTGGTCCTTCCACCTGCCCACATACTCAAAGCCAGTGTCCCCTAACCACTGGGAAACAGCTGTGGCCATCTCCTGTGTTATCATTATGGAAAGCTGCCCTTACTCCCACAGAACATCCTTGTGTACAGGTTAATCACAAATTCATCCAAGAAAACAAGGGTAAATAAATAAAATGTTTACAGCTGAAGTGATCTCTCAGTTTCAGCTCTTCTTTTTCCTTCCTTCCATTTACCTCTGAATAAATATTGATAGAATCCAGTAACTCCAAAGCCTACTGTCCATCTCTTTGATAGATGTGTTTCAATACTTAAAATATACTGATCAAACTATCCAAAGTCACTTTCTGAAAGTGATGGCAAACAAAACTTCTTTTCTTTTAATGTCTTTATGTCTGTTTTTCTAGTAGATTATGTTAAGCAGGTTTTGGCATCAGGTTATATATTTCTGAAAAGAGCAGAGTTAAAATCCATCATAAGATGGATGGAATCCACAGCTTTGTGTGAAGGGGAACCTTTTCGTGCCTTTGTGAATATACCAATAGGCTTTATAAATGTATGCTACAAATCTTGTCAAGCAGGACTGCAGGCTCAGAAAAACTTTCTGGTCTCTGATCTCAAATGGAATGTTTCACTGTGGCACTAGATGTTGATAATTCATGACTAAATATTTAACAGAGACATAAATTGTGAGGCCCTATTTCCTGGGCAGAAAGATGTTACTCCCATCTAAAGTTTCCAAGTCATTGAAGCAAATTTGACTTAGCAGTTTAGTTTGATATAACTGTTCCATAGGCAGCTTGTTGCTTTCAGTCTAGTCTACAAACATTTAAGTTAAATGTCTTCTGGGAAAGATTAACACGTACAATCATCAATGAAGAGATAATGGGAAGTTCTGAGCATCTCAAAAGTGGGAATTAACACTTTGAGGGATTGTATCTTTATCATTCAATAAAAATATCAGTTATTTTTTCTGACTACTTTTGTGGAGTTCCTTATATTAATCCCCAAATGAAACCATCTGTTCCCAGAAGTTCTTTCCCTGCTGTCACCAATGAATTACCTGGAAATCTGGAAAAACTTAATCAGTACTTAGAAATTAAGTGGTTTTATGGTATAGCCAATGTTCCTCTTAACTAGGGATGTTCTTATAAGTAGCAAAATTGAATGCATTGACACAATGAAAGTTTGATTTGTCCTGTTCAAATGTAGATTTTAGCAGCACAAATAGCCACAAAACAGTTGTGCAAGTTCCTCTGATGGTCACAAAGTAAGCCAGTTCATGAAGCTGAGACTGGGATTCATTTAATCTTAAAGCAGAAACCTACATTATATTGAAATAATCCCATTTCAGTGGTTAGATCTCCACTGGCTGCATTAGGACCTTAAAAATATCAGATACACACACCAATATATAGATTGTTACATGTATCCTATTCACACTGTCTTTAAATCATGGCCCTACATAAGCAATGGGATCCCAGGGCTCTTCTGTGTCAGAAGGCACTGGTGAATGCAGGACTTATGGATATGTAAATGTATCCATTATTGATGGAAAAGAAAGATGAAAGCTTCCCACTATGTTTAGGTGCATCTATAGACAGAAAGCAGGCTACGTGTGGCTCATTTTTAGCTGCCTAGAAATTAGCACATGCACAGTTTTAAACACCTTGCTTCCCTCAGTGGAGGTATATGCTCAGGGAGGATAATTCATCTTTTCTCCTTTAACCCTTGTTCTAGAATAAGGTGAATCCAGACAGCCTGCCCAGACTGCACAAACAACTTCAAGATGATCAGCATTATGTAACATGTATACCACTCAGAAATCCTGTTCTATCATCTATTTGCATGTGGTGGCATATTAAAGTCACAACCTATGCACCTCCTGTAGATATTTTACAGTTATTCTGTTCTGCACTGCAGTGTTTACATCTTTCATCACTAGCATGTTGTCTCTTAAATCCCCGCTCAGGGCTTTTTCCTTTATTCAGTTGCTGTTTATTTGCAACCATTCTGTCAAATCTATGATCCTGTATATACAAATCTGCATTGTGCTCTAAACCTTTCAGACCATTTTTTTCCTGTTTACAGGGATTCAGCTTTATAAATAATATCCATTGCTGTTTAATTTTAACATGATTCTGGGGTCAAAAAGTGTATGTGCACTAGAACTGATGAGGAATATCATGCAACAGAAGTGCAAGCCAGAGAAAATTGACCGAGCAGTGGGAGGGAACCTCTTCCAGTGAATGGGTGCATAAGAACAGAAGACACTTAAGTGGGAATACAAGATCGTGTTCTCAAGTTTTAGAGACAGGCAAATATAAATTCCAATGTTCTTAAACTAGGAGATCTTATTTTGATCCTTATAATTGTTTTCTTTAGACTGAAGGAGCAAATAATACTGATGACCAACCTTGACACAGTCCTTGCATATACTTTAGATCTCTTCAGAAGTTCTGATCATCGTTAACAAACAATTTTTTCAACTACCACACTCTTGTACCACACTGCTTGTACCACACTCAGAGTCTGTTTTCAGGCCCACAAGGTGATGCCAGAAATCAAACGCACTCCAGCACAATCTTTTGAAAGAAATTTGAGTGATAAATTAGGATTATTCTCTGACAAAGCAGTATAAAATGCAATTTCTACAATCAAAGAAAGATACAAGAAAGTGTCATCTCTAAAGACAAAACATGTTCCACTGATGGGCTTATCAGGAACAGGACAGTCCACCTGGTGCTACATTACCACCCCTCTTGCATACTGATTTGGAAGAAGACAGAAGATTTGGATGTAGAAGACATCTTAAGGAAAAAAGGAAAAGCTCATCCTGAATAATCAGTAAGTCCTTGTTCTTGTTCATCAGGGATACCAGGGAACTCCAACACTGATAATTCATGCAGAGAAGGCTCCTGCTAGCCGTTGGCCAGTCAGTCAGAACTGAGTGGATGTCAACCAGTACCTAAGGTTGAATGTAAGGGAACAATCACATTAGTTACTGCAAGATGGTATAAAAGGCTTGAGGTAGTTTGAAACTAAATGGTCTGTTTTAAGTTTATGCTTCTAAGTAAAGCAAAGGGTCCATGAACTTGCACACTGTCATGCCTTGTATTCTACACAGCTGTGGCTCTCTCTGTCTCTGTGTTGGACTACTCAGAGTAGATGTCTCCAAGGCACAGCTTGGACCTGGTTTTGGAGAGGGTTCAGCACCAGGAACCCCTCCAGCAAACACCTTTGCATGCCCTCCAGCCATGCAGGTGGTGTAGCACAACAACCTTGTTCATTGGAGCATGGATGTCTTGGGACAATAGAGGAAACTGGTGGCACAGCACATCCTGTTGTAGAGGGGATTAGTCTCTAGTGGTGCAGACATGAGACAACTGGACCCCTCAGCCTGCATCTAGTGATCATGCCCCAAAACTGACTCCAAAGATACAGCTTTGTGTGAGTGATGCTGGCTGGAAGGACATCAAAACCATAGATGAATTCAGTGATCTGAGCTCTATGCTCTCTCTGTTTCCAGAACATGAGTTACTCAGCTGTAAGGACAGTATATTGCTGGTATTCCAGCCTGTGCCCTATGAATAACTGTGTTCCACAGGCTAAAATAATGTCCTGGGCAATTTCTTCCTTAGACAATGCAGTGTAGCTACTGGTGCTACTAATTCGAGGCATAACAGGTAAAAATAATGAACCTAAAGCATATCAGGTAAAAATTTGCTGTGGTTTTGTCATGTTTTAGAAATGATGCCCCCTCATTCTGCAAGGTAAGATCCTTTTCTAAATATAAATGTTAGCTATTCATTTTGCTATCTGCTGTGAGTGATATTGTGAGATCAAATGCAATTACAGTTCTCATTTTAATGTGGTTTTTCCAGTTATTAGCTGATCCTACAATAACAATTTTTAAAATAGAGTGAAGACCAGGTGAAGGTAATTCACAGTTGAATGCACTGTGTGTGCTACAGAGTCCATTTCACATCATACTTAGGTATCTAACTTTCTTCAGAACACTTAAGACTAGCCTGAACTGAAAGTACAATGCCAAAATAAGAATGAATAAAGCAGTTCTGCAGTCCTGCAGGAAGAATTTAGAGAGCAAAGAATTTCCTTCAATTTTAGTGGTGTGGACTTATGAGATTACATTATTGTATTTAAGTATGTCTTGAATGCTCAGTTATTAGCCATTAAAGCTAGAAAGGTCTTTTCCCTTGACTGCTGAACTAAAAAAAAAAAAAAAAAAAAAAAAAAAGACACCGTTTTATGTAGGTCTTAGAAGGAAAGAGGAAATTCTAATTTTGGTAAAGACATAAAAAAAATAAAAGAAATTTTTACCTTCTTTGCAGACTTTTTTTTCTTTTAACTTTTTTTATATGGAGTGTAAACCTCTATTTTATTTGTTAATAATGGCAACATCAATGGATAGTTACACAACTCAAATGTAGATAAGTTGACTTATCTAGTAGAATAATTCATGTGTCTGAAATACCACTTTTCAGATACTAAAATTCATATGCTAATGCAATTCATACTACCTAGATGAATTAGAATCTATCAGTATTAATTCATTTTCTTCTCAGAGCCAACGAAAGCTCTAAGAAATCCTGTCCAGGAATGCATTTATTTAGATGACATCAACATATGCATTCTGAGCATGACTGCTGTTTCTCTCTTAGTGTTAATTTCATCCTTTTCATTGCCAAACCCCTCCCTCCCTACTAGTAAGGTTTCTTTTATTCTAGATATGGGTAGCAATAATTTTAAAGCCTTCTTATCATTCCTAAGCACACTGACTAACTGTCTATACTCACCTGTTTATTGTTCTATTGGCACAGTCCCACAATTATTAGATTCAAATTTACATTCATGCCTATCAACTTTCTTTTCCCCTCATTTTATATTCACATTTTGTTTTCTTAACTGTGTTCTATTTTCTCCCTGAGGATGGTAGTTTTGGCTTTTTGGTTTGTTGGGGGGTTTTGGGGTGGGTTTTTTCGTGTTTTTTATTTGTTTGCTTGGTTTTTTAAGAATAGGATGTTTCTCTTGTTTTTCCAAATCATACTTAAATAATATCAAATAAAAAGTAAACATTTTTCCAAGTAGTATTTTTTTAACTCCTGCACCTCATTCATTTAGTTCACAATCTTTCTTAGCTTTGTGAATAGTATTAATCATTGTGGCTTTCTATTTTTCAAAGCTGAAAATAACCAAGCAATGCTCACTTTCACTGTCTGTCTGTTAGCTCAGTGACCTCTTATCAGTTGTGAAGAGCTTGCACAGCATTTGCCCTTCTCAAGTCTAGGACTTTGGAATTACTAGACTGTTGTCTCTATAGTTCAAAAATTTCAAGGCTGGTTTAATATTAGCAGCATAAGGACTTTCAAACATTTTCTTTCAACTTCAAGTCCCTCACAATGCCATGATAGATAGATGCTAAAAATCCCCAAGAAAAGACAAAAAAAAAAGGAAAAACAACAACAACAACAACAAAAAGAAATGAATGGATTGTTCTTGCATGCACATGATAGGAATAAAGACGTGTGCATTTGTTAGAACTGTGGTTTGTAAAAATAAGGTGTAATTTTGTCCTCACTTTACCTCAGGAAAAGTGATCCTACTTTTTTTACATGAAGGGCTTCTTCTGTTCCCACATTTCAATAACTGTATCTTTTCCTAAACAGATCTCAGGTACTGACCGCAACCTTCTAATAAACAGAAATGCTCATTTTATTCTGGCACTTTTTTTGCTAAATTCAGCTGCTTTGGTTCTTCATTTTCATCATCTAGATCCCCCAGCAAGCAAGAAAAGAGAATCTCTTTTTAAAAAAAAAAATTATTATTACTGTTATTATTTATTTATGTTTCTTATAATTCTTCCAGTATTAGAAACCACTATTGTATCTTCGGGGGGGGGGGGGGGAATCGGGGGGTGAGAAGCAGCACAGTTGCATTCTGAATCTCAGAGAGAATCTGTGGTCTCTGCTGTTAGAGCAGCGTGACAGCTGCCTATGTCACCCCTTTCCAAAAGGAGACCTGTAAGCTCACTGAATCACCATTTTGCTTATGTACCTTTAGTGAAGGAATGAGGTTCTCTATATAAGTACAGCACTTCAAAGCATCTGAATAGAACTAGTTTCTAGGCATTTGCTTGGTTAAGTCAAGAATAGTTAGGCCTATATTTAAATTCTCCATTTCAATGCCAACTCATACCATGGATATGTTTTCACATTATGACCCCACTGAACTCTGCAAAAGAGTGAAGAGTAAAGATGCTGTCTGAGAAAGAAATAGTGACCCAGCTGCCCAAATGCTCTCAGCCAGAGAAGCTGATAAGTGTTTTCTGTCATATGCTATTCTGACAACCACAATTTATGAGATGTGTCCCTAACTTCTGTCATTGTTACCATTGTCTTTGAAATTCAGTAGCTGTAAAATCATGATTTAATATTTCCAAAAGAAATTGCTGTCAACGGGGAACAAAACTATTCAGATGTTTGCCAGTCTCTAAAGTTGTTTTTGTTTTAGTGATAGAAATGTTAAGACCCTTCAGCCAAAGCTTAGGAAAAGTTTCATCTGGGAGGATGCACACTTCAAGAATGGACAGTTGAAAATTGTGATTTTCCCTGGTCGGGAAGAGTATGGATGTCTGTAACACACAAGGAAGGAAGGAACGGAAGGAAGGAAGGAAGGAAGGAAGGAAGGAAGGAAGGAAGGAAGGAAGGAAGGAAGGAAGGAAGGAAGGAAGGAAGGAAGGAAGGAAGGAAGGAAGGAAGGAAGGAAGGAAGGAAGGAAGGAAGGAAGGAAGGAAGGAAGGAAGGAAGGAAGGAAGGAAGGAAGGAAGGAAGGAAGGAAGGAAGGAAGGAAGGAAGGACTCTCACTAGAGACTGTTGATACAGAGTTTGGTATGCTTCATAACATTCATAACATTCCTAGGAGCAACAGAATTTAATTGCAGCATGTTTTTAAGTTTAGAAAGTCCACAGCAACAGTAAACAAGGGGTACAATGTAGGCATAGGCATTTGTTTTACACAAGGAAGGCAATTTATAGCAGAACAGTTTAGTTTCTCCTGCATACCGGGCAAATATGAGTTACGGTACCTGAAGCCCCAGCTCCAGTCTGGCAGTGCCATTATTTCTCTGAGTAGCCTTTCAACTGTCCATATTAATTCCCTTAACCATGAAAAAGCAAGTGTTTCACCTCTCCTATAAGCTGGTTGTAGCATTAATGACACACTCAGGTGAACTGTGCTTTGAAAGTATGAAATAACTTTTTTTTTATTAAAACAATAAAAAATCCAAACCCAACCAACCAAAGAAAACAACAACAACAACAACAACAACAACAACAACAACAACAAAGAGGATGTGAAGGCAACCAGCTTTCATCAACTCATGACTACCAGAGGAAAATGCTGTCTGGCTCAGTGTTTTCATGGGGTGCCTGTGACCCACAGAGCCACAGTAGGATGTCTGTAGCTGTTCCCTGAACCATAGCACAGCTTAATTAGGAATTTGATGATAAGCATATGGTACACTCTCTGAAATCTTCTGAAGGTTGTCAATGTCTGAAATTCAAGACTCCCTAGGACAAGAATATTTCTGGAGACAGAAGAACACAGAGGTCATGCCTACATTTGCACTTGTGTTGCTTTGGAATTCGCTTAGTAGTGTCTATGGGCAACACTCCATTTCTTAAGTGGCAATTAAGGAAAAAATGGACAGGCTGAACTGTAAGGAATATCTTGTATTTATAAACACTGGGATCTATGGATGAAAAGAGATATGTGTGTAGGAATTGCTTGTGGAAGTGAGTCATCCTCAGATTCCAACATCTTAGCAAATCTTTAGGGGCATTTGATTGCCACACCATGAAATCATACTCTTATTTTTTGTTTTCTAGCAATTCTTTATAGATTTTTGAAAGCTCACAGAAAGAGATGTAGTTTTCTAAAGAAAAAGCTACACACAATATGAGAAACCACATGGATTCCATGAAATATTAATAAAATGAATTACAGATTTGAAATAATCTCTTCATTGTAGTCAGAGAAAAACTCCCAAATCCTGACTAAAACTAACTATTATGTTTCTGTGCTTCCTGTTTGAGATACTGTTGAGAAAGAATAAACCAGTGGAGTACTTTGAAGCTGTTAAAACACTTCATTTTTAACCTTTGTCTATGTGGCTATCTCAAGCAATGCCTTTGATATATCCCAATATTTGAGAAAGGTTGTTCTCTAGCATAAATTCACACACAAAACTGTAGATGATCTGAATACTCACACCTAATTTTCCAAGCACCAAAAAGCCTGATAATGAAAAAATAACATCTTTAATGCAAGGAAGACCACATGTTTTATAATATATAGTCTTAGCCTCATTCTAAAAGGAAAATACTCATCTGCATTTAAACATATCTAGAGTAAAAACACACACAAAAAATAAAATTTTGTGAAAGGCCTTCATATTTTTCAACCTATTTCTTCCATTCCCTGCCTTCTACCTATAAAATTTAGATTCAGCCAAAACAGGTCTATGTCACATCTTTGTTTCCAGAATGTAATTTGAGAAGAATTTCTCATGATTCGTCTTTAACGTGAGACATGACACAATCCATCAAATTCCTGGTTATGGGAGTGATCTGCATGGGTTAATCCCCCATGGAAGAAAGACTATGATTCCATCTTGGTCTGGTCCATCATTAAAGTGGTCACTGCCTGTATCATTTGCCCCATTAATGCATCTTGTCACAGAGTAAGCAAACATATAATTCCTACAGGGCGTTATGCCTTCCTACAGCACTCAGTATGGCCAGGTCCCTAATGAAATTTGGAGGAGAAAGCAATGTGGCTCCTCCATGAAGTACCAGAAAACTGAGCTGGCCAGGCAGTGGCCTATTCAGGCTGGCTATAGATTTTAGCACATTCAACATTATGAAGAGAAGCAGCTCCTTCTGCTTCCCACAGATGATGGGGCCTTCACAGTAACTTAAGGTTCAGCCCCAACTCTACTTCACCAAGATGCTGCGAGTTTGTCCTCCACACTGCCAGGGTAGATAGAAACAAAAATGACTTAAAGAAGTTTGTTTAGTCTAGGAAGAGGAGAATACAGGAAGACATGATAAATATTTCCAAATATATAACAGGTTATTTAAAAAAAAAGGAATAAATCGTTTTCCCTTACCAATGGAAAGAGAACAGTTAATGGGCTTATATTGCATCTGTGGAGACACAGACATAGCGGGGAAAAATTCTAACAGTTAGCACAGGAAACTACAAAATTAGATTACTAAAAGAGAAAAAAGTTTCTATCATGGTTTTAAAAGCAGGGTAGATTAATATGTGTCGGAATTGGCACAGCATATTCCTTGGGTCTGAGGCCAGGCCTGCAGCACATTTCAGTATGTATTCCACATCAGCTGTCTAATAGTCTACACATAACTAAAAAGCAGCAATAAATATTCTGAAACATAAGCTCTCTTACAAAGTTTCACACATATATCACTCAAAGACAATGAAACATTTTAAAGATAGTGAAACATTCTCCTCCTTAGCAAGTTGTGCATAGATGCTTTCACAAGATCAAAATCAGTCTTTCTTGTGTCCATTGTGTAAAAAATATTACTCTGAATTAAAGATTAGAAAGTAAGATTTGGGGCCAGATTCTCTGCTTGTACAAATTGGCGTGGCTCCAGTTAAATTAAATGGACTCATGCTGTTTTTTAGTTACTATGCTAAGGTCTGGACATTTGACTTAGAGTCTCTTGGCTTTCCTAGCCTTTGCATCTAGTCCTTGAGCAAGTCTGACTCTTAACTCAGAGGGTGCAGGATCCACACAGACAAGTCAAAGTGCTTCAAGATGGCTTGAACTGTGGGAGCATTCATGGCTGTGTCTAATTAAGCAAATACAGGGAGCAAGAAAAAAATGGACAACTGCAGTTAAATCCAGGAAAAGGTCAACCCCATTCATAATTAGCAGGACAATGGATCAAAGAACTCCACTTAGCACAGGAAATATTGAGCACCTCGTCTTTATAGCTGAATCTGATAAAACTTGGGTTATACATTTTCTACTAAATGAACCGGAGGCAGCTACGAACAGGAGGCTATTGTTTAACCGCTGTGGGAATTTCAGTTGGGTTATTGCATGCTTGATGTGCTACAGAAGAGCAGCTCTTATGCCACATACTGATGTAGTTCTAATGATCTCTTATCTTCACATCCACAGTGGTTACTCCAAAAGCAAAGAAAATGAAAGCCTTTCAAATGGCTTTTCCTCTAAAAACCCCCTGCCTCTCTGTTTTTGTGTGTTTAGTGGATTTTCTATGTTTTCTTTCCCTTCCGCTTACAAATAAATATAACCAGTGCTTTATTTTAACAGGTTTCTTGTTCCAAAAGAGTAATGTGCTGGTTTTATACTGCACCCTTCAAAACTTAATCAGAAAACTCTGTCAGACAGAAAAGGTCAGAAGTAAAAGTAAAAAGAGGAAAGGTCTTCAGTACTGTTGTGACATTAATCCCTAAAAATTACCTTTTAGCAAATACTGCACTACTCCAGGCTTGTTCCTACTGACACTGTGATTTCAGTTCTTTGCAACAGCTTAATTAAAGGAGTAACACATACATTGTATGTGTTGGACTCAGTCTAAACTATGCCACCTTTTGAATTTATGCATTGAAGTAATAAAAAAAGAACAAAATTACAACCAAATATCCAGTGCTCAAAAAAGAAAAAATCCTTTCCTTTGCAGAGCATTGCTGTTCAATAGATAGAACGTTATGTATTTCTCACTACTGATTGCAGATGAAAAATCTGCTTTTACATTTCTCTCTGCAGATACTGATAGATTCATCTTTACTGGTGGCTGTAACATAAACTCTCCACATTCATTTCAGAGACAAAGGACAGGGATAGTTCTCCTACAGGTAAGTACGAACACCTAATGTTACGCTCTTCCTCTAATGTTTTCTGGGATGTGACTGTTTGTCCTTAGATCATTAAGGAATAATATTTTGTTTTTCTTTTTAGACATAAACACCTTCCATTATTGTCACCAGTGTGTGTCTGTGATCAGGAGTCATCTGAAGTGCATCAGTCACATTCAGAATAGAAATTGCCTCCATCAATAACAAATTCACTGTAGAAGATCTGATTTTCTCTTGTTGCTCCCTCCTCCTTATAGGACATGTACCACCACTGAATGCTGCCTTTTTTGATCTATAGCATACTGTGTTCTGGACATCTGAAAAGGGTGTGGAGATCTGGTCTCTGCCTCAGGTAATTTCATGGAGTGTTCCCATTGCCTGACCAAGTTGGACCTGCCTTAGCAGAGTCAGAGCAAAGGTAGTGCTGCAGCAGTGCTCCAACCATGCATGATATATTCACAAGCCCTTGGACTACCCTAAAGTTCTGGCTTTTCACTCTGAAATAAAGGCTTCCAGTGTTTCGTGGGCATTAAAGTGGAGTGGACCACTGTTTCTAATCAACAATTACAACACAGAGATGGGGGAAAAGGAAAGAACACAAAAGGAAATTACCACCCAAAGCCACCACGGCAACTAAACTTACTACTTTTCTTTTTAAGCCTCCTTATAAATGCATAAGCACAAAGCATCCAGGCCTCCCTACAGCTCATTGGTGCCAAGTGGATTAGACTGGCAGAGGCTGTGCTGGTTTAATCCCCTTTAATGCCTTGCACCTTCAATCTGATGAGCAGCCAGGCCCTTCTGCTCGAGTTCCACACTGCGCTCATCAGTGAAAATGACTTATCTCTACCATCAGCAATAGGAAACTACTTTTCCCTGTGCTTCAGGCCTTCAATCCCTTTAAAAGAGGTGCAGAAAAATACAAGCTTTCACTGAAGCTTTTTTCCTTCCAACAGCTCAGCTCCAAGTTGCCTAGTGAAGAGTAGTAGCATTTATGCACATTGCCTCTGAAAAGCATAAAGGAAAACTTGGCAGTAAAAGGCCACATGCTGGCAAGCCCATGAAGAATACTTTTCACACCACAGTGAGATGGCATTCATTCACATCTGAAGTGTATCCCACCGTAAAACAACACCAAGGCATATTTCCCAGGCTTCTCTATACTTGGAGTGGGCTAGATCATACTTGTGTTCTTGGAAGGACCAGGAGAGAAGGAGCATATTCAAGCTAGGAAGGGTGGGGGCCCTTGGATTCACCTGGCCACACACAATAAAAGCCACTTCGGTGAGACTTTTTATGCCTGTTACTGACCAGAAGGAGAAATGACAAAGCACAGGAAGAGCAGAAGAAATCCAGGTAAATCTGGACACGTATCCTCCACCCAGAGAGGCAGAGAGTGCAGAAGCATAACACTAAGGCTCTTCTGGGGAAAGGGATAAACTCAGTTTACTACTCAGCTGGATTCCTGCAAGCTACCATTTCAAATGCAGTTCAGTTTATAATTTGTCTGTACTTCTGTATGCCATGATATGTATTTGCATGTTTGAGTGAAACTGAGGGAAGACCTCACTGTAGTTGCAACTTCCTCATGAGGGGAGGAGGAGGGGCAGGTACTGACCTCTTCTCTGTGGTGACCAGGAACAGGACCTGAGACCTGAAGTTGTCAGAGGAAGTTTAAGTTAGACAGTAGGAAAAGGTTCTTCATCCAGAAGGTAGCTGGGCACTTGGGACAAGCTTGCCAGTGAAGTGGTACCAGCACCAACCCTGGCAGGGTTCAAGAAATGTTTGGATAATGCTCTCAGTCACGTGGTATGACTCATGGGGATGGTCCTGTGCAGTTCTAATGGTTGGACTCCTTGATCCTTGTGGGTCCCTTCCAGCTCAGTGTATTCTGTGACTCTGTGATTCTGTGATTCACTGTAACCTGTGGTAACCACCATTACTCCTGGCAGTCACTATGTCTTCCATGATTTGTTAACTCTGTGCTTTAGTATGAGGACTGATGACACAAGAGAACCGTTCATGATCCATAAGTGAAAGCAACTGTGAAATAATTTCCACAGACAAAGCATTAGGAGCCTCTTATCTCAAGCTCTGTCTCATAGTACTTCTCGGAGGGAGCCCAGCCTATGGTTGTTCTCCTACTGTTACAATCAGCTATAGAGGGAAGGCAAGAAAGCAAAAGTACAAAACAGACAGAAGTACCCAAGTAAAACCTGGCTGTACAGAGCAAGAATGTGATGAATTTGACTTTTTAGTTTAAGTTGCCACATTATTAAAATTCAGCAAAGCTGTCTATAAGAAGATACCTACAAAAGAATGATGGATAACTTGCAAAAGCTATGGATGAATCAGAAGACAAAAAGAAATATTTGTACATTTCATGAGAAAAAACTAGCTTGTAAAGAGATGAACCATTCCTCCAATAATGTTAAAAGACATTTGAATGTCTTAATTCCTTTGCCTTTATTTTCATTGTCACTGATGTAATGTCAGCTTTTTCAGAGACAGTGATGAAAAGGAAGTTTACTAGTGTTTCATTATGCTATGAAAATATTTTTCTTTTATATTTGTTGTGAGATATCTTTTTATATTAGTTATCAAAGGAAATGTGTGAGGCTGAGAACCTCTCCAATATGTGTAAAAGTTCGCAAGCCAAACTCCTGTTCTTTTTTCCAACAGTAGCTTCACCACTCTGACAGAGCAAGTTTGAGCACTATGTTTTTAAACAGTGTTGGCGTGACAGGGATATCTCATGGCCAGGCTTCGTGAATGAAGATTTGAGAAGGGCACTACCCACGCTTGCTGCAAGCATGCTGGTGGCTAAAAAGGCCTATAAGGGATAGGCAGGTCCGGTCACAAAAGGCACAGTGGAACGTCTCCCTAGGTGACATTGGCAAGGAACGGTTCTTTCTGTGTTGTCTTTTCTCCTCAAGACTGACTCTCTGTGCATTCTCAAAGGAAGCAGCAGCGTCGTGAATGGTATGTCTCCATGAATCCCGATTGGAGGCCAGAGTGGACCATTGGTGGCAGTCAATATGGCCAAGGCTGAGGTGTTGTTTCAGGGAGTCCTTGTATCTTTTCTTCGGGGCTCCTCTCTTGCGGCAGCCGGTGGCGAGTTCACCATAGAGCACAGTCTTCGGGAGACGGTGATCCTCCATCCTGGAGACGTGCCCTGCCCAGCGCAGCTGCATTCTCATCAGCATGGCCTCGATACTGCTGACCCCTGCCTGTTCAAGAACAGACACATTGGTCACGTAATCAGACCAGTGGATGTTTAGGATTGAACGGAGGCAGCGCTGATGGAAGCGTTCGAGAAGCTGCAGGTGGTGGCGGTAGATGACCCAGGATTCAGACCCATATAAAAGAGTAGACAGTACAATGGCTCTGTAGACACTAATCTTTGTACTTTTCTTCAGGTGTTTATTGGACCAGACTCTTTTATGGAGTTTTCCGAAGGCTCTGTATGCCTTTGCTAGCCTGTTGTCTATCTCTCTGTCAATCTTACCGTCTGAGGAAATGATACTTCCCAAATAGGTGAACTGCTGGACTGACTTAAACTCTGAATTGCCTATGGTGATGTGAGGATGATGGAAGACTTCTTGAGGTGCAGGTTGGTAGAGAACTTCCGTCTTCTTCAGGCTGACTTCCAGCCCAAAAAGCTCAGCAGCCTCTGCAAAGCAGGATGTTAAGCGCTGCAGAGCTGCTTCTGTGAGAGCAACGAGGGCGGCATCATCAGCAAAAAGCAGCTCACGAACAAGGTGATTCAGGGTCTTGGTGTGGGCCTTCAGTCGCCTTAGGTTGAAGAGGCTTCCATCGGTACGATATCGGATGTAGATGCCGTTTTCTTCATCGAGGTCTGCTGTGGCTCTTTGGAGCATCATGCTGAAGAAGATTGTGAATAGAGTTGGTGCAAGAACGCAACCTTGTTTCACACCATTGGTTATTGGAAAGGGCTCAGAGAGTGCATCGCCATATCTGACTTGTCCGCGCTGATCCTCATGTAGCAGGATGATCATTTTGAGGAACTTGGGGGGACATCCTAAACGTTCCAAGATCTGCCACAGGCCTTTTCTGCTCACAGTGTTGAAAGCTTTGGTGAGGTCAACAAAGGTTACATAGAGACTTTTGTTCTGTTCCCTACACTTCTCTTGCAGTTGTCTGAGAACAAACACCATGTCTGTGGTGCTCCTATTGGCTCTGAAACCACACTGGCTTTCAGGTAGAAGATCTTCTGCAATAGTGGGTACTAATCTGTTCAGAAGTATTCTTGCAAGGATTTTACCAGCAATGGAGAGCAAAGTAATACCTCGGTAATTTGAGCAGTCTAATTTTTCTCCTTTCTTCTTGTACAGGGTGATAATGACTGCATCACGGAGATCTGGTGGTAGTTCCCCTTGCTCCCAGCAACGCACAACAAGCTCGTGGAATTTGGCATGGAGTGCTTGACCTCCATGCTTCCAGATTTCAGGTGGAATTCCATCAACCCCAGCTGCCTTGCCAGTTTTCACCTGCTCTATGGCCTTGAGTATCTCTCCCATAGTAGGGACTGCATCCAATTCATTTTTCACCGGTTGTTCTGTAATGTGCTGAATTGCTGAGCCTTGGACTACATGGTTGGCACTGAAGAGAGTCTGAAAGTGCTCAGACCATCGGTTCAGGATGGAGGTTTTATCTGTTAGAAGCAGTTGACCATCTGCACTGAGTAGGGGGCTTTGAACCTGGTATGTGGGTCCATACACTGCTTTCAGGGCCTCATAGAGTCCTCTTTGGTCACCCAAATCTGCACATAGTTGTGTCTTTTCTGTTAGGTCGAGCCAACATTTGTTCTGGATGTCTCGAAGTTTCCGTTGGAGCTTACTGCATGCAAGACAAAAGGCGGCTTTTTTTATATGGCAAGATGGTTGAGCAAGGTGTGCTTGGTGAGCAGTTTTCTTCTTCAGCAATTCCTGGATCTCTTGATTGTTCTCATCAAACCAGTCTTTGTTTTTCCTGGAGGAGAACCCTAGGGACTCTTCAGAGGACTGCAGGATGCAACTTTTAATATGTTGCCAAAGCGCTTCAGGAGAGGGATCTATGGGATTATATTTAAGTCTAGTTTGAAGGTTTCCCTGAAAGCTGTCTCTCACTGTGGCTGTTTGAAGATTGCTGACTTGGAGCCTCCTCCTTGGAATGCTGCCTCTCTTAGGTTTGGGCTTGAAGTGGAGGTTAAGTTTGCAGCACACAAGGCGGTGGTCTGTTTGACATTCTGCACTGGGCATCACTCAAGTATGACGGACATCACTGACATTTCTCTGTTGTGATATAGTCAATGAGGTGCCAGTGCTTGGATCGAGGATGCATCCAGGTTGTCTTCAGGCTGTCTTTCTGTTGAAAGATAGTGTTGGTGATGGTGAGCTGCCGTTCTGCGCAAAACTCTAGCAGGAGGCGTCCGTTGTCATTGCAGTTTCCAACGCCATGCTTGCCCAGGACTCCTTTCCAGGCTTCAGAATTCTTACCTACTCTGGCATTGAAGTCACCAAGGATTATGATCTTATCATCTGCAGGAATATTTTGGGTGAGACGGCGCAGGTCTGTGTAGAATTTGTCTTTTTCCACTGGGTCAGCTTGGAGAGTTGGGGCATATACGCTAAGAACAACATGTTGCTTGTTGTGTAGAGGGAGGCGTAAGGACATAATGTGATCGGAATGTCCTGTCGGCAGATTTTCACATTTGGAGGCAATGGAGTTTTTAATCATGAAGCCAACTCCTGAAAGGTGTCTTTCGGTTTTGGGTTTGCCTGACCAGTAGAGTGTGTAGCCAGCACCATGTTCTTTAAGGCTGCCTTCCTCATGAAGACGAACTTCACTGAGAGCAGCAATGTCAATGTTGAGCCGTGACAGTTCGTGGGCAATTAGAGCAGAACGACGCTCAGGACGTCCACTATCCCCAGTATCAAGCATGGTTCTGCTGTTCCAACATGCGAGTGTTAGTTTGAGCACACCTTTGCAGGCAGGTGTATGCCTTTGAAATCTCTTTGTTTTTGTTTGACCGCATGGAAGATGCCGGTTGACCGCGGTTATCCAACCGGGTGTGGAGATGAGCTTTGTTTAGGCCACCTTTGCTAGGCCCCTCTCCGTGTGGAGTAAGCAGTGCTGTTCCTAGAAAAGGCTGCTTGGTCATTCAGGATGCTGCCGCAAGAGACTGTCATCTCCGGGGTCAAGTCTCTAATGACCCATATCCTGAACCGCCTGCATGCAGGGTTGGGTCTGCGGATTCCAGCTGCTTCCTATCACCTGCCGTTTTTGACCCACATCTGTCGCTACAGGGCTTTGCAATGTGGGTGAACCCTTCAAGCCTGCGCAATGGATTTTTTAGGTGAGGCACAGCATGCGCAGAACTGGCCCCACCCTTTACTCCTAAGGTTCATCTGCCACGGCCTAGCGAGCTTGGACGGTGACAGCAAATACCTCAGGACGTCGGTTTGGTTAGAGTATCCTTCTCTTAGATGGATGGCCTTACAGGGCTAAACGAGCTCCATCTGCCCGGGTTTGGGGTTGGAGTTGTCCTTCTCCTAGGATGGTTGCCAGATGGCTAGCGAGCCCATCCTGCCCATGGACACACCTTGTCTGACCCTTCAGCTGAGACCTGTCTGGCATGGGAGACCCTACCGGCGGCACAAACCACCTCCAGCATGGCTCTCAACCTCATGAGGGCACGCAAGCTTCTCCCCCGTGACAAGGGGGTGTCCCTGGAGAAGGACAGGGATATCTAGCAGGTGAATATCAGGACTGGCTTTTGTACTTGCTTTCAAAGTCACTTACTGTTTTTAAACATCCTCAAAATGTTGAGAGCAAGCATACACTCATTTCTAACATTCACCTGCTGGATATTTCTGTACAGCTGGCAGTGAGTTACATCCCAGGCAATTCTTAGCTATCAGAAATAATACCATGTTGTTTATATATCCCATAAAATCTTAGCTACATTATTTACTGATGAAGTCAAATATAGCCCAAAAGTTATTTTTTGCCTTTATTGCTTGTAGATCACATGTCCAAACTTAATCTAAACTGACAGAAATATCACAGCATAGCAATGTTGTGAACCAGACATATTATTTTATAGCATTCAGCAGAGAGAAAAGAGTCAGTATTATAATAAATTATTTCCCTCCCCCATTTTACATGATAAAGAGTCCAGATAAATACCACAGATAAATCAGTGACAAAAAAATGTGTACAGTGATGGCTTCTGAATGCCAAAAGCCGCCAGCTTTCCTGGGTGATCCCTGCTTGTGTGTACTGCACTTGGCTGACTGCACAGCACTAATCTCAGCTGCTGCTGAAAGCTGCATGGAAGAAGAAGGTTGGCTGGGTACAAGTGGGAGGCAATGGAAACCAGACTCTTTCAAAGTGAGAGAATAGTAAGAGTTCTGTGCTGAACTGTGGGATGGGGCAATTCAGCAGCTGCTCCACATAACAACTGGGCTCATGCCAGAACATTTCGTATGGCCCTGTGTCTTCACTGACCGTAGTGGACAGAGGCATAGTAAATACGGCTTCATGCGAGCAGGCAAATTGACAGCTGACAGAGGAAATTATTCTGGAAAGAGAACAGCCCCGTGGAGTTATTGAGCTGTTGTCATTAGGACATAATTTTCTTAGTTCTATATGCTTCCCAGTATCTAGTTTTCAGAACTTCATAAATATTTGGGGCTAGGATTCAGTTCAACCAACCATAGCTTTTAAGAAATCAGTTGTCCAGGTTAACCATGCTTATGTTTCTTTTTAAAAACCTGGTTATACTGATTATAAAGTAGATTGCACGCAGTACCTCTGTTTTGGTTTTGTTTTGGTGTTTTGGTTTGTTTTGTTTTTAAATCACCTGCATTTAAGAAAAAAATTAATTAGTCTCAAGAAGAGATTATCAATTTTTATTTACTAGAGGAAAAGCTAAGGAGAGTAGCTAAGACTATGAATGTGACCAGCTCACAGGCCAGAACACCTGTACTTTGCTGTCTATATCTCATTGCCCACATGTGCCAGGAGGCTAAGGTCCTGTCATAGTTAAGGTAAACCTGGTCAATACAGTCATGAAGCACATAAGTTCATCCTGGAGGAGTGACTGCTCAGCTGAATCACTGTCCAAGCTGCACTGATGATAACAACTATGTCTTCTGTACCTGTAAATGGAGTGTGGAAATATTAACCACTTTCAGGCACTTACATATCCTATTCCATGAGCTCATTACCACCACGGAGGCTATAACTTGCAGATGGCCAAAGACATGTTACATGAATCCCATCTCAGACACTTGTACTTCGCTAATACGAAAAGAAATACAGAGTATCCATCTCCTCTTGTTCATTCATTGACTTGAGTAAAGTTAGTCTGATTCACTCAAGTGGAATTCATGAATTATTAAGTTTTGCTGTCACTGCATGTTTGGGAGTGAGGGATGTCTGCCTGGTCACAGGATCGTGTCCTTCTCAGAAAATGAGAAACTGTAAAGACCAGTCAAGTTTCCCTAGTCTCAAAAATGGAGACTAGTGTCTTCTGTAACATGGCCTGAGTAAACATCCAGCAGAAAAGAAATCCTATTAACTTCAAACAACTGTGGATGAGATCCCACTTTGTATGTGTGACCTATGGCAAACCAAAGTGTTTATCGCCTCAGCAACTCAGATAAGTTTCTAAGAAAGAACTGAAGGAGTATGTCTGTCTAAAGGACAAATTATCTTGCATCAGCTTTATTTTTCTGGATGAAACATTCCTGCCCTACAGGACCTTTGGCCATAAAACAACAAGAAGGACATTAAGCATGAAATGGATTTCTTTCTGTCTTTATTGAAATGTGATCGCTTCGTTAATAAATCTCTCCTTTGAATGGGAGCTAAGACAAGCTGTGTGGTCTGTAATTACCATGATTAGCCAGTTTCCAATCTTCCACAAAGCTCAGGGTTTATCTGTGGGGGCATTTTTACTGATATTTCTGTGCACAGCATGAAGGACAAATTCAGTAATGCAGGATATGGGTGCAACTACATTATCTTCCGCTCTGTCTTTGGGCATTTGACTCTCAACCTGCATAGCATAACTCCCAACATTTTCCACTGCTCTGAGTGGCAATAAAATTACTTTGTCTTCTTCGCAAATCACACACTTCTCTGCTGCATGGTTTGCTTCCTAAGAAAAGCTCTGCTATCATAGGAAAGGAAGGTATGTTCTTAATGAAAAAAAACAGTTATGATTTGAAGTCAATGTGAAGTCCTTAGAATTGTTAAAAGCCAAAATAAATGTGGATTTTATGTCTCTGAAGTGATTCAGAATGTTTGCCATAATTTCTTTTTCTTTAGTGTTGTATGGATTGTATTAATGTGTTTTGATACATTTATTGTGTTTCCAAAAATTCCAAAGTATGTGAATGAGATGCTGAGTTCTTCCTTCCTGATGAGTAGGAGAACTCATCAGGAGAACTTTAGTGGGTCAGAAAACACAAGGCACTGGAAGCATATTTCTTCATTTGACTAGACATAGTAACAAATAAAGATAAAATAGTTTACTTAGAGTTGCTGTGAAACAAGTTGTGACCAGAAGTAGACATAGATCTCTCACAAAAGCCTTTCAATCAGATTCACTCTACACATGTGGTCATCCTTGGAGGCTGTGGGCTTTGCACCTTTTTGAAGAGCAGGAAACCCTTCACTGATGGGATCCTTTGGACACAGGACTAAGTAATGTCTCAGAGCTTCTGGCTCAAGCACAGCATTGAAGCTCCCTTAGACTTCTATATATGCACCTGTGAGACAGGGCTGCTGAGTAAGCCAGGTAACCTGCCATGCAGCCACCACTGCAGACCAAGGCACCAGGCAATCTGGAGGACTTCAACTTAGTGTCAAACTGCACAAACAGTAGGGATGGCCCAGGCTGTGGGGGAGGTGGAAACAGGAATTAAATGTGAATCTTGAGCTCAGTGTGCATGCATGAATGGTCAGCCCTGAATGACTTCCACAACTGCACTTCAGAACTTGTCAAGGGAGAAAGTGAAGACTTTTCTGCCCGAGTTTTCAATACACTTTAAAGGTTTTATTATCATCTGACAGCTCAGTTACAGTTTGCCTTTGAAAAGCTTTGCATTGCATTCGTTATAGGGAGCTGACACTTAAACGTGATAATTAGCCTTTTTCAGTAGAATACCTGGATTCCACAGAGTCACAGACAAATCACAAGCAAAATCTATCAGTAGTTTTAATCACATAATTCGTGTATCTGGGCTGTGTTTAGAGATAAATCTCTCCTGAAAAAATTCTTCTGCAAGAAAATAGCATGTTTAAAGTGGAGACAGTAAATGAGAAAACATGTGTTGAAGCAGGCTCTCTCATTTTTGCAACTTTTTTCCTTAAGTAAAATATTTCAGAAAGTGTTTCAGAAAATAAAGTGTCTCAAAAAAATAAAGGGCATTTATGAAATATTACTTTTCCAGAGGTATGGAAGGTGTTAAGCACTCTCATCTATGTCTATTCAAGGCACTTAAGGTAAAGATTAAATTTTAGAAAAATGGCTTCCTCTGCTCCCCAAACTGCTGTTTATCAGGATATGTTTTGAACAAGGCTCTCTGAGCTGCATTAAGTATTTATTATTTGGAAAAGAAAAGAAGCTCCTAACTATATAAGCTGTGCACTGAGCCATGGGATGCAGAATGTCATGGGGGACTGTACTTGCAGGTACAGCAGTCAGGAGCTGTATATACAAAGTGCTAATGATGTGTATTACATACCTGATGATCCTCATTACTAGTAACGCTTGAGCAAACTAAACTTATAAGTCTTACATAAAAGATAAAGACTTCCAGAGAACCATGAAATCCACTGCATTACAGACAGTCAGTGTGCTGAAACCATGGAAAATTTAGCTCAAGATAACCTGCACAGTGGCATAGTCTGTACAAATCCAACTCAGTATGTTAGATATTTCCTCATGTATTTAAGTTGAAATCTGTGTTATTCCAGTTTTTCATTTATTTAACATAAGAGTTGAATGAAAGCAAGCTGAAGAATGCCTGCTTGTGCTGCCAATCCACCTCTCGTTGTCATATTTTCTGTTGCTGCATTCCCCTGAATCAAATGTAGCATAGTTTACATATCAGCTCTTTAGACTTGTGAAAACCTTTGAAAGTTGACTTTCAATATCTGAGTCCATTGTTCACTTAGGTGCTGCCCCCCATCCTATTCCATCTCCCTCAAGCAGACACAGTAGAAAACAGAAATTGAGATAGAGATAAAAATACAGATTCCTAGGAATTAATGGAAAGCTGATGTTTTAGGGCAATTTTAGGTTTATGGACCTTGGTCATATGCCATGTGCTGATGCTCCCCAATGTCTGTTCCCTGTGCCATGGGTTTTAGCATAGCATAGAACTCGGGGCCCATCCGCCTTCATACCTGGGATTTCTAGAAACCAAAGCAAAATGATGCCCTAGGTTGCCTAAATTACAAGTAAATCAGACACAGAAAGATGAATTCATAATGTCGATGATAGGAGATCTCATGCCAATCCAGACACTTTTGCAACACCAAATTAGATTCCAACCTTAAAAATTTTCTAGTAGCTGTGCAGTCAATTAACAGCCTAAGAGCAATTGTGCCAAATACTGGCAACCCTAAACAGTCAAAAACACTTCAAGGAGGCCCTCAAATGAAAATTGCATTTAATACTCAAGAACTTTTTATTAAAACATTTAAAATTGTATTATCTACTTACTGTTTATGAGGCCTTTAGGGTATTCTTCACTTACAGTGTCAAAGTTGAGCACCATTTTTTTTTAACTTGGATCTAAAATTTTAAAAGAAAAGATTCTGAAACAATAAAATCATTGACTTGTGTTACATAGTTAAAGAACATCACAGTAGCAGGAAAAATTCTGTATAAATATATTCTTAATTGATACACAAGCCTTGCCTTCATTCATCAGCTAATTCAGCTTTCCTTACTCTGGTTTTCCAGCTAATTTAAACCTGTGACAGGTTTTATAGTTCAGAAAGCAAAGGGAAACCAAAATGGTGGCACATATGTCAGATCTGGCATACCTGCAAGAACATGGTATTTCATGTGACATAAAATGGTTCCGCCACAACTTGCCTAAGGGCTCATCCAAACCCACTGGTGTCACTCAGAGACAACTGCTACCTTGTAATAGTGGAAGCTAAAATGAATAGAACACGAATGTACAGCAGGAATATTCTTTCAAACTGGGAACCATATCTGAGCTAATTACAGTTGCCCCACACTGGAAAGGAGAAAACAAGAATTATATAGTTTCCTTCCAGACATACCTGATCAGCACAAGAAAACCCATTCCTTCTGTGAAGTTGGTGCCATTTATGCTAACAGATTTTTGCAATCAGAGATGTTATCACTGCTTCTTAAGTCCATCATCCTTGTGCTGTGCTCTAGCAATGAATCTTATTTTCATTGAGGTTCCAAGTGTACTAATGCACTAGATAATCACAATTGTTGTTTGTCTACTTGTGCTGCCTGGAATCAAAGTAAAATTTATTTAGAAATTATGTAAAAATAACTAAGTACATGAAATAAGATCCTTCAAGTGGTTATGCTTTTAAACACTGAACACAATACCTTGCTGAAATAAGGAAACAGCTCTTATTTCTCAGCTTTATTTCTGACTATATCTTTCTCTGATTCCTGTTGCCTCAGTTCTTAATATAGGTTTTAAAGCAACGGTTTTATTAAATATTTAAACTTTTGTTAGCATGAGTACTTGTGAATTTCCCACTGTGTGAAAACATCAGGTAGCCTTTGGCTACCCTCAATCTGAAGCTTTTAATTCTAGTAGAGAAACAGAACAAGGTAAGAGGATCAAATTCAGATGGTCTCTTTCACCAGGTAACAAACGTTGAGGCTTCTAAGAAAGCATATGCCCAGTGTACCCATATTGCACTCCTCTTGTGCCATGCATGCAGGTAGGAAGAACCATAATCTTGTATGTCTCAGTGTCTCAAATCTTCAAACAATACAGAATTCCACTGTAATGTGGAAAAAGCCTGTGGCCACTAAAAAGATGGATGAGAGATGAGCTTTGTAGCCTGAGATTTTCATGCTATAACAATAAATAATGCCTGTAAAACATGTCAGCTAACATTGGCTGGGATGTCTGGAGAAGGAAGCTACTGAAAGTAAATTAAAATCATGAGTGTGCAAATGAGGTCCACTTATTATACCCATGTACCACTCCAAAACTTCACATAATTTATTTTATTTTTCAGTCAAAACTTGGTCAATCTACACTTTACATTTTGTTAACATTGCAGAAGAAATTATTTTTAAATACTGGTATTAACTATATAATGCCTTTAATGATTTTTAAAATTTATTTATTTATTTATTTATTTGACTGTGTAACTCAGCTGTATCTGATTAGCATCCAGATATGAGTGAGTCTATGAGTCAACATGAAACTCAGAAGGATAACAACCTGTTTTGTCCAGGTCTATGATCTGGACATTCAAGGGACCAAAACTATGATCATTCATGGTTGGACTCTCCTTAGTCCACACACAAATGACACTACCAAAGTTTGCCATGCTTCTTCCAAATCCCAGAACACCCTTGGCATGTGGTCAGGCAAAAGGATGCCCTAGCTTCCAAAGAAATATTTTTTGTGACTTTGTATATTAAAAAAATAGGAGGCTTATGCCACCTCTGATATGGTTGTGGAACCTTTTACAAACTGAAAATTTGGGGGTTTTTTTGCTTACTCACGTTGAAAACATCATGTTTCAATCTCAAAATTCATCTCTGGAGCCCATGTGAAATGAGACACCTCTCTTCTTTTGACCAGGTGAAAATATCCTGTGGGACATGCATATATGTTGACCTTACCTGGACTCCAGATAAGCAACCTCAGAGTGCAAGTATAAGCAGTTTCCTGTTATGTGTACATAGAGGAATTACTGAAAATTAGTTAGCTAAAGTCTGCAGTCACTAAGCTGATAGATGAATGACATTATTTAACTGAAAGAATGCTTGTCATGGTAGATTACCAGAGGGGAAAAAATGATACCAACTCAACTCTTTCTAACGACTATTAAGGCATCTTTCCTAAGATTGTTGGTGTCAGAAAAGTACCTTTGCAAGTGCCTTATCCTTCTGTAGTAACACTCTGCATTCCTGCTCAAAGAAATCAAGTACACAGGTGACTCACAATAGATGAATCTTAAACCTGATTTCATGAAAAACAGATGAAGGCAGAATTGTAACATCAGTTGCAAGATTAAAGTGTACAGGGTAATGATCAATGGGCACAATCTCACCAATTCCAGTGAATTTGTCAATCCAGTGTGAAGCTTAATTTCATGTTACTATAGACTTTGGGACTTTATTTAAAGAACTTTCCAAAAAATAAAAGATTATTTTTTACATCTCAGAAGACAAAGCTGATGGCTTAACAGCACTAAAACTGCCAGGTGGTATCAGCTATTCATCATTGCTCCGTCAGGCCTCAATGTTTATATGTAAGACAGGACAATACCAGTATGATTTGCAGATGCAAAGAAGGTCCATCCTAGCATTCTTGAAAAGGATAAACACATCCCTTTTTTTTTTTTGAAAGAATGTTCTTTTCCCTCAGGATGCTCAAACTTGAGCAAGAGGAATTTCAGGGCCTGTTAAGAAAGCAAGTGGATGTATGTCAACAGCTTTGTTATAAACAATTATTTGCACTTCAGACCCTATCATGTTCTTTCACCCCCAGTAATTATTGTGCTGTATAATCCATGTTTCAACCTTTCTCCTCTGTCCATGTCTCTTGTCTCAGTTCATCTTGTAATAGGGTGCCATCACTAACTTTGAAGATAGAATGATCACACTGATAAGCAAGGGACAGAAGTGAACTATGTAACAAAAGGTCCCCGTACTGTCTGACCTGGTGGTTTCAAAGTTTAAAGCACTGACAACAGAAAGTAGGCACGTTTCTGCATCTGCTATATCTGACATAACATGTCATGCTCAGAAGGCAATACTAATTTCTTAGTCATCTTCTTGTCTTTCTTTCTTTCTTGCCCTGCTAACTCCCCCTCCCTTCCCTAATTTCCCACACTTTTTCATTTGTTTGCACTGATCTCAGATTTTTGTTGCACAGGTCCCAACAGAACAAACTCCTAGCACACAACTGGAGTTCCTACTAGTTTCAATAATACTAATAAAATTAATCTACTTTAATGGATTTAATTACAGGTATTTCTACCTTTCTGAAGAATAAGTAAGCAGTGAGATTACTTCCTAGTCAACAATGTGAGGCCTCTGCCTTTTCTGCATTTCTGTTCTTTATGTTAGAAATGAAGACATCTTCTACCTGTATTACTTTAAAAATAAAAAACTCAGATATATACAGGTGGTATTCAAATTACTTAAATTTGTCTGTCTAGAGATCAAGTTCTTAGTCAAAACCAATTGTCCAAAAGTCAAGAGGAAGATATACCAGCTGCAAAGAGTTATCCTACTGGTCCAAGATGTTTATCTTACATAAGGATAAATGGCTCTACAGATTTATAAGCCCTTGTTAACTGCAGAGGTTAACTTACCAAGTAGTTTAGACTAGGTGCCTATTTCAGTTGATGAAGTTCAGAGGAATAACAGAATAACTCCCTGTGAGTCTCTTTGTCTCCTGCCTCTCACACACTTGACCACATGGCTAAAATCCATCATGGCATTTTCAAAGAAAAAAATTTAGAAACTGCCTTGGACTTACATGGTGGAGCAGAAACCCACCTGCAGCCTGTGGAGGACCCTACACTGGAGTAGGTAAATGACCAAAGAAGGCTGTGACCTTGTGGGAAGACCATGCTGCAGCAGGCTGCTAGCAGCACCTGTGGACCTGTGGAGGGACAAGTCCACTTTGGAGCAGGTTTCCTGGCAGCTGACCCATATTGGAGGAGTCTGTTCCTGAAGGACTCTTCCACTCTTTGGAAGTGCCTGTGCTGGAGCAGTTTGGGAAGAACTGTAGCCCATGGGAAAGACTTTGCAATTGATGAAGGACTGTTTCCAATTGGTGGGACCTGCTACTGGGACGAGTGTGAGGAGGAAGGAGCATCAGAGATAACTTGTGATGAACTGACCGCAGCCCCCATTCTCTGTCCCTCTGTGTTGCTGGGGTGGAGGAGGTAGAGAAGTAGGGAGTGAAGACGAGCATGGGAGCAAAGTAGTGGAGGGTGGAAGATGTTTTTCAGGTTTATTCTTATTTATCTCTATCTAACTTGTCATTAGTTGCCATTAAATTAAATTACTTGAATAAAGTCTGTTTTGCCCGCAATGGTAATTGCTCTCTAGTTTTCCTGTCTTAATCTCAACCAATGAGTTTTTCATCTTATTTTCTACCCTATTCTATTGAGGAATTGATGCAGCAGCTTGGTGGGCATCTGGCAACCAGCCAAGGTCAACACAACACAGTAACTCAGTTGATATTTTTCCCCTAATAGAGACCATCATAAGTAAGCCAGCATATAAGCCAGAATTTATCTTTGGTCTCTGCTCTCACAGGAACAATGTAATGTATGCAGAGAATAAATATTTTTTTCAGATATTCTAATGTAGTTCTACAGATGAGGAAAATAATTTTTCTTTACTGATGATACTCCTATGCTTAGTGAGTGATCTCTTATTTCTCAGTGAAATCTAAATAGAATTCAAAAAGTATCCAGTAAGGTCAGTGGGCTGTATTTTTGTTCAGAAATGATTTCATAAGACTACAATATAGTTGGAGGAAGCTGTTAATCCAAAGGAGACCTGTCATAAAGGAGCTGAACTGAATGGGTTTTTTAGACCTTATCACCAAACTCAGACTTTAAAAAAATTTGACAATACCACTCCTTCATTTTTTTCTTGAAAAGTTTCCAAATAATTACTCCATAACCAATATTATATTTCACGACCTCATCATTTCATGCTTGTTCTGAAATAACTGCAAAAGCACACTTTACCACATAGTATTATCTGATGATACACTTAATAACTGACATGCAAGTGTGGTGCCTAATGCAGGGTAAGCAGGTACTTGCCCGAACGAGATTTCTCCATATGCTTGCTGAAGAATGGAATGTAGGTGGCCCTTTGCTTCCTTCTCGACAGGCTGCTGCTCTCTAATCTTTGCATTTCAGCTCTTTACATAGATGCACACAAGACAGAGCAAGCAAAATATACTGCCCTAAGTAACATGCACTTAATACCACAAAATCCTAGAATTGTGAGGCTCAGCTTCTAGACACCACATTGCTAGAAAGATATTGAGCAGCTGAAGTTTGGTCAAAAGACTAATATAAAAATGATGGAAAGAGAGAATTGGTTTCTGGTGGAACACTGGAAGAAAATCTGAATAGTTTGGTTAGGGAGAAAATAAGAGTAGGACATGATAAACAACTCAAAATATCAAAATGTTGCTAATATAATAAAAAGGTAGAAGGACTGGTATGGTGGTAAAGAGAATAACTGAAAGTAAAAGAATGAATTTAGAAAAAAAAACCCAGGTGGGCAGCCAGCTTCAGAATTCTTCTTAATGAGTTTTGCTTAGGTTTTTCTCAGTCTTCCAAAACCACAAAACTAGAGTGAAAAGCACACTGTAGAAATTGTATTTAGTTTATTAATTCTTTAACAAGATCGCCTAAGCAGAAAAATAACATCAGCTCAGACATTGTAAATATATATATATATATATATCTCATACACCTTATATCCCACACAGCTTTCTATTTAATTTTTATGAAGTAAGTAAAATTTTGAAAAATTAAAGATAGTAAACAAGAGAGCAGATGAACACAGCATGGAGATATTTGGTGGATCTGAGGGCGGAAATGAATATTTGAATTTCAGGAAGGGGTAATGTGATGGATAATGCTGCAGGATTATCATAGACGAATTAGGTTATTTATCTTTTGAATTTGTGTAAAAAAGGAAGAATGAAATGCTGTAGCTTTGAAGTCCACAATAGGCAAAATTGAAAAAGAGGAAGATAAATAAGAAACCATCAATGGATTATATAAGATCATACACCAGATGTAGATTAAAATCTATATTTATTGTATTTGAGTTTAGTGAAGTGACAACACAAGTATATACAGAACTACAAAGATGAGAGGGAAATTTTGTCCATAAAGACAGACTTAGGATTCATTGTGACTGGTAGCATACTGCTGAAGAAATGGATAGTTCACTGTACCTGAGAGAAAAATCTGAGGAAGACTTTTAGTAGTAGTTTAATCACTCTTCCTGAACTATTTGAGTACTTTTATTGGCCACTGGAAAATCATCTGGTCTGCCAGAGTGGGGAAGCTGGTGGTAAAAATACTTTGAACAAAGCATCCAACTTCATTTCCAACACTACAGGCAAGTTTTCCAGTCAAAAATGTTATTTCAGTAGTTAGATGAATGAACAAAGCATCTAGATATAGAATGCTGCTAAAATATTAAAAGTACAAACCACTTTTTTCTTAAAAAATGAAAATAATTTGTTTTACTATGAGACCATAAATCTTGGAGGTGTTATTTGCACACCAACAATGATTTCCTTCACAAAAAAAAAAATTAAGCAAGTTTTCAACTGGCTCTCTTCACCTCTGTACTTGCTCTGCTGCATGTGTAAGCAAATCATCACAGCTGTACTCCTCACACCAGTGCTTCTCCTTCACTCTTCTCTAGAGTTTGACAGAATGAGGAACATCATCATTGCTTTCCACAAAACCAATCCATTCAGTTTACTTCTAGTATAGCCTGTCATCAAGGTTAGTTTGACTAGGTGCTACTACAGAGAAGACGCTTTGCCCTTTTATTCTATCCAGGAGTCAGATAGAGAAGAAAATCCAGGTGAGCAGTGATAAAACCTAGATTAAGTGACTGATAGTCAAGGTGGACAGCACCAGTTAAACAGTGTGCAAAGATAATGTATACATTGTTATAGATAATATATATATTTTATTATGTTTGCCAGGATGACTAACTAAACTCTTATGGATAACAAATACTTTTACTGATATTAGGGTTTACTAATCCTAGATGAGCTGATTGATTAATAACAATTCATTAAAAATCATTTATGTGGGTTGAGGGAATCATAGTACTTTAGATCCTATCTATCCTATCTCTGGAGATTGCCAGAAATGTTCCTACCCCAAACTCCTAAGACTAATAAAGGGAAAGGGATTCCCCATACTTGTATTATTTTATCTGTTAGCAAAAACAAATGTTTTCAGCTGTGTATTTTCAGGCCTTTCTGTTGCAAATGTCAGACAGTCTTTGATGCCACCTTCTGGTTTTAGTAAATACATTTAGCTCCACAGCAGCTGAATAAATACTATAGCTGTCAAGCTGACATATATACAAATCTTACCTAAGTTTCACATTTGCTGAGCATATAATTCAGCAGTAGGTGTGTAACTATTGCCTTTGGTTTTATCATCCCTTGTCTCAGGACAGAAAGTGTCCTTTTCACACTGTAAACACAGGCAACAAGAAAGGAAAAACTGATGACTTAAAATCTTAGCAGTCAACTCAAAACTGAATTATATGAAGTGTAAACTCTCATAACTAAACTCTGAAATGCATCTGTATAACAAAAATCTCTCGTTGTTCCTTCAGACACATGTGTTAGAAACAAATAACTATGCTCCTTCTCCACGCCTGTACGTAAACAAGGTTTTCTTAATACTGACTTTATTTTGAAGATAATATTTAAGCAGATAAGCTAAAAATGTTGTATTTAATCAACTGTAACTGCAAGAGGCAATCACCTCTAACTGTTACACGAAGGTGGAGAAGAACATAATACAGAGGCAATCTCACGACTCTAATTCACTGATCTGGTCACAAGACAGTTGCTAAGTTTGTAATTCCTACTACATGAATAAATTTATTACGTAGCACATGCATTTTAAAAGGTGGGGGGGATTTTTTTTTTTATTGCTCTTGCTTTGCTTTATGACAGAACACTAATTTCTAGTAAGGAGTACTGCCTAATCTAGTAATTGATAACCTGTTTTTCTACTAAAAAGAAGACTTCCTACAATTGTGATTCAACTCCCAGGAGAAGCCAGGCTTGATTCACTGAACAGTCTATTATTGTTGAATATTACTGTTCTTCCAGCCAGTCACTAAAATACTTCCGTATCCTCAGAACAGTTACTATAAAATTCACCAAACAGACTACAAAGCAAGTTGTTACTGTTGTCCACCTGGGCCTTCTCCAAACAATACAGATAATTCTTTCAATTCTAAAGAATGATGCAGAGTCTCCAGTGCTATAACACTACAGTCTATTATGTTACAAATGTTTTAATTTTTTTCTGGTATTAGAGGATTGCCTCTTATGCACAGCAAATTAATTCTCCATGTCTCAAATAATATGAATGAAAATAACAATTTTTTAGAGATAAGAGTGTGGGATTCAAGGAACACAGTACTGAGCTATAAACCAAGGTAGATAAGAGTTTTAAAGGTCTTGTACTTTATTCAAATTTGTGTACACTTAGAGTGGTTTATCTCATCTAACCTCAAACATCTTAAAGTTAGGTAAATGGTCAAAGTTTGATCCCTAGTTCAGTGTGACATAGACATCTCCAAAGGGCAGTTTACCTCATTCTAAAATATATGTTCAGAGGACAAGGTATTCTGCAAGTTTATGTCAACAAGGTGGGGCAGAAGCCTATATAGCAAACCTTCAGGAGGCACCTCCATTTCATATGGACAAAGGAAAAGGATGTGGAACCTGTACTGAAAATCATTGTATTTTTCATTTAAGGGCTGATCTTACTTTATAAATAAAGAGTGATTTACTATACAAACTTCATTTTTCAATGGAGACTGTGAATCGTGTTATATGTGAGGATGATACATAATATTGTGTACTTTTTTGCATTTTAAATTTCCTTATATGTGGTGAGTAAATGCACGTGTGATGATTCAGAGTAAAGCCATAGTCCTAGACCCATTAGATGTTTGTCTTTCTCTGCTTCAGCCCTGGTGCTTTCACAAAGCTCTTAGTATCTTTGTGTAGTGACTCCTATGCAAAGGTAGAAAGCTTCTTTTCTAATACCATAAGGATTAGATCAACCATTTTAAACTGTTCTGTTCCCATATAAAATTTTGCACTAATAAACTAGAAATGAAAACTCGTGAAGTTCATTTCCTCTCTTACTTTCATTTTAGAAGCTATGCTGAGATACAGTGCATCAGTCACAAATATGAAGAGCCACAGAAAAAGTAAGAACATCTCCACAGCTTCACTGCCCAGAAATATTACTACGGTGCAGTACGGAGGGTTCTTTTTTACCCCAGACTTTTTTTCCTTCCTTCATTACTGGTATTGCCATATTTCTAACCAATATTCTCCATCTCCCGAATATCACTGCGTTGTCTTGTGTCCTGTACCAGCAGCACCTCCAGTGTAGTTGTTGTTGCAATGTCTTATGTTACATTGACCAGACACTTCGTTGCAGGATCTTCATAGCACCCTTTGTTTTATCACAGCTGATTCTCATGATGGGCAGAGCATTCCTGTGCTGCTGTACCAGAAAGCGTAGTTCTTGCTGCACAAGCCCCATGGAGCTAATGAGAGGATATGTGTCCAGAACCTCAAGCTGATTGGCTGAGCAGTCTGAACTGCTAAGAAAATGTCCTCAAATATCATCTAGATGAGGGAGAAAAAGTGTCACTGTGCTAACTTTTAAAAATGCCACTTGTTGTGTGGTATTCATTAAAATACAGTACCAGATAGTGGAATGAAAATGTTACGGAATACTACATTTGCAAATGATGTGGGATTTCCTTTTATTCCATGGCTCAGACGTTGGAAAGTTTTAGTTCATTTGATTCACTCTCTGTAGCTAAGGAGATCTTTCTGTTTCAGGAAAAAAATAGGACTATGTCAATTTCTAAAATTGTCAGAGAAATATGTAAAGAAAATGTGTTTCAATTACCCTTCTTTATGTTCAGTCCTGTCACATTAAAAGTACCTCTCATGGTACTAAGAAGTTTTGAGTAACATAGGCCTCCTTGTGTTTGTTTCTGCATACTTATTCCAGAACTGTCAAACTGAGTTTCCCTTTTCTTGTGTACCACAGCCTAGCCCCTGAGAGAAGAGGGCTTTGAGAGCTGTCTAGGGCTTGTGCTGACCTTTCTCTGTTACAACATGCTTTTTTTTCCCTAACAACATGAATCAAAAAAAATGACCCCACAAAGCCATCATGCAGCATAATACATTATATATGTGCTATTGTTAGATGACTTGGGTTATGAGCAATGATGCTGATACCCTAATGAGAAATAAGAGGTGAAAATCCAGACAGCAGTGTCTCAGGAATTTCTTGTTTGGGAACTTAATGTCTGAGCACACCGAGCTGGAAGAAATTGGTTGTGAGTGGCCACGAATACCTATATGAACCTCCCTACTTACAGAGAGAGTTTATAAAAAACACTGCTTACTAGTTCTGGGGTCAGGAGATGAAAAGGAAAGAAAAGGAGGTCAGAAATAGGTAGGAGATAGATGGCTGATTATTTCACTATCCATGTTCACCATTCAGTCAAGTTGTTTGGATAGAAGTGGAAACCACCGAAAGCAGGTTTCAGCTGGAGAATTTCCAATGCTGGAGCAATTTCATTAATACAGATAGAGGCTGAAATGTGGTTTGGTTGAAGAACAGTGTTTCTACTGCTCTTTTCTTCCCTTCTGCTTTGGGGAATAAATAAACTTTCATGTAGGGTCTTTTGGGTGGAGGGAGGTAAGAGAACATGCTTTTGGTTAAAGGAAAGGAAGGATGTATTGAGCTTTTGCAGTTTTGCCGCAGCAGGATTGGAATGTGGCCTAAAAACATTGAAATTATATGCTAATATTAATATATTTGTTTGCAAGGTATGAGTTTATATCTATTATTTGAGGATAAACATTAAAGTGAAAGTTGTAAAACAATTTCTCTATTTGAAAAGAAAACATTTACAATAATTTTGACTTCTATTTTATAATTAAATAATTACCCTCATTTAAGGCAATTGCTTATTCATCCCTTCATGATATCCTTAAATGAGTCAGTTTCAAACTTGTTCAAAAGGAACAAAACAAGGCACATACTTTTTGGAAAATATATATCCTTAAGGGTACAATTCTAGTGGGTTTTTCACCTTGTGAAGCCATCCCAAAGCCTGCAGAATGGGTATAAATGCCTACTGAATTATAAACAGCTTTTTAGAAAACAAATAGAAGAACCAGATGGCCAGAGAAATGGGTTGTAAAAAGGTTGTCCTAAAGAGCAGACATGCAGCGGAATATTGCTAACATCTACAAAACAAAATATGCAGGGTGTTTAGTGCTATACATCACACAGAACTGTGCAGACTAATACGAAATGTCCCTGTGAGGCTTTTTGTTCTAAATCTCGTGACATTCCACAAAGGTGCATGCCTTAGAATATATTTTCTGTCATTCCTGAGAATCAGATACAGAAACAGGATGAACTGTAAGAAAAAGAAAAATAGTATTTCACTGTTGGTATTAAGTCCTGCTTCAGAAACACCTGCTTAATAACAAAATACCAAAGAAACTGTGGTGTTATGGGTGTCACTAGCTAAACATCACATTGTCAAAGGTTTCACTTACTGGCTGTCAGCCCCTTTGATTTCCCCAGGCATGCTGTGGGAGTACTTTCAGAAGGCTGAATTCTTGGCTGAATGTGGCTGAAGAGAGATCAGACTGCAATAACAGAAATGTAATTTGTTAGTATGAGTTTTTCATTGCTTTTCTCCAACAAATATTTGGGTCTTTAAAATCTAGAGATGAAATATGATATACCTTTATCCAGCCAAATGAAATGGAGATCAAGGAATTTAACAGTTTAACAGGGAGTTACTGTATTAATTCAAAACCACATAATAACTCCCTTAAAATATTATTTTTTTATCTCACAGCATTGTGGTCAGATGAAATTTATTATTTATTTTTTCTACTAATTTTCTGAGTCAGGTCTATCATGAAATGTATACCTCCCTTCAAAGAAACTCCTACAAAAGGTGTCCGTGTTAAAATTGACTTATTTTTTCTAATTACCTTAAAAATACCTTCACGCATGTACCAACTTCTTTAAGGAGTTAATGGAACCACCATCCTCTGACAAAAATCTATGAGCCAAAATTTGAACATGGCTTCCATGACCTAATTTCTATATTGTTGAAGGGTCAGTAATAATCCTGAAACCAATGTAGTTAGGCCATCTTACACCAGCAATAACTAGGTACCATTTCTGGAGTCAGGTAGGGCAATATGTTAGCTTTGTTAAAAGAGCAGCATTGTGGAAAGAGGGAATATGATGATGTCAGAGTTGATTTAATTGTTTACTATAGCTACTAACTACTGTCTGCTTTGCTGCAGAATCATGTCTCAACATGGGTCTTGTACCACCTTATGGCAAAACACAGTTTGAACATGGTCTAATTGCTCTTTATCACTGTAGCATATAAACCGAGGTTTGCTTTGCATTTTTAAAATATCATTGTAAGATGAAACTCCAACTGTTTACTACTTCTGCTGCTATTTTACAGCTCTCAGGTATGATTGCTCTCAGGTTTAACTGCCAAGCTTGAATGCTGTGGTGCAGTCAGACACCAGCTCTACCACCTGTCCTCTGTGCTGGATGGATGAGTTTTGATACTGATACCCACAATAGCATGCAGAAAGATCCAGGCAAAGAATGCTAAGCAAGCCATTTCAGACAATGGATTGTTTTGGGTAATGTGTTGGCCATCCCTTTACAGACTATTCTGATTTGCCACAGCCCAGGGCATTTGGGTTGGATGTTGCCAAGTGTGTGGAGGTAACATGTGGAAGCAGTGACATGCCACATGTGTGACAGATATTGTTCAGTGGGGACTGGGGTCTCTCAGCTGCTGCTGTTATCATGTTCTTTATCATTCCAGGAAGCAGAAAACTCAACTTTCCCAGTCTATCTTGCACCTTTCTGCCTCTGCAAATCCTCTTTCCCGTAATTCTTTCTTTCTTTCTGTTGATGGCCCCAGTCTTTTATTCCCGAGGAAGCAAAATTTAAATGTCCCTACCCTTCTTGAAGCTTTGAAATGGCCACAGTTGTGCCCAGCTCATGAACTCTGCAGAGCTGCTGAGATTACTAGGGCAGGCTCAGTGATGAATGACCCTGGTGCATGACTTGCAAGAACTGGATTTTATTTAGTCAGCTAAGAGTGTGGGCTGAATAAGCTCCTTTCTCTGCTCAGCTTTGTGGACAACCCTGTGTTCTACCTCTCTGATGGAAAGAGATGCTCAAGTGAACGGTGGGGTGGAGGCTGGAGAGAAGAAAGCAGAATGAAGGAGTGCAATGAGGCACATGAGGAATTATTTTGAAAGAGATAAGAGAAGAAGACATAGAAGAAATTGGGAGATTTTTTTTCAGACATTTAAAGACAAAATCCAATCTCAAGGATTATAGGCATTTGAAATTTGACTTACATCTGAGGGAGGCACTATTGAAGATAGAACAAGGGGATAGATAAAAGAGGATATGCAAGAAGTCTTTGCGAACAACCTCTTGTGGAAAGAGAAGTGTGTAGATGGGAGTGTTACTGTCCCTGTATCCTGGAAAAAAAGGGCCATATTTAAGTGTACTCTGACTTAGAATTTTTCTAACCTAATTATCTAATTTAGGATTTATACACCTGAATTCCTGCAAGATCAATGTGAATTCAGCTACCTAAATATTACTGCACCTGGTCTTACCTGCTTCTTGTGCTCTTTTACTATAATCCAAGGTTTACAGTCTCATTTGGCACATCTCTAAACATTATTACTTTGCAAATGGATAAGAAAGTGCCTTGAAACCCATGAAAAAGTATTGCTCATACTGATAGACCAGTGAGGCAATAACACCCTAAGGTGGATGCTGGTAGTGTAGGATATGGCAGTATCTCGAGTACAATTTACTTTTACAAGTCAGATGAAACAAGTCACATTGATCACAAAAACCTAAACCCAGTTCTCAGATCCCAGTCTAAAGTGCTCTCACATTTCCAAAACGTAAAACATCAAGTGGAAAGTAAAGACAAACAAGTCTTGATTACAGAGAAACAAATCTTTCATAACTGGCTTTAAACAGGGATCAAACAGTCTTTACATTGCACTTGAATATGGCATTAGGAGAGTAACAGTGTGTCATGGCAAGACCTTTTTCAGTCTACAAGTCCAATAGTCATAATGAAAACACTCCTTTCCTTATTTCTCTGCATCCAATAAGTCAGAGGAATGCAGGATGATGTTTCAGAAGTTACATTCTTCTTGAAGGAAGTGATAACTTTTTTAAAAGTGGCATATGCTTTGACAGAAAAGGGAATTTAAATATCTGGAAAATGGATTATAAAAAAATGGAGAAGCTTTCAACTGGTGTCCTTCTCTCCTAGCAGTCTTTGCCCCAAAATAGAATGGGTTACATGAAAGATTATGGCAGTGCTTGACATTTAGAGCAGTGATACAGGACCTCACCTATTTTCTGTCAAATAATGAACATTTTTGTCAATTTAATGTGGTGACTGAATAGTTCCACTAGAAACATTAATAATCAAAGAATAACTCATTTTGACAATACCGCTAAAACAATTGATGCCTTGGACACTACTGTGCATGTAAAATATGAATAATTACAAAAAAGTCATACATCTAGTGTAATGCAATGTATATCTTGAAATAATTGCAGGCTGAAACCAAAATACAAACTTGGCACCTTGGCAAGACATCAATTTAAGTGATACATTAAGTCCTGTAAAGCATGTATTTTGCAGGGGGTTTTTTTCAGTTTAGAATGTAATCTTTGACATGTTCAGCATTATGAAATTCTGCCTTTAACAAAAATCCAACAAAGTGAATTTAGATGCAAGCAAAAGGATTAAATGCTTTAAGTGACTTTTTAACCAGATCAGTGACCTAGTCCAGTTCACCACATGGCAGAATCACCACTAATTTTAACATAAAGGAGTCAACGAGGATGTGTGGTCTAGGGCAGGACAGCTTTTTGCAGCAACAGTATAGTTTCCATCTTCAGATGTGAAAAAATAAACCAATGCAGTCTGACATTTCTGAACTTACCAGGGCTTCATTCTTTAGGTCTAGACTTAGAAAAGCACTGAAGGATTAGATAGCAATGAATATGTGTATTAAAAATGCCAGAGAGAGAAGTGCTACATGTCAGAGAAATGTCATAAAGTCTCACTTAAGATGATCTTCCTCCACACTGCTAGCTGTCAATGACTATCACTCACACAAGTATTCCAGCATGACTGAGACAGAAAAATACCGTATCTGCTTCCACTGGCCTAGCCAAAACCTAGGATCTCATCTCCAGTACACTCTTTGCAAAGGTAGAACTAAATGGAGATCTGCAAAACCCTTTGTCCCCTTCTGATACAAGTGTAGATGAAAGGAATTTACCTGTTAAGACCTTATAACAAAAGCAAAGCACAAAGTTTATCTTCTGTTTCATGGATGAGCAGGTATTTATAGCATAGATATGCATAGTTGAAAACTCCTGTATTATTGAATGGAAAACTTCTCTCTCCTTGTTATACAATGTGAAAGTGCAGATTTCAAGAGTTATGTACCTGGACTGATTCCCAGGTCCTAGAAGAGCTCTGAAATACAGCTTCCTGAACTGTCCTGCCAGGAATGTATACGGTGCAAAAAAGACCAAGTAATCCCACCTTGGCTACTCTTAACTACTGCAGTAGGGAATGCACCACTGTGCTTTCTCCTGGCGATGTTGGTGTCAGATTCAGCTTCCAGAACCTGATCAGGCTGGTCTCTTGTTTTGCTGTGTAAATCTCTGTGCCCTGGATAACAGTGTCCATGGCTGCAGATCAGCTAACTCTCCTCTTTCTTCATGCATACAAATGACCCACTTCTCCCCCAGAAGAGCAGCTTCACTACTTCAAATGCAAACTGAAATGCAACTTTAGGACAATATGCTTCTCCAAACTGGTTCACTGAAAGACAAGCTATGAATCTCAGGAACAGAAATAACACTTAAAATGCAGGGAAATAATCTTTTGAGGATATATTTAACCAGAGAGTCTATGAGCAGGGAAATTTTTGAAGATGAATTCAAGAGGAAATAATACTGTACTTGATGCTGCATCTTCAGAATCTATAATCTTTTTCCAATAATAAGATTTGCTTTAGATTAAAGTTGTTTCTCTTATGTTCTGATAATGTCCCTTGTATGAAGTTAGGCCTCATGGTGATCACACACACCAGTTGCACTCTGTCACAGAGCTTCTCATGAAGAAAATTTCTGCCATTTCACCTCTGCAGCAGTCTGCTGGCATATGACTTATGGCTTCACATTTGACATGACTAAAAAACCCAAAAGCTATTGTCCACACTCTGTATTTTGCTTTACTGAAAATCTTCCAGAAAATATGTTGTATAGAGTCTCAAATATGAGTGGAAGATTCACATCAGTCAATAAGCTTTCGACAAGTTTTAAAACACAACTCATTAATTGCAAAATATTTTTGTTCTGGGCATTGGAGAAATCTGTGCAGTATTGCCACATGAATTTGACAGGGAAAAGTAAACAAACCACCCAGAGATGATACCTTTTTCTTGCTAGGAAGGAGATTTCCTAAGGATAGGAACCCCTGCAGGCTGTTCTGGGTCTCAGGTAAGATGATTAAAATCATTGTCTGTGACAATGATTTTATGCAGGAACACAGCAGGGGGAGATCATTTTGTGTAATGCTCTGGTTTGCAAAGGCAGTAAAATTTTGGTCCATGACTGTACAGAGGCAAAAAAGTACCAGTGACCTTTGCTGCCAATTATCCCTAACTACTTAAATGGTCTATGTTTTCCTGTAGTGTCCGGAATGATGGCTGTTCAATGCATTCCTCTGGTGCAAAAACACACACTAATTTTGCCAGACCATGTAAGTCTGCTCTGCTTATGCCACTTTAGGTGTAGCTTTCTGAAAAGTTTTTGTTTAAATCACAAACAGAAGAGGTGAATTAATGCAAGGTAGATACTCTGACTTCTCTCTGAAACACAGATAGGACCACAGACAGGACCACCATTGCTATTAATCTCCTGTCTTTGGATCTCATCTTCTCTTATGGTCGTTTTCCTTGAGACATGACCTCCTTTGCGACCTAATAAAAATCTCCATAAATTAGAGATGTTGCGAAACATCTGAAATTGCTGAAAACCAACTCTTAAGATGGAAAAGCACACATTGAATCAAAACAAATGGAAAGGTGAGATCTAGCCATCAAGTAAACTGCCAAAACCCAGTTTTCAGATACAGTCTGTGTAAACACCCCTCATCTACAGAACAAAGACAGAGTTAGTGATAATATGTGGCTGAAATCCAACACTGTCAATGTTTTTTCCTCCTTGTTCTCCCCAGCACTGATAAGTTGGTGTGAATTCCTGTACAATCTACTTGGAAGATTCAAATTACACAGTCTTTGCCAAACCTGACACTTGGCCAAAGAAGTACTTAACAGAACTAATACAGGGACTAGTGATCAAATGACAGAGTCTTGAAAAAGTGTCATTATCTACTTAATGAGTGACAATTTAAGCCTTAGTTTGCTGCTGGTCCCTTTTGAAGAATTGAGGCTCAAAAAACATGGTTTATAATGACCATATCCTAAGACCTGTTTTTAAAATATCACTCCCCTGCAAGTTACGTACAAAAAAGGTCTCCATTTCTTTGATTCAAGGAAGTGTTTAACTCACAGAAGAAGATAATGTTGCTATCATATGGCCATAAGAAAATGTCACCAGTGCAGAATCCATATAATGCTTAGGAATTTTTACAGGAAATAAAGATTTTGATCTTAAAGATAAGATTGACTACGGGGTGGCAAATGTGGCACTATAATACTGCCCTGTGTTTTGACTTCAGGATCAGAGAAAGGATTAATTTATGATCAGTCAAAGTGCAGGAAGAGTCTGTAATTCTCTGCCATTCCCTTTCAGTGATTAGGATCTGCCTTTTTCCTCCTCTTGAAAATATTTTTATTGTGCTATTTTGTGACATTTTAAAGATGGCACATGTGAACCTAAGATAATATGGCCAGTGTCCTTTCTCCACAGTACCCCATTGCAGACCACAGGGAAAAACTGCTGAAGCTCTTTCAGCTTGTTTTCTTACAACAATTTCACCTCCGTGGTGCAGTACCTATTTTCATCAGGTCAGGGGCTATCCCTGCTCAGGCTGTCAGTTCAGGGCTATCAGCTCAGGCTGTCCCTACTTGGTAAGAGGCCACAACTTCAAAACATAGAGAGATACTTCCCTCTGCTGGGCATGCTTATAAAGTGGTGCCTTACTCAGCAAAATAGAGCTTAAAAAAGTAAACAAGTGGTCTTCTTCAGTGTTTGACCCTGCAGGATCCAGGTAAATAATTAGAGCATTTAGCTTTTAGCATCTAAATGTGGAAGCATCTGCCTTATTCCATTGGCTACATACGTAATCAAGCTCACTAACATTAGCTATTGTAGTTGGTTGCTTCATGTAAGTAGTACAAGCACCATCTTACAGCTCACAAACACTTTAGCTGAAGGTCAGCATCATCAGGTATTTCAAGTCCAATTTTACTGAACAATTTTACTGGATTACAAGATTGTTTGCAAATGTAAGGTGGACACTGAGTTTATCTCAGAAACATAATGCTCTGTTCTCAAGACTATTATACTGAGGGAAGTACTGGGAAACTGAGCCGTGATTTGTAGCACATGTTACACGTTATGGGGAAGAAGTGCTGCAAGGTTGTATTTTGGATGATCTACAACTCATTGTTGGGAAACTACACCAAATGGTCTCTCTGGTACTTCAGTTTATTTAGTAAGCAGTCAATTGACATGAATTTTAGGATGGGGTAGTTCAGCATTTTGGTCAGATGTTAAATATGGATATTTTCTTGAATGGCAGTTATTCTTGTTCTGAAGAAAAACAATTAAAAGAGTCAAAAAGTGTTTGTGAACCAGCAACTGGTGAAGGACTAGAAGGGTTTTCAGACCACTGTATAATTTTGGCATATATTTTCAGTAGAATACTTTACATTGCTGTTCATGTAAGAAGATTTTAGATGAGGTAGCAGTGTAGCACCTGGGATTCACCGCATTTCTCCATACTCAATGTATCTTTTTTTTCATGTTGTGAGTTTATTTCATAAAGGTTGTATTACCCAGACTGACTGGGGTTTTTGATAAAGTATAAGGATTTATATTTTTGTGAATGTTCAGAAACTTTTATTGCTGAACATTTTGAAGAGAAGTGTAGTTTATGGTGTGCTTTGGCAATTTATATTATGGTCTACATAGGGAAGAACTATTCAGGCAATAGAAGGGAATCACACTCCCCATTTTATGTTGATTATCCAACTGGTTCTGTGTTCCAACAACCTCCTGCCATCCAGGTTGATAAATTTATGATCATTACTTCACAAATTAAAGCACTACCCTAAAATAGCACAGCTTTTTATGACTTTATTCATTTTGCCTTTACTGCAATTTCATCTGCCAAGGAAGAAATGTTCTTCTGCTTTATTGTGTTACACCTACGGTTCAAGGTTTGTTTCATTATGCTATACCGAGAAAATACACACTGCTTTTAGGAAGTTATTTCTCATTTTGATATCACCCCCTAGTTCTTGTGTTCCTAAAAATATGGAATAGCAGTTCACTGGATCACCATTGGTTTCCTTCCCCACAGATTGCTTCATGAACAGCAAGTATGTAACAAAATCATAACAAAAATCAGGTTCCCTCTTTATCTTAGACATTGATACATTTATATAATGTACATTGACATTGGTACATTGATATATTGGTCTAGTTCTTTTGTGTCTGTTTATTGACAACTGTAGAGTTTTCCATCTTTGACTTTTTATAATCAGAATCAAACTGGGATAAATTTATAAATTTATCTCAACTTATAGACTATTAGTAATTTTTTATTTACTCATGCACTTGTTATATGATAGCATCAGATAGCACCAACAAGATGGCTAGAAATGCTGCTTAAGTAGAGTGAGTAATTATACTCACTCTCAGGTGGCCTTACCTAGTAGCTCTTGTATGGTCTTGACATATCCTCTGTGAATATCAAACAAATTAAGATATGTGATATCCACTAGGAAAAGTGTATCCCCTGAGCACATGACCATGTAGAAGAGAAGATCAGTTCTCACAAACTATCTTTGCAAGTGAAAGAAGCTTGTGGGGCAATGTTTGGAGTTAGTTTTAAAAGAAAAACTGCTGCAGATTAAGGAGTTGTAACTAGAAGTTGCTATTAATTCTCACTTTATCACCAACCCATTCTCTTAGGAATCCCCACTCCTCCACCTAAGCATTTTATTCCTGTCATCTTTTTAACACACAATTTGGCTGTAAGACTACAGCAATATATGCAACTGAATACTATATCACAATAAAATAAAATGCTCCTGATAATGCTTGACTTGTTATTTTAAAAATTCTAACATATTCTTTGAGTTTTATTAGCAACAAAATTTTTACATTAATAATAAAAAGTTTATCATTTGTTTTTTGCTAAGTTGCAATCATCACTCATTTGCAATCTTCCACTTCTCTGCTCTCGCTGCTCTCAGGTGATTCACAGTGGAAGCATTTAATTCTGAATAGACTCTTCTCAGCATGTTAGAAACAAACACAGGAAAGTGACTTCTTTTAAATCCTCTTCTTCTTCCCAATATCCTTGAACTTAATAGATCCTCCTCATAAACTTTTTAAAAACATTCTTTGCACCTGTAGAGTGCTGTATTGAGACTGAGCAGCTTATAAAAGATAAAAAGACAAAAAGACAAAACTTTACTTAGAGGTGCCCAAAAATATTGCACCTTTCATTTCAGCAATGGTTCCAAACTGCAGCAAACACAGATCAGAAATTACCTACCATCGTAACTTGCAAAAAAGGCTGAATATCTCTCTTGACAAATAGTAGTAACCTCTATGTTCTGAAAAATTTGTAAAATTAGACTCAGTTAAACTCCTTACCTTTGACTTCAAAGCTGTTAAAAAAGATAATTATTTAACTAAAGTACAACTTAAGTGCCCAGGAGCAGAGCAGTGAAAAGATAGAACTGAATAAGTCCACAAAGTTCTGATATATGTCATTCTATGGAAGACATATAAAGACATTAATAGGGAAAAAAAAAGAGCAGTTCTAAACATTTTACATGAATAACGAACTAAACACTTTAGAACTCAGTACAAAACCTGCAAGACTTGTAGAAGGTTCACATCTGTGGAGTTTTTCAAATTAATTTATTGGCAGCACATTAAAATTCCTGTGTTTTTATTTAACTCTGTTCAGTCTTGCATGTCTTTCCTAGGAAGGCAAAGTCCTGGCTGCATTCCTTGAGCGATGTAATTACAGAAGATTAGATTAGAATTTAGGTGCCAGCACCCTAATTTACAATGTGGAGAATTGCTTTAAGTAGATTTCAGTTCCTTCACAGGGTAGTCTAGTTTGTCTCATGTCACCATACAAGGCATATGCATATGTTCTGGTCCTCTCCAAAGATACAAACCAGTTTCACAGTGGTAAACATTCAACAGGAAAATACTTTCAAAAATTCACCTAATAAACTCTGTCTAAATTAAATATCTAGAAAGACATTGAAATATTATTTGAAATAACATCTTTAAGGTGAGGTATGTATACAGTTAAAATGGGATGGTTGCAATCCAGATAGATAGGCTTGTTCAGGTTTCTTCCTTGTTCAACAGCATTAGCTCATCTCAGCCAGGCTAATGTTTACTGTCTAATGAATAACAACACTAGACTATTTATACATTTCTGTCATTTCCCCAGAAAGGGAAACAATTTAGTATAAATAAAGATATAACTGAGAGTCTTCCAGGTAATGAAGTCCCAGTAGGGAAGAGTTTTGTTTTAAATATATTACTACCTAATAAAATTTTGTTTCCTGACACAAAACCTGAACTCAGGATAGCACAAAAAAGCCGACCTAACCCACTGTATGCTGTCAAAACCTGCCTAGCACACCTTGACAACATTAGACCTTTTCACAAACATGCCAGCTGGAGGTCTTTGCACACCTTCCTGGTCAACCTCCTCTTACTGTTGACAGCAGTCTTGCAAGATTTGGGAGTGACTTCAGTGGCCCACCAATCACAAATGCATCCACACAGAGACATACTCCTGCTTGTTCAAGGGGCACTGAAGACAAAAGACCAGATATCACCATCACTTTAACATTAACACTGAGATGTTTGCTTTTTGTTGCACTCTGGAGGCACTCTTAAGTCTCAAAATACTTCAGAGCTCTTTCAAATGGTTGAGATTTATGGAACTATGTGTTTTGGAGTCATCTTATTGACTTATGTAGAAAACTAAGAATATAAACCTAAAGGAAGTCCATGTGTATGTCACAACTGAAATTAATGCAGCTCTGTCAGTATTAATTGTGGAGATTTGGACATTTACCAATGTAGTTGCCAGATTTAGCAAGCTTCTTGCTAAATGATCTCAAGTCTTTCCTGTTACTACCGAGTCAATAATTCTAAGATATTGTATTGTGCTGAACAAATCTCCAACTCTGATAAAGAAGAAAAATAACTCTCTGTTTAACTGAAAACAAAAATAATACTCCAGCAGACAGATAGCTATTGATTACTTTCATTTTGTACACTGAATAGTAAGTTGTTTAATTTTTAAAAATAATATCTGATTCAAACTGAGGAGTCTGATTTGATCCCAGTAGGAGTTTTTGTCTGCAGTAAGCATATGGAAGTATTTCACTACCTGTTATAAAAGATTACACCAATTCCTAACATACAGAATAAAATCTTACTGTTGAAGTTTAGTTCATGCTTTACATGTTATTTTTGATCTTTTCGATAAAGGTCCAAGTCTGGAATTTGCTAGAATGTAGCTTTACTTGCATTTCTTTAAAATACATAATATAGAAATTTGTACATTCATCTTTTAAAAAATATACACATATTTCAGTTTCAGGAAATTTTAGTTAATGAATGCAGAAAGACGTCACAGAACAAGTCAAGGCAATATTCAAAATAGAGATTACAGATGACAAGAGCAAATCTGGAAACTGAGTTTGCAATGTAATTATCACATACTATGACACTTCATTAAATCATATTGAGACCACTCTGTGCCAGTGTTCTTTTTATGTCATGGGAAAAACATAACAGGAAAGTGGAGATCACATTTAATTATCACCTCTTCGTACTAGAACTGATTAGCATTTGCACATTTGCAATGGATTCTGTTTTGTAACAGAAACATTTGAGCTATGATAATATCATAGAGGTCGAAGTGCCTTTAAACAAATCCAAATGAAAACCAAATTGTATTTGTCTTCTGGTTTAAGCTATTGACAGTAATTGACTTGGAAATAGGTATTGAATATTCAAATTATTAAAACATGTCTAAATGGTTATTAATCTGGAACTTAACACTTCAAAAATACTACTGAGTAGTATTTGTGAGTGAATGATCCCAACTTTTAAAGACTTTTATTTCTCTGTAGGGAAGAAGCAGTCCTGAATTCCCCATGGAGCTTGTCAGGGGAGTTTCCTAACAGTTGAGGGGTTGCTGTGCAAGGGAAGGGGACCCTGGAGCCAAGAGGCAAAGAAAGAGTCAGGAAAAAGACCCTTGGATAAGGGCCCTGTACCATGGTGCTCAAGCAAGTGGAGCAGAGTAGATCAGGGCATTGCAACCAGGAACAGCCAGTGGTCTTGATTGTCAGACAAGACAAGTCCAAGGTGATCAGAGAAGTCCAAGGCCAAAACAAGAAGGCAAGTTAGCAGGTCAGCATGGCACAAGGCTGTGACAGTCACCCCTACAATGCAGCTCAGACAAGGACCATGGGCCAGGACTGAGCCCAAAGGCATCCCCTGAGCCAGAGGAGGCCCCAACAATGCTTCTTCTGGCTCTTTCTTACACAGCACTTTCCCATCAATTGCACCCAAGATTTAGCTCCACTGTGTCAGAGCTGATCTTGAGAACTCACAGCCAAAATGCTGGAAGTGACAAGAGACTGCAGGACCTTTTGGTGCACTCAGGGCCCTTACAGAGCTCTCCTCAACCCCACTAACTGGCTTAAGAGCTTGTATGAAATGTTTGAAATGTCTGTAAAAAGAAACAGATGGTATCTTCTGTATTGCCTAGTCCTACATCCTGTATGACAGGTAACATTCGAACTATTTATAAAAGGGATTCAATCTCCTTTCATAGATCAGAAGCAAACTCCACCTGAGTAGGACACACAGTGATCGTACTTTTCAAAACAGAAGATATACAAGTGACTCTGAGTCCAGGCCCTCAGCTGGAGCAGTTTTAATAAAACTTCCACAACAGTGATTAAGTAACATTCTCAGCTGAATAGAGCTCTATTATCAGCATTTTCTCATGGTGTATTAAAGTTGTAAGTTTTTGTCAAAAATCAAGATGTGAAAATGGGCATATCCATCTTGATATTTCGGAAAAAATTGATCTGGTCTCATAGTCACATACCTATATAGCTGAGGGTACACTGGTAAAAGGGGCTGAGAATCTCAAGAGAAAACTACTGGCTTCCTCTCTCTAGGGGTTAGGGATCCCATTCAGTGCCTCACATTGGCCAGTTAAGGTATCTCCTTGAACCAAAATGGTGAATCCTTTGACCAGATCTCCCAAGCAAAGAGTAAAATACAGAATATAAGGCAATAAATTGGCCTGTGATGGCTGAACTGTGTGTGACTTCTCATCAATGCAAGCAGAAGATGCTCAGCATCAAAGGCTGAGGGAGCAGTTCATGCATTCATCGGTAACCACTCCACCAGAAGTAGGTATTGCAATCCTGTGTCAAAACCACCTTTGTGGATTCATCTTCCAGCTCATCAGTTCATAGAAAATTAGTATTAAATGGCAATAGTATTTTAATAGTAATCTCTCTCTATCTTCCACTGATTTAATACCATGTGATTTCAGGAAATATCTTCATATTGATTATCAACACAATTTTTCAAACATTAATAAAGACAAGCATGAACGCTTAAACATTTAATATCTGTAGGCAATGTCTTTCAGAATTGAAGTGTCTGATCCTCTAAGGCTTGATACTGTCTGCAGATCCTGCTAATTGTATTTGGAGATACAAGTTCCCTATATAGTGGCAGTTGCACAGCATTGCTGATAAGAGAAGTCATTAGCCCGTACATGTACTCCTGTGGCCTGTTAATGTGTGTTACCACTTTAGGCAATGATAGATAGCTGCCTTGTTGTTATCCTAGGAACAGCTTTTCTCATATTAAAATTTGTGCTTGGGGTTCAATCTGTGTTATTTGCGGATGCAGAATCCTAATCTATGACTGTATAGACTATAGTAAAATACACAAACAGTTTAATAAACAAAGTAGGTATAAGGACCAAGACTTCTGTGCATGAACCATAATTCTGTGGTCTACTTTTTTATGTGCTTAATAGAAGGTTTTCCCAAAGGGCCTTGATTTTCAAGGGTGAATAAGAGACTACTGAAGTCCTCTTGAAAGAACTCTTGACAGACATGAGAAGTAAAAGGGGAGACATGTTAAAGCTGCATAGACAAATCTATCAGCAGGCAAGACCTTCATTTTTCATTACAATTGTTTCTCCTGGCATGGAAAACATAAACCAGAATCCCATGAAAATTAATCTAAATATTAACAGAATAAAAAGTTTACTATTAGATGTATATTGCTGTAAGCACACTTTAAATACTGCTTTCTAAAATTAATAATAAAAAAAATCATTTTCATTTAAACATAGTCAAGGAATTCCTGCAAGGTAACAGCGTGAAAAGGGAGCATTAAAAAATCTCTGTATTGAGATAACAATATACCTTTAAACACTAGTCTCATAGAACTCAGGATTTTCAGCATTATTGTTTGTTGCACATATTTTCTCACATTATCTTTTGTGGATACCAGCTATACTTTCTATTTCTATAAGTTTCATTAATAGTCAGGCATACTTCAGCCTCCTCTGCCACCTCATTTTACTCTGACTTTTAAAATGCTTCCCAGAATTATCCTGTTTATTCTTCTGCTCTAGACATTATGAGAAGCAAATTTCATTTCTTATTTTCAAGAGTGCTCAGACATAAGATTTGAATCAGACTGAAGTAGCTACCATTTTTGTGGCTGTCACATTGTCTTCCATGGCTAATGAGATGAGGAAGAGAAACACTCATCAGTATTGGGTTTAATGATCAGACACCTTTGAAACAGATGAGAATAAGGTTTGCTGTATTTTCTCCCTAGTACCATTTATTTTCCAGAAAAACTACTGCTCTTGTAGATTAAGGAATACAGAATTGTCCATGGCAAGAAATAGAGAGAGCAGCATGTGCCATCTTTTTGATTCTGATTCACAGCACCACAGGGAACCAGACTCTGCAAACATTTTTAAATGGAATAAGCCTATAACAAAACTTGACCAGCCCTTCTGTATAACCACAGGAAAAGCAGGGAGAACTGAATGCAAGACTAATTTCCCACTCTGTAAAAACCTGGTTGCAAAAGTGGGATAGCTATTCTTTGTTAAAACACAGTTACAGTTCACAGACAACTCTGTCTGTCTAAGAGAGAGCATTGTAAAAGATTTGGGAGTTCATATGTGGCAGAGGATAAACTAGTTTTAAATTACATTCAATGCTGGTTTCAAATATATAAGAAGTCTTATACCCTCAAAAGTACAGTGGTGACCATAGTAATTGATCCCACTAAACATCTGCTAGAACAGGAATAAGCACCTCTAGACTAAACCAAAATAAAAGGTACTGAGCGCTGGTTCCTCTGATTCATCTTGAATTATTTATTCCAGCCTAGAAGTACATAACACTCCAACCAGTCATCACATCTTGTTCTGTGTACTGCATCTTTTTATTGATTTAATTTTTTTAAGCTGCAAATAGTCTTCTTCAAAGGCCTGCCTGAACCTCTGGGTGAAGAGGGAAAATTTCTCTGCTATGTGCCATCTCTGCTGAGAAACAGGTTGACCTCTATATCTATGGTATTTTTGAGTTTGTTTTCTGCCCTTCCCCTTAGGACTCTGAGCTGAGGTTTTTGCCTTTCCTGGAAAACAAAGAAGTTTGGATGCCTGAAGGGGGCCTGGTTCCTCCCTAGCGTCCTGACTTGAGAACAAGTATGCACTTGCATGAGATGCTGGGTCTCACGCCATCCCTCATTACGGGTCAAATCTCACAGTTCGCTTTGTCTTTGACAGAGCACAGTGTACTCCATTAACTGTTTATCATCCTAAGGCTGGACAAGGTCAGGGTACTTGAAGCTGGTAACATCCTTTCTTTATGACAGGGAGCAGACCAGCCAAGTATGTGAAATAAAATATTGTTCAAGGGTTCAAATAGAACAGGAGAGAATAAGCAAAGTTTGAAGTGAACTGCCAGTAAATATTTATTCTTACCAGCTGTAATAAGAGTAAGAAGTAGGTGGGTGATATCCAGGTCCTGTCTGGCCCACACACGCTGGGTTTGATTCTCTCATTCTAGGTCCACAAAAATATATAAACTAACTACTAATACAGAAAATATCTATTAATTATCTCTGCAGAGGTGCAAAGGAGCATAGCCATATTGCATCAACGTTATGTTGGGTTGTATTGTTTTCATTCCTGGCTGTGACAATACTATATTATACACATTACAGAATTCCAATTTAATGAGATAAATTGGATTCAATTTTAAATTAATTAAATATTCCTAACTTAAATATTTGATGAGGGGGTAAAAAAAGAGAAAAATTATGGATCTCTACTCATTACTTGTTTATAACTGTATTCATTTCAGAAGTTAAAGTGCTTAAGAAAAATGCATGTTAGTAGTCTTTCCCAAAGTGGATTACTCTTGATTCAAGTAAGCATAGTGATCACCAAAGAGACTACAATTACAGTGTGCAAAGGACATTCAAAGTGCATGTATTGAAATATCAATGTCTGAGTATAATTCTGTTACCGTTGCCTATCATTCCATGATTACAAGGCCCCATAAATGCGTAAGCTCATGACGAATATTAGTCTTATCATTTTTCAGCAAAACACTTGCATGTACAGTGTTTTAGATGCCAAGAGGGGCAGTTCTCTGGTGCCTGATGGTCCCCCAGAGGTAGACCTGAATGCATTCAGAGGAATGTGCCCATCTAATCTACCTGGTGATGGGCATCTCTGCTGATGGTGAGGGGTTTGGAAATGGATGATCTTCAATGTCAGTGCTCCTTCCAATCCAAGCCTTTTTATGATTCTATGAATCTTATGAAACTTGAAAGCTGGGCATGAGTTCACAGGGACCACTTATAAATTTTCCAGGACAATTTCATAGTCTGCATTTTTGTACTTGAATGTTCCCTGTTTCCAATTCCCTCCGTCATGGGAAGATACAAAAGGTACTAGGATGAATTAGATTAGGAGTTTGTCTCTGTAAAGTACATATTTCCACAGGTCTCAGTCCTCCAGAGGAAGAAAATGTTTGTTACAGCAAACCACCTTTTCTGTCAGTTTAGAACATCTGTTGTGAAAACATTTGTCATTATACAGAAATTAACAGAGATTATGAAATGAAAAAACTCATCAATACTCCTTTTCTTTTTTTTTTTTTTTTGAAATCCATGAAAATGTTGCTTTTGGCTAGTGTTTAAAATGTTCCCTTTTAAAAATATGTTTGCAGCAAATAACATAATCTCTGCATTTAGTATTTTAAGTGTTTGTATTCAGAAACTTGTATCTTGGAATATATTTAATTTGAGTATTAGACTGGTATGAAAAAGATTGCTTTATTCTTCTTGTGAACAGAAGGTTCAAGTCTTTTTTAAAAAAATGACTGTTTCCTCTGCACAGTCATTATCAGAACAGTCCAACAGAGTGTGCTCATGTACTGTGAGAGCTGAAGCTGCTTATCGTTAAAAGATGTTTTTCCTATCTATTGTTCCTCCTCTTTAAAAACAATTAACTGTAAAAGCTGCATTACCTGTCAATTTTTTCAATGACATATAACAGCTCCAGAAGAAACAAGCATCATCTTACATAATTAAATGGAGGAAGAGAGGGAATTCTAGATGAGGACAGTGGGAGCAAAAGTTTCTTACAGAAAGTCAGGATTCAACTACAATATCACAGGGATCCTCCAAGTTTTTTCTATGTAGTGAAAATATTGAACAGTGCCCTGGTGATTAACCCCAATACCAGCTTGCACACGGCACTGCATTTTCAGGGAAGCAATCTGACATGAGGCTGGAGGGACTGTAGGAGTCTTGGGGAATGGCAGAGCTCAAATGGATTTTCCTGCTGGGGGCAGCTTGCAAAAGGTTCTGCTGGATAAATGTTGTGATGTTCAGATACGCAGAAGTTGTTTTAGCCCTGATCATCTTTTGCCAATAAAAACTGTATTTGTGTAAGTGTGGGATGGATCCCCAAAAACCTCAGCCAGTATTCAGCATTGGAGACAGCACAAGAACTAGGTGCAAATGCATAACCTTTCTTATAATGAATTTTCTTCTAACAAAGTTAGAGCAGTTTCAAATTCTTAGAAAATCACATTCTGTTTGTAGAAACACTTCAAAACCCTGAAATTGAAATCTGTTCTCTGAATAAAAATAATAAAAACTCTACTCAATATGGCCAGGAATAGGACATGCTTTGATGCAGTGCATCACATATCTGAATCCATGAGAACTAAATATTTTGGAAAATGCAGGCAAAGGCATTTAAAAGTGCTATGCAGCAGGGAAGAGGGGCATTGTACCATTAAGGTCATGGAACTTGGACATTCTTCACTACCTCAGTTGTCTGGTGTGAAACTTTAACTCAGACAAACAAACAGGTTACCACCGGATGGCAAATTACCGTATATTTTCATTTTGGTGCCTTAGCCCACAGCAAATTCAGGGGGCTTAGAGGAATCTGGAGACCGTGAAACAGCTGGGAGAGCTGATTTTGTGAAGGGTTGTTGTACTCCTCTATTACTCCCTCAGGCAAGTAATTTATTCTGTGCCTTAAAACCCAAACTCTAAAATAAGAATATTGCTGTCACTCTGAAGGTTGTCAATGGATAACATTCATTACTGATTAAAATTAGCAATCATGTCATTGCTACCATTAATATTGTAATGATACCTAGTTATGTAGATTATTGCTATCTACTTCATAGTACCACAACAGGACTGTTTAATAAAAACACATTCGAGAGGAATTGGATGCATCAATCAGAAAAGGCAATCCCAAAATCTACACAGGTCCAGCCACTCAGCTCTATGTAAAACATAGACAGACGCATTCTGTTCCACCTGAAGACTCCCCAAAGACCTAAATCTAAGTGCTCCTGCAAAAACATTCTGCTTATCAAGCTCCCACTTATGCTCCCTTGCAATATGATTACCTTCCCAGCAGGTGAGGTCCTTCTCTCTGGAAAAATGCTTTCAGCATTCTGGGACCTTTTTCATGCACATACAGTGTGAGACTCAACCCTCTCTCTTCTTTTCCACAGTCACAATCTCTCTTCCTTGCTTTTGGCTTTAGGCCACTTTACTGCATTTCAATTTGGTAAAAAGGAACAATTTATAACAATTGAAAATGATACTCCAGAGTTTAGAAATGTATTCCAGTGCAAGAACTAGAGACCTTTTAAGATCTTTCTAGCTGATGTGGTTAATTTTTTAATCCATCAGCATCAAAAACATTCCTGCTATAAATATTGCCATTCTGCAACAATTATAATCAAAACCTTTAGACATCTCTTGCTATAAATTAAAGACAACATGTGTGGTGCAGTACTAGCATAAATATATTTGGGCAGGAAAAAAAATCAAATCAAAAACCAAACCCTGAAGGCTGTGAACACTGAATGATTTCACCAAGCTTTATTTGAGAATTCCTCATCATTTCTCGTCCCATTAGAATGATTATAATAACACAGTGGTTGAGATACATTCTTGAGTTTATTAGACTTCAATTCTTTGTCAGGACAGCTTCTAATTCAGCTTGCATTCTTAAAATAAACAGTGATTTTATATGTTTTAGTGTTTGCCTGGTTTCAGATCTCTTCAAAAACAGGACACTTAGAAACTGACTATTGCCCCCCCCTTAGGAAAAAACACAGGCCACAAAATGAAAATACACTGCAAAAGGTCTGTGACTTGTGAGGATGTAGCCATTTCAGTCTTACATTTCATTTGAGTCTCATTCTCTGTGATAGAGAAATTCTTTCATATTTTTACCTAAGGTGTGGGAGCTGATTTTCTAGAAGAATTTACAGTCTCCTGTACCTATGCACACAGTTAGGGATGAAAGAAAATAAGCAAATCCCATGAAGCACAAATTTCTGAGATTCACATATAAGCCTGCGTTACTGTGTGGCTTCCTTAACAATGGCTCAGGCTGTGTGCCACATTCATGCAGCTTTTTGTTGCCTTTTTAATTCTTTTTGACTTCTGTATTTCAGCTTGTGTAAATTCAATCAATGGGAAAAAAACTGTGAAACAGTAACATTCAGTGAGCCAATAGCTTTTTGTACATGGAAGCATCTTTAGTTCTATAACCAGACAGGGAGTAAGTTGGCTTAATAACACTGTTGTCACTACTACCAAATGATACCTGGAACAGTTTGCTGCAACAGGTTATGTGTCAAGGGTCAGGTTGTAATGCAGACTGTAAATTTGTCTGATTTATGAAGCAACTGATATCTTGAGGAGCAGATCCTGTCAGACACGTTAACCTGGCCTACCGTGAAAAAAAGAGAGTAGATTATGCCCGTTAGACCACAATCAACTATGAAACTCTCCAGTTTCTCACCAGAAATGACAATGATGAGAGGAAAGGAGAAATAATTTGCTTTCATTGGCCTCACAAATGACAGCTCATATTTAGACATCTGGAACAATTGTTTCCAAAATTAAGAGACTCAAAAAAGCACTTGTTTGTCTAAAATCAGCTCTTTCTTCAGTATTTCATCCAATACTGGCAGTATTTCTGATATTCTTAGTTTAATGGTGCAAAAATTCAGTCCTCACTAAAATGTTCCAAAATTATTACTTCCAAAAAGAAGTTTCAGACAAAAAGAAATTAAAGAAATATATGACATGAAGATGAAAAGTATTACAAGACATGGTAGCTAAAATGAATGGATACTTCAAAGACACAGGATACAGAAAAATGCAAGAAGGACTTATTTTCCCATTAAAGGCCAAATAAAACTGAATGGAACTAAGAGAAATGAGGTCTGCAGAGAACTTGGCAAACATGGAGGAAGTAACTTTGTGTCTGTGGCATCATGCAAAATATATAAAAGGAAAACAGTGGCTTCCTTACAGAGATGGGCAGTCTGAAATTGTTGTAATTTTAAATTAAGAATCTCAGTCTTATTATTAGTAAGGACTAAGACTTTGGAAATTATAAAATATACAGTATTTTCTTTTATCTAGTTGTACTTAAAAGTATTAGATCCAATTTTCTGGGCACTGCAGAAACTCTCATCTGCACAAGTTGCACAGGCAATTTCTACTTAAAATGAATAAACTGAAAAGCTTTTTAATTTCAATTTCCTTTTGCAAAGGCTGGTTGCGAAAAAGCTCTTGCTATTGCTCAGTCACTGGTGGGCAATAATTTCTAGGCTCTCCTATCTTCTGTGGAAGGAATCTTCATACCAGCTGTTTCCCCAGCTAGGTTTTAAATCTTTCCTGTTTCTGTAGGGGAAAAAAAAAGTTAATTCTAAGGAAAAGAAAATCCACATGTCCAAAATGGGTAAACATGTCAGAAGAGGCAGACGCTTGACAGTCTTTCCCAGTGTAGTTGCTCCTATCTTCCCTGTGACTGAATTATGCACATGTGGGTCCATAGAAATAGAAGAAAGATGAGGTGGAAAAATAACTTCTTATTTCACACTTTTTCAATATCTAGGACTCAGAATTCCTACATACCATAAGCTACTGCTGCTGTCCTCATTAGTATGTCTGCCTGCAAAATTAGGTATTTGAGGAGATAGCTAGTGGACAGTCTTGCCAGAATCCTAACTTTCTGTCCAAGTTGAGAGTTCTAGCAGAGTTACTGAGACGTATTTATTTGTGATTATGAATACAGAAATGTACACTACCAGTTTCACGGCACGCTGAAAAATCACCCACACCAGATACAGACTTCTTCTTCATGGCCAGCCCTTGAAAAAAAATCAGTTTTAGGGTCTTGGATAGACACCACCATTTCCTCCCAGTTACAATCATACGGCACTGCTGTACCGTGGAGTAGACCTTGTCTCCCACAATTGGCTAGCAAGTGTCTCTGAATAGTCACCAAAAATACAAAGCCACCCTGAGACCTATGAACCCACCCCCTGTCAGTATAGCCAGTAGGTCTCTCTGATGACAGTGAGGAAAAACAGCCTGGACAACAGCAAAGCAACAATTTTAATGACATAAAAATATTTGAGCAGAAGTTCATAAAAATATATGGAACACATCCCATTCAAACTTAGGAAACAGAAGGAGCAGGAAAATAATTAAGGATTCCCGTAACACAGCACGAGCTACAGACTGCTGGATCATGCCCCAGCCGGATAAATGCTGCTTCACTCCATGGCCCCGCTGGCAGCAACAGCTGCTTTGGTCTGGAGTAAGAGCTGAGCAAGGCTCCCAAGGTAGTGTAAATCATCTTCATAGACAAGCTGGGTAAGCCGACAGCCGTATCAGGGCCATGAGGGCATCACCAGCCCTGCCTGGCCACATGAGGGCTCCTTGTCACCTCCCCACAGTGCAGGACCTTCTGTCACCCTTTGCCACCCTGACGCAGGACGCTGCAGCAGGGCCAGTCTCAAGTGCCCCACCACACCCCATTAGGCCAGGCGCTTCTGCAGGCACAGGTTCCAGCTCGGTTCCACCACAGGGAGGTCCCCAATTACCTGCCTTACCACCTACACAGGAACCACCGAGCCCCCTCTGTGCCCTGCAACCAGGCTGGACTCTCCTTGCCCTGAAGGGTCTGCCCCATGAGTCCTGGCCTCCCAACACATGCGATGGCACAGACCAGGGAGGCATCATCAATCAATGGGATCAGAGAATCATAGAATCATTTAGGTTAGAAAAGACTTCTAAGATCCTTAAGTCCAACTATTAATGCAGCACTAGCATGTCCACCACTAAACCATGTCCCCAAGTGTTACATCACACATTTTTTAAATAGTCCCAACTTTGTGCTATAAAAGTGCCACTTTGGGGAGCTGCAACACACTGCTGATATTGTATGAGGTGTTCTGAACAGAATACATGTACAAAACCAGTTCTAGCTTCAAGAGATGGGAGCAGCACCTGGGACCCTGAGGAGACCCAAAGTCAAGTCCTTTGTAGAATGAGTATGGCTGGTCTGCTTCGGAAGGGACACAGTCAGCCACAGCACTAATGTCCAATGATCATCTGTAAAGTGGAGTAATCAATTAATAGCATCATGGGTTACAGCCATAAAGTCTGGGGTCCTACTCCTACCCTTGATTTTGGATGTTACATTTAGCAGGTGGATAGACCACAGCCTTCCATGTGTAGGACACAGTGAGATTTGTGTCACTAGACACTGTAATTATTTGGCAGGAGGAGATAAAATTCCATCTACTCTTTCCTCTCTGGGTCCTGCAGCAAAATGGAATGTGTGAAATGGAAATACATGGTTCAAGCTACACTTCACCAGACAAGGATAAAAAAGCACAATTCAGATTTAAATACTTCTTGTGAGCTCTGCTCTGCATTTGGTAGACAGGCACAATTCTTCAGCTGGTCTCTAATGAGCTCTGCCTGAGCAACGCATAAGCAGTGGTCCAAAACAGCTGTGTTGCTTTGCTATGTCATTATCTGATTCTGCAGCCCAGGTCTGGTATCTATTTTCTACCCTCCCAGGTGCTAATAGTTTCTGACCTCTGAACCAGTGTTTGCTGGAGCACAGCAAATGCTTCTGGTTTTGTGTTCAGGCTCAGTGCCAGGCACAGATCTCTAATCACATTAAATCATGCTACTCTCTACAGAAAAACTCTGGACACCAGCACTGCATTCAAAGCCCTCCTTTTGTTTAGCTGCATTGCTCTTCTCAGTCTCATCAATAATAACATTAAATACCATTTATATGCACAGCTGGATGTTCTGAAAAACTAGTGGGTCTAACATTCAGCAGATGAGCACTCCAATCATTTACCTCTATTAGATAATAGAACCCACTGTTTTTTTCAATTCATAAAACAACCTCTCCTGTGCTCAAAACTTTTCTTTTTACAGAATATATGTTTTACACTAATACTATTATTTTCTTGGGAAAAAAAATTGAGAGCCTTCTTTTTTCTTTATGTAGGCAAAGTCCTGTTTCCTGAGATGGTGAATCATTACTGACACAGGGGACAGATGAACTACAGATGGTCAAGGACAGTGTTGCTTTATGTTATAAAGCACTTAGAAGAACATGATACAAGACCAGAGAAACTGATTAACTCAAGGAGAGATCTTCTTAGGTACATGGTACTACAGGTGTGCATTATGGTGATGAAGATCAGAATAATCGGAGTGATACAAATCTAACTTAAAAGTAGTTATTTCAGAGAATTAGGAAAAAAGGTTGAAGGTATTTCTGCTTACTGCAGGGGTGGGTGGAGTAAATGCCCTCTAAAGGTCCCTTCCAGCCCACACTATTGAAGAATTCAGGGATTCTGTGGTTAGACAGCAGTTGGCTTAGACTGCCCCCACTGACGATGAAATCTCTAAGAACATTTGTGTTTAATTAACAGTAATCATAATGAAGGACCAGGACAGGTTGCACTGGGATGTTACCAGACAGGCAAATGTCTCACAAAGAAATTTCTGACATGTTTTGGAAACCTTGGAATTTTCACTATAGTGTTTACAGCAAGAATACATAAATATTTTATATAATGAACTACTGTTACATTTCTTTGCCATAAATAAATTCTTAATAGCTAGACAGACAGATCAATACACTGACAGGTAGATAACTTTGAGTGATGCAAGCAAAACCAACAAGTTTTTAGACATATCTTTCAGCATCCATTCAGAACATGAATACTGTAAAGACATTTTTATAAATGTTTCTAACCATGTTTATACAAAATAATCAGTAAAGAAAAATTATTTTCAGACACCTAGGAAATGTAATGCTGAGCTGGTCTGCCTAAGGACATTTGATGGTGTTAGGAAACACTTGACTGTCTAGGAGCACAGGCTGTCACTTACCTACATGTAAACCATGTAGTCAAATGTAAGAAACTGGAAATAGTTATCTCAATTTGTTAATATTTTGCAGCCACTTCGAACACATATAAAGGAGTATTTAAACTGCCGAACAAAAAAGAAACAGGCTCAAATTCTGTTTTATAAATAAAATACCTAATGCATCAGACTGACTTTTACGTTCCTGTAACTTCACTACAACCATGGGGATTTTTGCCATCTTTTTAAGTGAAAAGTGGCTTCATATGAGTATAGATGATACATCTATTAGAAGGTGTATTGTAAAAATAATGTATTTACTTTTGGCATCATCATAACAGCTTGCAATATTATCTCTTATTATACATTAACAGAATAGAATGAATGTATAAATACTAGATTGCATTTACTATCTTTAGATGTTAAAGATTTTCAGAACTTTGGCAGAAAAAGGGTCTAGCATGTTAAAGAGTATTTAAAATATTTAATCCACATGTGGAACTTCTACAAAATATGATCCAGTAGGTTTTATACGTTAAGAGTACATTGCCTTGCTGCAGTTTGCTTAAATTTTTTTTCTTCTGTCTTCCCCATATCACGTTTTGTCTTTTTCTCATGTAGTGCCATAGAGTTATAATAGATAATAAACTTACCATTTATTTCAAAGTCAGATTTGACCTATATATTTAACATAATAAAAGAGAATTTTACAGTGCTTAGGCTTTAGTAATACTCTGTTATACTTTGATGGCTACGCCCCTTCCCCTTCAGCCTCTCTAGAGATAAATAATGAGGTGCTCCCATAGTGATTTTCGCTGGAATCATATGTAACGTCTAATTTCAACCAGAAGATAATAAATATTTGCCAAGAGAGACTGGGTAACCGATTTTATAAATACGCAGCATTTTGTAAATAAAATAGTATAATTCTAGTATACTTGCTATTCAATAGTGTAATCCTACTGTTTTAGATTATACAAGACATAATTCTGTTTAAAAAAAAAAACAAAACACAAAACAAAACAAAACATAAATATCTGTAATTGAAAAAGGGATCTGGAGGCCCAGCAGATCAGGCAAGACTTTACATGTAAAATAATCACAAATGATAGCTATTTCCAAATACGACATCAGTTAACACTTTGAATTTCTGTATAAGGTTTCATTTGGGAGCATTACCCTTTTCTGATGTAATTTGAAGTGAAATTTGCAAGATTTTTGTCCCTGATTTCTATTAGGTTGTGATTTTGATCACTGGTGAAAACTGAGGCCATATGATTCACTATCATAAAAAAGCATAGTTTCCCTGAAATCAAGGTTAATTAATGTCAGTTGATGTTCTGCACAACTTTTTCATTCTTGGCATTGACAAGGTACTGGGATTTCACGCAGTGAAGGGGAAAATAAAGTGTCAGGTACAGATAGGTAGGATAGACAGTAACTACAGGATAAATATCTGAAGTGCAGTCATGAAAAGGAAAGGAAGTATCTTCCTTGTACAGTGCTTCTACCAAGAGCAAAAGGAAAAATTCAGAAAATACAGTTTAAAAAAGTAGGGAAAATAACCTCATGGTTTTAAATATAATTTGATAAATACTTGCATTAGAAAGTGTATCCTTCAGAAAATATTGGGGCTATAAGGCACAATTTTTGACGTAAGAGATTCTTTGCTCTTTCTGAGACTGTGAAGGTTATCTCATCTCTTTTGAAATCAAGAGCAAACCACCTACTGAGGTAAAGAATGCACACTGTATTCTTAGGATTTAAAACAATCATCTGTAGAGCTGTTAGAAAGAAAATCTGCTTCTGAAACCTTTAAAATTATATTAACAAAATATTGCTAAATCACTTTGTATTTCTGAAAACCGACTCTCCTGATTGAAACTCCACAGTTTTAATGTCCTTATACACATACACACGTACACAATCTTACACAAATTTTCTTTCCAAAGCTTCATAAATGTAATATAGAAGATTGCATATGTATTTTGGGGTGACTCAGTCTGTATGGGCCACATGTAAGACTATTATCTTAAAAAAGGTTTCAGCTAAAATGTGATTGACTTTATCAAATGCATGTAGATCCATATTCCATATAGGTTGTTGTGGTTCTCCACTTATTTGGAGGGAGAATGCAAAAAGACCACTTGATTTGTGGGTAGGACTGGAGTAGCATTGTGTGTGACAAAGCCCTGACTGTGTCTTACAGGATACCAGATTATTTTGCTTTTGTGTTAGCTGTTTTGGTGGCAGGCAGCCACCTGGTGATGGGATAGTGATTGTGTTGGGATGTAACCATCTCAGCACAGTGCAGCAGTCAAAACTCAAAGTACCATCCCCATGTTAGGGGTAACAAGACAGGTAGACACATCATACCTTTCTTCCTGGCATGCTAGGGAAGTCTCTGAGAATGGGCATCTTTTCCCAGCATTATCCTAGAGCTTATGGGCTCTCATCTTCTCCCCAAAAAGGACAAAGTCCCAGATTTCAGCTTCTTCTTTCACAGACCCTGTGGTACAGTAAATTTTGATGCTTTTCCTCAGAGTACAAAATGGGTTAGGGCAGGTTTATTTGCTTTGGTCCTTCCAGCTAAATAAAACAGGACATGTATAAGAACAGAGCAGTAGAGAACACACTGATTCTTTACTTCACTCATGGAGACCAGGAGTCTGGGAAGCACACACATATTTATTCATTGATTTATCCTGATTATCACAGACTGTGGAAGGAAGGAATTGTCAAGATATAGACAATTTAGCTGACAAAGCACTTCTCTGATTACTACCCAGCCAGTTTCCACTCTGGCACTAGAGAAGTACAGCTGCAAAAGCTGGGAAGAGCTCATTCACAGCAAATACCACCCAGACAGGCCAAAACCAATTATGGCTAACAGTTATTAGAGCACTTTAGCATGAAAGAAGTTTTATTGGTGTAAGATTATGTAATGAGTAATATATGCCCAAACACATGTCCAGAGGCCAGTCATGATGTATTTCATTTTGGATAAAAGCCTATAGTTGTTTGACTTAGATGATAAAAGCGTTTTTAAACCTTCACTGAAAGTACAGGGAATGCCAAACAGATGGAAATTAAAGTCCTCCTTTGTTCACAGCCCATTCAGGATAAATTTTATCCATTTTGCAGTATTCACCCAGTTTTTCTACTGTTATCTGAGGTGATACTGCTGACCCAAGTATCTCATCCATTTTATATACTGTGGCATGAGAAATGTACTTCACATACTTTCAAGAACACTGCTTTGCCATCAATACAAGGTATCAACATATTATTAAAAAGTACTAATAATAATTGTAAAAAAAATGATGTTGTTAATATGAAGGCAATTTCCACCTAGTATTAGGAAATCACTCCCAGTAAAGTCCCCTGAATCTAAAGCAACAGAAAACACCTTATTGATACCAGTTAACTTGGGAGTGTATTAAAATGTTTGACTACAATCTTAGATGCCACAATGTAAAAATGTATACTATACAGCAGTGTTATTCTTACTAATACAGGTAAGATTAAAAATAAAATAAATTTTAAAAATAAAAGAAGGTTTGTGCATATTCTATTATGGAAAGATGTAGGTACTCATCATCTTTCACTGTTCAGTCCCAGATTCAATGATTTTCTACTGTTCTGTATTGCAGAATGCTAATGGCAGTGTTTTCATTGTCCAGTTGCTGGACATGGTGCACAGGATGTGCAGGAGATGAAAAGATTTGTCAATGAAGGACAGCTGAAGTTTCATACAATGGTACTACACATTAAGCTAAGTGGAAAAGGTGTCTGTCATTCTTGTCTCTGTTTATTTCTCAGCCTGTATAAAATACCTAATGGAGGAATTGCCAAGTAAGAAATCACACTTTGGTGTTGTGATAATGAATTTGATTTTTTTAAAAAAGGACTTTAATTATGATTTAAACTATTCCAGTCCAAGGCTATATGAAACTACTGCCATACATTGCTACTATTGCCACATTGTGATATACTGTTGGTCAGCTCCAGATTTGATTTGCTAATATCTTATTGTATACATGGCTTTTAGTGCTATTGTAACAATTACCCTACTTTTTGAAAAATAAAGTTTCTTCTTGTGGTCAAAAGTGTGTTATGTGACTCTCACAAATTCCAAAGAGTAGCCCTCTTAGTAGTACAGGCAAAACCTAAAGACCCTAACTCTTGAATTATTGAATCATACAACTTTTGAAGGTGGCCCTTGCAGTTACGCTGTGCTGCTGGAAGAACACAGGCAAACACAGTATTGCATAGTTGACAGATAAAGACAATCAAAATAGACAGAAGGGGAGCAATACCTCTTATCTCAGTCTTGTGAGAAAGAGGGATGGTTCTTTATTACTTAGCAGCATTTTCTTGACTGCAGGATAGAAGGGAAAAATTAAGATATGCAGGGAAATTATTTATTCGTTCAGCATTATGTACTGCCCCCTCATCAGAATAACTTAATGAATATGAATTATTTAAAACTTGATGGCATAATGAAGAGTGAGGGAATCCTCTTTGACCTTCTTAAAAATGTTACCAGACTGTCCAGGGAAATGGGCACTCCACTGTCCAGTCCTTTAGAAACAAAAGCAATGGTATACAGAGAGGTACATCGGGGTGGTGATTATCACTTCCAATGAGACTGGCTAAGGACATACCTGCAGCTAATTTCATCAATGAGAGACTTACTGGGTCAAGGCCCAAAAAGGAACATAGTCCTGGTCCCTCTTGGGGCATGCAAACATGAGATGGAGAAGATTCACATCATCTTGGGCAAGGCTGTGTGTGAGGCACAGGTGCCTTCCTCAACAGGGATGCCATGGGAGGATATAGTGTCACAGTGGACTGCTCTCCTACTTAGCAGCACAAAACTGCAATTTTTCCTCCTCCTTTTCCTGACATTTTAGTTCAGAAATGATCTAACATTTTCTGTCCTCTCTTTTTAATGGGAAAAGGGTAGTCAGTTTTTCAAAGGTTTTTTACTCAATTACTCCTTATGTCCCCTGAATGGTGGCAAGAACCTTAGTCCTGTAATGCCATGCTACAAAGCTACACAGATCTCTTTGTGTTTCAGAGAGAGTTATGATGTTCACTAAAGAGGCATTTGTATTTGAAACAACAGGGAATGCAGTTTGGAAATTGGTTTTCCACCCCAAAAATAAGTTAGGAAATGGTAGTGCAGTTTCAATTACTGGTCTATATTACAGGAGCACTCTCAAATATCACCCTTTCCACAAGGTTCAAAAGTACATTTCACCTTACTTGTGATGAGCCTTTGCTGCTTGTTCTAGGCTGTGTTTAATATTACTACAGTAATTTAAACAGTAACAAGGTACAGAGCAGCAGAAACCTGAATGTCTCCTGAGCTATATTCCTATGATCTGACAGATCTTTCAATCTATTGATTCCACAAGTCAGAAGGACTATTTCAATGAGAATACATGTTTTCATATTATCTCTTATCAAAAGTCACTACAGATTTTCCCAAAATTAAATGTGATTATGAGAGTGGAACCAAACATATTTTTTAAAAATCCACTGTTTATTTTAAAAGTGAATAAACCTTATTAAAAGATACTCTACTACTACAAGAGGAATATAGATCCTTCCCTCGAAATGCAAGACTTTAAGCTGAGGAGAGAAAGTAATGATGCTGCTTTTAAGGTGTAATACAAGCAGCATCTTTGAATTTTAAGCCAGATCCTCTGGTAATATAAAGCAGAGTAATTCCAGTGAAGGTAGAGGAGTTCTGCAGATTTATGTTGCTAAGGGTCTGTCTGACAGTGGCAAGTGACTGAAGGCACAGAGAAATCTCAGCAAAATAAAAAGGAGGATCAAAAAACATCAAATATGTAATCAACAGTGATTTCTTCAAATTAAAAGGGCAATAATGAATGCCCTGTACTGGAAACAGGGAAGAGTGATACAAGCAAGAGAGGAAGAAGAAAAAAATTATAATCAATCAGAATTTGCAGGGAAAAGATGATAAGGGCAGCAAAATATCAAGCTGGGCTGGAGCCAGCTGAATGATGCAACAAGAATAAGAATGTAACCTGCTTATGTGTGTGTGTGTGGCTCGGCTTCGCCAACGAAGATTTGGGAAGGGCTGTCCCCACGTGGGTGTGCCCTTTCAGCCTGTGCAGTGGATTTTAGGTGAGGCTCAGCGAACCTGCTTATAAAGTGGAGAAAATTACAAGAGTAAGAATAAAATCTTTAATTGAAACCTGTTGTGTGAAGCTCCAAATACCTTATGTGCAAATTTGAGACAGACTTTATCCTCAGACAAAGTTGCTTTGAAAAACTCTTCTGTCAGGGCAAAGTTTTTACTAGAGTTGATTGACACCTGTACTTAGTCAGAAGTACTGCACTTGGTATAAACCGTTTTCCACAGGAACAATTTTTATTTATTTTTGTAGTGTTTTACTTCTGCAGAATTTTTAAATTTAAAAATATTATAAAAATACTCTATAGATGTTATTAGTTTTCTGTCTTTTTCTCTGTGAGAACTCTGAAACTTTTTACATTTCATATCATGCCTAAGCTAACAGGGAGCTATACCTATAAAATCCAAGGGAAGAAAAAATAGAAAGGAGACTTTAAATTATCCAAGGAATGAGTAAAGACACATTTCTTTTTCCAGAACCAGCCCTTAACATGGAATACAGAGCTCAAGACAAGTAGATATTAGAACCATTATGTGCACTGTAGAAATTATTCTCACGATCTACTAATTTTGCTTGAATCAATAAGGATAATCATATCAGCAGAAAAAGTGAATTACTCAGATGAGCTCCCAGCCTGAGCTGTAGGTAAAAACCAGATAGAGGCTCAGACCTTAAATGCCTCAATGTAAACAGAATATATAGGAATCTTGAGCCAAGGTGACATAATTTCTCTCAAAATTGAAAATGAGCCTGCAAAGTTCCTGATGTCAGACCCTTGCTGACATCACAAGCAATGCAAGACTTTTCAAACTAACACTTGCACGTACTACCATTTTCTCAGCCCTCAACAAGAGGGTTTACTGTACAGCCTGTGTATTACAGACCAGATGTGCTTTGAGACTGCTGAGATATAGTGACCTCTAATGTGATCATGTTCTTTTCCCCAGATTTATGAAGGTATTAATTTTCTTGTTCCAGCTCAGTCTTGGTCTTTCATATTTTAAAAGGTAGGGTGAAAATTCCTCTGGATTCCTGTCTTTCCCTCTTTGAAACACTGATTACAAACTCAGCCTTCTGAGGGCTTTCATTGTCTCTTGCAGTTTTTGCCTTGCCTCTGAGCTCTGACTCCCTGACATAATCTGAAGCCAGATGTTGATTTTTATATGTTGCTGCACACCAGACTGAAACATCTGTGACATGATATTTATCAGTCCTTTTCACTGCTTTTCCTATTTTTGTCCTCTAGGCCATTTGCTCCTCTTACAGGGTTTTTTCACTATTGTGAACTCTACAGGAGTATGTATAAAGGACATGGAAGTGTTAGATAAATAAAGCTCAAGAAAGTGTAGCCTGCCCAATACATTGCAGTTCTGACATGGAGTCAGCCTCAGAACTTTCATTCATGTATATATATATATCTATATATCTATATCTATATCTATATATCTATATATATATCTATATATCTATATCTATATCTATATATCTATATAAATATATGCTTTTAATTAGTTCTAGAAAGTAAGAATTCCCCCTGACTTAGGGGGTTTCATTGTACTTCTGATCCTTGTAGAACACACATAGAATGTGTGGAATCAGTTCCTATGAAACTGGCCTAAGTGCAAAAATATTTTATTAGATCTTTTTCTCTTATAAACCAGCATTCGTGTCAGGATCAAAATTTTAACTCAGTATAAGATTATGAATTACAGTGGCTAATTACTTTTATTTTTGCAAGTTTTGAGTGAAATTGGAATATTCCATGTTTTATTGTGCTTCATTTTGAATGAAAAATGAAAAACATGTTTTCTAAGTGTTTTCTAAAAGATCAATCTCAAAATTCCTCATTCAGTTGATGTAAGGAAAAACATAATTATGTATATGTAACTTGATCTGATGCATAGAATGTACATAGAACACACTGGATAATTTAAGTGCACTCTTTTCCAAGTCTAAGAAAATATAGTTACCTGGATAGTTTCTTTGCAACACTGAATTTATTATTCTGGTACACCATATTTTTTTCAGTTTGTTAAATCAACTCATTTCACCATGTCTGGAGTCTCTCCACTGCATGTGCTCTCTGACAGGGGACCTAGAAAATCCTGTCTTTCAGACAGCTGTCTTTTGAGGAAACCAACTTTGCAATGCATAGAAAAAACACATTTTTAGGTGATTTATAAGATGCCTATTTTCAAACTGTTGTTTTAAAACTATGTAATGTTGATCTCTTTATTTTATGTAGCTCTACTGAACTAGTAGCGCAACATGAAAATCACACAAAAGCCAAGCAGCACAGAATAAAACTTGAAAAACCTGTATTAGGACCAGGCAAGTTAAAAAGAAAAACTTCCAAAATTTTATGCAAGTAGGAACCAACTGTGGAAAAACCTGGGCAGATAGTATTTCTTTACTGAAACCAGCTCTGCTGGATGGGAAACTTGAAAAGCAAAATGTTTGGAAAGAAAATTCTTTCTGGGGATGCGTTCGTCACAGTGAAACATAACTATTCTGCACTAGACTGACTGAGTGGGACATTGAGAGGGGAAGTTAGAGACCCAGGGTTAAAAAACAAATTCTGCCTGAATTTGGAGGAAAATTGAACCTTTTCACTTCTGTATTAACAGAATCTTCTGAGTTGGAAGGGACCCTCAAGGACTGAGTCCAGCTCCTAAGTGAAGGGCCCATGCAGGGATCAACATCACCTTGCCCTTATAAGCACCATTGTCTAACTAACTATTCCATGCAGATATCTGACCTTAGAGGCTGCCAGCCACAATTAGGGAGGTCTCAGTGATTCTGCCTCCTCCTACTTTTCTCTAGCCCCTGCCAGGGTCTCTCTGTCCCACACTGTCCCAGACTGAGTTCCCTGCAGTCTCTGATGCCTGATGCCATGCCTTGCTCGAGCCACATCACTGCCTTCCTAGGCTGATGTCCCCACATTCCAAGCTCTGTTTTCTCTCAGCACTGACTCCTCAACCTTCCTCTGACTGCTGTCATTTTTGCATCTCTGGGCTAATTCATGGGCCACCAGTGCTGCCTTCTCACAGGAATGCTGACTTTAGTTGGTGGTAGGACTAAGGATCCTGGCAAAGCTGGCTGAGTGGAATTCATCTCCCCTTCATCACCAGTGTGACTCGTTAGTGGAGTGTGATCCACAGGTTGGAAAATAGTACTCTAACTAGCAGCACATCAGAAGAATTTTTCTCTCTCTCTTTTTGAAATACAAAAAATGCCAAAGCTGCCTGAGGTGATGACAGGAGAAAGATGAAAGGAATGAACTCCAGTTCATTTTCATTGACAGTGAAACACGGATCTGACACATCTAATTCAGACAATCGCTGGCACCAATCCTGCAGAACCAAAGCCTTCACATCTTCAACAGCTTTTCCATAAATTTTATGCTGTGCAATATTTAAAATACCTGAAGAGATACTCACTTTTGCTAAATCAAAGCCGGTGCTACCATAATTCACGCGCACACACACACACACACACACACACACACACACACATGCAAACACACACAAAGGCGAAAATAAGTTTACTCTGAGTCAAGAAGTCAAGAAATTTTAGGATTTTTTTCATGCTTCCAACTTGAAAGAAGGATGGATCTGAATCATCTATTTAAAGAAGAACTGGTGAAATTAAAGAACAGAAAACCTTAAATATGGGTAAACAAATGCTCATATAATGTAAACAGACACTGTCTGGTGATATCCAAAATGTTGCAATAGTTTACTTTTAATCTAGGAAGATATTTCCCCATAATAATAATTAAATGGTGATTCAGGAGCAACAACCACAAAGGTCAAAGCTAATTCTTTGAACTAAATGTTCTTATATACACTTGTTAACAGGAGAGCTACAAAAAGAAAACAAAGCAGCTGAAAATCATTGCAAGGTATAAATGCCTTTTGCCCAGTGCATTTTAAAGCTTTTGCTGAGCAAGTCAGAACTATACTATCGGTATAATATGTAATAAAAATTAAAACCTAGCATAAATAAAAAACCCTATGAAATCTTATAAAGTTTGCTTTTGCTCAGTATCGACCAGGGTCTTAGTAATTACAAATTTGGCTTGCTGATCCATGGGTCACAACAAACTAATCTGTGTTAAAAAAAATCCCTACTTTTCAGTAGTGCATGCTAGGAGGAAGAAAATAGTTACACTGTATTTGGGAATAATGAGTGATTTTGTTCTCTCTAGTAAAAAATTAAGATTTACCAGGAAACAAATAGTCCTTTGTGAGAGTCTATAAATAAAGAGAACTAAGCTTAAAAAAAAAAAAAAGAAATTTGATCATGGGCAACACATGATTTTTGAGAGTCTTTAAGGACTCCTTCCTGTTATTTGTTAAAGGCAGTACTGGAGAAAAATTCCTGTTCAACTTTATTATGTTTATGATGCAATTCCTCCAGAGAAAGTGTCTGAAAGTGGTACAGAACATTGCTCCCTGTCAGTCTAGCTAAAAAGTTGGCTAATGGCTCTTCCTATGCAATGCTCTGCTGCTCTTAGGAAAAAATGAAATGTTGCTGGCAATGTGATGATTTATAAGAGCATTCAGTTATCACTGTGGATAATCACACTGTTCATGACATCCTAGCAGCTGGATGGATAATGGATTCTGGATGGACATCCTATCAGTTGGTGGACCTTGGATTCTGCAGCAAGGTTTTGTGGTCCCTGGGATGTTGGAAGAAGGTCTGGGGCATCCCTGGGTCTCAGGAGAGGAGCCAGAGGTGCCTCTGTCCCACACCTGACTGTGTCTGGCCGCCTGTGCACAGGTTTCTCACAGAACACTGGAGATGTTCCTGAAAACAGTTAGGATAAGTTCACCAAAATATTGGACTTATGAGATATGGTTTATAACCAATGGGGATTTGCAGTTATATGGTGTGAGGTTCAATTTAACCAATAGAATGTAGCTTTATACAAACCACATGTAGTGTGAAATAAGGGGCATTCACTTGATCACAATGATCTGTGTGTGGTGTCCACTTCCTCCGCTGTTTATTTATTGTTTACTTTAACTGGCCCCCGATATTGCTTTACTTTAATAAAGCACTCTAAAAGACACTCAGCAAGGCAAAAGAGAGAGGATAACAATAAAATGTTTCTACTTCCCTGAACTAAAACAAAATGAGATGTAGCTGTGGCGGCAGCAGCAAGGCCCAAGACAGCAGGACAATGACAGCATGTCCTGCCTCTACTGCAGACATGACAGGAACTGAGAACCCCCTCCTACCTATCTCAGGTTTGCGTCATCTGGTATGAAATATTTGTTTGGTTGCTTAAGTCAGATGATACCTGTCCCTCCTAATCTACTTAGATTCTCTGAGCCTGCTAATTTGAGGCCTGGCTAAAACTAAAGCCAAAACTACCACAGGGGCAAAAAATTTTGTTACTCTTTAGCACAGCACATTATTTTCTGTGGATTTTATGTTCTTGCCCCATTGTTACCAAACTACTCTGCTTTACTTATTAGATGTAACTTTTCCATTATTTTATTGATAAGTCATCTCAGGCAAGTATGGTTCTTTTTGCGTGTTTGTTACTTTCCATTTCATGCATGTTTAATTACCATAGCAGAGTATCTTTTAAATATTTTTAGCAGACACATAACACATTTTGCTTAAATTGGACAGTTGTTTATAAATCTTTATTGGAATGGCGTCTTGAGAAGCATTCTCAACATAGCACATTTATTTGTTTTTTTTTCCATTTAGAGTAAAATGACATTTTTTAGCTTGGGTCTTGAACAGAATTTCACTGAAAAGGAGAGCCGGTGGCAGGACTGGGACCAACTGGTGCTGTTGAAAAATATTTGAAGTGTAACATGCGTAGTACATGGGGGTGTGCATATCTCTCTCTTTCAATAGGCCAAGGTATACCTTTTAGCAGCAACCATGAAACCCTTACCCAGACAAATCAGGCACTGAAAAGTGAACAGAGCTCGAAGGTCTCTTTTGCATTGTCTTTCAGTCACAATAGGGTTTTATTTATTATTTTCCTACTCTAAAATAGAAGTGGCTTTGTTTGCCTTAACCGCTATGATCAACCATGGTAATGCACATCTCTAACACAAAGGAAATCTATGCACAAATGGGGCTTAGGTGAGTAAAAGAATAAAGCAGAGAAATCATGGAGAATTGTTTAAAGTTTCTATGTTTCACTCTAACTGTACGTTTGCGTTTTATAATGCCTTCCAGTGAGTGCAAGGATCTCATTATTTCCTAGTTTCAGTATAATTTTGAAATAATTCCCTGCTTTTGATTAAAAATACCCATTTTGTTTTCAGGTAGAAGTTGCAATATGTTGGGTATCTGGGCAAACCACTTATTAATTTCTGTGTTGTACTGCAGGCCTTTATCAGGTAAAGAGATTAGAACAGGTCTTCATAGTCCTTTCCAGCATATCTATGTTCCCTAATAAAATTGCCTGTGCTCATGTGAACTAACATTAGCCTCTGAGTTTGTCTGATCTTGATCTTATCTTCCGCCATTGCCTATTAAGATCCAAATTGTGAATTTAATATTCATATTAAAACACACTTAATTTTTTGCCCAAGATGGATGTTCAGGTTGCTCTTAATGACCTGAAATATAGGATACAGGGAAGATTAGGCTCTGCACACTTATGTTGCCCTGTGAACACGCCGAATTTATTGCAAATCTAAAGCCCATTAGCTCCTGCATCAGTTAAGTGAGGAGCTGCTAGGTAGCAGTCTACCCCCATAATCATGGGTGTTGACTGTCCAGAAGACTTGGTAGCCCAGAGGGGCTAGGCAGATGCTCCTTGCCCAGCAGCAGGGTGTAACATGCAGCCCACGGTGGTGAGATGCCCTTTGCCCTGCGTACTGTGTTACAACCTGCACTGGAGGTTTCCTTGCATTGTTCCCCCAGAGTCAGCTCCAAGGCTGCTGCTATAGCCAGAAATAAAACAAAAAATTCATCTCTGGTCGCCGGTCCCTGGTCAGGGCCACTCCACAACCACTACCCATGGGGAGTAGCAGCTGTCAGAAATTATCATTTCACAGCCTGACTCTTTCATATTGGCCACCTACATGCATGTCTGTTTGTAATAAGATGTTATTATTCTTGCTATAATTCTACACTGCATTTCAGTTTGCGTTCTGCAAAACAGACCCATCAGTTTTGTTTAAAACCAGTTCTAACCATTGTGACTCCAAATAAAGTCTTGTTTAAGAGAACTGTAGCCACAGGCCACCAGTTGTGCCTTTTTAAAAAGTCAGAGAAAAAGCTTAAAAAATTCAACCTCAGATTGAGTTGTTAATTGTGAATATAGGAAGTTGTTTTAGAAAAAAGAGGTTTGCTAATGTGAACAGCATGAAAGACCAGCATGAATGTCATGTGAACAGCAGCAAACTCAAAGTAATTGAAAGCAATATTGAAGGTTGGTGCAGTTATTTATATATTTGAAATCCATTTAAATTCAATGAGAAATGCAGATTTAGAGAGGCAGAGAATTCCAAAGTTGTCATTTACAACAGAGATTAAATGATGGAGAAATTGTATGTGCGTGACAAGGCTACATGTGGGCTTAATTTGTGCCAATATGGATGCACATCAGTAATGGTTTGCGTGCAGGCAGGAACATATAAACTGTGATGGCAGTGCTAAGTATTGCTATTTTGAAAATGTATGAGGTGCTGGACAATAATCTTAAATGGAATTCTGAAAAACAAACTGAAAAAAATCACCATTTTCAAAGCTTTAAAAACATATACTTTACAGATTTTTTAATTAATTTTATTAATATAGATGTTTGTCAAACCCTGCTATATAGATCCATCATTCCAATTCAATCTCATATAATAATAATGACCTTTAACTTACTATCTATGTATATCTCTTCAGGGTATAGCATAGTGTAAAATGCAGAGCTTGCCTTATAAGCTCCTGAAGGCTGTGAAGCATTTCTTTTGCTAAACACATTTTACCTTGAAATTTCTTATGCAAACGTGCCAAATGCATACTCACTGTTTATTGACTGGAATTATACAGACCATATCTGTCCTATTTTAACAAACACATTCCCCTCCACCTCCCTATCCCCTTTCTTTTTTACTGCTAAAACTGCATATCTAAATTTAGCCTAAATATCCTACAATTTAGGAAGGAATCCGGCTTTGTCGCCACTAAATGCAGATTTGGCAAGAGAAGTTGAGGTCTTCCTTCTCAGGATCCTTAGGTATTTGGTTAGCAATGAAATGGCTTTAAATTGCACTGAAACCAGTACCAGACAACTTGGGGCATGTCGGTAAGTGGGGCTGATTTAGGTTTATAAAAATTCACAGACACAGCCATAGACTTAGTGTTCCTCTTAGCGTTTCCAAACATAGATCTGTAGCACAGTCACGTTTTGTGGGATTAGAAGCCATGGCACTTCCCAAAGCCCAGCTGAATTCTAGCCCAGTGACATCCCCAGCAAAACTACCAGAGTAAAGGCCCGAGGTTCTCAGATACCTCCTATTTAGCAGCTTGATGTATTCCCTATTGACAAATAATTGTAGTAAATCTGATCTATATTAACAAAAAAAAAAAGGCAATGAGCCTCAAACCAGGTAGTAAGAATCTTCATTTCACCTGCTTTGGCTAATAATCCAAATCTTTTTCCTATGAAGCTGGGAGAAACATATCTTTAAAGAAAACCCTCCAGTTAGCAGAAGGAAACACAGACTTTTGGGCACATGGTCAAGGAAGACCCTGCATACCTGAAGCTTGTCTTTTCCTTTTGTGTTAAATTTTAAAAAGATGTTGCAGCTCCTGCTAAACCTTGCCTAAGGCAAATATCATTAAAGGGTCTTTGGAAAGAGCAGCAAGAGCAAGGAACAGGAAGGGGAAAGATCATGTACCAGTGCTTTACAAAGACGGTTGTAGGTATTTCATATGTACAGTTACACGCGTAGTCAATGTCCTTTCTTTTGCAAGTATTTTTCAGAATATGTTTTATTAAAAGAAGATACACCATGCCTTCAAGTAGAAACAAAAAGTACATTTTGTTTTTGCTCTTCTTCTCTCTCTGGTCTGCTTCATAGCCTGTATGTCACTGCAGGCAGCGTCCTGCTGAACCCCAATACGCCGGAATATCTCCCACTTTCTTTTAGCTCTGATTCTTTTACACAACCCTAGGAAATCTCTGTGGTTGTGATATTTAGAAGAGGAATGGAGTTCAGTATAATGAAGAGTATAATTTTGGAAATGATAAAGTGATTTTTTTTCCAAGCACGCTGTTTCCCTGACTTCTAATAACCTATACTCCAAAACACTGAGGGGAGAATGATGTTTTGTTGAACTGAGTGTTTTTTCTAAAACTCTTGGCTGGAGTGCAAGTGTCTGAAATTCCAAGGTGGGGACTAAAGCACCCTCTTTGAAAAGTGTCAGAGGATGTTCAACCCTGAGTTTTCATTTCCCTGAAGCCATTAGTGTTGTAAATATGTAATTTAGGGCAGGAGCTGGCTGAAGAGTGTAAGAACATTGAGCATCTTGAGAATAGCTGACAGAGTGCACATAATCAGTGTCTGAACTCTGGCGCAGAGCACAGCAGCACCACATACACTTCCAAAGTCAACAACGAAATTAATTGTTTATTCAGAAAACCTATATCCTGTAGAAACAAAGCTGTCAGGGACTGTAAAATGCAGAGAGAGTATCTTCATGGAACTTTTTAAAAGAATGCCTTGACAATGACCTGTTAATAGAGCAGTAAATGATAACGTGACTTAAAATGAAAGACTTTTTGGCTACCTACCTCTAGTTTAGGTTGTGTCAATACAGAGAAGCAGCACAATTTGATGTTAAAGAAACATTTGAGACTAATAATATCTGAAGATCCCAATGATGCCAAATGATGGTCTAGGCGGGCCCATAGGAACCTCATGAGGTTCAACAAGGCCAAATGCAAGGTCCTGCACCTGGGCTGGGGCAACCTCCAGCAACTACACAGGCTGGAGGATGACAAGATTGAGAGCAGCCCTTCTGAGAAGGACTTGAGAGTTGCTGGTGGATGAAAAGCTCAACATGACTTGGCCATGCACTCTTGAAGTCCAGAAAGACAATCATATCCTGAGCTGCATTGAAAGCAGTATGACCAGGCAAATACTGATCTCTCTGATCATTGTAGAATATTAATCACTTGGTCCACAGAGTTTTAGTAGACTTTAGATTGTGTCCTAAAACTGTGTGAAAGTTACTGAATCTAAACGAAAACAAATAAGGCTCTGACAGCATGCTGAGCAATGGTTACACTTGGGAAGGATTTGCATTTGTTATTTTTTTCTCTTTAAACACTGCAGTGTTCTGGGAGATTTCACAATTTCTTCCAGCAGTTGCATTTGTAATTCTGTTGTTTCTCTGAGCCAAAATAGGCAGCCAAGACTACTCTTGTTACTATTGTTGTAACAACAATACAAAAGTTAGTGCATTTTTCAAAACAAAGAGCATTGGAAATAATCCATTTTTGCAAGCAGAAAAAGATAACAGGATCAGGCTGGCTGCACCATGAAGACAATTCACAGTCTTTAGAATGCTCCCAGAATATGCAGCAGTTGTCACTTGACTTCTTTTTTTGAAGTCAGTCTCCTTTTAGGGTATGGTTAATAAAGAGAGTGGGCTGATTAAAAATCTTTCAGCTTCAGCTAGAGCCCATGGTATACCCACCATCTCCATAAACAGATGAATGTGACCTAAGACAGTGCTGTGTTCAGCAAAATTAAAATTTTCTCATGATTTAGAACACAATTTTATGAAAATTGAATTAAAATTTCCAAATAATTAGGCACCTACAGACACAGACATCTGTCAATTTTTTCAAAAACATCAAGATATTCACAGATTTTGAGTATCTTGGGGTTTTTTGTAATTTTTTTTTTCAATATGGAAAGTCTTAGCTACAGAAGTAGACTGTAATGAGACAAATCAGGGGCATTTACCCCAGATCTTCTTTGGACCTTACTAAGTGCTATTTTAGCACTTTCTGTTTACCACAGCTTTAAAAAACAGAAAGGCACAGGATAAAAGATGGAGCTTGAATGTACATTCACAGAGACTCCAGAAGCTAATCTACCTGTATTTCTTCAAAACTGAAGAAATGGAAGAGAGAAGAGGGAAAGAGGCTTTCCAGAACACTGGTCAGAAACAGAGTTGAAATTGAGTTATTAAGATTCATCCTCCGGAGTAAGAATATCTTAGTAATCATAGAGATAAGCTCAGGTCTCTGAATCAGGTACACACGAATTTAGATCCCCAAAAAGCAAAGGAGAAAGACACAAGTTTAAATACATACCTCTGTAATCTTTGCTTAGATTGAGTAATTCACCGTGATATCACTTATCATCAATAAATCATACAAACACCTTTGAACATTGTCACCTAACAGATACTGAGATGGTACTCAATACTTATGAGCAAAACTTGTGCATGACCTACATCCACTGAACTGTGGGTAGAATTACTCATCCTGGTTGACAGAGTTAGTTGAATTTTATCCTTTTTTTCTTTCAGAGAGTTACTGACTGACTTTGCTTTTACAAGTCTAAATTATTCATAACAGAATATATGAAAAAGAACTTCAGCCTCTGGTATTCATGAAATGTCCACTCTGACAGGGTGCAGCTTGTAATTAATTCCAGGAATACCTTTGAATAACTTTCAAAATGACCATTGCAAACTTTTCCAGAAGGAGGATAATACCAAATATACTGCACTTCAAACTGCATTTTCAAGCTTCACTTTGGTCAGGTAGAGAGAAGAAATAATCTGATTTTCACTGAGAGGATGCCTTACATCTGGTTTTATACCAAAAACTTGCTGCATTTTCAGTGGAGGTGCATATACAAAGTTTTGAGATTATTGACCAGATCTTAGGTGAGACCGCCTGAAAATTTGGTTCAGTGTGGATTGAGAAGCCAGAAGAATTTATAAAGTAATATAAGAATTTATAAAGTAATATAAATATAATAAAGGATGAGTGTCCTTAGCATAGCATGCAGCACAAAAATATTCAGCTGTAATTAAGAATGAATTTGAAATGTGGATCTGTTGCTGACTTAAAAAAAAAAAAGAAGAAGAAATTATCTGAGTTCAGACAAGTGAGCTGTTATCACACAGCCCAAGTTCAGTCTGTGACAAAAGCTCACCGTGATTTGTGCTGTCTTCTTCATTTTCAAAGAATTACTCACATGCTTGAGAAGCGTTTCTAGATATGAGAATTGAAGTCAGTTTAAAAATTTATTAACCAATACATACCAGCTTATTTTTTTTTAGACATATTAGATCTTATTAAAGTTAGGCAGCTTTATGAGAGGCAATATGACAGAGGGTAAGAGTTGGTGTTAAAATACAGCCCTTGAGCTGTGCATATACATAAACCAATTTAAACTCCAAGCATGCCAGGATCCTCTCATTTGAGATGGTTATGTACATACTTACCTTTCAGTGACACCATGCACTGTACGATATGGACAAATGCAGCATTTATGGTTTCCCCTGTCTACATATTTGTGTTCTGATATTGAAGGGCGTAAATGACTGAAAACTACCCAGGGTAGACCAAGAATTTACAGATGTCCTAGAAGAATAAATTGACAAATACTTTGTAGCCCCATCTGCTTTTCAGCAGATGGCACTGTAAGAGCATTTCAACTGAATTCACAAATAGATTTCATGTATCGTTGACATAAATTAGTCCTTAACATTGAAATTTGACATTTCAAGATAAATATCTCTTTTATTGGTGTGTGGGGTTTTTGTGTGTGTGTGTGTGTTTTCTGTTTGTTTGGGTTTTTGTTTTATTTTTTGTTGTTTCTATGTTGGGGGGGGGTGTGGGTGTGGTTTAATTACTGGAAGAGAAGATGGCAAGAAATAATATATCACTGGTTTGGGACACTTAATTTTTGAGTACTCCATACATATACAACAACAATGTGGTAATTTTAAATTAAACTACAATACAATCCGGTCTTTTTTCAAGTATCTGTAACATTGATACTTTAAACTATTTTGTCCTGATGTTTAAATGTATGTTATGCACTTCATGGGAAGAGATAATATCAAACTATTGATTTCTCTCTGGATATTTGACCAGTCTCATGCAAAAGTGAAGACAGAAGTGAGTTACCTTCTATATCACTCTCTATTAAGGATTTTTGAGAAGCCTGTTGATACAGTGTCTAAGGTTTTTACACATTGATAAACAATGTGAATATGGATATTTGGATTTGGATCAACATTTGGACTTGATCTCAATCTTTCAAATATTAATTTAAAGCTGAATAAAAGGTCAGGTGACTCTGTCATCCAAGCAACCAACTCAGCAGCCAGCTCAACCACTTCCTGTCCCTCCTTCATGCCAGTGTCTGGTTCCCTTTCCAATTTATTCTTTACACCTCTTACTCCTTTCTCAAACTTCAATTGTTTTGTCTTAAACTAGGTACCTCTTCCATTGTTAACTCTTAGTGACCTCCTCATTTACACTTTTGTCACCTGTTACTTTGCTGTTTGTTCTTTACAAGGTACATGGGGAATACAACACGGGGCACTGTCACAGGCTTCTGGCCCACTCTGACACTCCTCAGGGAACCAGTGATGCTAAGTGAAAAGCAGACATACCAGAACTAAAGGTGAACTGAAAGAACCATCACACAAAATATTAGTCATAGAACAACTGAGTATGGGTTGTTTGAAGGAGATGCAAGTTCTCAGGAAAACTAAGAAGATGCACGGTCTTTCTGAATCTTTAGCTGATGCAATTGTTATAATTTATTAATATGGATTGTATTAATGAATTTTCTGTTCAGATGAAAATTTTTTTGATAAATCAAAATTTCAAAACTCTTATTTTCCAGAGAAAATTTTTCAAATGTTGATAGTAATTTCTTTTTTTAAACCTTAGAAACATTCTTAATATTTGTCTTACTCCATACCATACCTCTTTCAAGACAAAGAAAAACTTGAAATAGCTCAGAAATAAATATCAGCATCATTAGGGTTAGAATTACATATAACAGGTTTGAAATAGCTATTCAGAAAGAGAACAGGTTATGGCTACTGCTTTGACAGATTTTCCTGCTACTTTTACTAGTTCCAGCTGGTAGAATAGGGTACACTTTAAATGGGAGAGCTGGGAAATAATAAGAGTGACTGACAAAGACATGTGTATCCCTTGGGCAATACAGGAATTAAATACTTTGTTATAAAGCATTTAAGTTTTCATTTAATTGACACACTATCTATGCCTCTGATTGAGCATTGCACTTGGCTACTGTGTGCTTTTACTGAGATCAATAAAACAAAAAATGTCCTCCAAGGTTGTGAATTCCACAGCAATGCTGAACTGCCCTCTGTTATGCATGGATCCCACCACTCCTCAGAATTCAGTGCCTGAATGATGAAGCCTGAGTCTGACTCTAACAAAGGATGAGCCTGAGACCTAGACATTTGTGAAAAAAGAAGAAAGACAGACTAACATCTTCAAAGTTGACAGACATACCATTCAATCAATTGACTGGACCATACTTCAGGGGATGGTGGAAGAAGAGCTAATAGAAGACTGCGAGAAGTGTCAGAAGGATTATGGCTGGTAACTCTTACATAAAACCAGTTGCCTGGTGGGTAGATGAAAGGAACCAGCTAATTGTAAAGCATAGACCAGAGCTCAATACAGAATTTTGAATGCAGGGCATGTAGAAATGCCTAAGAGCTCTTGGCATGAATAATAAAAAAAAAAAAAAACACAAACAAAAACAAAAACAAAAGGAAACATGCACTCCTTATGCAGAAGTCTTATTTTGAAGCCTGATCACAAACTTTTTTAGTGTGGCTACTTAAAGGTGTATAAAACAGTTATAGTGGCATATTATACCTGATACATTACTTATAATTTTACTTTGTATGAAATCATAATTCCATGAGGTATCCACCAAACATTTTAGTCATCTAAGAAAATCTGGGAATTTTCTCACTAAATGTGCTTGAATAAATCTTTCTATATTACAAAGGAATAAACTACCTTTAAGCTCATGTAGATTTCATGATTTTTCTATGCAATGTCAGGAAAAAGATTCCATCCTGTTCCCTGACAGAGAAAGTTACTGTTTTTTATTAAAATCTGTTTATTTCATATCCCTGCATTCAGCATAATGTTGGGAACACCAAAAGTCCAACAACAAATAACTCCAGAATTCTATTTCAGGTCAGGTATCCAAATCTATTTCAGAGATAAAATCCCTTTAAATATAAGTAAATTGGATATTTTGGTTTGGGATAAAACAGGGTGGATCATATAACAACTATAATGGTTGCTTACTATAAAGGTCATATTCTATTGTCTTTCCAGAAGTTGTTAAAATACAACATTGCTGCAGCTTTTTCCTAAGCAAATAATATAAGTGCAGCCAGTGTCTACTGGTCTCCAACCAATAGCTCCTGAAATTGTTGGATAAGTTTAGCCAAATTTGAGCACTATGAAAGGCTGTGAGGGACACAAAGCTCACAGGCCTCATGAGGTAAACAGAGGAGTATAAGACAAATACTTTAGTTTGCTGAAGAAAATCTGCAGTGTGAAATTAGCTGTACTATTCTACATCAGATACCTCAGGAAAGAAACCTTGCAACTCACACAGTTATAGGAGTAGGCTGGCTTGGAATTTCCATTGAGTTGGGTATTGATTATTACAACCACTGGTCACAAAACCTCCATGAACCCAACCTTCAGTCCTTCTGCCCCCAGAACTAGCTGCTTTTCTGAAGTCTTTTGTTCTCCTCTTTGTATCTGTCCTCCTTTGAAGATACACAATTTCTTACACATTTTAGAAGCCTGGGCATTTGTAACTAATATATACAGTTATAATGGAAAATCTATTCTGTGTTTGCAAGGTTCCAGTCTGGTCTCACCTCATTGTTTGGTGTTTTGGTTTTTTTCCAAACACATAATATTCCTTTGGCCCATAATTGTACACTCACAGATTGAAGAATGAAGACCTGTACTTGATCTTTGTATAAAGGTGTGCCACCACTCATTGACAGTGGCAAATGCCTAATTAATTAGTAGATGTAGGTGAATGAGGGGTTATTACTTGGCCAGATGTTTGTGCACACTTCCTTAAAATTTTCATAAAAATTACAAAGAATAACTGTGCTTCAGCTCTTATACAAAGATTTTTGTTCCTGAGCAAGGCTGCAGTGGGATTATGCGGCAAAAGGAATCTCTAGAGACACTGTGACTGACTCACACCAGCAGTGGCTGAGGAGAACTGCATATTTCCCTCTAAACACAATAATTTAATACAGATTATTAAGAAAATTTGATGGAGGGGGCAGGGTTTCCCTTGGGAGAACTTCATTGCAAGCAGAGATACTGCCTCAATAGAGCTGTGAAACTTTTTAAATTTTATTAACTGTGCAGCATTTTACTGACAACAGAAATTCCCCAAAACAATTCTTTTCCTCTCTGTTACTTATTCCTGCCTCCAGAATATACGTTGATAGTACTGCCCATTCTTCTTTCTCTGCCTTTAATGTTGCATCATTATCTGGGAACATAAAACTTTCTTCAGATAATTTAAATTGCTTGTCCTGACAGTAGAATCACTCCCAAACACACTGCCTAAATTAGTATCTTTGACTCTAGTAGCTGTAACTTAAATAAATTTATTTTCCAATACATTTTAGACAGACTGAGTTCACTTCTTACTTGTCACTTGCTTTGCAGATATTCTCGCAAAATAGGAACATTAACAAAGTTAAGTGCCTCATGATCCTGAAAATGTATTAAATGATTTCAACATTTATGTGAGAAAAGTTGTTCCTTTTCTACAGTAGATACTTTGGTATAGATTTATATATTACCATGAGGGAAAGTAACTTCAATTTGGTGTGCTTTCCTGTTTTTTTCAGCCATTCACTTCTACAAGTGAAACCAGAAAACTGACCTTTAAAAGATGGGAACAATGCAAAAACACCTAGATATCAGAACACATCAGTGTAAAGGCCTTGGAATATGAGCCGCATTTAGACTTGTAGCAAAGCGTCACTGTTAAGGAGGGTCAGTGTGGCTTATAAGTCACATCCTACTAAACCCCAGCTGTTAAGTGTCCCAAGGTAGTCTTTGACCCTCAATCCTGCTTCTTCCTGATTCTGTTTAGCTAGTGGTAGAGTCCTATATAGGTCTATCTACACCAATTCTACATTAATCAATTAAGCTTCACATTTATCTAGCATCCAGACATTTTTACTGTGAATCAGCCCCTTTCCAAGTCCAGGAAGCTTTTTGGCATCAACAGTTCTCTGCTCTCTTCCAGCAGATATTCAGTGCAGAAGCAGAGGGGTTAAATAGAAACAAATAAATATCACACCCTGAGAGGGGTTAACTTTTTGCAAATACATTTCACACACTGCAAGAAAATAAATTCACAAGAGGGGGAAAAAAATAGCAGTAAAGAGCCTGAAATGTTCTGGTGCAGCAGTGATTCACCACTGCAACTGTGAAACTGTGTTATTTGCAGTAATCCCCATCCACTGCAAGAAGAGGGAGACCAGCATGGTGAGAGGCTCTGGAGGACTTGGGGAGAGGAGCACAACTGGTAGGCACTGTCTTGCTGCTTGGCTATGTCTGGAGCTTTACACTGAGAAACCTGGGAGACAGGGAATGGCAAAACCAGCTCCTCTCCTGCCTGTCATGGAGGTGAACAGCCAGGCTACTAGCAATACTGGATGGAGCTACTTCCACTGCTGCAGTGACTGCTGCCTAGAGGCTGGAAATCAAATGTTTTAATTGATTTTTAGGCTAGCAAGAGACCTTTGTTTGTGAGGATACAGCATTTTAAGGAAGCATGTGAAGTTTTACAGAGGGTCAGGCTACCTGTATTTATGTAATCTAGAAATCATAGCAGTTTTCTTCATGCATGGTGCGGGATTTTCTCTCCAAAATGCCCCTCTTCCTCATCCAGTCTGTGTGTTCAAGGCACTTTGTAAGCCATCTATGAGGGTTTTGAAGGTTTCTCTTACAGGTGTCTCCTATAATGTCTAGCAATTCTTGTCACCAGCTAAATAGATACCACAAATACTTCTTTAATCCTTTAATACACAAACAGCAAAAGGATCAACTTTACCTACAACAGGGAATAGAGACCTCATCTAATATCCACAAAGCTCTGCAGCTTCTATTCACAGGGTTTTAGAAGAAAAATGTCTTTTATTCCAACTGCACAGATATGTAGTCAGGAATACTAGAACATTCAAAATTTCAAAGTAAAACTCAGCTTCACGTATGTCTCTTTTAAATCCATTTCAAATCTTTGTTTAAATCTCCACCCCTTACTTCTTTAAAAAGCAAGAAACCAGTCTGAAAAATTAAAGTTTTGACATAACAAAGACTTTATACATGTGCTTTACTATGAACACCACATTTAATCTGTGTTGGTTGAATGCACAGTGATGTGTAAAGATACACATAAATCTGCATTCTTGAGGATTGTTTAAATTTAAGCTTTGTGAGAAAACTGTAAACTAGATAATTTCTGTGAGTCACAAACTTTCTAAAGCTCTTTTTACAAGAAGGTGTCACTGTGTCTGAATATAGGGAGGGAGAAGTTCTGTAAAAATCAGGTAGAAATATTGTTAACAACATGCTTGTAGGAGTCAGGTTTGATTATCTTTGGGGTCTACAGAGGTTTTATTTCCCTTATGCCTGCTAACACCACTTGCTGTGGGGTCTGATCATGTAATGGCAAAGAAGTTGCATGGCTGCAGAGCTGTCACATGCTTTTCATAGCTTGCAGACCTCGCAAACCAATGTGGGTCATTGCAAATAATTTGTTTCTTGACCCAGAAACATATGGAAGTTCAGTTTTTCATATGGTATTCATTTGAGAGCATTGCCCCAAAGCTATTTTGATCAGTTGAAGACAAATTTGATCTGAATGTGAGTAGGAACATTAACGGTGATAACCTTTCGATTTTGTGAGGATCTGTATTTGTCATTTGGGTCATTGACATGAGACAATTCTGTCAATGTGTTGTAAGTCTATAAGCTCAAGAATACCTAAAATTGTGTTTTTAAAAATTTAGCAAGCTCATCCTATCTTTAATAAATGCAGGATACTGACTTCTTAGGGGCAACCTCTCTCAACATATAAACAATAATCTTTGCTTCAAGGCTCCCTTTTTTCACTCCTTCTCTATTCTCTGGTCTGTTCCCAAGTGCCTCTCCCTCTCAGGGTGCACTGTTGAATATCTCAGATTACTGCCAGAAACTTGTGGCTTACTTTTATTAAATAAAGCAATTTTATTTTGCAGTCACTCATGTTTTTCTTGACCTTTTATTCTTTCCTTGGGGTGCATTAACATGTTGCTATACAAAAAGAGGAGTAAATGGAAGATGGATACAAATAACTGCAAACTGCATAATGCGTCATACGATTTATTCAGCACGGTGCACTTTCAAAATTAATTACACCTAACAAGCAGCTAAGACTGATGGAGTTCATGTGTGGGACTGCAGCTAGAAGATACAAAAGCAATGGTTTCTCAATGACCTGAAATTTTAGTACAGAGATTTATCTGAGAGTAAAATCTAAAGCCCCCCACAAGGAGCAAAGTTAAATGCCATTAATTTGAAGAAATTATGCCTTTAGCTGTTCTTTCTGGAACGTGTTATCAGAGTGCCATTATATCACTATTTTCTTTCAGAAGCAGGCCTTGAAAATATAGGATTTTTATTTGTCATTTGTGTGGGTTTTATATGGAAAGATTCAATATGAACTGTGATTGCCATCATTAAGCCGCTTTTGTATCTGGGATACCAGTACCTCCCGAATATTTCTGATTGAAAGTACTCACTACTCTGGACAAAATTCAGTTAATAATTTGTGTGGGTGTACACATTGATTCCAAGTAGCTACATTGGACTCCTCTAAATCCAACCTGCAAGTGTAGTATTTTATATAATATATACAAAAGGAGGGCCAAAAACATTACCATCACATGCAAAATAATGTGTTTCTTCAGAGCTGCAAGCAGTTCTAACAGATTCAGTAAGATTTAAAGATGTACCTTTCTTAGTAATACCTGCTGTTTGCTAAAGACCCTTGTAAAGCAGCAAAGAGAAACACTTTTTAAAGTAGGTAGTCTAAAGTACTATGCTGATGGATGGAAAAAAGATGGCTCTACCTCCTTTGTAAACTACAATGACTACATGAGACCAACCAACAAGAATCAAGTTAACACGAAGATAGCATTCCTTGCTTACAAGCACCTCTGCCTCCTAGATTAATGATCCACTCTCCATACACTCCTGGCTCCAAGATCTACAGCACACTCTCCAGCTTGCCTAGGTTAATGGAGCCAACAGAGTTAGCAGAGGTGTTTGAAGATACAGTGCTTTGTCTTCAGCCAGTTTGACCTACACCTGACATGCATGTGAAATTTTAACTCCCTGCAACACTGCAAATTCATGGCAGAGAATTGAGGACAATAAACCCACAACTAATACTTTATCAGTATCTTACATATATGTTACAGCTGAATACTAGAGGTGTCTTTGCTCTGGCTGCAAGTCTGTTCTGAACTGCCTCATCTGAGCCCTAGCTCACTTTGAAACCAAATCCTCTTTAGTTTTGTAATGTCTTATCCACCAGATGTTTTCCAAAAGCTCTGGGCATGAATTGGCAGGATGAAGATCTGCAGTGAAAATGGCAACAGATTCTTATTTCTATTAAGACTTTTGGAAAATATAGACCTCATCATTTATACCACAGCCCTGACCCAAGCACTGGGAGACCTGAGTTGAAATCATAATTTAGTTTATAAATTCAATACTGTCCTTTGCATTTATTCAAAATAACTGAAAGGTAGCTTGAGTTGCATCCTATTGGTTTGAGCATTCACCTGGGAGAGAAAAGCACTCAAATTTGTTTTAATACTCACATTATACATCACAGATTATAGCACAACCACATTAAAAAAACAGAATGAGTGATAGGTTCCATGATCATAAATTTGTTCATGTGTTTTAAGTAAGACAAGAAAGAAACACAGAAGCCAATCAAACAGACACAACCAATACAATTAGCAATGTTCTTGAATTTCCATTTACCAGCACACACTTGTCCTGTGAGGTCAGAACTATATTCCCCCAAAGAACTTCCCACTCATTCAGACAACCAAGGGGAGGTGATCCAGTCTGCATGGGTACTAAAGTAAGGGTCCCTTTTTTCCTCTTTCTCTCTTACTAAAACTGTGCCCTAAGAGGACATAAAATTTCTGCATGTCATCATATGAAAACAGAGGCTTCATGCTAAGTAAAGCCTATTGTCTTAGCAGCTGAAACTGCAGAACAAAAACTCCCAAACCCCACATCAAAAGAAAAAGATTAGAATCACAAAGCTGAGTATTCAAAAGCAGGGAAGTGACAGAATAAAGACAGCCTTAATCGTCTTTTTAACAATTTTGTCTCTAAGTATGTGACTGCATATTATTGAAAGGTCACCAGCCTTTGTTTCTCGCACAACACAGAATAGTTACCATATTCAAATTGATGAGTTACACTTATTTTTTTCTTATTGTTGTATAGATACCTCCATGCCCTAACACGTTCCATTTTGAAAACTTCAAAATGAGCAGTAAGAAGTAAAATTAACCCCAGCTTTTATGGCTGTGTAACTGAGATGCAGAGCTCTCACTCATTTCAAATGATAATCTGGAAATAGTTAGAAGCTCATTTTTCAGAGCATATGAACATATTATATACATGACATAACTTTATTTTCAATTACCATTGACTTAATCTATCTGAAAATCAGACCTTAGTGGCTCATATTGGAATAAATGGAAAATGAGAAACATGCAGTTTTAAGCTTTCCATGAAAATTTTAGGTGAAATGACTTGCCAAGAACTTCTCTTGCACATTATGGAAATGCCAACGATGATAACTCACTTGAAGGGTAGTACCAGGAAGTTTTGGTTAATGCTGAGGATAATTAAGCTGGAAGATGGACACCTTGGAGATTTAACTACGAAAATCCGTTTCTCTTGATCATGTGTGAACTGTAATTTTCATAATACAACAAAAAGCATGTCCTTACCATAAAAATCCCCCAGAACATCACATCTGTCATTTCTCCAAAGTTTGTGGTGGCTGGAGCAGTTCTTACCATATTGTTCAAGGGCAACCCTCAACATTGCTGAAAGATTTTGTTTGAAATACATAGTCAGCTTGAGTCAAACAAGAAGTCAGGGAAAAAAAAATCTTCATGAATGATAGATATCAAATTTTCTGGTAACATTTTCATTTCTTATGCATAGTTTATTCTAATTATACAGAGAGAAATCTGCATCCAACAGAAAAGATTGTCTATAATCTTTTACTCTTAAAGGAGGGAAACTGTTCTCCCATTACATTTCTAATGCTGCAAGCAACCTTTTAAATGTATGCATTTTTTTTTAAGTTAAGCAATGACTATGTTCCATTTACTGATTTCATCTGAAGAAATCTTTCATGGCAGAGAATATATAAGAGAAATATAGAAAGCAAGTTCATATTGAGCTGGACACTTCTGGCCTCATTATGTTGTTCCCATTTTACACTGTTGCAACAATTCCATGTTTACATATATGAAAGCTAAAGGTGAACTGTGATTATCCTCCATGGTTTCATTTTGTGCTGCTAGAAAATAATAGATGCCAACATCAAAAGCACATTAACTGTAAAAGTCATTTTACTGAGAAAATATTCAATAATTTAAAAATCAAGAGGTTTTTTGTCACAACAAAACAGCTATTAGTGTAGTCAGATCACTCATGCAGGCCTGAGAGAGTGCATGTACTATCTGGTAATGGTAAACATATTATTAATGCATACAACTTGCCTGAGTACATAACAGCTGCCACCTTTTATTTAATATGTGTCATTGGGAGACAAAACCAGACTGCTTTTGAAATAGCTAATTTGTGTTAGCCATCACTGGAAAACTGTAGTCAAGACAAAAGGAAATCTAATTTACCTCCATGTCAATAAACATAGCAAAGCTTAGTCTCTTCCCTGACTTGCTCTCACAGCTCCTTCAGCAGCCAGTGATGCTGAACTATCGAGCGTGCTACTTTCTTCTACAGACTGATAGTAATTCAAGAGCACCCTGCTGCATATCCTGGTTTAGCTAAAAAAAAAGGACCTCTTGTCTTGTCCAAAGAGAACCTTGGTCCTGAAAAAAACATCAGGAAATCATGTTTATGTTGACTGAATTCCTGACACACCACACTTTCTTCCAACATGATATTTCCTTAAATGCATCTCATTCTAGACCTGGTGGGAAGATACCTTGTTGACAACAAAGATCTTAGCTGTTTATCATATAGGAGACTCTTAACTGAACTACTCACTACAAAGTCCTTCTGTAACTAAGTAAAATAAAAATACACTGACATTAAGTATTGATCTTTTCTGTACCGACAAAGGCAAATTAGGGAAAATAATTCTGATACTATATGTTGTAGATGGCTAAAGTTGGGAAGAATAATCTTGCCCTCAGTGATGGGACACTGCAAATAAGTCATTTATATCTGACAAAATATTTTTATTTCAATTACCTGAAAAATAGAAGAATCTACCCAGTTAATAAGGTTACCCAAGGTGAGAAAAAGCACTATTAAAAGACAGCTGTAGATTTAATGAGCATACACCTTCCCGTTTTATTCCTACATATGTATAAGGAAAATAATATTGGGAAATTCATTGAGAATTTCAATCACGAACTTGTGAAATGTGTTTTTAGAGAATAAATAGTAATTTGAATTGCTTAATAATAAAATAGGTAATAGCATTTCATTCTGCTGCTGACTGTGACAGTTACATAATCTTGCAAATGGCATCTACTTGGAGAGTATTATGACACAAATACAGTCTTGTCTTCATTTTCTCAAAATATTTGTGATTGCTGTTTTTTGCAGTTTAAAGATAAAGAATATTGCCAAAATTTTATAAAAATTAAAATTTCTATTGATATAGCCCTGAGGTTTGACTGCAGATACACTGGCTTTTCATGTACCCCCTTCCTTATAACAGTGAACACCCACAGAATAAAGACAGTGTTTATATGTGAGCATGTACTACCATCAGTGGAGGTCTAGGGCAGAGGATAATTGCATAAGCACATGTCTCTGGCATCATTTGAGATGTTTTGGGGTATTTCATCAAGTGTCCAGCTGCAAAAGCTCTCCCATACTCCTAGATATCTAACCTGTTTAGTCCACAGAACTCAGAAAGTGACAAATCTCATCTTAAAGTGACTTATATTTAGTTGTTGACATGATCCACAGGTTACTACAGGCACAAATATTTGTCAGGGAGCTAAAGTGGGTCTGGGTAACTGTTAAGAAGAGGGTAAAGTACATCCTACCCTCGTATGTGGCACTAACTGTAAAGCCACATTCCAGGCTTTGTAAAGCCTAATTCCAGGCTTTCATATTAGTAATTTTTCATTGGCAGCTGAGAAAATCTGGGACAGGATACACATAGGGCTAGGTTCAGCTATCCAGTGTAGATGTAGATAAATGAATTGCATGTAGATGTGTAATGGAACAGCTTGTAATTTGTGTCATTAGACAAATAAACTAGATAAAGCATCTGCTGTCTTTGGCAGCCAGATACTGGTTATCCATACCATTTGTGTTGTCAAAGTCAGGATCTTTGAACAGTGGAAAGGTTATAAGCTTTCAGATCCCTTCAGAAAAACCCATAGTCCTCTGCTTATGAATAAAATGATTTTTAAAAATTATAAGATGGAGCAGGCTAATGTATTGACAGAAATATTCTCTTAGCTACAAAGAAAATGTATATTGTAAGATAAAATTTGATATATTAAGATAAATGTATGAAAAGTCTTACTGAATTCTGTGCACTTTCAAACTAACAGCTATGAAGGTTTTCTTTTTTTTCCCTAGTGCCTGATGTTTTATTGCATAATATAAATAAAGAAAATCAGGTTTAAAATTCTATTCTTCATGTGTTGACATAGAAAAAAAAGTAGGTGGTAGGATGTGGGTGTGGAAACGCTTTGAAGAATGAGGCAAAATGATAAAAAATGTAGTAAGTTTTGTAGCAATTCCTGTATCATACAATAAAATCATTCCCTAGTTAAGAGAGATCTAGCTCTTCCATGTCCAAGATCTAACCCTTATGGATCAGTGTCAGGAAAAATTAAAAAAAAAAGAAGAAGAAATAGCGACTAGAATTATTCTAACATGACTTATTGTTCATTCTGTCTCATTTACAAATATAGTGGTGTCATGACAGTAACCAAGATCATACTTATTATGGGCATTTTGGTCTACAGAATGATGCAGGAGTCCTTCAACTTGATTTCTGATGTCCTAAGAAATACAAGGAGATCTCTGTAAGCACTTATTAATCTTAGTACCTCCAAACCCCAGAGTTGTCAGAGGAAACAGAAATGGATTTAGCAAATGTTTTTCCAGTACTGACCTTCAGAGCTACTCTGATTCATAGATTAGGAACATTTCCTTTTTTTTAAGAGCACAGATATGTTTGGTATTCCAGATAATTTTTGAAATACTTATATTAACATATGTCACTGCAAAACTGCTCCCATGAGGCTGTTGCACAGGATGCAGCAATTTCCCCAGCTGTCTCTAGAACATCAATTTTCCTGTCCTCAACACACTTAGGTTGTAGTATCTACTCATTTTAGCAACACATTCTGTGTTTTTTTTTCTTCAGTTCCCAGGATATGATCCAGATCTACCTCACATCCTTTGAAGACACGAGAAAATACCCTTGACCTCAGATTTCTCCAACAGCAGACGCAACTTCTTGGAGAACTGTTATGGTTTAGCTTGGCAAAATGACAACTGCCCAGTAGAGTCAAAGGGTCCCCCTCCAAGGGAAAGGGAGTGAGGAAAAAAAACCCCTAGAAATGGAACTTTGAAATGGCAAGGTTTTATATTTACACAGAAGAAAAGAAAAAAAAAATTTAAAAGTATGATATAATACAAAAATATATAAATGTGAAAAGAAATAATAACACCTTCACCAAATCACCCAAGTTATTAATACAAATTCCAAACCTTAGAAAACCTCCCAGAAACTCTTCCTGAGAAACCTCCCAGCAAGAGAAAATAGAAATTAACAAGAAGATGTTCACCTCCCAACATAAACAGCAGCGTGGATGGCAGCAATGCCTAATCTCAAGAGTCAGAGCAGCACGTCCTCACATGGCTCAGGCAGAGACAGAAACTCCTCCTCTCTCTCTTTTTATACTCCTTGACACTTCTTGATGATGTCAGATGATATGAAATACCTCTTTGATTGCTTAAGTCAGGTGATACTTGTCTCTTCTAATCTCTGTCACATCCTTTGAGGCCTGCTAAAACTGAGGCCTAAATAAGACCTAAACTGAAACTAAAGCCAAAACTACCACAAGAACCTAAATCTCTCTGTTTTTCCATCCCTCTACCTGGTACCTGAGTAAAGGAAAGGAAGAAGAGATGATAGAGAGAAGGAAAAGCACAGCAAGCGGTGCAGGATGGCCAGAAGGCATGGGATGCAGGATTAAAAAGGGTGGGAGCTGGATCAAGAGCAGCAGAGTATGGAGGAGGAAGATCTGGTGCCAGATGAGGTATAAACAGCTGTAAAGGATTTTACAGGTCTAGCTAGCCAGATAACTAAGTCTCCTCTTCATTTGTTCTTCAATAATTACAATACGAACTGTTCCCTTCAAGGATTTATTTCTCATTCGTTTGGCCTCCTTCTGGGAGATTCAGCTTATCTAGATTGTTTTTAATTTCTCTAGGTAAGCCTAGCAGTAACATTTTTATTATTTTAGAGATTTACTAATATTATATGTGAATATAAACTACCTGGGTGTCAATTCTGCCTGCAGCTCTTTTTCAATAATACAGAATTTATCTTCTCTTTGATCATATTCTTTCAATGTGTGCTGGTTTAAAGGTGAACCAGCAGGGGAAATGAACTCACCACGAGAGAGATTATAAGTCAGACCTAAAATTTAATAATAATATTAAACTAATAACACTGACACGAAAGGGAAATTGGTTTCAACTCACAAAACCCCAGCAGTATAACCCAGTGTCCTGGGGCACAAATCCAAGGGGGTTTGTTTGCCCTTGTGCTGAGACCCCTGTGGCTCCCCCCAGTCCAGAGCAAAAGGAAATGGAAAACCTGTTGGTGCAGGCGAGGGCTGTGGTCTGGGCGAGAGCAGTGATCTCCTCCTGTTGAGGTCCTGCTACTCCTCTGGATCCGACAAGAAGTTCCTGAGGTCTTCTTACCCACCACTTATGTACCCTCAGGGAGCTCTCAGTCCCTCCCCCTGGGCGGGGACTCACACAATGGGTGATTAACTCTGGGAGCCAGGGGGTGTTGAACTGTTGATGGCCCATTAGCAGCTCTGCCCCCTCAGGCTGGGTGTGAAGGTGATGATGGCTCCCTGGGCAGCTGCTGCTAATAGCCCATTGACCTTGGGGAATGAATAGAGGGGGTAGAATACACAGCTTTGATCACCCCCACACAGTGTTAGCTGGTCCCTCCTGCTGAACTAGGACACAATGATAGTGTAAAATGTTTCTCTTTCATGCATTCTTTCATCTCTCACTTCTCTACCAATATACATTAAAATAAATAAATAAAAATCACCCCTCAAATATCAATAGAACCCCTCAAAAATGCAGAATCCAAGAAAACCATAATATTTTTGATAGCTTTTATAGTCTGTAAACAAGTACTTAGAAATAAGAGCATGTCATTTTTTAAGACCTTGGACTCTAGAAGGAGGGAAAGAAATTGTTGGAGGAGCATAACGTTGGGAAATGCAGTTTGAAGTTTTAGAGCTACTAAGAGAAAGAAGGGGAAATTTCTCTGAATCTGTTTTGACTTCTACTCTGCATTTCCCCCTAGTCAGATTTGCGTTCCTTTTTATTTCTTGATTGTAGAAATAGATCAGGTGGTCATAGTGCTGGTCTTACAAATATCACAGTACAAAAGAAAATTCAGGTATGTGGCTGAATTTAATGTTGTGATTAAATAGGCTTTCTTTCCAAAGCAAATTAAACCAGGACATTAGAACTATGATGCTATTTTTTTAGTTTATTGCCAAGCAGTCTGTGTGCAATATAAAACTCAATTGTGTGATGAATCATATTTAACTACAATTATCAAGAAACATCCTCCATCTTAGAAGCAGTGAAACAAAACAGAGTGCAGAAAGTGCGAGACTCTGCTCCCTCACGTGACTGTGACGCAGGTACTAACTAGCAATGGTTTCCTAGCTCGACGCCATAACATGAAGAACAGAAAAACCAAAACAGAGGAATTATTTTTTATTTTACCCCTAGTCATACAATTAGGTCACTACAAGAAATGTATATTGTGCACAATCAGCTCTATGTTCTAGAAATTATAGCCCATGTGTAAGAGTAGAGTAGTTTGTTTGGGACTGTTCTGCTAGTGTTTTGGATCAAAATATGAGTGTGTGTGACTGTCTGTACTCTTTTTTTCAAAAAATGCTTTGCACTTCTCTTTGTTGAATTTCATAAGGTTCCTATTGACCCATTTCTCCAGCCTGTTGAGGGCTCTCTGGATGGCATCACTACACCCTGTGTATCAGCCACTCCTCGCAGTTTGGTATTGTCTGCAACCTGGCTGAGGGCATACTTCATCCTATCACCCAGATCATTAATGAAGATGATAAACACGACCGGACTCAGTCCCCTATATGCTATACCTTGGTATGCCTAGGGCATAGCATTAGTCACTGGTCTTCAACTAGACTTCAGGTCACTGGTCACCACCCTTGGACCTGGCCATTTAGCCAGTTTTCAACCCAAGGGCTAATCCAGCCTGTACTTAATGGGCTTCTCTATTTGGATCTCACATGGAACAATGTCGAAAGCCTTGCTGAAATCAAGGTAGATTATATCCACTTCTCTCTCTTCATCTACCATGCCAGTTACTTTGTTGTATGGAAGGTTATCAGGACTTCAGACCCTAAAACTATACACAAGTTTTCTTTGTCCACTGTTACTGTTTTGCATATTTCAAAAACATTAGAGACACTGAAAAACTAAAAAAATACTAAAATAACTAAGAAGCACACATATCAAAATCTGTTAAATTTTGAAACAAAGATTTTTAAATATTTTAAACACTAATTAAAAAAATATGCTCAGCATAACAATTTTAGTTGGATGTGGATTCATAATTAAGTGTGGTACTTTCTACACAGATTAGACATTCACCCTAATGTTAATTGAATTAATATTTACGTGAAAACAATACACTGTGCAACATTATAAATCACTGTATTTATATGTTAGAATTTAGAAAGGTGTATTAATTTAAATTGCTTACCAGTAATACTTTAAATTAAAAATCTGCGGTCAGGCCTAAGACTTATGTCGAGTCGGTAGGGCTCTATAGCAGAGTAGACTGATTTAAGTATGATTTTCTTTTCAATAATATTTTACAGAAGTGTCAGTCAGTCTGTGGAGCACATTGAATCCCATCCAGGGAGCAGTGATGGCCGTAGCTGGCAACGGCTGTGGGGAGCTGGAGACCAGCCCTGCTGTGACATCACTGAGGCAGAGGCTGATGGCCCTGGGGGGCTGACAGGGGGTCCTGGGCTGTAGGCAGGGCTGCCAGTGCTTCAGGGCCCCAGCAGATTTTGTAATGCATGCAACCATAAACCACAAATTATATTCTATTTTGTGAAGGAAATGATTGTCAGAGTAACGCATGAAAAGTCTATGGGGCAGGAACTAGACTTCCAAAAAAAAACAGCCCAGAAAAACTAGATCCCCAAAGACATGCAAGGTACATCCTTCCACAAATGCCACAGGGACAGAACAACCTCTTTTTTAATGATGCACAAGAGCAGACGTGCATCAGACTGCACAAAATCACAGGACAGACAAAGCTGTACTGGTGAAAACTGAACCTTAAGCAAACTTTTGTGAAACTTCAAGGACCAAAATAAAGTTTTAAGTTTCATCTTGAGGAGTTTATTTTCAAAAAATTACTTTCCGTCTGGAAAAGTATAGCATCATATCACCTCCACTGTATACATACAAGACATTTCATCGGGATAGGTTAGATAAATATATATATATAGTTATATATATATATAGCTGAGATAAACATAGTAAAATCAAAGTAGGAAATGCCAGAAGTAAGATTGCTTATGCAACCATTTCTGCTTCCAGTCATGAGATAGTATTGGGAAGGGAAATCATCTCCCTCACATATGTCTGTTTCATTTACAGCATGGATAAGGGATTCAGATGACTGAGTCACCTTCAAATTGAACGAGAGTTCAGGCAGAAACACACACTCTGTCTCAGTTACAGGAAAGCACTTAATTAACAAGCAAAACATTTATAGCAATTGCATAGAGTGGTCAGGACTGAGTACAGATGTCAATAGGTACCTTCTGCATCTTCAGCAATTGTGTTCATTTGGGCATTCATTCAGGAACTTGACAAGCAATCAGCTTCCCTTCTTAATTCCATATTCTGAACATCAGCAGACCTCCAGCAGACCTCCAGCATCAGCATGCCCACTTTTCTGCTTTTACAGCCAGCCATATTTAAATTTTCCACATCATAAATGATCTGACTCTAAATTGCAAAGGTACTATATTTTCACTTCTTTCAGAGCTACAGTGGATGCTATCCATCACAGTTATGTTTTTCCAGATGAATATTATGCTCCTTTCAAACACTATCTGGAAAAATGTGACCTAGAAGAGGAAGCTTGCATCTTCCCAGGAGACCTACTGCTTGGGTCAAAAGTGTTCCAGTGTGGGACAAGCAAGATCTGGGAAACTCCAGTGAGGTAGAGAAAGATGCCAAGTCTGCCCCAAAAAGAAGGAAAAAGTTTCCCTGAGAACAGAGGGATGGAGTAGACAATTCTTCAACTCAGAAAACCACTGTGCTGTCTGGAAAGGAAGACCTGCTCCACTACAGTACAGCAGACAAGCAAGACCATTATGGACAAAGCCTGTTTTCTTTTTCATTCATTTACATGGTGTCTTTCTTTTACAATATTTTAAAAAATGCATATATAGTTTAGACAAAAAAGGACGTGTTCCACATTCCCCAAAATGTACCTTGTACCTCAACAAGGCATTCTGTCCCACCCTGTTGACAACAAAGAAGAATCATTCCTATTCCTCACTCCTGTTTCTCATCCTAAACATTAGCCGTCCTGGATGATGCTCCATCACAAACAGAAGACTTGCTTTTTTCCTTGCTTTCTCTATTTTTGACTTTCCACTATACTTCTAGGGCAGCTCCATTGATTTAAGGCAGTTCCTCAGAAGGGAAGGGTAGCAGGAAGGTGTCATGGCCTGCATGAATGTATCATGTAACTTAACACGTGTAACACAAGTTTGCTTATCTCACAAAGCAGATACAGACAAAGAAGATGAGGCCTTGGTCAAACAATGCCACCTTGTTACCAGGGTGCCAGCAGAGAGTTCCCTCTAAAGTTTTAAGAAAATTCTTTTCCATATTTAATGTTTCTGCCAGCAAGAATCTGTAGCAAGCCTTCTAGGAACTTCAAGAATTAATTTCCCTAAACAGGAATTTATTCTGGATGTTTAGACAGAAATCAAGTTTCCCATACAGCTCTAACTAATAATACTGTATCAGAAAGTTTTTCCTGGTCATTAAATACACCAATTTTATTTTTCTTGCTATAGTTGTCTTGCTTAGAACTCCTATTTTACAGTGTCAAGTGTACAATTTATGTTTTTAAGAGACAAATGAAGCAGCAGATGTATACTGAGTTTGTAGCCATTTAAGGGACTGTCCTTCACAGAAAGCTACACCATGAAGCTTTAATTTAAACTCTCACCTGCCCTCTGCTATGCAAAAAACTGTAGTCAGAAAGCAGCCTTAATAAAGCAATAAAGTTTGATTAATTAAATTCTTCTGCCTTGCTTTTTCTTAGGAACATAGCAAATAAACCTTTATCCCCTTCTGGAGTCATAGATCTGTATAAATAAATCCTAATATATTCAGAGGAATTAAATAAGTTCTTCCTCAACTACTTTCCATCTTGCAAAAATATAACATGCCTTCTATACACAGGAGTGCAGACACACCAGTCTTTGTCATTTGAAGTTTTTCATTCTGTGGAGTGATTCTATTCCCACACCCTCCCTGCACTCTCTCCTGCCTCCCTCATCCTCCACCCCTGAGATTTCAGGAAAAAAGTCTTCCCATTTCATCAAGATTGTGCTTTTTCTGATGAAAAAAACCCCAAGTCTGCTCACAAATCTTACGCTAAAAATGCATCAAGCCAACAGGAAGCGCTCATAGAGGAATTACAGTCTGCATATTACTGTAGCCTTGTTGACTGATGTACATACTACACCAGAAAGCCAATTTACATTGGGTTCATACAAATACTGTTTTGCTTGTTTTCTCACCTATATATAAGGTTCATCTATAGTTTCAGCATTACAGGCTCTCCTACTTGATATTATTACCTACTTTCTGCAATTATAATTCCCAGTATAAAATTTTCTGAGGCTTTCACTACTGGCAATAGCCATTTTACCAAAATAATCTAGCTCTCATTTCTAGAACAAAAGTGTCTGGCTGTAGGTCAATTCAGCCCTTGAAGGAAACAGGACAAGAAAGAACAGCTAAGCTCTTCCAGTGTTACCACACCTTTGAAGTCAGAGAGCCCCTAGATTACATTTACCCACTTTTGTGGGGAAGCACATATTCTATTGTGGATAGGGAGGAAGTTTACTGTTTACAGTCCTTCCTCTGTGATGCACAGAAGGGACCTGCAATAGGAATGTTAGAGATTAAAGGAACAGTGTTGGAAAAGGACCAGCTCTAATGTCTTCCTTCTCTCTCTTATTCCACCTCACACACATTGGTTTATGCATGAGACAAAGGCAGGCATTACAAGTGCAGCAGATGGAAAGCAACTGTAACTAAAGACGAGCCTTGTGTATCAATCCACTTGACTGTAAATTGGGTTAAAATATTAAGTGAGCATTTCCTAGTGGCAGACAGTTTAATTGCCATAGAATTTTCTGCAACAAACAAATCAGTCACCTGGTTTGAGCTAGGCAGCCACAAAGCTGAAAGTTAATACTGTCACAGGTTGCTTTCCATAATCCACTAATAACAGCAATGCTGCCATGCAACAAACTACAGAGCTTTGCAAAGTGTTTTGTTTAACAATAGCATAAATGTGCTGCAAAGTAGCAAGATCAAACAGAGCAAGAATCCAGCAATTTGTGCATCCCTGCAAGGCACATGCTGGATGAAACGCATGGGCTGTACCCTCCAACAATGCAAACTCTGTATTAGCTTTCACAGTTCTGAAGGAAAGGCAGATTTGCACTGTATTAGGGGTGGGATGGTGCCAATCTGCCAGATTCTCCTCCCCTTATTGAAGATCAGCAGACCTTTGCTCAACTGTGAGCAGATGCAGATGCAAATTAGCAGGAGGAAAGGCAGTGTATGGGAGTAGGGCAAGGTACCAAGAATATCAGCTCATGCACACCTGTTCATGGATACCTGTATCCTCTTTCAAGATATGGACACACTTGGATGATGACCCCGACAGTGTTCTCACTTCCTTCTTTTTCCTAGATTAGCTCATTTTACCCAGCCCATGTCCCATTTACAATCAAAAACATTCATGAGAGGTTCTTTCCCTCCTTGAAAGAGGACAGTTCTGTGCACCTCCCCAGGAGATGGTCCTAAGTGCTTGAGAAGGATTTTTTTCATAGCCTCCATTAACATAAAAATCCTGTGTTGCTTAGTTGAATGAAACATAATTTTTATAGTCCGTTGCTGCAGTTAGGATTATTTAAAAATGCTTGAAACAGTGTCTTATCCTCTGTTTATTGTCTTTTTCATCACTCTATGAGAGTGCTGGCCATACTGATTATCAGCTGCTGTAGTTAGGAAGGAAATAATAGTGTATGGTGGATTTGTAGGATAATGGGATTAAAGTATGCTTTAAGAATTATTCAAGAAGAGAAAACAAATGAGAGAGGAAAAAGGGAAGATAACCAGACCAAAAAGTTAAAAACAAAGAACGAAAAGAAAATAACAGAGGAAAAATAAGGCACAAACACAGTTTATAGCTTGGTCACAGTAGCTCAATAGCACATAGAAGAAGCAGAGAATTCTTGAATGACCTAAATGTTGGTGCTTTGGCCAAAAGAGTTGTCTCCATGTCAACTATGTAGCATACAAAGAGAAGCCAAAAATAAGTTTCTCCATTGTTTTCTGCCTCTCAATACATCCTGCTAACAGCACTCTGTCAGCTTTTTTGGAAGAGCTTTCTCAAGGAAATATTTCCTGCCAAAGATCCTGCCTTTTGTCATCGATTTCCTAACATCTGGACCTAACTACAATTGACTACGTGCCAAAAATCATGTGCAGCTATTGAAAAGCATTATAAAAACCTGAAGATGAATTCAAAAGTTAGAGGAGCAAGAGAAAAGGAGAAACTAGGGAACCTTGCCTGGTTTCTTTGATCTCTCCTCTCAGCTCATCTCACTTTTCTTCCTTCTGCTACCACCCGCTTCTCATCAACCTAGAGCGAGAGCCTGCCAGCCTGGAGAAATACTGAGGCTGCATGTGTGAGGTATATCCTTTCACTGTATTTTTCTCTTAAGGGCTAAAATAACGGCAGCCTCTTTTGCAGCTAAACCAGAAGCCAGCCGGTTGGCTTGAGAGGTATTAACGTGCATCCTGCATTTCAAAAGACTTACCACCCTTCTGCAGCTAACAGATAACATCGTGGCAGACACAGAGAGAAACTGCGCTTCCCCCCCTCCCCCCACTTACATCGATATGGCACACAGTAGTTTTTTCATGGTGGTAATTTTCTCTGCTTCTATACATACTCTTAGGCGTTCTTCCTAACTTTTCTTATTTTTCCTCTTTTCCTTTTGCATCTCTCTAACAATCAATTAATAAAAATCAGTTTTTGGTATTTACAGATAACTTGAGTTTTCATTTTGCTCAAGAGACTATTTGAACCTATAGTTCAATCTGCATCAAAATTAAGCAGATCTGAACATTACAACTATCTGCAGCACTCTTGTCTATACCATATAAAAATGTCTGATCCAAAGCTCATCCAGCTCAACAATAGAGTTTGTTCTTGGACTTTTATGAGCAATAAACAGATGCAGCTGAACACGTACCTGTCTTTCAGAAAAAATGGAGTTCAGTTCACTACAGATATGAAAAGAACTAGTGTTTAGAAGAATTCACATTTCCCGAACCTCTGGTGTAAGAACAGTGGGTAATCAATGACCTGAAACAACAGCACTCTCAAGAAAGCAAGCACTAAACCATCCTTCAATGGGATGAAAAGCTCACTTTGGGTTAAAATGTTTGCCAGGTAGTCAGAGGGAAGTTCTTCCACCTCAAACTACTTTCCTACCTCACACAACCACCTTTCAGCTCTCAAGCTTATGAGTAACACAAACTTAGTTCTACTGGAGCAATTGAAAAAGCAGCGTGCATTAAAGGAAAAGTACAAAATTAATTTAGTGTTTGAGTTGTCCAGAGTTACATATTATGTTTTCAGAACATTGGAGTCTGTGTTCTGCATGCCAGATTTACTTTTCTCTTTTGGTAAACCTGTACTTGGTGTAGAGGAGACTTTTTCAGCTATATACATTAATATTCTAGTACCTCCTTACACACCGAATTAACCCTGGGGCCAGAAAGAGCAAAAAAAACCCCCAAAAAACAGTCAGAGTATGATCTAGACTGAGGATTAAGACAGCAAAACAGGCAGGAGGGTTGTTCAGGAATGCAGAACAAGCCAGCAACACAGACTACTTTAATTGTGCTACATTAGGTAACAGAAATCAAGATTGTGGAAGGGTCTTAGGAAAAGAAGGGAAAAGTGGAATTCAAAGAGCTGTGATGGAATAAGGCTCAAGCTCATCACAGACAATCTGAATTGGATTAAAATAAAGGAAGAAGAAAATTATTTAAAAGTAGCAAGAGAACTTGAATTTAAAAAAAAAAGGTCTTTGGCACTCAAACAGGCTCCAAACAGAAGTGGTCACAGCACCAAGTCTGACAGAGTTCAAAAAGTGTTTAGACAATGTTCTCAGGCATATGGTATTACTTTTGGGGATGGTCCTGTGCAGGGCCAGGAGTTGGACTAGTTGATCCTTGTGGGTCCCTTCCATCTCAGCATATTCGTTGATAAAGTGTGAAAATAGCAGCATTCTCTAAGTGAAAAATCACCTTAATAAAGAAAGATCAACATCTTTAAATGTATGATGCAAGAAATTAATTGATTTGACAGAGCTGTTTATAAGATTTTAAATTCATTTATTGCCTGACTACCTCTGACAGGAGTTTAATTAAACCAGAATCTACAGGAGTCTTTTAGCTTAGGTTCAAAGAGATTCTTAAGCTGCCTGTGTTTATGATCAGCAATACTATGGGTTGGTAGGGAGCTAATAATACCAATGACCTGCAGGGAACATCATCTTCCCCATCTGTGCTGGTTCATGCTTGTTTTCTGTAAAAGCTTTCCTGACTGGAGTCCATCTTACCTGTGTGAGCAGTTCACCTGGCCTGAACTTACTGATGAAGCTTCTGCTACACTCTGTAGAAACAGGCACCTGCAGGCACTGGCTCCATCAGTTGTCCCAGACATACACTGCGAAAGGAAGAAGAAGCAGGCTTAATTCTCACTAATTAAAATGGAGTTTGTGGAAATCTTACTAAATATAAGTGTAGTCAAACACTCCACTAGAAAACAACCAGGGACTGCCAGTACTTTTTGAAGAACCGCATTTGTAGAAACACTTTCTAGTACAGATAGACTTATTCTTGCCTTATTCTTTAACTATAGCAAGACCAATAGTTAAACCAGAAAAATTTTATTCAGCCTTTTCCAAATTCAAACCTCTAATAATTTTCCAGAATAGCTGTAGATCCCTTTGGAAATTCTATGTATGTAGAATGCATATAGTTCTTGCAGGCCAACAACAGAAATAGTTGAAGAAATCTTGTATTAGAGAAATTACAATTCTTTGCACTTAGTCTTCTGCATTAAATCAAATGGGATGGTGCCAACACTTTTTGGCAAACCAAAGAGTCAGTGCATTTCAGTTGCAAATCTTCTTCATCCAGCTTATAAAAATATTTATTTTTGTCATATGAAAAATTCACATGAACTTAAGTAGATGATTATACATATTATTGATATCATAACTATTTATTTTTCACCTCACAGTTCATTGTTCTTTTTTTTTGACAGAATTAATGCTGTCCAATTAATTAATTAATTAATTAATGCAGAATTAAAGCCCATCATCACTAGATAATGGAAGTAATTATTAGCCTTTCTTTAGCTTTTACACTGAAGCATGAATTGCAGTACAATGCAGAAAATGTAGTATGCAGTAATATTCTTCACTTATACCAGGGAAGAATTACTAAAACTAATATTTGAGCAATAATAAAAAGAAATGTGTTTTGAATAAAATGTCAAATCTTCAGACAAAAGCCATCAAGGGCTTCATTAAAATAATTTCCACTAACCAGACAAATGTTGAGTTAAAACATCTTTCCAAACATCTTAATTTTGTGGTGAACACTAGAGGTTGTTACATCCTTTCCTTACCATTCTTATTTGAGGTCATTAATCAATGCAATCATATCACAGCAGCAATTTAATTGACTTCATTTTCCAGGTGATCTCACTGTTCAAATTGAAAATAAAATTTCCATTTAAGGCACAATACAAAAAGAGAATGCATACTTTGATAGCTGCCACTTTCAGGATAAAATGGAAAAATTACAGGTTTTCATTTTATTTCAAAGAGCTAAAAATACCTGATAACTGTAACTATTTTTAGAGTAAGGGACACTTTCTCTATTTGCTGTGTTTCCTTAGGTGCAAGAACTTTGCAGTTTAAACTGCATAACTTTAATCATTTAGACATGTAACAGTCTACACTATCAGATGGCTGTCCTGAATAGTCAGAACTGAAAGCGCTGAAATGTTTCTTTAGAGATGCCCGTAAACGAGTCACCTCTTCAGTTCGTAATTGGAAGTGCCTGGAATTAAGGCAATGGAATAACCACAAGGAAGCAGTCACCAATGAAAATTTTTAGAGAATGAAACAGGATAGACTGGATAGACTTGAGAGATGGGCTGATTCCAATGGGATGAAGTTCAAAAAGGCCAAGTGCCGGGTCCTGCACTTTGGCCACAACAACCCCCTGCAGTGCTACAGGCTGGGGACAAAGTGGCTGGAGAGCAGCCAGGCAGAAAGGGACCTTGGGTACTAATTGACAGGAAGCTCAACATGAGCCAACAGGGTGGCCAAGAAGGCCAATGGGATCCTGGCCTGTATCAAAAATAGTGTGGCCAGCAGGACCAGGGAAGTGATCCTTCCCCTGTACTCTGCATTGGTGAGGCCACACCTTGAGTACTGTGTTCAGTTCTGGGCCCCTCAGTTCAGAAAGGATATTGAGGTGCTGGAGTGGGTCCAGAGAAGAGCAACAAGGCTGGTGAACGGACTGGAGCACAAGCCCTATGGGGAGAGGCTGAGGGAGCTGGGGTTGTTTAGCCTGGAAAAGAGGAGGCTCAGGGGTGACCTCATCACTGTCTAGAACTACCTGAAGGGAAGTTCTAGCCAGGTGGGGGTTGGTCTCTTCTCCCAGGCAGTCAGCAATAGGGCAAGGGGTCATGGGCTTAAGCTCTGCCAGGGGAAATTTAAGTTGGATATCAGAAAAAAATTCTTTCCAGAGAGAGTAATCAGGCATTGGAATGGGCTACCCAGAGAGGTGGTGGATTCACCATCCCTGGAGATTTTTAAACGCAGATTGGACGTGGCACTGAGTGCCATGATCTAGTAAATGGACTGGAGTTGGACTAAGGGTTGGACTCGATGATCTTGAAGGTCTTTTCCAACCCAATCGATTCTATGATTCTATGATCAGTCCCTGCAGTACCCAGTTGCTCTCATTTTTAAGATCCTCTAGATTGTTTACCTCTCCTTAACATTTTCCATTGCTGCAAAGTTTTTTGACATTATTAAGTTCCCCTGGCATGTCAGTAGGACAGAAGACACAGGCTAATTCACAAGAGCACATTGTTAAAATTGCTTTCCTGTCATTTGCAGATGTTTAGATGTGGCACTTAAATCAGCAGTCCCTGATCCTAAAGGCTGAAAAATCAATGGAAGATCTCCACCTCAAATTTCCATGGCCACAAGATGACAAATATAAATGAAATGCACAAACTTCAGAACAGCTTTTAAATGACAGATTCCTGGCTGTGAGGCCACATAGAACTGACTGTCCCGCAATCCCACTTTGGAACAGATCAGTCTTAAAGAGAGGCAGCGTCATGAAACAAGAATGATCAGTACCCGAGTTCACTCCGGACACTGATACTTTATGCTACCCACATATTCATCTGGAACAGCATTTAGTCAAGAAGTGGGAATTAAATGAACCTGACATGATTAATAGGACTATTTGAGTATCATTGTCACCTATAATGGATCACATTGACTACTGTACAGCTGGCAGGATGCGCCATGCCCTTGTTTATGTACTAATAAGCTGTTCTGCATTGGGTGCTGCTTACTGACATTGAGTACTTGCACAAGCTCTCACTGTTTGTGCTGGTGGTAAGGATGCCTGTTACTGCTAGCCAGTATTATTTGTATACTATTCAACAGCCCACAGCAACTGAATATAACGCTGTCACAAATTAATGGGTCTCCACTGCTAAATCTCTACTGTTAACTGAAAATGTCAAAGTAAAAATGCATTTAAAGATGTTAATTTTTCAAGTAACATGAATCCTCTAACAGAACTTTATTACAGTAGCCATGTTATTTATTCCCTCCACCGCCCATGCAAAATGAATGTGGTTTAGAAAGTTACTGCAGTAAACATTAGCTGATTAGGTACATCCAACAATGTCTGTTTTCAAGGTAAACATTAAAAATATAATTTACAAAATGGCTGATAGCAGCCTGATCTAGTGGAAGGCGTTCCTGCCCACTGCAGGGGAGGTAGAACTAGATGATCTTTAAGGTCCCTTCCAACCCAAATCGAAAACTTTTCTTCAGAGTAATGAATTTTTATCATAGCCAAGTTTTCTGAAGATAAAGATTCTGCACTTTTCAGTTCACACTTCATCTTGGAGACAGAATTACATAGGGACAAATTCAAACCTTTTTTTAATGGCCAGACTCTTCCAGACATTTCTTGTCAAATCTCATGAGCAGTGAGAGGGATTCTGGACAGTGACCTCATTCCCACCAGATGGATATTTTCAAGGTCTATGAACAGAACTTGATTGTAGGACAAACTTAGCTACTGTTCAAAATCAGAGTTATTTTCTCTATTAAAATTAGAAAAGTCTCTAAGGTTGTTAAAGTTGTTGCTATAGTTCTTACATCTGGTATTTCTCACCAGTAAAAGACACTGACAGTTCCTACTCACAGCATCAGGATTTTCTTCAGAGTAGTAAACAGGAACACCTGCACCTGGTCCTCCTAATTAGTGACTATTTGTATGCATTCCAAACCTTTCAAAATCTGTTTTCCAGGAACATTCAACCACTTCAGAGCAACAGAGACCAAATCTACACTCTGAAAAGATAAAGTAGCAGAATCCTTTGTTTTCTTCTTCAGTACAGAGATCTTCTGCTTTGTTTGTAAAGAAAACTAATTTTATCCTGGCAAAGCTTTTTGTAAGGAACTACAAGCCTTCTTCACATTATCACCAAGGGTGCTGAACTGCTTTAAAAGGAAAAACATGCATTCAACTAAAAAGCAGTTTTGTTTTTATGCAAAAAAGGCCTTGTAATTTTGAACAAGTCCCTGGAAACTTTTTATCATGTGTTAAACATCAAGATCAAACAATGGGGAGCTAAGTACATAACACTGAAGGGAGAGGAAGTACCTGTTGGGGAAGGTATTCACAAGGGTTAACATCAACCCCTGTAGTCTAATGCCTCAATGATTTTCTCTAGTCAGTAAAGCCATAAAGGCATCTCCAGAGTGATTCAGAACAGATTCATTTAGCTACTCTGAACCTCTCTGGAGGACTCTCATTTCTGTTAACTTCAGAAGCAGCCTGCAGAGATTAGCCTCAAAATGATCACGCTTGCCTTTGTGAATACTCCCCAGTACTTACCTTCCATCAGCGGCTGAAATTCACTACCAAGATGTACCACTGAGTACAGTGTATTTAACTGTGTATTGCACACGGGCTGAATTTTGCGCAGCTGGAGCTTAGTGCTCCTGCTGGATTCACTGAAACAGCATCCACAGCACTGCTAGGATGACTGCAGCATTTAGTCTTTTCCACTGCCCCACTACAGTGCTCTGTTTGAAGGCCACCTGCATGCTGCCATACAAAGGACTGCTGTGCCCCAGGACCTTCAGAATCTACTCAAATTGTGCAGTCCTACTGGCACAGCTCCTTCTGTTGCTCTGACTGCTCCTTGTATCACTGGAGCAGCAGTAGGAGCTGGGTTTTCACTATCAAACAAAACACAAAGAATAAAAACCCTCAGCTTTTGAGACTTGCTGTCAGCAATTTTTATGACTATTATTTATTAGCAACAAGAAAGGAAAATGGCCTTTTCATGTCAAACACAGAATAAAGTTGGATTTTGTGACAAGAACACAAGAAAGAAAGTCATATTACTGACAACTACCATCTGGGCCATTTCCTAACTTCTCCAGTGCTTCTATACTTCATCAGATCATCCTGCTTCCCTCCCTTAAAGCTGTCCGTATCTTCAAATTTTATCAGAATAAAACTTGAATTATTAAAACCAAAAGAACAATTACAGTTCTTTGAAAGATTTGGTGGGACTTTTCACTTTTATGGTTCTGCCAAAATTTTTCTTCACAGAGTATCTTTGTAACATAAACCAGCCATCCTTTCACAAACGTAGAATATAGAAAAAAACACACTTCAAGGTGACTTCAGCAAAGGTGTGACAAAGTGAATCACAAACAATGCAAGTTCTTCATTTAACACCAGTCAAGCTATAACCAGACCCAGAGACGATACAAATTCCAGCTAGAGCTGATATCCAAAGTTTACCATGAAGTATAGTTAGAGTACAACCCTTTCCACAATCTTCTAACAACTCCTAAGCCCTACAAAGTCTGGTTCTCAAAGTTTCCTATACAACCATATCAAACATGACTTAACAAAATAACTTCCAAAGATCAAATCAACTTGCAAACATCTGCTATATACGTTTTAGCACTGCAATCAAGTCTCTTTATCAAACAGAACAGCCACATTCAGATTTTAGAAACCATATTGTGACAAAGGAATAATGAACAGAGTACTATGAACAGTTATTCTTCCAAATGAACCAATCTTTAGCATGTTATATAAGCATACTTATAATGAAGTATCTCAAACATTTATGCTCTTCTATGACCTCAGTAACAGTGTTAAGAAATGTCAGCAACCATGTGAAATCATTTTCATACAACCCTCAATTATATAAATATCAAAACATCCTAGTTTCAGAATGCATTTAACTATGATGGCCTTTCAAAAAGTACACCGCACCTTTAGACAGGAAAAAAAAGATTCCTGCAAATTATAAAATATAGCAGCAACTTCTCCACTTGAAATACACAACTGATAGTTTACAGCCGACACTTTATAATCTAAACACAAATATTTCAGTGAATTCTACACTTTTTCTCATGTAACAGGCAGCAACAAAACTATTCAATGTTAAACCTAATGACTATTTCAATATCAGTTCAAAAGAACGTGTTATCAGAAGACATTCTGTTTTCAGAGATCTGCCAAGACCTTGTACTGAGAAGACCTATAAAACCCACTGAACACAAACCTGTCACACCAGCAAACCAGAGAATTGCTTACTAATCTTACTGTTTTAGATGAAAAGCATCCACATTACAATGGCCATCATAAAACTCCCAACACTTTTAAACAGGCCACAGCTGCATCGCCTGCAGACAGCAGTTTGTTATGCTCCAGTATCAGGTGCTTTTCAGACATTCAGTTGAGATGTTTGCAGCCAAAAACTAAAAGCAATTAATTTGGCTTATTGCAATTATATTGTGGTGTTAGATTAACATAAACAATACATTCTGCCCTTCAGGGGAAGTGTTCTGTAGAATTCTGCATAATAACAGTCTTTTGGCTTGAAATGAATCTCAGAGCATGCTGATCAGAAGGTTAAAGGGAAGAGTTTTTAATTATTGTCAAAATCTAATAAAGAATACGAGAGGAACAATATTTGCACTTGTTTCATACAATTGTTTATTAAAATAAAGATACAGAATTTTACAATTCATCTTAGACTTGAGATGTTTATAGTCAAATATAGATTTCTGAAGAGTTTTTCTCTATACACTCAGTTTACACTCAGTCAGAAGGGCATTTTGTACTTCTGCATTATCTGACACATTGTTTGAATATCTTTCTAGAACATGATTAAAGCACAGGACAGTTGTATTTGTGACAGTACTCATTTAACCAAGCACTACATTGCCCATTGTTCTTTCTGTTCCACTCAATAGGACAAATAAAAATGCAATATGGTATGTTTTTGCCAAATATATTAAAAGACAGGGTAGATAACGAGTTCAAGAAGAGCAGCAATTTCTCCACTTGAAACACACAACTGACAGTTTACACCTGACAATTTACAATCTAAACACAAATATTTCAGTGAATTCTACGCTGTTTCCCATGTAACAGGCAGTAACAAACCAAGACTTTTGAAAAGAATCAGTATTAGTTTACTGAAAAAGGAATGACTTATTTGACCAGTATATACAAATTCCAAATCACACTGCAATTCTTCTCAATTGATGCACTTCATGTGAGGAGACTGGCTCTCATAAATTGACTGAAATTGTGTTTAATTTAACTTCCCAGTACATCAAATAAAGTTTTAAGATATAGAAGCTTCTGTTTTCTCCTTTGTCTAAATTACTTTCAGCAATTAAATCTTAAAATTACTTTGGAACATTTGGCAGCTATTTACTTATTTGAGTAATAAACTCTTGAAATTTCCCTTCTACTTGAAATTAATACTTGAATGAGGTGAAAGCTGTTCCTCTAAACATGGAAGTAATTTTAGGAAAAAAATATGAAAAAAAACCTGTTAGCACTCAGTAGGAATAATTTGTTTGTAGCAAAATCATAACAGTGTTCCCTTCATGAAATAGGCACAACAATATCCCATATTTTAAATATCTACTGATGGTGGCTGCGTGTCTACCCTTGTGATGTCAGTAACACCTACAGAAGTCCATCGTTCTTTCAGCAACATAATGTGAAATCAGGCCATTCTTCTCCTAGTCAGTGAAGAATCAGCACATGAGTTAATGTATTTTAACAAGGAAATGACACTTTATCTATGTTTCAAAAAAATAACCAACCCACAAATCCTGGGAACTAATTTTTGCTAGCTTTAAAACTGTCCAATTCATTAGTTGCATTTTCGAGTTCCAAAATAAATAGACCTCTGCCGCACAGCAATGTCACCGATTCCACAGCTCTCAGATGTTATGAACTCCCGACTCGATCTCTGGGAATAAGCCTTAGATCTGAACCATGCTTTAGAAATACATTTCCTAAACAAAGAAAGAAAACAGAATGCGTTACTCATCTAGAAAATACAATGCTACCTCAATAAACATACACATTTGAAGGATATGTTAAGTTGCTACAGTAATTCCTCTAACATCCCAGAAATAAATTTTTCCTGTTCCAACAGAATTTTATCTTGTCCCTCTTATTCCAAAGAACATTTTACTTCTAAATAAAAATGCCAGACCTTGCAAGATGTAGCCTTTCAAACTTTGCAGCTCCACACCTGAATTATGTGATTTCATTTATATCCCATAATAAGTTCAAGACCAGCAAAATGAAGTTTTATTTCTCTGTGATTACTTCTTTCTCTTGAGATCAGTCATGCATGTATTCATTTTTAATTCTCTCCTTGGTTCAGTACTTATCAGCTTCTAACTTCAGACCTTCAACTGTACCTTTCTTTTAGGAAGGCTCTCCAAATATCTAAGCATAAGTTAGTTTCATTTTAGCACAAAAACTGCTTGACTTTCTATATTTATTACTGCATTGTCTTAACCATGGTAATCTTTTCAAGAAAACGTAATATGAAAATTAGAAATTTCTAATACTTAGAAGCCTAGAATATTTTCTGCATGTATTCAGGGCTATCATTCAGGCTGCTACTTTCTTCTACTAAATATAACACTTCAAAATGAAACCACATTGCTAAAACTGATGCATCATTCAATTACTATATGGAACATTTATTGTTTCTACTTCATAGTGCTATCGCATAAAAAAGACTATATGTGATTCTACAGTATCAGGTTTTAACAATATCCACCTGTTCTTATTCAACTTTGCATTAACTTGTAAAAACAGAGTAATTGTACTTCCTTCCCAAACACCCCACTCCAGGGATGTAGAATGCTCTCATAAATAGGACTAAGATATTTGACATCTGTTCAAGTTGTTTGCGCATTGGAACAAAGCTACCCTTTTTCAAACTCAAGATGAAAACCATTCTCTATGTTGAACATCATGAGTATTTGAAAATCGGTTGTAAAGAAAGTGTTATCAGAACACGTTTTCAGAGATCCGCCAAGACTCCGTATTGAAGAGACCTATAAAACCCACTGAACACACACCTGTCACACCAGCAAACCAGAGAACTGCTTACTAACCTTACTATTTTAGATGAAAAGCATCCACGTTACAATGGCCATCATAAAAGGCCCAACACTTTAAAATAGGCCACAGCTGCATCTCGTGTAGACAGCAGCTCACCCCACCTCTCAGTCTGCTTCCAGCACAGTGGTTTTATTAAAGGTATGGCATACTATTCCCTGAGCTTTCAAGGATTTAAAATGGAAATCAATGCAGGAATTAAGTGCTAAGCCCAGATTTCTCAACTTTCATTTCTTCTGCTCAATGAAATTATGTAGGGAGAATGAAAGTCATACTTTGAGCACTTTTATTCAGAAACGTTGGAAAATACCGGAACAGTACAAAACTTCCAAAATTCCCAAGGATTACTATGATTTTATTCCTGTATATATTATTTTTGAAAAATTTTCAAGACTAAAGTAATTGCTTAATCTACAGGAACTTCGATATATGAGAAACTAAAAGAAGGAAAAAAGTATATTTTATTCTGCAATACGAATTAATAAGGCTGAATATAAGACTGTAACTAAATTTTAGATGTTTACTTGTAAACTCAGTAGGAATCGGGTCTCAGATTTTACTGTAGGTTGTTTTTTAATTTGTTTGTTTGGGGGGTTTTTTGGCCTTATTTTTGTTGTGGGGTGTTTTTACTTTTTTCTTTTTACAGTTGAGGGCAAAATCACACAGCATTGCCAAGGAAATGGCATCTATGTTAAAAAATTAATTTATATGCCAAATTTTACATTTGCAGATTAAGAATGTGATTACAAAATTTTGCTTGTAGATGCTTTAGATTTACCTGTTCCTTGGTTATCAGATGCTGTCTTATACTATAACTGAATAATTCCTCAGCATTTTTAAGAGCTTAGGAGACATAAACAAATCAGCTGGAGATGTAAATTCAATATGCACAGCTAAAGGCATGATGAGTGTTGTAGTTTGGGATTATTATGTAAATTCTCTCCCCTGCCACTTAACTGCCCAGGCCAGCGGTTAACAAAAGAAGCAGTTAACTGTGATCGCTGGGGTGGGGGCAGGTTTGTCTCTTTTGGGTTTTTTTTGGATATTCTCCTCAGTCTTGGCTCGGCGGAAAGCGGGAGTGGGGGCTCCAAGGAGGCAGGCTGCCCTGCTGGTTACTGCTGGGGTTTTCCCTGGCTGTCTTGCCGCTGCCTACTTCGGACTACTTTTTCCTGCCGTGCTGCTGCCTGCCTTGGATTTGCTGCTGGTTGCTCGTACCTTTCTGCTTCTTGGACGGGGAACACAGGGGGAAGAGACTGAGTCCATCTGAAAGCCCACTGCTCGTCTGTTTCGCTGGAGAGGGACTGAAACTCACTCTGCAGCCAGCCGGGCTGTGACAAGGACACTTAAGTATAACCTTTTTTCCCGGAGGAAAACCTGCTGGGTTTTGTTCTTGTTTTTTTTTTTTTTTTCTCTTATGGTGTTGGGGAAGTGGGTTGCACTAGTCTGTTTACATATATATATATATATAGCAGTTATCCTTCTTGTATTAAAATTCCTTTTCTTAAATTTGATAAAGAGTGGTGTGATTATTGTGGAGGAGGCCCCTCCCCTGCTTGTGGGTAAAACATTTTGGTTTTTCCCCTCAAACCGAGACAATGAGCTACTGTATTGATGCTTTCATTCAGGAGTGAAATGTGTATATGTATGGCCAGACTTTGTGAACGAAGCTTTGGGCAGGGCTCTCCCCACATGTGTGTGCCCTTCCAGCCTGCACAGTGGATGTTTTAGGTGAGGCACAGCGTGCGCAGAACTGGCCCCACCATTTAAGTCCTGAGGTCCATCTGCCACGGCCGAGCGAGCTTGGACAGTGACAGGGAAGTCCTTGGGACTGTCACAGCACCCGGTACTAACCGGGGCTGACCCTGCTGAGCATCCGAGATGTGACGGGATGGGATGGCAGGGAGGCATTGAACTGCCAGGGGACGGTCCCACTGAGACTTGAACTCAGGGCCTTGGGATTCAGAGTTCAGTGTGCTCTCCTTTACACCATGGGAACACCCAGGAGTGAAATAGTCCTAAACATATTTACTTTGCAGGATTAAGCTAGAACTAATTTGAACGACATAATACTGGGATGCATAAACAGTAACTTACCTGCTGTCTGTGCAGGGTTTATTCCTATACCATCTAGGAAAAAAACAAAAGAGAAAAAAGAGGGGAAGATGAAACAGAAATGCCTATTACAACTTACTACATTAAACTTGCAGCTCAGAAAATACAGCAACAAGATATAATTAATAGATTAGGTCTTCATGCAGCTATTTCCTGTAATCAAAAATAACCTTTTCACAGGAGCTAAAAAGAAACCTTCAGCACAGAAAAATCCAAGCTATATATTTAGACAAAACTGAATTAGTGGTTTAGTATCTTCATGACATGCATAAGAAATTTAAATAATGCTGCATTATTATTAAATTCAATTTGCAGTCCACAGAGGTTGTGAAATACAAGACACTATTGCTTTTATCAATAACCCTTCACTGAAATTTCAACGCAAATTCTATTAAAAAATATATAGACTATACTCTTACCATTTGTTATAATGGCACTTGTTGCTGCAGGAACTTTGAACTAAAGGAAATAAGAGCAGGACAAAATAACATAAGAGACATAGTTAAAGCAGGAAATATATGGGGAATATTAAATTACAATGTTAAGTGGTTCAGGTATAAAAAAATGAAAGAAGGGTTCCTTTAGATTTATAGACATAGCTAACTTTATTTAATTGAAATGTGACTACTTTAGTAATAATTCCACAAATGTAATGGAAGTTTTTTAATACCTATTGTGCAAATGTGCACCTGAGAGATGTACCAAGTAACTCTAACAAATGAAATCAAAAAACCCCAATAGGGACCACACATTGTAAATGAGAACATTAATATTGACACAATAAACTGTTATAATTGTGGAAAGAACTATACATAAAAAAGCCTTAAGACAGCAGTGTTTTCAATATTCTACATTTTAATTTCTATTTTTTATATAAACTCTGTAGGATAAATGGAAAATAAAAACTAAGGAAAGAGTTTAATTCCATTATCCAAATTCTCACTGCCAAATGTATACTCTGGGAATGGCTAGACTTCTACAAATGACTGTTAATGATCCATTTTTCTTTCACTTTTAGCTCTGCCAATTCTGAATTGTGTACAATGAACTTTCACATGTTATATGACATGCTAGAGATGACAGAAAAAAAATCTGTTCTGCAATTCAGTTACTTCCAAGAAAGAAAAAGAGAAGGAACAGACTCTGTTTTGCGCAATAAAAGTAATTAAAAAACTTTACTTGGAAAACCCAACCTTTGACAAAGCACTGTGACTGACACCTGATATATAAGATGACTCTTCAACATCACAGTTACAGTTCTACAGTTCCAGGGATATTCTAGTTTAGATTTGGCCAAACTTTTAAGACTCTGAAAGATGTCTCAGTAGAAACTTGTAAGGCTAAACAGCCAGAATGTAAATCCTTCTCTGCCCCAGGAGCTTTAGACTGTGAGAGGATAATGCACTTCCCCTAGAGACCAACAACTCTGCCCTAATTTTAATCTTTTCCATACATGTTTCATACAAGGTACTGTGAAACTGGAACCTGAATCACAACAAACTGTGTAAGTTAATGTTACACTGTGCAATTCAAGGAAACAAAAACAGTCATATAACACTAAAATGATCCCTCGTTCTTTCTAATGCCAGTTCACAAAGGAGCGTCGTTCCTGGGGAAGAGTCCAAATACTCTTTTTTGCTCTCTGTTTAAGAAGCACTTTGTTCTGCCTGGCCTCAGAAACAGAAAAAGCTTCAGGCACTGATCCAGAGTGGTCTGAGGTCCAACAGCAAAACTCACATGGATACTTAAAATACTCACATCAATTAAAATAATGGTTTGCTAAATGTGCATATTTAAGTAAATAATTATTTTCTAAATCCATTTCTCTGACTACCCTATCACTAACATTGCGGTTCCATGAGTAGGTAAAGTTAACAGGTTCAATGGCAATGGTTCCACCAGAAGTGGCCTCTCTCTCTCTCAGTATCTCTGACTACTCAGTCCCACTCCAACTCCTTCCTGTCCCTCATACTCACTTATTACACTTTTCAGTCTAGGTCTCGATGTATAGGTTTTGTAGGCACATATTATTTCAGAATAAAAATAATTGGGGAAAAGAAAACATAGCAAAAAACCAAATTAAATTACCAAATATTTTTAATAACACGTAATATTCTGTATAACACTCTATTCAAGTAAATTTATAACAAAAAGTAGACACAACTTCCCCTCACAAGCTGTGTTTCCACTAAGATCTCCTGTCACATAGTGCTGTAACAGCATAAGAACACTTAAGACATGGAGTGCATTATCCTTCCTAACTACTTTATTACAATTCCACTGCTTGAACAAATGAAATTGTTAATAACCCAAGATTTCCCATGTTTTCCTAAAAAGAGGGGCAATTCCAAGAACAGACTCTCTGCTGAATCTTTCGCTGATTAGATGAAGAGAGCCCATTGTGCTTTTGATTTTACTGTTTATACCCAGTGAACATCTCTTAACTTTTACCCCCTAAATCTGAAACAATGATACATCTCTTCAAATACATTACATGGGCAATTTAGACACCTAATGGTTTAGGATTCCATGTGAAAGATCTAACACTCATTATCCATGTCCTATTCTCTTAAGTCAGTTTTTTTTAATCTAGACCATATCTAATCTTGATACTTTCTATAATCAAGCACTGTATGTCTTCCAAAGGGAAAGGTTACTGGAACTGAATGTGAAAAGAGTTTAAGAATTTCCTAAATAATTCCAAAGGATTTTCTGGATATTCTACATAAGCAATTTTTAATATTAAGTATTCAATAGCAGTATCTTTTAGTTCTCTTCACTGCTCCAAATTACCACATGTCGCAGGTTTGGCTTAGCTGTTACCAACCCTGGACTGGCCCCCCTTCCCCCTCCCAGAACTCTCCCAGCAAAGGGAAGAAAAAAATTGAAAAGAAACGAACTCAAAAGAAACTGAACCGAATAAAAAGAATAAATTATATTTTCTAACATTCACAACTACACTGTATACACAGTACGTAGGAACCCACCCCCAGGGGAAAGGGAAAAAGGGGACTGGTTAACCAGAAAATTGGGAAGAAACAAACCCAAACAAAAAAACCCCAAATGAAACAGACAAACACAATTAAAAACCTCGAGGAAGGGGAACAAGCATGAAAAAATCTCACCCAGGACAAGAGAACCACCAACAATCGGAGGGATCAGACTTCATGCCCTCCCACCAGATCCCCAGCCAAAGAGAAGTGAACAACCCCTCCTCCCCTGCTAGGTTGAAGACACGTGTGGAATACTTGCAACTTCCTTAGATACAATGGTTACTGAGGAAGCCATGGGTCAAACCATTACACCACATCACTAATATCAAATGGTTTAATTTAATTGCAAAGAAGAACATGAAGTGTGTCAATGCCTGCTGCTGATGCAGAAATTGTGCAAGAATCACTAAGTTTAGGATTCCAAAAGTTTTGGCAGGACCCCACTAAAGCCAGTAAAGCTTGTGTCCATCCATAACCAACAGCAGTGCTTTATTTTACCACTAAAAAGGCTTGCTTTCAAGCATGTTCAAAACGTTAAAAACCAACATCATTGCTCTCCACTTACTTCTTCAGCAGCAAACTTCAGGACGGCTGTGAAAGGTGTGCTTTCAGGCACACTTAACCTGAAATTGCAATGCAAGTAAATATGTCACTGCCAAGACAAACCAAAAATCAATTTTATCTCCTATTAAACTAATTGCAGCTTCGCATTTACCGATCGCAGTACCTTTGCTAAAGGTGTGCAAGCACTACTGAAGTGGAAAAGAGGGCCCTGGTGGGCATGAGACGCTTCAAAAGAAGCATTTTTAGCAGAAAGTGGGAAAATGTGTGAGTTTCAGCAGCTGTGGCAACTCTCAGGTGTTGGATTAAGCTCCACAGCAATGTCCTCTCCAGGATGACAGAACATGGTCTCAAGCTGTGCCAGGGAAGGGTCAGGGTGGACTTCAGGAAGAATTTCTTCACAGAAAGAGCTGTCAGGCAGTGGGATGGGCTGCCCAGGGAGGTAGTGGAGTCACTGTCCCTGGAGGTGTTTAAGGAAAGACTGGACGTGGCACTCAGTGCCATGGTCTGGGTGACACAGTGATCGGTCTAAGGTTGGATTCAATGACCTGTTTTCCAACCTGATCCATTCTGTGACTCTGCGAGAGACGCGCAGGGCACTGGGACGAACCGGGACAGCCCCGCGAGGTGATTTAACCACGGACACGGCCTGTCGTTCCACACGGAAGGATCCAAACGCCGCTCCCACATGCGGAATGCCCATCCTGCCGGGATGGCCATCAGGAGCTGCCCCCCGTTTTCACCTTCCCCTCGCCCGCAGCAGCACCGGCCCGGCCCAGCACTCACACTTTGTAGGGCAGCCGCGGGTCCGAGGTGAGCGTCACTTTAAAGGTGACCTTCGACCTGTGGAGAGAGCACGGTGTTAGGGGCGCGGGGGCGGCGGGACCCCCGTCCGTCTGTCTGTCCGTCCGTCCCCCCTCCCGCCCCTCACTCACATCGCGCTCCCCGCTCGGCCGCCGCTTCTATGACACGTCAGCGCCCAGGGGGGCCCTGCGCTCTGCCTGAGCTGCCCGCAGCGCGCCTGACCACACACGGGAGACAAACATGCCCCGCCAACCTGCCACGGTGCAGGAACGGCGGTGTTCTTGCTGGGTGCCTCACGGGAACCGAGAAGGGAGAGGCTGAGGGGCAGGCGAGAAGCACTGGTGAGAGGCGGGAAGGATTTCTAATGAGGCGGTAGCGCTGGCTGTTCCCCGGCCGAGGTAGGACCCAGTTGCCGGTTCCCGGGCGGCTCCATAGGCGTGTGCGGGGCCGGAAGCGCAAGGATGTGTGTGTGTGTGTGTGTGTGTGTGTGTGTGTGTGTGTGTGTGTGTGTGTGTGTGTGTGTGTGTGTGTGTGTGTGTGTGTGTGTGTGTGTGTGTGTGTGTCTCTGTCTGTGTGTCTGTGTCTCTGTCTGTGTGTGTCTGTGTGTCTGTGTGTTATAGGGCTGTGGGAGCGGCTCGCCGTCGGGTTTGGTCCCCGCAGGTCACCTCTGGAGTGCTCTGCCCACTTCTGGCCCCCTCAGTACAAGGGAGACGTGGAGCTCCTGCAGAGTGTCCTGCAGAGCTCAGCAGGGTTGACCAGGGGGCTGCAGCATCTCTTAGGAGGAGGGACTGCGGGAGCTGGGCTTCTTTAGGCTGCTCAAGGAGGTCGTGGAGTCTCCCTTACTGGATACATACCAAATCCACCCGGATGCATTCCTATGTAACCTGCTGTAGGAGACTCTGCCTTGGCAGGGGGATTGGACTGGATGATCTCCAGGAATCCCTTCCAACACCAGTGATCCTGTGTTGCTCCCAAACCAAAATGTTCTGCAGCTGCTTGCTGAAGTTGTGCAGGGGAAGACGAATGCAAACACCAATTCCCACCCCAGTAATGTTTAAAAACATTCACATCTTCCTTGTGAGGAGGGAGCTAGAATTGGAGTTTTGTTTAGATAGTGATGGCAGAAAATCAATAGGTTTTAAGTTTGTCTGTGACTTTTGACAAGCCAATTTCTCTCTAATAATGTGGAGTGGAACTGCAAAGTAATTTTTGTCTTTAATGCCTGTTCATCTGTTAATACAGATGATGACCAAGTTTCCAACTATGGTTATGTCAGTAGTACCACTGTAGAAAATATTTTGCCAGACTGCTTGCATATCTTCTCCAGTCTCTACTGTCTGCAGGGAGGACAGCTTTTACTGCAGACGGAGAAACTTGTCATCACACACTGCTTAGCAGACTGGTCATAGCAAAGCACTTTGTTATGCTTATTTGACTGGGGTCTCGTTAGAGTTAGGGTAGATGAAATGCTGTACAAAAGGCAGTTGATACATTGGAATCATTAACTTTTTGCTTAAGGACTGATTTGGTGCCCAGGAATGACATCCAGCTTTTCACCCTTGTGCTGTTCTTATCTGAATGTAGACAAAACTGGAAAAAAATAGAACAAGAAGAAATTCACTAGCAGCTTGTGCAATGGCATTAATATTTCCCAATATCTCCTGCATTTATGTCACTGTGTCTGCCCTTCATAACTCTATCAAATTGATAGCTCATGCACATTTTGTAATCCATTAGTGATCTCATGGCTTCTTCATCCCCCAGCTTCTAAGAGATTACATCTGTAATTAGTATTAATTAAGAGTTGTCTCCTAGCATTTAACCTTGCATTTTGTGTAGCTAAATGCCATCCCATATTCTTGCCCTTTTCAAAATCAGTTGTTTTTTATGTCTGTATGATGTTTATGTCTTTGATTTATATAGCTCTGTCATCTGCAGCTTTCATTAATGCCTTGCTGTTTTCTGTTCCAAGGTCATGAATGCAGATGTGAAATAAAAGACTAAACCTTTTAGAACTTGATTTCTTGTCCCTCAGTCTGAGTACTTCCCCTCTGAAGAAATAAGCACACCCAAATCATTTAGTACCCAGATTTACTTTGTTAAATCCAGTTGAAGCATTTGTGTGCTATAATGCTGAGAACAATCTAAATCCATGCCTGGGTAGTCCTGCATTCTGGACACGTGGTCTTGTCCTCTGTAAAGCAGAGAAACCAACACGACCAGGGAGAGCATCAGTTCAGGAAACTCCAAAGTTTAGATGATTTTAATCTGATTATCTTCCTCAACGAGCAATAAAAAAGGGTGTGTGGAAGAACATATCTGGTTGTCAGTCACACTTAGGTCAGCTTGAGGTGCTGTGGAACTGTATCCTAAGCAGGCATCAAGAATTTGGTGGTAGGGTCAGGGAGTGGTGGGCTGAATGTGGCTGGGTGCCCATCAAAGCTGTTCTGTCACTCCAGATGAGTAGGGAGGAGAAAACAAAGGCTTGTGGGTTGAGATAAGGACAGGGAGAGATCATTCATTAGTTACTGTCACAGGCAAAACAGACTTAGGGAAATTAGTTGATTCATCAAATCAAAGTAGGGTAATGAGAAATAAAACCAAATCTTGAAAGCATCCCCCTCCCTCCCTTCTGGACTGAACTTCGCTCCTGAGTTCTCTACCTTGCCCTTGCACTGGCAAAGGGGGAAGGCTCCTCAGGCTCTTCCCCTGCTCCAGCGTAGGTCCCTCCCACAGGGTCACAAGTTCTACCAGCAAACCTGCTCTGATGCCTGGCGCTCATCTTCCCCCTCCTTCTCCACTAACCTTGGTGTCTGCAGTGGTTTCTCATATATTCTCGGTCCTCTCCTCTCTCTGCTGTTCTGTAAGTTTGGGGGGGTGTTTTCCCCTTAAATCTGTTATCCTGGAGGTGCAATCACTGTCGCTGCTGTGCTTCAGCCTTGGCCACAGCAGGTTCATCTTGGAGCTGGCTGGCATTGGCTCTATTGGACATGGGAGAAGCTTCTGTCAGCAACTCACAGAACCCAACCCTGTAGTACCCTCTCCCTCCTCTACCAAAACCTCGCCATACAAACCCAATACACAGGGTCAGGATCTTCTGATGTAGATTCAGAAGTTCGAGTGATTTCATACAAGACCTCTTTGGTGCTGCAAATACAGAATTTTACTGTGCTGTCTAAACCTGTTTAGAAGGCTAGAAGGGTTGATTTTGGTTTTGACAGAGAATTTACAAAGAATAAAGGAACAAGGATGTGCATGGTTTTTCTTTCAGTTGGGAGAGTTAATGGAACTTGGTGTCCTGTCTGCAAATAAGCCAGGGATGCATTAGAGGACTATTTCACTGATGGGTTTATACACAATGACATTCTTCTCAACTTGAGAAAAACTAGTTCTGCCCTCATATCCCTGTGAATGAAAACAGAGGAATAAATAGAATTCTTTAAATAATATGTTTTCCCTACAGCTCTTATATACCCAAACTTGGATATTTTGTGTGGTAGCAATGAGACCTATGTTTGACTTTTCTAGCTGTGGAGATGACAGAAGGAATGATGTTTTCAACAATTAAAACAGGATGTCTGGCAATTCATAAATGCATTTTTACAATGGAAAGCTTTTAAGTAATGAAAATATAAAAAAAATCCAAACCAGAAAATAACAAGAAAATTATCCCCCTGGATCCCATGGACATGAACTAAAATTTAGGTGAACTAAAATACCTCTGACAACACTTTGGGGAAGTCCTTCTGTTCTTAGTAGCACAGCAGGAGAGAAAAGAACTGCAGTATGTAGGAGCTATTCATCCCACTTCTGTATTCCACCTGGCTGGACCTAGTTTGATTGAGTTGAGAGGGCAAATAAACAAAACAATAAGAAAGTGAAATTTTAGAAGTACAAAAAAAATTAACAAGATGTTTTGATTGGTATTTCACTGCATGACCAAGATGATCACTTTTCAGAAGGTAAAATTATTTTAGAAGGTGCATCTGTTTCTTGAAATAAGATGGAATATAAAAAATTACAATGGAGGGTGAAGGGAGGTGTTTGTTTCTTGAGTAGTTACATTATAGATGGAGGCATGTTCTTATTAGACACTTGTAGCCTGAATAAAACTTCCCAATAAACATTTTCTGAGTTGCCATGATTTGTTACCAAGATTATTTTGTTGATATGCATCATGGGGAAAAAAAGTTCGTTGATGGTATTTTCAAACCCCAACAGAGAGTACAAAGTGCTGGAGTGTTTAAATGAATGTTACTTAGCCAGCTTTAATTCTTCCTGCTCTGTTTCCTATTCTGCCTTACTGTGGTCTCTCTCAGATATAATATATTGCTGAGCATTGATTTAGAGCTGCCCTAAAATTTAAGCAGGACTTAAAATTTCCTGCTCATCCAACAACAAGTAAACATGACCAGAGTTTGGATTCTGACCAAACAATTAAATGTTTGTATTTTTGAGAGATTTCTCCTCTGCTTCTGAAACACACAGTGTGACCTACAGTCTTTTAACCTTGTTATATTTCTACATCCATGACTGCATGTGCTGTTTGAAGAATACCGATTTTTATGCTCCCAAACAAGTGCCCATGTGGAGGAAGAGCTTATTACACACTCATCTATGTTAAGAACTCTCTGGAAGTATCAAATCTGAAATTTTAAGAAAGGAGGTAAAACGTCTTCCACCTGCAAAATGTGCTTTTAGCCTTGTCAATTTTGGACTTAAATAAGGAATGTTTGAGTTCCAGGAATCTTTGCTGAGAAAGCACTGAATTAAGCCTTTTAACAGGTATCCAGAAAATTAAATCTTGGCACTGGCATGCTTTTCTTCTATGTTCACAAACAATGAATTAAACAAATGAGGTTTGCCAAGTGATGTGTTACAAGATGGAGAGGGAGGCATGAGAAACACCGTTTCTCCAACCAACCACTTCCATACTGAGCACGTGGATCAAGTCAGATGGCTTCTGCTCTAAGTGAGGCTGTGATTTCATCAGGTGTATCTAGCAGTGCTTACTTCCATGAAAAAGGAGAGATCTTGTTTTTCACCCCCAGTTCTGACTCATGATCTGTTCCTGTCCTCCTGCTGGCTTGCTACAGTTTGCTTGGTCTTTGTGCTTAGTGGACCTACCACTGAGGCAGTTCAAATCAGCAGAATACATGCATGTTTCTCTGCTGGTTCAGAGCATTTAGTCAGGGAAAGATCCAAGATGACACGGCACAGGAGATAAGGACATCTTCCTCTTTTATCAGTAGGTGATCACATAATCATAGAATTCTAAAGTTTGGAAAACAGCTTTAAGATCACTGAGTCAAACATGAATATGTTTGGATTTGATGATCTTGAAAGTCTTAGGGATAAGATTTCTTCTTGATATCATTTCCTATAGTCAGAACGTAGAGGGTTGGGGTCCTCCTTTAGCTGCTTTGGCTCAGCGTGGTGGTGTGTCTCTTGCCTCTCCCCTGATCTCTCTCAGGCTCATCAGTGACCCATTCCAGTGGGTAGAGGGACCTCCTTGACTGCAGAATCCTGCAATGTCAGCCAGAGTCAGCTGCCTTTCTTGAGTAGAGTCTGGTAGGATCTTTCTGTAGGAAATTCAGTCCTCCAGAAAGGAAGAAATAGCACTGCATGATCTCTAAGTGGGTTTTGGGGTTTTTTTGTTGCATGTTGTTACTCCACAAGCATTACAGGTTCTATATTTTCTTTTCTTTTTTCCTTTTTTTTTACAGAATCAGTGGTGTAACATATAACATAACTTTAGCCTGTTGAAACTATCCTGTTGTTACCCACCAGTGAGAAAACTTTAACTTCCTTCAAACAGGGAGTTTCCACTTTCAGGAGCCTGCAGCCCATATGAGACAGGAGCAGTTTTCTATTCCATACTGTGTCACTGTGTTTCACTGTAAAAATATTGACATACACAGGGTTTTTAAAAAGAATTGTTAAGACAAACATAGAGGAAGTTAATACTTTAGAAATGTCATGCAAAGTTAATCATAAGACGATTTGATACATCTTCATAATCTTCCTTTAACAAAATAATAATTAAAAGCTGTTACAGTTCTCGTGTCAAACATTTTGCAAAAATAATTTGTCATAGCGAGATGATCACATAGAAATGTCATATTAGTCGTATAGAAATCGTAATGCTAGGTCTCTAGGCTTCAGAAGTTTTATTGTATGTATGTGTGTAGTTAAATAGTACAGATAATCACGAATCAGAATAAGGATTAGTCTTCTGAAGTATCAGCACTTGATTTTTTAAATTTTTTTTTAAATTCCTTTGAAAAAGTGATTATTAAGAAATCTCTAAATCAAAATGATAATCCAAGACTCAAGCAATAGGACAATAGGAAATAGCCTCAAGTTGTGCCAGGGGAAGTTTAGATGTATATTAGGAAGAATTTCTTCACTCAAAGAGTTGTCAAGCATTGGAACAGACTGCTCAGGGAAGTGGTTGAGTCACCATCCCCGGAGGTATTTAAAAGATGTTTAGATGTGATGCTTCAGGACATGGTTCAGTGGTGGACTTGGCAGGATTAGGTTAATGCTTGAACTTGGTTGGTTTTTTTCCAACATAAATGATTCCATGATTATAAGCATTTATCAGGAAAAAGTGTCTGGAAGAACCAAAATTGAGTATTCTTTCTTCTATTTGACATTTTTTAGTCATGGAATTTGATTTATGTAACAGGGGACTGACAGCATTATATATATGTACTGTGTCCTGTTTTTTAGAATTTGTTTGAAATCATTTTAACTTTGAACAGTTTTCCAGATGAATAATTTTTCAGGTGTCCTGCTCATCTTAAAAGTAGTTTGATTTATCTCTTTTGTCATGATGACAATTACAAAGTTTTTTTTAGTGACAGCAATGCTTTTGTTATACTTTGTTTTTATATGCAGGAAATACTCTCAGAATATTTTGCATAAGATTCATATACATGTTTTAATTGGACACTAAGAAATAAAATTCTATCTTTTGATTTGAGAGTGTCTAATAAACTGTAGTTGTTTTAAACTGGAGGGTCATTGCCTATCCCTCTGATGAGGAAAGGAAGATATGGATATAGAGAATGTCCAGATCTAGGGAGTTAACCTTTTTGCTCCAACCGTTAACTGTGTCAAAATGGTTTTTTCTTGATTATGCAGTGAGCACAGGTTTTATGGAAGATTTTACTAACTGTGTTTTGGAGAACTGTGAGAAGGTTGTATTTTGTCAGCTAATCTACAGTCTCAGAAAATACATGTACCTCTATTACCTGCCTGCTGGAAGCACCAAATTCTGTGATATGAACATGCTGCTCTGAAACGGCCCAGTACGTATTGCACCTAATTATGCAGATTCTTTTCTCCAGTAAGCTTTGCTGTGTGTTGATTTTCTTGTGTCCATTACCAGGCTGGGCAGTTCTATCATTTATTTTTACTACCACTATGCACTACAGTGGGTTGGCTGGAGATAAAACCACATTATTTACAGGATGATTCAGAGAATGGGACAATATACACAAATGTATCGCAGACTCTGATAGTGAGTTACACATAAGAGTGTACTGAGGAATAAATTCAGGCTAAGAATGTTTTTTATTGTAATATCCTTTTCCTCTAGAAAGAATAAATACAAACCCAACCAAGGTGCTTTTTCAATACTACCAGAATAGTTTTATTATGTGCTTTTTCATTTCTTAAGCAGGCTGGGCTTTACATGCAGATTTAAATTATTACTAAGCCCATGAAAATTCAGACCAAATTTTCATCCTTTATGTACAGCCTTGGTATAAAAAACCAAAACAGCAAGAGTTCTGATTCAGCTCCTACTGCAATTTAATTATTCACAAAGTGCCTAGCCTATTGGATTTTTTTAATGCAGGATATTTTTTCTTTAAATATATCAGGTTATTCTAGTGACTTCACAGTTAACATTTAGCTAAAGAGAACTGCAGAGATCCTTGCTGAAGTGTAGCAAGAAATTAGGCCAAATTATCTTTCCGTTTTTATAAGTAAAGACTGGCAAAGAGAAGGGGACTAAAGAAGAAATTAATTTCAGGTCCAGGAAGCTGTGATTCCAACAGACTTAATACAGGATTTCAACTGTGATATCCCTCACAGTTCTCTAAACAAGTTCATCTTGTATATGTTCTCTTTATTCAGTCATTTGTTATGAAGATACCTCTCGTATTTTTCCTCTCCTTTTTGTTCTCTCTGTTGGCAAGCCCAAAAGAGAGTTTATAAAATCTGCAAATATTATTACAAGAGGACACTTCTCTCTGACATGGAGCTGAGGTTATACAGATCACTAATTTAGTGTTTGAAGGGATTAGAAATGAGATTTACTGAGGTGGCAAAAGGTGGTGCATCTCTGTCAAAATGAAAGAGAAGTGAAAACCTAATCTGTGTTTGCAACGTCTGGACTTTTAAATTGCTAAAGCTTCTTTTGGCAAAAAGATAAATGTGACCTTTAATTTTCTTCATCCAGAACAGGCCTTTCTAACCTGCTGTGGTTCGGGACACCAGGCTTCAAATCATGACTGTTTATCAGGCTTTGCATTCTAATTTCTTCGGGTACAAAGCCAAGTATTTGCATGTCACCTTCCTGTGGACTTCTTAATTGGTCAGAGATTTAGCTGGAATGTTCTGACCTGGGAAATATTGCTTCCTCGTGCGGTGCTTGCTGTAGCACAAAGCAGAAGATTTATCTGAACATTTAAGATGCTTTTGTGTTAGACATGGTAAGAATTTCTTAGTTCTGGATCATTACCCATAAAACAAAATTAATTCCAGGAAGTGTGAAATTGTATTGGCATAAAGGATTTTTAAGCTTTGAAGTGTAACACTGTTTATAAATAATAAAGAAACAAGCAGAGAACAGAAAATGACCCCTAACTAGCAAACGAAGACCTGAGTCACAACTTCTTGTGCTAAATGAGTTTCTGAGGAATGTATCATTCCTTTCAATAACTTTTTGTTTGCTTTCCATTGCAGGAGTCTTTTTATAGTTTTTTTTTATATATATACTCTCGTTAGTATATCTTTATGCCATCTTCCAAACACAACTGTTTAACAAGGCTTAAGAAAACATATTAATACCTTTCAATATGCTGATTGCAATAAATTTTAACTACAGATCCAACATTACCTACAGAAGTGGTAGAGTTCAGCTGACCAAATGCTGGTGCCAACTCTCTAAATACCTATACCTAAGCTAGTTCCCTTGTGTTCCCACTCCATGGAGTCAGTTTAGGCTATTATATTTTTAACTTTAGCAGATAATTCTGTTTTTCTGAAAGCTCCATTGCAACTTTTCCCTTGAGCATTTACTTTGGCAACACTCCCAAAGATAGATCAGGATTACCATTGTTAGAAGGGCAGAGTGATATACAGAAAATATAAAACAGTAGTAAATAGTGTCATAGAACCAAATAAAAGAAATTAACTGGAAAAAGTGCAAAAGGAAGATTGAATAAACTCATTGGAAAGAAGATGTCACAAAATTTTGGAATGGTTGAGGTGAGAAGGGACTTAGAGAAGTTATTTGATCCAATCATCCTCCTCAAGCAGGGCCACCTTGAGCAGGTGGCTGAGGGTCATGTGCTGATGACTCCTGTGTGTCTTCAAGGATGAAGACTCCATAATTTCCCTGGAAAACCTGTGCCAGTGCTCAGTCATGTTCACAGTCAAAAAGTGTTTTCTGCTTTACGGAGGGAACTTCCATTGCCTCTGGTCTTAGTTCAATACATGAATTCAGAGGAAATGAGCTGTACAGGAAACTGATGGCAGAAGAAAGAAATACAAATTAGACTGTAAAAGAATGGAGAAAATTTGTGGGTATCACCTGTCTGCTGCCTGGAAGAGTGGAACCAAAATGGTAAACCCACAAGTATTATTAATGAAGTAGTAAGATCATTGAAACTGCATACAATGGAAAAATGAAATGGACAAGTATGAGATAACGTCAAACACATTGTTAACTTGCAAAATCTACCCACAACTGAAATGACAGAGGAAAAGAAATCTCTAAATGTTACATTTTTTAATTGTTTCATTATTGATTACATCTGTACAATCTCCATTTGAACACTTTGTTTGTTGTAGTCTAGCAAAAAACTGCTGGCAATATGCTATTGTGTATATTTTTTTCCTCTTCTATATCAAATTATTTTTTTATCCTGCATAATTCCAACATCATTTACTTTTTTCTCTTTGTTTTCTGCTTTCTTTTGTTGATCCGTACTTTCTTTTCATACTATGCTTATTTTTATCTTATCCCTCTGCCTTTCTCATGCTGTACTCCCTGTACTCAGTCATATTTGTATTGCAAAAATTACCAGTTCTTCACAAATTCTCACCTTCCATCTGTTTTTCGTTATCAGATAAGCCAAGATATGGCTGCTGCAAGACAGTTATCTAACCTTAAATTCATAGTATTATCTGTTACATTAAAATGTGTTGTCTGATGTAGATAATAAGCTCCTGGATCTGGCTTGTTTTCCCATATAGAGTAATCAGTGATGCAGATTTAGACAATGTATTCCAAATGAAAAATCTGTATGAAAGGACAAATGTAAATGGTGCCTAAAAAGTATCTTTCTTCTCTGTTACATCATATTCAGCCTACTGTAAAAACAGCAGATTTCCAAACACAGGAGACCTATTCTAAAAATTAAAAATTACTGCATGGAAAGGCTGTACATTACATAATAAAATGTATCATATTTACATGTATCATAAAATAAAGAATATATAATATTAAAAATTTTCCTTATTTTTATATGATTCTCAGTGAAGCATGTTGTTTCTGAAGTAACTTCAGGAACTAAAATGTTAATGTGACATACATTATGACGTAATGACCAATCTTTTTACACAAGTTGTAACAGAAATTATATTCCTTCAGAATTGGGAGTTACAAAGTTAGTAGGTTTCAAAATCATACTAAGTAAATTAAGAACTAAAGACAAATACCCTCAGAAATAATTTAAACTAGTTTGTTAGACTTACTGTTTTGACTGTATCTGCACCGTAGCTTTTAAGCTATATTCTTTCATCTATATCACAAATAAGCTACTCTTTTTCAATAAAGCTGTCATGGAAAAGCTTCTGTAAAGGAAAAAAATGTTGTTAGTTCAAGGAAATCCTGTATATTTGAAAGTTCCTGCAACTCATTTTTATAGGAAATTATTGTTCAGATGATTTTGGGAAGTTTTTATTTTGATTTTTAATTAGAATTACGTATTTTGAAAAGGAGAATGTTAGAGATGTATTATTAAAGTTTAGGTTTATGACGTGTTTTTGTAGGTGCTAAGTAAAATCTATATTCTATTCTACAGACTCAGATTAGCCAAAAACCCCAAGATCAGATCAGAGGGCATTCTCTCTGTTTCACCTGTTGTTTTCTTGCACAGGGTATGCTGAAATAATGCAAGAGGTAAAATGTGTCTATTTCAGGTAAAGCTCCTATTGACTCCCTGGACAGGAAAACGAGTGTGGAAACTAATGGTCTTCTGTAATAGAATGATTGCGTTTGTTCAGTGACTTGGTGCCACATACAAAATGGTCCTGGTTGTTATTGATATTTTGTCACACTAAATTAGTCTTTTTTGCTTCAGAAAGATTCTTATTAACTCTGTTTCAAAGCCCATGAAGGCACATTTTATCAAAGGTCTTATCAGCACTCTGGAAACAGATTTTCTAAGAAACCTTATTGACTTCTTGAGTCAATTATTCTGTTAAAGCTGCTTGTATGATTTTCAGAACATGAATGCTATAGGAAAGAGGTAATCTTGCTATTTTCTGGCATGCTGAGGTTTTTATGTTGTTACCTACATTATTCTTTACTGAATCATGGGATATTTGAGGCAGTAAGGCACCTCTGAAGATGATCTACTTCATCTCTCTGTCTCAAAGAATGGTCACCTAAAGCTGATTGCCCACCTCCTCTTCTAGTTAGGTTTTGAATATCTCCAAGGATGAAGACTCCACATCCTCTCAAGGCAGTCTATGCCAGTTTTTGACTACTCTGACAGTAAAAGGTTCACCTCTTTTGACCTGCTGGTGATGCTCTGAATGCAGCCCAGGAGGCAGTTGGTGTCTTTCGCCATTGGGCACCCTGATGGCTCATGGTCAGCTTGCTGTCCACCACTCCCCAAGTCCTTTTCTGGAAAACTGCTTCCCAGCTACCCAGTCCAGCCCTGTACTGGTGCAGCAATTAGCAGGATCAGTGTTTATATCCTGGAATGATGTACAGAAAAATGAATTAAACATTTTGCTGGCTGAAGGCAACAGTTAAATCCTTAGTCTTCTCTACTTAGGCTTGAATGAAGGCACATTGCCATGCCTTTCCTTGTGTGTTGCCTTCCTGAAGTTGACATGTTTAATTTATCAAAATCTTCCTTGTATTAGGGATCCTCAGACTGCACAGAATACTCTGGATGCAGCCTCAGGTGCTGTGTACAGAAGAACTGCTTCCCCTGATCTCCTGACCTCTTTTCTTCTAATGCAGACCAATAATGCACTTGACCTTCGTTGCCCACTTTTCTGCACAACTGATACTCCCAAGCAGTTTTGCTGCCTGATGTTATTCCATTCCAGACACAGGACTTGCATTTGCCCTTGAACTTTCTGAGGTCCCAGTCAGCCCATTTCTCCAGTCTCCTGATGGGGAGAGAGACACCATGTTATCTTGTCTTCCCCTTGAACAGCAGCCCTGCCCTTGAGCATACTGATTTTGTGATTTTCCACAGGCTTCCCTGTAGTGCAATTCTGTCTCTTTATTGAGGCTTTCAATAAAGATATCCTCCCCAGTTGTGCCGCCAGGGAGCAGCACTGCCAGCTGGACTTTGTGCCATTGATCGCAATCCCTCAAGTGCAGCAGTTCAGCTAATTTTCCACCTGCATTATAGTCCACCCTTTGAAACTATATCACTTTGCTTAAAGGAAACAATGGGAGACCACCCTGAAAACTGCAACAATACCAGAGTAAATGACAACCACTGCTTTCCCAGCATCTCATCACAGAAAGCTATCAAGTTGCTCAGGCAGAGCTTGCCCTTTGGAAATTGGTACCCAGTTACATCGAGTCCGTCACATGCCTTAGATAAAGGATCCAGGAGGATTTGTTCCATAACCTCCTCACTGATGTAAGAATGACTGTTTTTGTAGTTCCTCAGAGCCTCCTTCTTACCTTTCGTGGGTCTGATGCTTGTGTTTTTCCAGTCGTCAGGAACCTCACATAATTGCCCTAGCTTTTTAAAGATCTAATAGTGTAGGTTCGCAGTGACATGGGCCAGTTCCCTCAACACCATCTTGTTTACTAAAATACAATCTCCTTCTTAGATACTACACTTTAGCATATATAATTTTGCTTCTCTGTTTCTCCCTGTGTCTATATATATGGCCAAACTTTGTGAGCAAAGATTTGGGCAGGGCTCTCCCCACGTGGGTGTGCCCTTCCAGCCTGCACAGTGGATTTTTTAGGTGAGGCACAGCGTGCGCAGAACTGGCCCCACCATTTAAGTCCTGAGGTCCATCTGTCACAGCCGAGCGAGCTTGGACAGTGACAGTGAAGTCCTCGGGACTGTCACAGCACCCGGTACTAACCGGGGCTGATCCTGCTGAGCATCCGAGATGTGACGGGATGGGATGGCAGGGAGGCATTGAACTGCCAGGAGACGGTCCCCACTGAGACTCGAACTCAGGTCCTTGGGATTCAGAATCCAGAGTACTCTCCATTACACCACGGGACCGCCCCTTCTCCCTGTACACATACATATAAAGAAAGAGAAATATATAGGTTACTTTAGAGAAATTCCAAGCCAGTGGTAGGATAACGTAGATTTTTTAAGAAAACTTTTAAAAGATCACAGAGCTTAGGTTCCTGAACTTTTTGAAGTCAAAGGGAGTTTTGCAATTTATTTCAATGGATCTGAAATTTCACTCACAGTTATTCATGACTTTATTAAATTAGGAACATAAGCTGCCTTTGAACAAAATGTAGAAATTTCTTTGAGTCTTGTTCTGAAATTATATAGAGAAAAATTAACTGAAATTGGAATAATAACGATAATAAAAAACCTGGAAATTTAGAGCATTCACTTTCTTTTTTCCTATGAACTCTTGTTGGATTGCATTAAAAAACGGGGTGTGACCTTCATGAAAATTCATTCTAATTTTTTGACTGACAACGGATCTTTATACTTAATGTTGTATTCATTTAACCCATTTACATGACCCTGTTCATAAAAATTCTGCTCATAGGATCCCCATCTGACCAATAAGGTGCATTATGCATGTAGTGGCCAAGATGCTGACCAAAAGAGATGATGTCTGGGAAAGTAAAGCTTCTCCTGGGAGTGGTTTAGTGGTTGCAAGAGTTCGATGATCTTTGTGGGTCCCTCCCAACTAAGGATATGCTATGATCCTCTGACTGAATCTGTTGTTTTAAGAAAGAGAAAACGCTTTATTTTAGGGCAGTTTTTAAAGGCGAGTTTACACTTGAACTGTCTTTTTGAAGATAAAAATATTGCAGTAAATAGTATGGCAGTATCTGCAACAGGGGCTCAAATGAGATGTGAATGTTTTTGCTGTCTCAGTATAAGGTAAGTCAGTGTGATAGACAATGAAAGATCAAGAAAATTGGTGGAATACTTAAATAAGGGAGATAAAATTTTCTCACTGTCTGCCAAAGACAGACTCAGGAGGAAAGAATTCATTTGGTTAATACCCCAGCTAGATACTGCTAAGTTTCCACAAAAAGAAAGAAAAATGTTTTCTAAATATGTGCTTCACTAGGCACATTTACTGAACTGTAAGACATGCTTCTACAAACCCTTAGAAAAAGAAAAGGATTAGCTTTGATCCACATGAAATAGTGAATTAAGCTCAAAAGGCATAGATATGATTATGCTAGAGTAACTGGGATCATAATCCAGTCTGTTTAATAGAAACTGAAAATGAACACATCCTACTTTCAATATTTGCAAATTTCTTGGTTCAAGAGAGTTATTTTTCCTGTTGACAACAGTTTAGTTAGGATCTGTTTTTTAAAAACTTTTAGTGCTGCAAAACATATTTAGAAGTGTTAAAATTTGCTTTGCATGTTCAAATAATGCTTGTTTTACCCTGTATTAAGTCTTGTCTGAATAACCTAGAGAATTTTTTCACCTTGTACCCCAATATAATAAACACTAATAGCAATGGTGTGACTTTCTCATCAACATATATTTAGGATGCAACAGCTCCTGCCTTGTTACCTGGCTTGGGGGAGTTAGGCAAGATGAGTGAGATAAAGAGCCTTTTATCATGCAGTAGTATGGCATGTGTCATAGTAGTGCTGTCTCATGCTGCATGGACATCCTCCTTCTTGTGGATCTTGCTTATGTCCAATCGGTCAGTCTGAAACCCATGCTGAAGACTCTGCTTGGAAAGCCAAATTCCTTAACAATGGTGTGTCTTATGGAAGTGGCTCCAGACCTTTTCCAGAATCTCAAAGCATTCCTTGGAATGGTTCAGCATACACACTTTTCCATTGTAAAAAGGGTGTGAAAACCACCGAAACATCTGATTATGCTACTCCCTCATTTGTTCTTGTAATTAGATCATTGTGGGGCAGTCGTGTTTGGGCAGGACAGGATTCAGTTTTCTGAAAGTATTTTTGCTAGTGCCACTTGAAACATTCTTTGTTAATCTAAGCCCACGACATGGGGCTGGGAAAGATGATACAATTCAGAGAGATTTGCACCCTTCATACTTCTCAGTGTCCTGCCCAGGATACCCAGCAGCAGGTACAGTGGCCCCAGCTGCCACCATTGCATGTCTAAATCCTGTAATGAGTGGTTGGACAGCTGAATCATTCTCTAGTCCCTGACAGAGTGTCTACATCTCTGGAGAGTACAACAGCTTAACCACCTAGATTTTAGTGTTTGTAACCTCTGACTGAGTCCCATTTTAGTTGCCTTGAATCCCATTAAAAGCAACTCTTTGAAAGTAAGATTCATCTGCACTATTTGATATGTTTGCCTTTGGATAATTTGCATCCTTAAAATGTCTGTTTCTTGCTAGTCATTATTGAGGGGATGCCACATGCATGTCCCTGATTTTTGTGGATTCCAACCCAATTGTGTTTGGTGGCTCAGCAGTGCAGCTTAACAATACAGACTGGTTTGACATAGAAAGTATTGACTCTTTTTGTCAACAAGAGGCATGACACATCAAATTCATTGTCTTTCAAAGAATGAGTAAAAGAGAGTCTGTCATAACCTAGCTGCATTTTTTGTAGATTAAAAAGCGTTCCAATTACTTTTGGTAATAGTTTGCTATTATTGCTTATCATACCTTAATTATGGCTATTTATATTGCCATTTCTGTCTCTCCAATAATATTTAGCATGTATTATTCTTCCCTGGGTATTATTGATATTGTACAGCATAATGATTAAGTAAATATTGATGTTTCAGTAAATTAGCCCTTGCTTCTAGCTAAGGAGGACTGAAAAAGAAGTAAAGAAGAATAGAAATTGAAAAGTTATTGCTCAAACATCAAATATTAGCAACCTGTTAAATTTCTAGCTCAAGAGAGCTAGTTGTAATATACCTGCTTTCAAAAACAAAACCCACCTTAATAATCTACATGATTGTCAGGAGTAACTTTCCCAGCTTTTCTTGTGCTTTATTATATATATATAATATCTAGATGTTACTACATACTTCAGTTTTATTAAGGATTTGTAAGTTTCTTAATGTACAAATGGTTTCTGAGACATATGTGTATATATAACTGCTGTATTGTTTGTTCAGTATAGTAATCCTACTCTGGTGTAAAAGCTTTTTCTTTTATTAGTAAGGACATGCATTCTCCATGTGGAAAACCTGAGAAAGGTATTATTTGTCATTAACTTGATTTTATATTAAACCAAGTTAAATTGATCACCTTAGAGATATTCTCAGGATGTGGAAAAATAATTAAAATTAATAAGTACCTTGTGATGTGAAGTTTATTCACAGGTTTTCATTTAGCAGCTTTGCGAGTGGTCAGGAGTACAAAGCTGAAGAAGGAAACACTGTGTGAAGAAACATCCACTCTATTAGAAACAGAAAACAAGTAAGGATTAAGACAGAAGACAAAGATTTGTGTTTAGACCTACTTAATTTCCTTAGCCCATTTCCAAAACTAGTCCGTCCCTGCTTATCAGTGCTAAGGATTGTTTAACCAATGCATGTCTAAAAATATTTTCAATCAGGTAGCACAGCAAGCTTTTGGCATGGTCCTGCTTGAATGGTGTATATTCTTTTTATTCCTTAAAATTTCTAGTGCAAAGCACTACCTTATCTAAATAAAATTAGAACAAAACAGGCTTATCTGCATAATTCCCTGTATCTGCTTTGGAAATGGAGAAGTCTCTTCCAAAATTTCATATAGGAGTTGAAAATGATACAGTGCCATTATTCTTTAAGAAAATAAGCAAACCCCCACAAAAAGTATTTTAAAAGTGTAATCAGACTTTTTGTTGTAAGCTACAGTGGGGAACATGTAACAAAGGAGCTCTGCTGCTACCTTTTCATTGTTTAGATGAAGTTGTAAAAGTCTCTCCCTCTCCCAAGTCCCGGTTTCATTGGCTGCTTTCCCAAGGACTCACTGACCTTGATGAGAATGAGATGCTGTATTTCTGTAACTGCAAAGGAATGGAACATCACTTTGTTGGAGCCACACACACATGGTTTATTTTACTGTTGACAACCTAAGTAACTAGGACTCTAAAGATCAAACCTAAAATTCTGATTCACAATGAAAGATTGAAAGACACATTTTAAATGGTTTAATATTTTCTGTATGAAAATCAGCAGCTTCAGTTGATTCTGTCAGGAGTGACAAAGTGTTCTTCACAGAGAAACTGGATGCTTTAGTGGCAAAACAACTGGAAGAATCAGAGATGCAAATTCCGTTTTGTTGTACCAGCAAAGGCAGGCTGAACACAGATGGGAAAAACGTGTTTTCTGGCTGTGAGTTTTGCTTGATCATGCTACCTGCAAAGACACCCAAGTGAATGTTTGGATCACAGATAGTAACAACCTTCACTTCTGCATGTTTTTTCAAATTGTCTGATAACTCTATCTTGTATGTACTGTAAATACTAAGCAGTTGTTTTTGCCCATGTCACACACGTTTTTGGAAATTTTTGTGTGAATGACCCAGGTAAGAAGAGAGAAAGCATCAAATCTTATTTGTTATAGTTGTATGAGCAGACATGCCTCCTGTTGAACTGCATCTTGAATTGTAAGACACAAAAACATTTTGAATATCCATAGAAGCCCTTAGAAGATAAAACATTTTCCTCAACCTTGGTTTTTTGCTTCATTTACAAAGGTGTGGTGACCCTGCGTTGTCTATCCCATTTGCTCTCACTTAGGCTCCCCACCATTATGGGCTTATTTCATGTCCCACATGTTGGCCTGTGAGAAATCCAGTAACAGCTCATATTCTTTCTTTGCACACAGAAAGTTAAATAACTATATTTTTTGCATTAACAACTTATTGATCAAGAAAATGTCAAAACAGAGAGCAAGATATGACATTTTAGTACAACAAAATGTCCTTTTTGTGATATTTTCCTGAGCTAATTCTGAATGAAGGTGGAGGAGAAAGCTCAGAAGTGTCAGTGAAGTATAACAAATCCACAGGAGGGGCTCAGTTTTACTTAAATTCATTTATTATTTTATATCTGCAGTCATTCTAAGCAAAGTCACCTAAGGAATGAAATTGATACAAACACAGTAGATGCTCATTATGAATCAGAAAATTATTCCGAGCCAAGAAAGATTTGTTTCAAAAGTCTGAGACTGACAATCCTGAAAGTAGTAGTTCCATATGGTCTTTTAAAAGCGTATTTCTTTTGTAATGGCAGATAAATATGAAACACCTTTGAATTCAACTTCTTAGTCCAGTTTGATGTAGAAAGCATGTGACTAGAAATCAGCTGTCCTGCCCTTTGCTGGAAATCTGTGACGTGAAGACAAAAAGAGAACTACTAATATTAAGAAATACTAATGCATTCAAAGAAAAGACTTTACCAACATTTGTCCCGTTGCTTTATCTTAACTGTGATACTTCAAGTATAGATAATTCAAAGGAACACTCTGTTTCTCTGCTGAGCTTGTTGCTTCCTGCGGAAGGGTGTAGGGAAGGTGGCCCCAGGTTTCTCAGAAGAGCGTGGCTGCAGGACAGGAGGCAGTAGCCACAAGTTGCAGCAGGGAAAGTTCTGACCAGAGAATAGAAAAAAATAGTTCTATGAGGGTGACTGGACACTGGCACAGATTATCCAGAGAGGCTGAGAGTTCTTCACTGTTGGAGATGTTCAGACCTCAGTGACTCAACAGCCCGTGCTCACTGAGCTAGTTGACGTTGCTCTGAGTGGACTTTTTATCAGATGACCTTCAGGATCCCATCCAACTTCTGTTGTTCGACGATTCTGTGGATCCAAGGCTAAGCCAAAGCTGTGAGCTTTTCCTTACCTGATTATCTGCCCTATCTTTTTATCTTGTTCTTTTTGCTTTTACAGTCTAGTCAAAATAAGATACCTAAAAGTTATTCATAACTCCTGGGCTTTTTTCCAGCATTAAATTCAAGCTTCTTGTGTCCCTTGTTAAACATCTCCAAGGTATTATCCTGTTTATATCATCATCTCTGTCAGGAATTAATGCATTCCAGTTCTCTCTGACCTAATCCACTAGATTTATCCCACATAAAGTACAACTGAAAACAAATTAAAATCTTTCTGTTCAAAGGAACCAAGAGCTGTTTCTTTTATTTCAGAGTAAGCCTTTGATCTAATGAACCGAACTCTTTATAAAAGAGGTCAAAAATTCCAAGAGGAGAGGAATGGTCAAAAATTCCAAGAGGAGAGGAATGGTTTTGTTTTATTGTAATTGAACAAGTCATCATAAAGGAATGGCAACAGGGAGACCCACAAGGCCTGATTTTGCCACTGGTAATAACAACACAAGGAACTAACTATGGTAGTAATAGAATAGGTGCATTTTTTCTGTGAATAGCACAATATATGTCACTGAGCCATAGATAACATTTTCTAAAAATCAAGTAAATCTAGCAGATTTTAGTAAAGTATGAGATTCATTGTGGTAAATTCCCAATGCTGCATACTAAATGAAAATACCATAGAATATATTATGCAGACTGGAAGTACATCTGAGTGGCTGAAGGGAATAAAAGACTTTGGAACTAGAGTGAATAAGCAAGAAAATAAAAGTGCCTGTGCAGCAAAATGGGTTCTTCAGATTCTGTCTGGCTTCATGGAAACTACTGCAGTAAAGAACACAGACTAAGGGAGAGCAGCTTGAGTGTGTGTTGCAGACAGACATATCTTAGCAACCAGTGATTTTTAGGGAAGAAACATTAGACTGCATCAAAGGTGCAGTGAGTTTTGAGTACATAAAAAACTACTTTTTATGACACAAGCTTTAAATCACTTGTTCCAAAAAGCAGACTATAGTGGGAAAGTTTGTGAATGACTGAATCAATAAAAAGAAGAGTGTTTTGTTAAAATGCCGTCTTCCTAAACAGCTGCTGAAAGTAGCATGGGCAAACCTATTAACAACTGAGGGCAATATGACATGCAAAGTCATATTTCAAGGAACAGTAAATTTCCTCACTTGCCTGTTAGTCTTGTGTTGCTTACACCTGGGAAGGCAATTAGTCCCTCTGACTATATTTTATGGGGATTATTGTTTAAGTAACAGACATTAGAGTTGTTTATCCCAGTAAAAGTGAAAATTTGTGAGGTAGCTAGGTTTAAGAATAACAATACCCAGAGTGATTGTTATAAATTTTCTGTTTATACTGACATGAGGTTCACAAACATTTCATAATGAAATGTATGTTTTTTCACTGCAGTATGGTTCTTCCAACACTGATTTTCAAGAGGAGAATACTTCAGGGCAAATAAACTGGTAGAGCTCAGGAGGGAGGTAAGTATCTTGTTAGCACTATATTTTAGATGCTTTTCTGTTGAAATAGGATCTGCTCAGGAGTTCCCAGTACATAACAGCCCTCAAAAATCTTGCACTTATAAAGGAGTTTGTCCAGGACATTGTCAGGCTGTTTCATCATTGGGTGGTTCTCTGAAAAGCATAAATTACTGAAGAAAAAGACGACTTGCTGAGAAGCATTTTAGTGATGATCAGTTTTAACTATATTTTGGAAGACAAATACAGTGTTTGTCAATCTGTTTAAAGAGCTTCCCAGGGAGGAGTTTATGTGTTTGCAGGAATTGAGTTTCTGTTTTCATAAGTAAACACTGTAAAATCTTGAACAAAAAGCCACAGAAATTTAGAAACAAATAGGTACATTATACTTTAAGTTATGGGGTTGAAGTTTCCATATCACAAAGAAAACAATAATTTTATTTAGTGGGCATATTACTGAAGATGCATAAAGATTGTTTTATTCTAGAGTTACTGTCTCTGTCATTGGTATGTATGAACACTGAAAGTGCCTTTCAAATGTTAATCTTTCTGCTTTCCTTCAAACAATTTCTACTGCCCATCTCAAGGTGTAATAAAGATAAAATCTTGAGAAAGGATTTCCACATTGCTTAGACAGACTTTTAAAGTTATATACTCTCAGTAGCATTAAGTGTAAACCAACCCAGAACAACTTGCAAAATATTGTGTAGCTGCTTTGAAAGAAGATTGTTCCCTTGGCAGTAGGTGCAGCAGCTGATGTGGGGAGGCTGTATGCATTTGGACTGGTGTGTTAGTCTTCCAGAGAAGGATTTATTTGTCCTTTTCTGTGTTTTCCTGGCTTTTAAATACTGCTTTTTTCCTCCTAGGTTTCCTTAGAAATCCTTCTGAGTTGTCTTTTTCCTGCTTCTGTGCTAAGAAATGGGAGCAAACTGAAGAGAGGAAGGTTTGTTCCTTTGCCCTTTCTGCAGAGGGCAGGCTGGAGGTTATTTTTTATTTCTCTACCCAGAAAGGCCAGAAAAAAGGGGCCCAGAGTCTTTCATGCTTCTGTGTTCTGCCAGCTTGGTGATCCAGACTCTCTAGGAAGGAAAGAGTGGTAGATGTAGGAGGTAGGAGAAGGGCAAATATGCTGGTGAGTAGGTTGGATTGTTTCACAGCTAGAGCCACAGCTTTTTTCATCAGGAGGGAGCTCTAAATGCATTAGCGAGCCATTTGGTTCACAGAAAAGAAAAGATGTGAAGAAATAAAAGAGGAGAACCATTCCCCCCCTTTTACATTTGAACACACTGGATTTTCATTATAATCCATTAACCTACACATAGCCTTTCATTAGAGTCCTTGGGAGACTGGAATATTTTTGGCAATGTTCTGTTATAAAAAATACACATTAAAAACCTGCATAACTACTCCCTTCCCAGAAACTGAAGGGTTCATAAAGAAATTTAAATCTTTTTTCTGAGCATACCAAGAAGTATGTGAAATTGCATGAATATCAGATATATTTCACATCATATTTGCATGATTTTTGCAAAGAATGACCCCCCCCATAATTTACAATAATTTGTCTACTTATTACTCAGTACATAAGGCACAGATAAAGTCTTTTAAAGATGTATAATTAGGAAAAAAATACTTGGAGAAATAATGCAGTTTTAGTTTGGGAGATAGTTGAAAAAATAGGCAGAATTAAACACTGTGTGAGCTGGTAAATTATTCTGATTATCACAGAACTATTCCCTTAGTTTTCACTGAAAGGATCTGCAGTATAAAACAAGAACTTGCTGGTGTTTTGAGTTTATATGGTAGCACATTATTTTCCGTCTTCAGCCTGAGTCACTGCTAGTGATGCTTTATGTCGTTTGCTGTAGTATTTTTTAAAGGACCTTCAAGGTGCCCATTTAATTACCTAAGCTACTATCCTTAACTACTGTCTGGTTTGACACCAAAGGTGAGTGTGATTATCTGTGTGACAAATAATACCATCCATATTGTACTAAGAGGTTTTTTAAACAGTTTTTAAAATAATTTTCTATGTATACTTATTTTGAAATAAAGTCTCTGATCAAAACCTCTTTAAAAAGTGGGTAATAATTTTCCTGCATTTTTGGTAGACTTCTCGAAATGTTATCATTATCCCACAGACCCTTCAAGAAGTTATATTCCCATTTCTGTGCATTAATCTAAACAAAGAAAAAAAATTTTTTTGAAAATTCTCCCTTCCATATACCTGTCTGAAGGTCATACAGTTGACTGAGAAGGTGCTGCCAATTTGTGGAGAAATTAAAACTGGAAACAATTTCAGTTAATGTAATATGTAAGATTTTACTTCTGCTAAAATAATTCTGATTTTTTTTACAGAAACTGGATTTTCTAAATGTATTTTTGCTTGCATTGTTTAACATGTAAACTATGGATGTTCAATGTTTTACCGGTAAATTATGTTTGAGATATTTCAGAGGAGCTATAAAAATATAATAAAAGATAGCCGGACTACATTAGAACACTGGTACCATAATTATGGTTTTAAAATACTGTATTCAAAACTTTCTTTTCACTGAAAATACACCTCTTATTAACTAAATTACCACATTTTACTCTGTAGTCATTGGTTAAATGCTTTTTAACCTATTTCAGCTCTGAAATGTGTTTTGGCCACATTTAGAGAAATCCATGGAGAAAATATGCTGGTAGGAAGCCTCAGACAGAAATATGCTCTATTTTTTTCCATTTAGCTATTTGTTGTACATGAGAGAGGCTATATAAATGATTTATCAGAACCTATATCTTGGGGCAGCAATATTTTATCTTTCTTTACAATAGCTATTTTATAGCTATAAAACTTCCAAGGGCTCTTTATCAGTTCAGAATTTTACTATCAACTGTTGGATAAGAAAATTTCATTTATTTTCCACAAGGTGGCACATAAGAATCAGTCAGACTGTAATTAATATAATTCAGTTAATATACGAATTGTAAATGCCAAATGCATGTGCATACTCAATGAAGAAGGAATACATTCATAGTGCAAAGTGTACTGTAAAAGGCTATTTAAATGCATCATAGAAAGTGCTGCTCTATCACTAGCTGAATTCTAGAGTTGACTACTATTGTATAATTTACAGAATAACACATAAAAATAAAATCTAATCTAAGAACATCACAGTTATTTGTATCATGAAATGAAATTAAAAACTGATTCACAAAATGAAGTTCCATGTATTTGTCTGGTTAACTTAGGAGACATTACTTATTCATGATTCAATATTATTTATTAATGCTTACATTTTATGAAACACAAACTTTAGTATCAATATGTTTTCTTAATGTTGATAAATAATTTTCCAAGTGAGCATTTGTTTACTATTAAAAACTCTTCATACAGTGATTTAATATGTGAATTAATGTGCAGTTTCTGGTTCTAATTTAAGTTGCCATCCTAGCAGAATCTAGTCATGATTTTGCATATCTAAGTATTAAGCTAATGAGTTACTTCTTCCAGTGCTGAGGATCTCCATATTCCCTAAATTTCCTAGCATTTCAGTAAAAGAAATAAAATTTTCTGATCTTCCACCAAAAGTTGCTACTGTAATAGTTTTCCCATCTTATTTAGAAGCTGAGTGAACAATAAATCTGAGAAACTCTGTTTATAATGGATTTTGAGGAAAAGAGACTTTTGGCATCCAAAAAACAGGCACTAATCTATGCAGTGAATAGTATATATATCTCTCTATATATTTATATATCTATATGAATAGTATATATATAGATGAAACCTACAACAAAAGAAAGTCACATTTTAACCAGACTGTAAAACTTCTTACACAAGGCAACTAATTTTGCAATCACTCTACAGCGGATCTCTGTCTCTTTCTACAAATGTGAAATCCAATCTAGCAGTACATAGCAATGTTCTCAAGTCCATATCAAAGACATCTTATTGCCATCTGCTATGAAAATTTCCCTGAATATCATGCCTTTTTAATTTTATTACTCAGATTATTTTCCCATAGGTGGTGGAAGAGCAACATAGTTTTAAGTGGGCAGGGAACATCTATATCATATCTATGCCAAATGTGGCTTAGAGACATATGTACAAGGGATGAGAAGGAAGGAAAAAACCCCACCAAAACAAAACAATGTGTCTTTGACAATCAAATTCTAAATTCAGGGACATTATCACAAGTAACAGAGTCAATTAGCCTTGTGTCTGAAAGACTTAGCATTCTCAACCCATGAGAATGTTAATAGTGAATTGCTGAATCTGGTCCTTGTTCTGAGATTGTTCATCACTAGAACTGATCATTACTGAAATTAGTCCTTTATCAACTAAAATTCTCAGAAGGCCACAGAGGTGTCTCTGTACTTGAGGCACTGAAGGAGAGGACTTTTCAATTTTCCTGTTGGCATTTTCCCTATGTTTCTGTAGAGAAAAAATAACGTTTTAAGGTCCCACATGCCATCATTTTAGGAAAGAAAATTTCAGGCAATGTAGAAGAGAAGACAGAAGATGATAGAAAGATAAACAAGCAATTAAGAACTGTAATGAGCTCAGGTGTCATGCACAGAGTTCTACATCCACATATAACAACACTGGATAGTCTTGTTCATAGTGCAGCTACTGATCTGCAGGCATTAGTGATCTGACTCCTTACCTGAGAACATCATATTGATAGCTGAAGGACAGTTAGCAGCATTGAAGGCAGAAGGATTTATAATTTTATGCATGTGATGACTGATGCTTGCCATTTGCCACTAAAATTTCTCCTTTAAGCTGTGATACAAAATTTGAGCATTGATTAATTTTTGTTCTACTGCAAGAACTGCTGCCCCAACCACTGCCATGTGCCCACTTGCACTTCTGGAGGTGAGGAGTTACTAGATTTGTTTCTACTGACAGAAACCTCCATTTGATTTTTATTTTGAGGAACCAGCTTGTTCACAAGCTGTCTTAAGATGCTTGCAACTTAAAAAAAGTGAAGTAAGAACTATCAGGGGTTGTGGTTTTAACCCCTTCTTTCTTCACATTCCCTGTGCACGACAGCCTAAAGCTGGGGTAGCAGATCTATAGGATACTGCACAGCATGAACTGGTTGTTTTTAAAGCTGTTTCTCCACTGTATGCCAGAGGCTGCATGTACCTGCTTGGAATGTTTTTACTGCAATCATTTTGACCTTCCTTGAATCATAGGAAGAGTTACTTTTGGGTTACTATTACTAAAATACTTGCAAACAAATTGCAAACCCCAAAGCATTGGCTAGTCTGCAAAGCAGCTCGTCAGCTTTCTGAAAAATTGCAATTATTAGTAATTAAGGAAATAAGACAACCATATGATGTTCTTACACCTCTTGAGTTGCTGCGTGATAGGTTTTTTAACTTTATCAACACTGCTTTTCAATCTATGAAGGATTTCTATTCACTTGATGACTATACCAAAGTAATTTCAAGTAAAATTATACTACTAAATTATTCTAAATTATAATAATTATTCTACAAAAGTATAGAGGTCTAGTTAATGTAATTCCTTGAAAGTCTTATAACATTCTTATGATAGCATCAAAATATTTGAAATAATATTATCCATTTATATGTTGAAAAAGAAATCCAGGATTGCAGTTCAGCTATTTGTAATTATATAGAAATAAAGTGTGCTCAATAAAATTTAGGTGAAAAACATTCACGTGACTAAAAATACTTTAGAATTTTCTGTCTCAGTGGAAAAAGGAATTTTTTTTATTCTTAGTAAGAGTTGCCATTCAGAGACTATAGAGTAAGAATGTAAACAAGCTGACTGCTTTGTACTTCATTTTTGCTGCTAACATGGCCCCAAAGCAAAACCAGTGTTGTTGACATACTCCCCTGAGCTTATTCATTAAACAAGCTGATTTGTTTTTTCTGCTTTGAAGAGACAGAAATCAGAAGAGTGAAACGTTGTGGCCTCAAACATAGTACGTATAGATAATATTTGTGATGTCAAGGAATTTTGTTACTTCTAACCCACAAAAACATTAGTAGAACAGTGCAATTTCAGTAAAATCAACTTTGTTTCTCTTTGCTCTTTCAGTAGCATTACTCCTATTTATATATTTATAATCGATTTTAAAGATCACTAAGCCCATACCTGTGGAAATGCCTCCCAAATAAGATTTACCTCTCTTGATGTGAAAAAGTCAAAGTTAGAATTTTTATTCGTAATTAGATATGTTTCTGTTGACATCAGCATAGTTTTAAACAAGCTGTCAATTTCTGTCTTCGTGTTGCTAATGGCTTTCCTCTGTGGTCCATTTCAAAATATCTTCACCTTTTTTTCACATTTCATCAAGCTTCAGAAAGGAGGTAGAATAGGAATTCTGTGAACCTTCCTTTTACTGCATTTGCTACATCTGCATTTGATCTTTATTTACTTCTCTACTACCAAGATGCTGGAATGGAGGCCACTTTGTGAGTTCAATCCGTATCTTCTGTCATTGTCACTGTGTCATTCTGAAAACATTTCCTTAGATTTAACTAAGTCTAAAACTAAAATAGCATTGTAGTAAACTTTTTATCTGAGACCACATTTTTAAATTTAAGAATTCATATTCCTGATTCCTTAAACAAGGAAATTATATTAAAATAATATAATGCCTCTGTTGGTATCAGGGATGTGAAGCTGGTTGTTCTTTATTGATTACATAGTTTCTAGGAGTTCCCAGTTATGCATTTACTGAATACGTTTATTGAGTTTTTAATAAATTTCAGTGTGTTCCTAAGCAGAGGCTGTAAAACTCATATGATGAGCCAAAACTTATTTTGGTGGACTGGCTAGGGAGACTACAAGTGGTACAGCTATCTTTTTTTCATTTTCCCAACCAATACAATAGAATCAACAACACAAAAATTCTCCACTTCCATAACTGCACATTTCTGCCTCATTTTAGTAGACTCAATTTTATTTTTCCTAGCCTTGTATACATTTGCATGATGGTCAGTGGAAGTAACCTGTCACATCAAACTTTACATTTTATCTAGAGAAAAACATGTATATTAGAAAAAGAAGATTCTCAGACTAAAGGGCTCACACTGTGGGCTATTTTTTAAAATTTTTTCTCTTAGTTGCTTTTGTATCTGAGTCCTTATAAATCCTCAAATGCTGATCTCTCTCCTCTCTTGACTTCAGTGGTTTTTTACACTCAAACTTGGGATGCCATTTATCTCATCCAATCAAGTCTACAGGTAACATCTGAGCTATGACCTCAAACTCCAAGTATTGTCAAAGGGGAATAACAACAATTTTCTAAGCCAAATCTGGCCTGTTTCAAACTATCGTATTAGAAAGAAACAACACATATCGTTAAAAGCTCATTTCTCTCACTTTTACATAATAAGAAGTATTATTATTATCTAGGAGTATATTAGTATTATATTACCTATACGATGGGGGATCATTATTAATGAAGCCTCAGATGATGAAAGTCTACAGGACAGTCTCATCCATTGTGTTAATAGCCTACAGCTATGTCTTTACCCTTTAAAGAATGAGAATTGCACAAAGTCTTTGGGAATTGTAGAACATTGACTTACCTGACAGTGATACTTGATGAGTTCATCATTTATATATGGGCCAAAGTGAAATCTCTCAACACTGTGCTGCAAAAGCCTGATAGCAGATGCTTCATCAGAGGTGCTGTAGCTTGCTGGGCTAGACTTTCTCCTTGGGAGAGCTCTCATGCATATCAGTGGTCTGAGGCTGAGCATCTTCAGTGGGTTTTGTCTTGCCTAAATGTAGATGCTGTGTTTGAACCAGATATCCTTATTGTCAGAGGACAAAATATAGGTATTTTCAGGCCAGGATTAATCAGATCTAATTGTGTTTTTACCTAAGGATGAGACAAATTCCTCAGAGATGTTTGTATCTCTTCACATATAAAGGGCATCTCATTACATAGTTCAGCTGTTAAAACCTATATTCCAGATGTCTGTAGTCAGGTGAGATGAATTCTTATGAAATCGATGTAATACAGTGAGACAGATGTCTTGACCTTAGTTTCATTGAAATTATATTGTCTGGAGTGTTTGTCTCATTCTTTTACAACATCTTTGCTTTGCCTTATCTATACCCTACGAGTTTTGACTCCCCAACATTTCTCCAGGAATTCCTAAATTCATAGAGGCCACAAAAATTTACTTATTCCATTAATGAGCTGCTTTCTGTGACATTGTAAGCTTTTGAAATGTCTCTACAATCCCCTTGCTGGACAGTCCAAGTCAGATTAATTGCCTTAGTTGCTGATAAGAAAGGAACATGAAAGGTGGCATCTCATGAAAATGTTAAGCAAGGGTTTAAAAAATCCCTCTGTATTGTTACAGGTGTCTTACTATACTGCATAATCTCTTAATCAATGTATATCATGAACAATCAGTTATAAGTTATGGTTTAAGGACTGAAAGTTAGTATTAATTTTAAACAGAGATCTAAATAATTTGGAATTGGCAATATATTTGGATTTAATAGTAATCAGATCTCAGTGGGGTACACATGGGAGACACATCTCTTGTGAGTAAGTTGAATCTTTTTTGAAGTAGAAGCAGCCACCTGATAATATGCATTTGCACTGTATCTCTAAGTACTGCATCAAAAAATTTCTAGCCAGATACTCTTAATCATTTCTAAGCTCACATGTTGTTCCCAGCCGATCCTGTTCTTCAGCGGAAAGTTTTGAAAAGACATCAATCATAAAAGCATAGATATGGTTTATTTCTCAGTGATGATTACTCTATATATGCAAGTAAGATATTTATTTTTGAGCTTACCAGTAACATCACTTGAGGCAAGTGTTCATTAGAGCTGAACATACCCAATGTTGTAGTATTTTTCTTTGATTTAATGTATTAAAACTAAGCCATTAGTTTTCTGTGCAATCCATTTCAAATGATGATGACTGCCTTTCTATAAAGACAAATAGCCTTGAAAAGCATGTTTTAGAAATTCCGTGATGACAAGAAAGATTTGTATCAGTAGTGGAGTAATTACATTTCTTAAAAGCTTTTCCATTCCGGTATCAATTAGGAATATTGTGGCTTTCTTCTCTATCTCACAACACTTATCCCGAAGATGGTTTGTTTTTTTAATGCTTTCTGCTGTAGAGTTTTGCATTTATGATTACAAACCTGAGTGATTAAGTTGTAAGGATTATCTGGACTTCCCTATCTACTTGAAAACAAACATAGTAATGTGTTGAAGCATGGGAACTGTGATCCATTGTAGCCCTCATCTCGATGTCTGTAATTTTCCAAGGTTAAATTTGTAGCATATGAATTTTGTAAAATTCTTTTTTTCTAAATAAACAAATTACTTCTGTGCAAATAGATGCATTTCTAGAATGAGCTTCTGTTGTTAACAGAGAAAACTGAATTGCTTGCCACATATATTGCCAGAGAAAGGAAGTCTTTCATGGTGTAGGAAACACAAATATGTAGGAGAGCACTTCTGTGGGTCCTAAACTCTGAATCCTTATGGTGAAGCTCTGTGGGAAACTTTATCCTTAGATTATACGGATTTGGAATAGTGTCTGATTATCACCAAAAGTCATCAGGTCTGCATTCATGATGGAGAACACCAAAGCAGGCCCGGATACACTGTTGCATAAAATATGTGTGTATACCTTTTGTAAAGCCCATGAAATGGCAATAGCAGGATTTTGACTTTCTAAGGTATTATTTACTCCGTCTTGTCCTTCTGCAAGGACAGATGTTGCCTCTGTGACCCATATACTCACAGATAGCTCTGTTCTTAGCTGATTTATAGTGCTAACCTCTAGAAGTAGTTCAAAATAATAACCTGCAGTGTGTGGGCAAGGCACCATCAGCATCCAGAGTTGAGCGGTGGTTGTATGACCTTGCTATAGCAGTAACTAACACTTGTAGTTTTCAAATTCAAATTCAGTTTAGTATCAGTGTTTTTTTTGTAGATCAATTGTGAATTTTGACAGGGCTGTTACAGCATTGCAGGAGTGTCACTGAGGCAGCTGTAAAATTTGTGGTGGGATCACTCAGTTAAGAAACAACCAGGGATTTATAGAGGTATGGACTGTGGGAACAGGACACCATTCCTGATTTTTAGCAGCAATCCTTCCAAAGTGTGAAAAGGCCATAAGGAGAACAAACTATAAGAATATATTGAGAATTAAGACATTGGTAGAAAACATATGGAGGCCTCTTGCAGCAGATGAAAAGGTCAGACAGATGGAAAAAAGGTGATGTGAGACAGCAAATCCTCTTTTGCCATAATACAACCAAATAAGCATAGCACAACAGGCTATTAGGACATACCTTAAATTAGCATTGATTTATCAGAGCAGGAACATGGTTTCACATGTGTGTTGTCTTTTTGGAGCCAAATATTATTTCTTGATTAGTATTCACCCATATATTTAAGTAGGTCACAAGTCATTATCTATCTATGTTATGCCAGTTCAGAATAAATAACTAGTGCATTTCACTGATAGAACTGTAAGCTTCAAATACTCTAGTTAGATACTTGAAAGTACTTATTTTGGGAGGGAAGTAAACTATCCATATCTAATTGAAATATCAAATGTAAAATGGATCACAATTCTGACTGATCTAATTTCTTTAAATACACTGCTTTTCTTAAAGGTGTAAATACTATCTTTTTTACTGTCTGTGTGTGTTCACTCAGCCTTTGCTGGGAGGCAGATCTAGTGTTTGGTGGCTGGATGTTGATCTGAAGCTTAGTCTGGAGCCTTTGTGCACTTGCTACTGACACCGTTCAAAACCCAAACCCAGGTTCAAATTCCACCTCAGCCAGAGTTTAAAACTTGTAATCTGAGCTTGGTAGCTGAGTCTACCCGTGTTTGACATGTAAAGCAGTGTCCAGTGTGGTAACGAAAGGCTACTTTACATCAGACACCCATGTTTTGGGACTCTTAAGGGTGCTTTGACTGTGAATTTTCTCAGCTCTTCTGCTAATGTCTGTAAAGGCAATACCTGTTTTTCAGTCTCCTCTATACTCACCTACCACCTCACAAACTGTCAAAAGCTCATTCAAGTGCTAAAATATGAATAGTAATTTGATATAATTAAGTGAAACTTAGAGCAATTGTTTTTCTCTTATTTTTGGCTTCTCATTTGCTTCTTGTGCATGAAGCCTGAAGACAAGTCTTTGCTTATCTGAAAGCTGGTCTGTTTATCTGCTGAAATAACTCAGTGTAGAATAAGACAGTATTTTTCCCTTCAACACATACCATGTTTAAGAGCAACTGCATCGAGTTTTATTTAAAGCATTAGCTGGTATCTGAATGTTAGTGATCACACAGTTACCTGTGGCTGTGAAACAGATGACAGAAATGAGTTCCTGCCTGCTCTCACAGACTGTTTAGGAAGTTTGCTAGCTGCCCATAGTTTTACTGCCTTTGGTGGGGCTGTCTGCATGGTTGCCACTCCTCTGGACTGAGAGAGCTGTTTACTAGCACAGCAGATAGCTGAAGGGCACAGGTGGGCAACCAGATGAACAGCACCTTGAGAGCTTTCTTTAAACATATACATTAGCAATATTTAAAATTAAGTGAAGCGAATAACACCCAGATAAAGTGTGATTATGTCATTTCTTGACTTTCTTTCATGAAAACCTAAAAAGGGACAAAGTGTCCCTGGAAGCAAAGTCTAGTTCATGTGATGTGTTATCTACAGTTATGCAATCTACAAGAGACTTAAGAACTTCAACTACTTATAATAAAAACACAAGATATATGTAGGAACCTTCATGTCTCACTCCTTTAAAAGTTTAGCCATGAAGTTATGCAAAAATTCCTGTAGTCATATCTGACCTGAACAGATTGATTTTTGTGTCAGAAATCTTGGACACTGTTGCCAGTTTTGTTGTTCATAATATTACATCTATAGAGCAGCATTTTGTGTTCTTCAGCTTTTAAAAGCAGGCAACTGCAAGATGCATTACCTTAGAATAAGTGACAGATCTGGATTTCTTTGTATTTAAACAGGATGAACTCTTTTTATACCCATGTGAAAAAATGTAATTTCATGGATGTTTTAGAATGTCCATCAATTTATTTCAGAAGGCGAGGAAACTTTTGATCTTTCCTGAAAATTAATGAACTATTGAACAGAAAAAGAAGCGAGAAAAAAACATCACTCTCATTTTTTCCTCTGCAAATAGAATAAATTCCCATAAAGAAAAATAGGTCTATGTGGTGAATCAATACAGCAGATTTATATCTCTACCAGAAAATTCAAACCCAATGAACATGGTGTAAAACACAGAATTACACAACAAATGGAGAGCAGATGAACTCAGAGGAAGGGAAGCTGGGACCAGCTTGGCTGAATTGAAGGTTATAATGCTGTTACACATTTCCTTAGCAATACCATAATCAACTTTTTCATAATCACTATCTTTTTTTTCCATGTGGCCTTATTAAATCATCTGATCTGGTAGCTACCAGATATAATCTCAAATTAAGACCAAAAAGGATCTCTGCCTTACTTTGAAGTAAAAACATGTGATGCCGAAAGGGTTTTTGTTCTGATTTTTACATTTTGTAGATTTTAGGAACACAGCAGTTGTAGATTTTTAGAAGGTTAATATTTCTAACAGTTTAAGTTTAATGCCTTTCTATCACTACCCCTGTCCCAGAACAGGGAGCTCAAATTCCTTTAGTTAATTAATCTTGTTTAGACTCCTTTCCAAGGTAAAGAGCTGAAGGATATCAGAAGGCCTACAGAATGAAACATAAACATAGGTCAGAGTGACCCAAAAGCCAGAATTGGATGAGCTCCAAGAGACCTTTGTGTGCCTGAGGAAGAAGAGCTGATGAAGACAGAGGGTCCTGATGACCCCAGACCCAATTCCAGGGGGTTGGACCAGGGGTGGGACTGGGGCTGGACTGAGAAATGTGTAAAGCAATGATTGGAGAAATCTTATTATAAAAGCCATAGAAACAAGAACTAAGACACATGCATGTCATCCTGTATTCCTGTGGGCTGTAGGCCCTGTGTTATTAAAGGACCTTTACTTTTTATCTTACCCTACACTAACGTGGCTCGAAGTCCTGTTTTTGGGGGGAAGGGTCATTCACGGCATCAGTTTGGCGCCCGAAAGGTGGAATCAGAGAATCCAGCACCCTGGAACCACGAGGGACTCCAGAGCAAGAAGTTTCATCCTGCGGGAATTCTCTACTGCCGGCACATTTTGGAGGATTCCTTCAGTGACCTTTGAAACTCCTAACAACTGGGTAAGATAAAAGGAGCAGCTCCTTTGGGTATTTTTGCTAGCAAACTAAGGGAAGGTTTTTCCCTGGAACTGGGAATACGTTGGGCTGGGAGGTATAGCTGATCTGGCCAGTCAGTTTCTCAGCCTGGTGGGCAAAAGGGTGTTTTGCCTGGGTGAGGGACGGTTTGGTCCCTTGTTGCTTCGGGAAGGGCAAAGCAGAGTGCTCAGGGGTTTCATGTTAGCTGAATGCAGCTGGAAAGGAGAGGAATATCTCTCTGGGATTACATCACTCTGTCTTAGCCTGAAGCGGTAACATAGCACTTGGAGGAGTGAGCTTGCTTGGTATTCCTGAGGCCAGCAGTTCAAATCTGGGTGCTGAAAAGTTTTTTTCCCTTGCCTGTAACTTGTCAGCATGGGTTGTATGCAATCCATGGAAGAGGAGACTCCAGTGGAGTCCCCTCTAGCTTTGGTTTTGCAGAAATGGAAGCATCTAACAAGCCCTGAAACATCTTTGAGAAGGCAAGTGTTACGAAAAGAGAAACAGTGGGAAAAGATCAAATATACAGAGCAGGGAAGCACCGGTAGCTTTCCCGAGGTTGCTCTGGCAAGCACAGTCACTGATAAGGCAGCCCTGCAAAGGGGGGCCAAAAGGAATGTTGCAAGGACTGCAGAGAGCAGCGTGGAGCAGGAAGCAGCAGGCTCATTTCCCTCTTCCCATCAGTCGGCCCGAGCTGTACAGGGGGAGGCAGCACCCTCCCTTCCCCCTTTCCCCACCTCTGGCGTTTCCAGCTATGCAGAGGCAGAGACAAGCGAGGGAAGAGCAGCAGACACTGCCGTTGCTCGGCAGCCAGCTTGTCCGGTACAGAATAACAGGGAGACCAAAGTAGTGGATAACACCAGGATTGTAGAGAACAATCTCCTTCCTGCCTTCCCTTCCCCTGTTCATAGCTGTGTGAGAGAGCAGTCAGTTTCGTGTTTTAATGAAGCAGTGGTTTGCATCTTGTCTGTTGTTGAAAAAGAGAATTTGTATCAGCACCTCTGTAGTAAAGAAAGAAAAGCAAAGATAAGCTGGAGCCAGCCTGGTAAAAAGGCTAAGGCAAAGCTGAGTTTCTGGGATGGAGCGGCTGTCTCTGAGCTCAGGGAGCTGGGCTGGGAGAAGCCAAGACAAGCGTGGCTGTGGCACAGCTGCATGGATTTAAGGCTAGTCCTAGCCTGGGAGATTAACAAAAGCGATAATCTCAACTTTCTAACTTACTTTTCTTTTAAAGACCATGAAAGGTCTGTGTTCCCAAAGGGAGAGAGAAGGAGTGTTTCCGTTCCCTTGAGAAAGAAAGTACCTTTGCCACCTCCTGAGGAGGCAAAGAGGAAGGTGTTTTCTCTGCGTTCCCCTATCGGAGAGGGAGCAGGGAGAGTTGCCATAGAGACCTCCTGTAAACAAATGAGTAACCAGAAGCCCAGCAGTTCCTGGGAAAGAGAAAACTCCGGAAACGGGCCGGGACCCCCAGAGCCCCCCAGGAGGCTGTCCCGGCGGATACAGGGATACACTGAGGCTGCTCCCGGGGACGCTGAGACAAGCGCACATGCAGCGCAAGCAGAACCCCCTGGAGAAGCAAAGCTTGGCATAATAGTTGTCTCAGGACAGCCAGGAGCAGGTTCCACCAGAGCCGTGAAATTGACCTCTGCCAGCATCGCTCCACCTGGAGTGGCGAGCAGAGCCAGCAGCTGTGAGAGTGCCTGCAGAAGGGCGGTAGCCAAGCAAGCAGACAGAGCGAGTGCGGGGGAGGCAGCACACACATTCCCGGGACCGGGAGATGAACAAGCAGGGCTTGCTGGCCAGGCAAACGCAGCTTTTCCTTGGGCAGCTAGAGCAGCAAAAGGTCCTAAGAGTACCAGCGGGAAAAAGGTGCTTGTAACTGAGAGTCAGCTGCAGCAAGAGCGGGATCAGTCTCGCTCGGCCATTGGCTGCAACTCCGTGCTAGGCCCTCCCGCTGCTGAGAACAGAGCAGGCACTGGCTTTGCTGCCCCTTCAGCAGCTGCGGTGGCAGAAAGGAGGGCGAAGGAGGCTTTAGCAGAGACCGAAGGGAAAAGCAGGAAGGGGGAGCCAGCACCGTCCCTTCCTCTATCTCTCGCCGATGCCGTTCGTGACCATGCAAAGGCAGGGACAGGCGACGTGGCCAGCTCTGCCCCTGTCCGGCAGCCAGTGTGTATTGTGCAGAGAGGCAGGGTGGAGAGAGCCGCTTCTGACACCAAGATTGCAAAAGGCACAGGAGCAGAGAGACATGGTCTCCTTCCTGCTTTCCCTTTCCTTGTTCGTGGTGGAGAGAGAGAAAAATCAGTGCTAGTTTGCCTTTCGTCTGCGGTTGGAAAAGAGGCTTTGTGTCATCTGTATAATGGAGAGTTAAGAGCAAAGCTGGGCCAAAGTGGACCCAGAGGGAGGAAGGCATCTTCATCTTTGCCTTCTCCTGGGAAAGCAAGGAAAAGAAAGTTTTCCTTGTGCTCCCTCACTAGAGATAGAGCAGAGAATGTTGCTATTGAAACTCCTTGTAAACAAAGCATGAGTAGCTTTTGGGGAAGAAAGGGACTAGAACACTGTCCAGGACCCCCGATCCCGGGCAGTTCCACCCCCAGGACCGTAGAACTAACTCCTGTCAGCGTTGCTTCCCTTGGAGCAGCGAGCGAAGCCGGCAAAGAGCCGGGTGGGCGGCACTGCACGGCAGGCCAAGAGCCGGGGGCAACACCGGCAGCGGCTCCGGACCCCTGGGTTTCTAAAGCAACAGAGGCCAGCCCAAGGGCCATCAGGGACGGGACCGTTCCCTTAAGAGCCAGCATGGCCCTGACAAAAAGGACCAAACAAGCTGTGCTCAAAGCCAGTGCTACAGCAATAGCAGAGGCCAGCATAGACCCAGGGTCAATACCTACAGCTGAGACCTTGCCCAGACCGACAGCGGGAGGGCCGTGTGTGACCCTTTCCTTTCTATCCCTGTCGCTAACAATCCCTACCTGCTTCGGCGAGCAAACAGAGAATTTAAACACCTTGTCCTGGAATACAGGACTCCCCAGCAAGCAGGCAGGCAGCCTGATCATCTCAACTGCCTTGCCCAAGTGTGCAAAATTTCTAATTGCAGGAAAAGGGGGGGGCGAGTTCCTCTACCCCCAAGAGCATTTCCAGCATTTTCCCTCTACCCCTGCCACCAAGACTGAAAAGGGGGGAGCAAAAGAGTGATAGTGTCACTGTGTTACAAGCTGCCTGAATAAACTCAGTTCTTTCTCACTGTGATGAATGTTAAAGCACCAATTTAAGTTTAAGGAATCTCTATCTTAAGCTTAAAGATTCTGTCTGTGTTTGCAATTTTCTCATTTCCAATTTTAGAGAAGCCTCAACACCTGATACACCGAGACAGATTGGCAAAGCAAAACCACAGCTTTCTGTGGTAGTCTCTGTGTTCTAAGTTTGCTCTGAGCTGCTCCAGCTTGTAGCATGTCTGTCTCAGCATAGCTCTAAGGCTGCTAAAAACTAGGACCAGTATCATACTGGTGCAAAATCAATTAATAGTTGCCACCTATGTATTTTTGTCTTTATTGTGAACTAACCATCTGCTGTGAGAATATGATTATTTGCAGACAACCAAGAAGTCTGTCACCACCAGACCTGAAGGACATGCCTCTCAAGAATCCAATCTGAGAGCAAAGTTGATGAAAACATCATTGTGCAAGCTTTGTGTAGAACAACTGTGTCTTCTCTTTAATTGCTGTTACATGTAAGAGAAATTTCTCTAAACCTGATTTGAAAATTCTACACAGGAGTTTGTATGATTGTAACTTCAAGTTTGTTTATTTTGAGTTTGTCTCTAACGTCTTATCATCTAGTGTCTGTTACAGTGTGTGAAGCACTGAGCCTCGCAAAAGAGAAGCGAAACAAGTTCTGTGTGTCCTGTGTTACAAGACAAGAAAGCAAGCAGCTAGTCACAACGGTGCAGCTGAAGAATTAAAAAAACTGATTTAGTAGACTGTCTCATGAACATTGAGTTACATCTAAGCCTGCAATTTTTGAAATGAACTGGTAACATCCTAGCTGAATAGCTTGTTTAAGCCATCTAAGTGATGCTTGTACCCTATTTTAGCCTAATTAAGTGAATTTCAGTCTTGTTCTGAAAACTTTTTCATGCTCTTATGTCTCTTGGATTTCTTTCAGCAAAATGATCTTTTAGAAACCTGCATTATGGCTCACAATATGTGAAGATGCCATTGTTATTTAACATGCTAACATAAACATATACAATTTGGCAGTGAAAATGCTTTTATACACGGAGGCAAGAAGCGCCTGCACAGCTACTCCGTGAGGTGGAGAGGACTGACTGTGGTCAAGGCAGGCTGTGGCAGGATGGTCTGACCTCGATAGGGCCTGAAATACACTCAGAGGATGCAAGCACTCTGTGAGGAGCAATTAGTAGTGCCAAGATGATGTTTGGTGTTGCAGAAACTCCAGACACACCTTGCTAGTAGAAAGCTCCTGATGGGCCTGTGCATTCATGGCTAGCAGTCAACCCCTTCATGTTATAAAAGCTGAATCTGCTTTTTGTATTGTCAAAATGCAAGAATTCTGAAATTCGAGATTCCTTTAAAAATTGCCTGGGATTTGCAAAATTGCACACTCCTAAAACTCAAATTAGCAAAATTTGTGAAGAGATATGAGAGACATAAGACATCTTACATACCCAAGCCTTGCCTATAGCTAAGGCAGAGAAACAACTGTTTCATTGATTCCTCATATTCACATAAGAAAAGTTGGTTTGCAAAATTATTAAATGGTCTAGATTTCCTTTTACTTTGCAGAAACTCCAGAAGCCCATGAAATTGGACATTCCTGTTCCAGACTGAGAACTGTTGAAAGATGGGACACTGACATCTGCATGCTGACTAGAGTCATCTCAAGTACTGTCAACTAATTACACCAAAGTGAAAGACAGAACTGTACCCCTGTGATACAGACTCCAGGACCACTTCAAAGATTAACAACCTGATGTCATCCTAAAAGACAAATAGACTGCTTTCTTTGCATAGCAGGTTTCCTGGACTTACTGCAGGACAGAAGTCCTCTGCCCCTAGAACAAGGGCAACAGAGACTATTACTTTCTTAAATTACTTTTTGTATGTATTGTTTGCATTGCTACTAACCATGAATTAAGTTTGGAACTAAAATTTGTAATTGCATTTGGCTTTAGCCAAAACACCAAAAATTGCTAAATTTGCATTATGAATTTAGCTGAAATTTAAAATCAAAACTTGCATGTGACCCTTGTCACATATCCAAAATCCTTCAAAAACTAACTGCTGTATTTGTATTCAAATACCAGCAATTGATGAGGAAAGCAATTGGCCCTAATTGGCATTTTAATGAGTGAAACAAACTTTGGAAAGTCCTATAAAATTCCAGAGACCTGGAGATTCCATCTCTAAAAGTAAGTCAATGGAAAAACACTGTCATTGAAATTATCCAAAATCAGACCTCAGATGCTATTGCAACTTCAGAAAAGTCCAGAGTTTGTCTCATGTAGTACTACAAATCAAGTAACTCTTGCAAAGTTTCCACAAACCAACTTCATGGTTACTGAACCTAACCAACTCTTTAGTTATGTTTATCATTAGTGTTTTGCATTATAGTTAGCTGTAAGATTTAATACTGTAGTTTTTGTTTATCTTTTAGTGTAATGCTAAGTTTAAGTAGTAGAATCCAGACAAAATTTTTGAGTTTTGTCTGTTTCTAAAGGGGGGACTTGATGCCGAAAGGGTTTTTGTTCTGATTTTTACATTTTGTAGATTTTAGGAACACAGCAGTTGTAGATTTTTAGAAGGTTAATATTTCTAACAGTTTAAGTTTAATGCCTTTCTATCACTACCCCTGTCCCAGAACAGGGAGCTCAAATTCCTTTAGTTAATTAATCTTGTTTAGACTCCTTTCCAAGGTAAAGAGCTGAAGGATATCAGAAGGCCTACAGAATGAAACATAAACATAGGTCAGAGTGACCCAAAAGCCAGAATTGGATGAGCTCCAAGAGACCTTTGTGTGCCTGAGGAAGAAGAGCTGATGAAGACAGAGGGTCCTGATGACCCCAGACCCAATTCCAGGGGGTTGGACCAGGGGTGGGACTGGGGCTGGACTGAGAAATGTGTAAAGCAATGATTGGAGAAATCTTATTATAAAAGCCATAGAAACAAGAACTAAGACACATGCATGTCATCCTGTATTCCTGTGGGCTGTAGGCCCTGTGTTATTAAAGGACCTTTACTTTTTATCTTACCCTACACTAACGTGGCTCGAAGTCCTGTTTTTGGGGGGAAGGGTCATTCACGGCATCACATGTCAAAGGTGTAACTTCTTCCTCTTTTGCTGAATGCATTATAGAGGATCCCTTTTCTTCCGTAAGATTTTGGGTGAAGATGAATGTATATATACAGTGTGTTTCATGTTTTCAAAACCTAAACTGACATTTTAGAAAACCTCAGAAAAGCCCATGTCATCCCTTTCTTCATGTTCTAATGAAATACTGTAAGTTAGCTCATGCAACTGGCTCAGCTAGAACTACTCTGACTATTTTCTTCAAGGCATGCAAAACAGGGCAGGACTATTTTAAGACCTGACAGCTTTCCTTTCCTCCATTAAAGTGGATCAGGTCAGCTGGAGAAGTATTTATTTGAGGCTTAATTTGACTTGTCATCAACTTTCAGTTTTAAATGTGAAGCGGCCTGTTGAGCTGGAACCGTTTTGTTCCTTGCTGAAGTAAACCAGTTTAGCACTTACATAGTCCGTGTGCATTCAATTCTAATTTTTACTTAAGCTTTGTCCAGTTCTGTTCTTCCTCTCTCTTTCTCACAGGAGGAAAGCTGACATGGGTTTTGGAAATTTTTAAGCCCAGTTGCTAAGGCAAACCCTCCTTAAATCAGGCCTTCTCCTGGGAGAGGACACTAGGAAACACACTCAGTTCCTGTAGTCTTTTAGTGCCTTTCTCACCCTGCCCTCTTAAGGGATAAATGACTTTCCTTTTGCTTTCTGTAGCCAGCTGGAAGAAAACCTAGATCATCTCTGTTCTTGCCTATTCCTGTTGTACCTACAGTTTACAGGTAAGGTTGTGGGCAGGAAGGCCACAGTGATATATCCAGGGATGTACGCTGGGCACAGCAGAGCAGACACCAATATTAACTGACAGGGAATAGGGCCAGAGGGATGATGCCCAGGGTACAATGTTGCTTCTTGGTAACGTTAGAGCTTGAGCTGTTCGACATCAGTAGAAACCTTGGATTTTCACTTAAATGACAACACTGTTAGATTTTGCACTCTGGTGCCATAGAGCATAAGCCAAAGAATATAAGAAAGGTGCTATGTTTTGGATGATGATAATAATATCAGACTAGGAAATAGTTAAGAAGAGCTCCATACAAAATGTTTCTGTGTCCAAACCCTACCTGTTTTCACCAGTCTTTCTCACTATCATCTCAATATAAAAAGGTATTCTGTCACTCTACAATTTTCAAGTAATATGTGTTTGAAACCTTGTTAGTCAAGTCAGTGGGACACTGAAAAGAACACTGAAAGAAATATTTTCCTCTTGTGGAACCAAATACTCTTTAAAACATCTTGACAGTTATAAGTTACTTATTGAATAGATTATATGAGAATCTCCCAAGCTCAAGTGAAAGAAAAGCAGAAGAAAATAAGGTCGAACAATGACTGTGTTCAGGGTGAAGCACTCATAACTTTGGAATAGGTAGCTCACCTTAATTTTGCTAGAGATTTTTTCCCCTTTAATTTGTACACAGAGCAGTTTCTAGAACTCCTCTTTTCTCCTGTGCAGCATTAGTTATCTCTATTTATGTACAGCAAGAATATCGAGCCCTACAGGAGATGCTCAGGTCAAATAAAGGACAGGCTTAAGCATTTACCTCCTGTCAAAACCACTTATATTTATCAGAAATATGAGGATTTTCCATATGTAGTACAGCCCTGGGATATGAAGTGCTTAATGTGTTGCCTTCATAGACTAGTCTTGGGTATATTGGCTTTATTTAATTGCACCCTAAGGCTTGCACAGAAAAAAAAAAGCGCCTTTTAAAATACATGAAATATGACACACAAACCATCTGTGAGATACCAGGCATTAGGGGCATGTGGATCTACTGCTTTGATAATTTTCAGCATTGTTCAGTGCTGGATCTTTCAGGGGAACAACACTCAATTGCTAACAGCGATTGTACTAAGTAGGTCAGGAAGCAGATTCTGGGTCTAATGGCATCAGTTTCTACCCTGAACTACTTAAGAGATTTTAAAAGGCACATGGTAGAAGAAACAAGATGGAAAGGTTATAACAGGCAACACGGAGGAAGTGTGATTAGGCCGTACTTGAAAGGATTGATGTAATTTGCAGGTTAAATTGACAAGCCAAAAACTGTGGAAAAAGGGGTGGAGTTATCCTTTTTTCAGGGAAGGTGCTTGTTTAGTTGGACTACCTTTCTTTGTTAAGGGCATCAGCTGTGGGGATTTGTAGTCTGCCCTGGTCTATGTGATGGTGGAATTGTAAGTCAGCAGTAACATTGGATCCTCATTACCAATCATTTCTTGTTTTGGGAATCTCTGACAGCCTTCTTCTAACAAAGTGTTATTTGTTTAGCACTTAGAATACTGTAATAATTGGGAAGAAATCTTTGGACATGTCACCTTGAAAAAAAAGGACTAAGCAAAGTGGGTAATCCTAATGGGTGAAAGGCAATGCCACTGTTCTAAAGGGGTGCGACATGTGGGCCTGGCCCTGGGAAAAAGATGGACAGATGAGGCAGCTGTATATGTCTCATGACAATGTTCAAATAATGATACACACAGCATGACAGCTCATGAGGGTGTGTTATGGTAGGTCTGTTCCTCATATTCCATTGCAAGCTTAATTTCCCTAGGCAAAACAGTTTTCATGCTTTCTTGTACTATACCTTTGAATATCTTTGATGCTAACTATTTTCTGAAGCATATTTTGTTTTGTCTGACTACAAAGCAAAATAATTTTTATTAAAAAGTACATACCACTAAGAAAAACAAATGCTCTGTCTCTACATCTTTCTACTCAATGTGTTTCCAGTTATACTGACACGTTTGTTTGTTTGTCATTGATTTAATGATGGTATCTCCAGGCAGCATTTTTCATCAGAAGCTCATCAGGGCCTGCAATGAGTAAAGCAAGTAACAACTCATCCCTGCTAATCCACATCATTACTGGAAGGACCGAATTAGGTCCCAAAGGTCACTCTGAGTTCAAGTGGATACTGCATGAAAGGCCAGGTATTTGCAGACTTCAAGAGCAGTATTTCTTTTCATATGTAGTTTTTCATGGAACCATTTTTGGTGGATCTTTCTTTTTTAGAAGTTATCGTGTAATCTCTAGCTAGAAATGTATGTCTTGTGAGAGACTCCTTAAAACTTATATACTGTGAGGACGTTTACCTCCTTGATTCTGCAGCCCACCACACTTTATGTCTGACATACAATCCTTGTATTTCAGAGATAAGTATGACTTAAAAATATGCAAAAATTATAAAGATGTGGGCTTTATGTATTTTTAGTATAATTTTTATAAATCTCTTCCACTGTTTTGAGATGTCTTCAGGACAGATCATATTAAACCCCCACTGAGATGACTTAAACCATAATTAAACTTTAACACATAACCATCACATTCCAGAATTCACTGGAGAAGAAAAGTGGACACCGCACCAATAGTAACCAGTTCAACTATGTATATAATGCACAAAACTGTAGCTCTGTGGTGTATGGCACTCTTTGTAGAGTCACTTTTTGAAGAAGATAAATGAATTACACCCAGTTTACTTCAAATCACAAAATGCCATTAGCTATCATAATCAGACGTTGTTGCAACTCTTACTTAAATAGAAATCCAGTTTGGCAGCCATTCAGTCTTCTCACATATTGGCAATGATTCTGAAAGTTTCCTTTCTGGATTGTTTTAGACTGTGCTCTACAGACCTTGACTGTTTCACCTTGGGAGCAGAGCGGGTCATTCAGAAATGATACTGTGCAGCTTACAGGTACCACACAGCTGAACTTCTAAATTCTAAAAAAGCAGGCAAACAATTCCTAATTCATGGACCCCAATGACTTTGTTTTCTTTCATAAAATATGAATGTTGTGTAAAGGAGGGACTTCATAAAATGTATTTTGAGAGGTAGTTACCTCTTTTTCCAGTAACATGATGGGAAACCATTCCTCTCTCCTTGGAATTGCCCTGTGCAAGATATGGGAATAAATAGAGAGACAGTAATAAACAGAGACAAATAGACATAAATAGATTTAAATAGAGTGAATGTCTGGGTTGTCTGGTCTGAAACTGTACACAACTTTCTAAAGAGAAAGATAAAAAATAGGAACCCTAAATTAAATATCAAAACTTAAGGAAGTATTTGGTAAATATGTTCATCTTTTAACTCCAAATATAAGATATTGTATTATTAACTTTTTAAAGCAGTATTTACTCAAGCAATTTTCCCTGAAGAATTGAGGTAGAAAGGAAGCAATGTGAGAAAAGCTTAAAGGAAAGTATATGAATAACTTCTGCAACTTTCAGTGTTCTGAAAAACATTCCTATGCTTAGGTTTTAAATCATTTAGATTTCAGTAATACTGAATTTTCAATAGGTGAATGTCAGTGGTAGTTCACATGTTAAACAAAAATCTCAAGAAGCCTCATGCCAGATGGTGCTTCCCTGGATTCCAGATCAAGTTTAGAAGTTGAACAAAGACCTGGTCTGCAACAACAGTTCTCTGGCACTAGAGAAGAAAACTTCCCCTTCCAAAATATGATGATGATGATGATGATGATGATGATGGTGATGACTAGGGTAATACTTGTAGCATGACAAGAAAAAGCAAACCTCTGTATTTTGGTGGAGTCCTGCTGAAAGAAACTTAGACCTGTGAGTGAAGGAACTATCTGCTCTTGATTTTTCTCACCAGAAATGTCTGGAAAACACATCTTCATGCAATATTTATGAGCAAACAGAACTGTGCCAACCTATCAGCAGATATTCCTACAAACACGAGCTGCAAGACTCAACAGTTTGACTATCCTCTAGGTTACAAGGGTGTAATAACATAAAGAAAAATAAGGAAGAGTTTTGATGTATCATCAACCCACTTAATTCCTAATTTAAATGATTAGAGTAGGAGTAGATTCACACTGCACTCCAATGTTAGTCAAAAGTGTGATAGTCAAAGAGTGTTCTGGATATACCTTAAGAACAAGACATATCAGAAATTATATGTGTCTGTGTAGAGAATCCAGAGCAAATGGGGGATAATGCAGAGAAAAATTAATTGTTTCTGGAGTACAGAAATAAATGGGAAGAATCTAGATCATATCTTTTTTATTATATAAATCTCATTCACATTCCAAGGGAAATAATATTCGACACTCTTTTGTTCATAAACAGATCAGCTTCTTTGTCTGGAATGATCATTTCAAATTGCACAGAACGTAATATGGCAGGGATATCTTGTCCAATTTTTTTCAAACATATTTGTCTATGGTTCTGCTGTGCTCTGATAATTCAAGATATTCTGAGAGAATAAGCGGTCTTGATCACTTGCCCTAGCACATTATGAGATCAGTTTTAAGTCTTGATCATTTTGATGAATGCAATCAAAAAGAAAACAAAAAAGTATTTTCTAACAGTTCCAATAACTTTTCTAAGGAAAGTAAGAACACAGAGAAGTCAAAATCTGTACTTTTGTTTAGGAGTAATTGTTCATATAACTCCATTCATCCATAAAGGAAAAGAAAATAGCATAAAATTACTTCATAATTCGACATCAATGAGTAATCTCTGTGTATATTGAATTTCAAAGAGTTATGCTGGATAATGTATTTAGCAAATGTTTGGAAAAAGTGCTTTTCAGATGTAAGTTTTCAATCATGTAATTGCATATTTTTCTGCTAATACAGTTCTCCAATTTTTTTGTTTTCTTGTTAAAGTGATATTTAGAGTTCTATTGCTTCCTTAGTGACATCATTAAGAACAAATTTCAAAGAGTTTTCTTTGTCTTTTTGAAGTATATTGTCCTCTGCTTAAGAAACCATCTGGAGGCAAATAGTCCTATTATATAAATTTTGTAATGACAAAATCAGTTTTCAAATAACTCATCCAAACCCACAGTATCTGGTTTTGGGATTACGTTTCATCTAATATTGTGGCATTGCTGGAAGTTCTGTGACGGGATGTTGAAGTCCCTTGTCCCTTTAATATCCTCTGGATCCTGGCTCTCTTGAATCCTGTCTCTCAGAATACCTTGATTGCAAAGGGGGATCTTTATGCCAGTGAGAGCTGTAGCAGTTGGGCTCATTTGGAAGGCCTCTGAAGGAAATTTTTGAGAAGGGCTTTTCAGGGAGAGTGGAAGTTCACAACGAAGAAAACAAGACAGCTTAAAATCATCTTTGGTCAAGGGATTTCCTAACTAGAGCACCAGATCCCAGTCCTGACTGAAATTTATCAAAACCTCTTTCCCAAATAAGATATCTCAGTATAAGGTTACCAATGAGCAGACTCTTCTGTGGCTGAATCTGTATCTCCTATGAAAGGTTTACTTTCTTCTGTTATTATTGTAGGTCCTCTGCTCCTAAAATGCATCTCAGTCCATGTTTTCCAGTAATATTTGACATCATATGGCACTTTTTCTCCTCCCAATTAATAACAGAAAACACCTTTGGTGTCATATGAATCTGTTCCTTTAAGATTTGCCAGACATAACTTGAGCTTCTGTTGAAATAGCATCATAGCAAAGTTTCAAAACCAAAAAATGAAGCTTAGTAATTGATAAGCTAATTGTGCTTGTCATCTCCTTAAGGTGGAAGATGCTACAGGAAATAGTGCTTTTTTCTCCCTAAAGCTTTGTTTTTCCAGGTCAGCTATAAATATTCTTCAGCATCAATTTTGAAAGGTTGTTCTTGTGCTGTGTTTTAAAGGCTTAGTTGCGCTTTGAAATATATACCTGCAAAAATGATGAAGCAGCAAAAAGCATCCATTTTTGTCCTTGCCTAAATATATGCAGCTGAATGGGGACAAGTAGTTTTTTCCTTAGCATTTTTACTTTACCAAAAGGAACATGATCTGTGACAATTTTTTGTACTGTTGCACCAAAGTCTTCTCTGTTCATTGCTCTATTCTTTATTTCTACCATTTTTTTTCCTGTGTAATTTCCCATTTCTATCTGTGTATCCCTTACTTCCCATCGGTATTTTCACAGTGCCATATAAAGATTTAATTGGATGAAAACTGTTTGAAGCAGAGCAACATGGTGTTGGATTAATTAGGCAGTTAAATTTAGTTAGAGAAGTCCCTCTCTTACAGGTCTTCAGAGACACCATGCATTGATTACATACAAACATGCAAATATAAATTAGAAAGTTTGATCCACCTAATGCTGTAAATGCAGATGCAAGTTTGAAGTTTGAATTATAAAGAGAATTTTGTAATCAAGTGTAATTAATAGGACTTATGTTTGCACAAAAAATGTGTTTCAAGAATGGAGTTGTGAAAGAATAACAGAAACTGCTAAATTAGGCGTACATAAATATGCTTGAACAACTTATTAGCAAAGACTTTGAACATGCTTAAAATGGAGCTTATTTCTTCCACTTTATACTTAGTACAGGATCTGTTTGCTTTTGGCAAAAAAAAAAAAAAAAATCCAGTACAGTCTTGCCCTCTAACAAATCCCCATGTTTGTGTCCTACTAAACTTAGGAGTTTTGCATACAAGGCTGAGGGACGATTCATGCTTGTGTGCTTGTTACAAACGTCAGTAATGATAACAAGAAGGATAACTTCAGTGTCTTCTGTCCAGAGTCCATTATGATGAATTAAAGAGTTCAGAGTGTTGATCCATGCTTTTATGACCAGGTCATCCACCTAGTGAATGAGAGGAAGGCTGTGGTTGTGGTCTGCCTGGACTTCACTGGAACCTTTGACACTGTCTCCCATAACATGCTCCTGGAAAAGCTGGCAGTCTATGGCTTGGACAGGTGCACTCTCTGCTGGGTTAAGAACTGGTTGGGTGGACGGGCCCAGAGAGTGCTGGTAAGTGGTGCATCATCCAGTTGGCAGCCAGTCACTAGTGGTCTCCCCCAGGGATTCTGTTTAACATCTTTATTGATGATCTGAATGAGGAGATTGAGTCTACCATTAGCAAATTTTTAGATGATCTGCTGGAGGGTGGAAAGGACCTGCAGAGGGACCTGGGCATTGGAGGGCCATGCGCATTGATTAGCTGACTGAGTGGTCAGAAAACGGTGTGTTTTGCTCTCCTCCAGCTGGATCCTTAAATGAAACTCAAATGAAACTTCCGTCACTCAGACAAAGTGTAGTAATTAAAAGATACATGCTAGATTTTTTTTTTTTTACACTTAGAAATACGATGTTTCAGGCCATTGGCTATAGGTCTGAAGTGGCTATTAAAGGCAGGAAAAAGTACATTTCTTTAGTGAGTTATATTGAGTGGTTGGTTCCCATTTCTGTAGCTAGGCTAACAGTGTGTTCCTAAACATCCCATCAACCTCACTGTCTGCTTGTCTTTGTATTTCTTTGCTTAGTATTTTCACTCCTCCTCACATGTTTTTATCTGCTGTTGTAGGAACAATGGAATTCCCCAAGAATTCATTCTTCTCTTGTAAAGGCTGAAGAGATATTTGTAATTCATTTTATCTAGAGGAACTTTAGAGGGAAATAAAGGGAACATTCATTTCCATCTATGGAGACCAGAGATGAAGACTAGACAACTAGCAATAATAATACATCATTTCTATAACGCTGAAATTAATCTTATGACTTCACTGTCAAAACTCGCAAGTAGTCTTGGACACTATATAAATTTGCTCTTCTTTATACTTTATGCATTTTTGGTCACCCATGGATAAAGATTATTTAGAAAAATGGACCATTGTGTGACCCAATTTAGTCATTCTTAAGTTCTTATAGACTCTAAAAATGACACATTCCACTTTGTCAGAGTCCCATGGATATAGGAAAATAGGACTAGCTGGAAAAAGACAGTTTGTACAAACCTACAACTGCAAAACACTCTTACATAGATATTATTCTGGGATTATCCACTATGTGCTTTCCAAAGAAACAAACTACAGCATGATTCATAGCTTCTATAGTAATTGGAATCAAAAGTTATTATGCGTTGCAGGAACAGTCAACAAGCACCACCAATATCCCAGAATACTTATAGGTCACATTAGTTGGATGTAGAGAAGTAGATTAAAAAAACTTGAATATGTTTCTGATAATTTGAATTTAAATTAAAAATATTTTTACACAGTTCAGTAAGCAACCCTGAAATTACTCTCTTTGCAATTAAGTCTGTAACACTGCAAATGGTGATTTTGTCACAGCAAATAATTTAAAAATAGTAAGGTTGACCTGCTCTATTAAATCCTTTCTAATTACTGTTCCTTAGAATCTACTATGGCAACTGTAGAATAAATGTAAAAAATGAGAAATGTTTCTTTTGTTGACATAAGTAATGTGACTATAAATGTCTCATCCTCATTGCCCTGTTTCTCTTCTGCATTTCAGCAGTGTCAACTTGATAGTACTTTCAAAGGTCAGTTACCCCTTTGAACTCTATCCTTATTCATGGGCCACCTTCCCTGAACTGGTTAATCGCTGCTTTGTACCTTTACCTTCATTTTTTAATAATGGCTATTCCTGTCAGTAATCATCAAAGATAAATAGCTGATAAGAATCCATGGATGCTGCTTGAAATATTTTTTACCTGAGGTCTAAATGGATATAGTCTCTAAAGTACCCAGTTCCTCTCTTTGAGTTAGCTAAGGTAGATTTCTGCATTGATAAGGGTGACATCATATCTGTGTGGGAAATATGGAAGAACACAAGAAGCCGTATTACATGTGTCTGGATCCACTTATTCCTTTAGGATATTTTCCACAAAAGGTGTTTTACCTACATTGATTTGGACATTAAAATGCAGACTATAGCTCATACTGTTGGAAGAATTGCTGTGTGCTAAACTATAATGACTCCAAGAATGACCTTAGGACTATAGATGTGTCTAGGAAGTAGAATGGTCCTATAAAAATTGACCTATAAAATGATATAGGTGATTCTGAGGATCTGACACTGACATTGTATATACTTAGATTTTTCTGGTTTGCTTTGGTTTTTTTTTCTGGTTTCATCCAGAAGGAATTGCAGTTAAGCAATCCACAACCACAGTATAATGCAAATCAAAGTGTAGTCCATGGGGGAAAAACTAGAGATTTTCTTCAAAGGTATATTTCTGATCTGAATTTGCACACTAATTTGGGGAAAAATAATATGTACTTATAATAAGAGCAATTACTAGGTGAAAGGAAGTGTACACTGCATTTGTAAGGCCAATATTGGAGTATTGTATGAAGTTCTGACATACACGTTTTCAAGAATATTCATAAAACAGAGATTACCCAAAAAAAATGAATCAATGAAAGACAATAAGCTCTTAGCAGAGCTTAATCTGTTTAAGTTATTAAAGAAAACAAATAAAATTAACCTAAATGGAGGTATAAATCATTTCATAGAGAAAAACATTAGCTACTAACTAATATGTTACTATAGTGAAGAGAGGATAATCCCGCAGCTAAGGCTTAGATAGAAGTTGAATGTAAATTAATTTGAATTATAAATAGAGCAATAGATTCATTACAATGCTTAAGCATTAAAAAAAAATCTATATGGAAGTGATGAATTCTGCATCTTTTAATACCTTCCAAAACCTGTTATTTGCTATTTATCAGTAAAGATTCTGTAGGGACTTCAATGACAATTGAAATTTTCTTTCTGTGATGTCAGAAAAACTTTGGGCCAAGTGAATAAATATGAAACTTAGGAATGAAAAATTAAGAAATTACATAAAAGATGCTATTTGGTGCATTACTGCTTATTTTCTCTTTCATAATTCATTAGAAAGTGAATTAAGATATGTAATTTGGTGCTTTAGAACCTATTTCCTCCTTGTAATTGATCATCATAAAGGACCTGTATGGTTGGAGTTCTATAGTTCTAATCAGATGGGTTAAAATACAAAACAAAACAAAACAAAACAAAAAAATTTTTCCCATATTTTTGTAACCTGATACCAAATTAATTACAACTAGCTCTTCAGCCTTTAAAAGAGAAGAATGAATTCTTGGGAAATACTTGTTCCTACAATGGCACAGCTAAAACAACCTTTGTGTCCAGCTGTTTTGTTGGTTTTTTATATTCATGTATATTAAACATCTCAGTAGTAAAGTAATAGCTATTACATGGTTTTCTTTCCACAAGTCTGGGCTTATTCACTAATAATTACTTATTTTTTTATTCATATTTTGGCGCAAGTTTATATCACCTAGGAGGGACTTTTTTGAAAGACTACCTCCCTCCCAAATCCTGTAATTCTATGGATTTTCTAAACAGAAGAATAGGATCAAAAGAACCCAGTTACCTAAGTTAACAGAAAAAGAAGAGGATACATTTGGATAGTAGAGGATACTAGTTTGCTGGTGCATGATACTACTAGGTGTTTTCTTCTTCTTAGGACTCAGAACTCATAGAATCATAGAATAGTTTAGGTTGGGAATGACCTTAAAAATCATCTTGTACCATCCCCCGTTCATGGGCAGGCACAGCTTCCACTAGACCAGGTTGCTGAAAGCCCCATGCACCCTGGCCCTGAACACTTCCACGGATGGGGCATCCACAGCATCTATGGGCAACCTGTGCCAGTACCTCAGCAGAATTTCTTCCTAATATCTAGTCTAAGCCAATTCTATTTCAGTTTAAAGCCATTTCACCTTGTGCATGCCTTTGTAAAAAAGTCCCTCTCCAGCTCTCTTATAGCCCCCTTTAGGTACTGGAAGGCTGCTCTAAGGTCTCCTGAGAGCATTCTCCAGGCTGGACAACCCCAACTCTTTCAGTCTGTCTTCATGGGAGAAGTGTTCCAGCCCTCTGGACTCTCACCAGCATGCCCTTATCATCATATTCATCCCATGAGATATCCCAAAATCATCTCTCTATTCATCCCATTAGGTAGGATCTTGAACTTTTTCCCTCCCAATTTTGATAAAAATCAGAGTGGATGGCAAGAGGTTTTGGTCTTTAAAATGCAGATGGAGATGAAGCAATTACTTCCTTGTCCACAAAAGCTCCTTTGCTGGAGAAATCACTGATCATCCTAGAGACCCAAGTTGTCTTCTCAGAGGAGCACATGGGTGCTAAAGGCACTTACCACTGCACCACATTTTCATGCTCCTAAGCTGCTTTCTGCTTTTGTCTCTTCCGATGTCTCTTGATTCAACAGAAAGAACTGAGACCTATCATACTCTGGACACCTAACAGAGCTAAAGACATGTTATCCTACAAAAATATTTGCTTTAATATTTTTTATCTTATTTCTTTTATTCTAATTTTTATATGAATGTAATTAAGCTATTATCCTTAGCAAATTAGAGTGATGAAAGTGGTGTTTGTCAATAGGAACCTTTGCAGGAATAAAGCATCCTTTTGTCTGAGTTGAATGAAGAGCATTTTGTTAGCAGTTACTTCAGCTGATGCTTCAGACATTATGGACCTGATTCCGTAGTTTTTAGAGATGCTGAGCCTCCTCTTCATTGGCTAAATCAGCAAGGTTTTAAAACATTGCAATAATGAATTATTTTATTCAGAATCCATCAATTATCTATATTTTCTTTCTGTGAATTTATCTCTTCTTTTTTTAAAGTGGGGTTTTCCTCTTAGGGTGTTGAAATAGTGACCAAATCTAGGAAAACTGTTGGATAGAGTAATTGTATCTGACTGTATTTTCACATGTGCTTCAGTCCCCTGGCTGTATGGGATCCAAATTTCTTTGGGAACTATATTCTACACCTAAATCCTTGTTAAGAGTTGATGTATTCTATATTCATCAACAGCTTTTTGTTGATTTTGATTCTCTTATCACTGAAAACAGTTACCCATTTTTTGGGTCTGAATTGACTGTTTTGAACTATACATCTCAGATAATTTTCTAGGAAGACGTTAAGAGAATAAAAGAAAAGAGATAAATCATTTTCTACAATACATTTCCCATCAATTTATTTTAATGTGGTAAATGTAGCATAACATTTAAATATTGACCATTATTACTCACCAGAAAAAACAGTTCACTTACTTGGATAGGACAAATAACAGTTTTCTGATAGTTTCCATTAAGAGTTCAGCTTTCACTTACTTCTTTGAGGGTATTTCTCTGAAGTTATATGATTAGGAGCTAGATAATTTTATCACTGTTCAACTTTCATGTTACATTTTCTCTTTATTAATCTGAGACAGCATATGTGCAGTGAACCTTCAGCAGTTCTTCTACCCAGTGTAAAGCTGTCTCTGAGAAATGACAGATTTTAAGAAGCATCTCTGAGATTCATTTAAGCATGTAAATTAAAAAGAACTTTTTTTGCTAATTAAATATTACAGCCACAAATACTGTTACAGAAGATAGATCCATTAGCTATTAGATAGACTTTGGGTCCTACTTTAACGGGAAATATTTGGTTCCTGGTTCCAGGAATGTGTCACTTGAACCTAGAAAGTCAAGCATTTCAGTGCAGTGCAAACCAGGCAGCTGCAAACACTGAAGAGTAAAGCCAGTGTGAAATCTTGCCACTTTCTTGGATGAAGCAACCAAAATCTCTTTGGAAGATCTGATCTCATATAAAACTAATTTCTGAAAAATAGTTAGAAAATTTTAAAAAATGTATCTGAGAATATGCCTCTTTAATGGAGGAAGTGAATTTTTCTAGGAGCTTGCAAGTGTTTCTGTTCAAATTAATGCTTTTTGATAGTCAGAAATCTAGAGGGAAAACTCACCAGGCATTTATTAGAAAATCAGAGAATTTAACTTGATTTTCAAGGCTTCTAATAATTAGGTAGTAATGTAAAGTCCACACACTTTTCATGGTGTATTTAGCTTTTGGGGAACTGGTTAAACATTAATTTGACTGTGGTCAAGAAGTTTTATACAGTCAGGCAATATTTGTTCCATCTTACATAAAGTCTTTGATATCCAATGGCTGGAAACATTCTAGAAAACTTAAAAGTAAAATGCTTTAGAAAGGCATGACATGGTTCAATGAAATTGTCTTTTCTTTATATTATCCAGAAGAATGAACTGGAAACCAAAAAAGTGACTCATGTCCAGTCCATTGAGAAACCTTACAAGACTATCCTTCCTTTTGAGAAGTGGCACTAAGAACATAAGGAGCAGGGGAATATGGGGAGACAGCAAATATCAGACATCTAAGGAGAGCCTAAGGCAGCTTAAGAATCTGTCTAATGTAGACTTGTGTCTTATTTAAGCTATGCATTAATTCTTTAGCCCACTGGTTCAGTCTGAACAGTTCAAAATGAGTGTATTATAGTTCATGCCCTTTTTGGGTGAATCAAAAGGATATAGTATGAGACTGTACCCTCAAATTGTGTCCATATGTAGTCTAGACTAAGAGGTCCTTGCTCGTCCATGGGTACTGTACTGTGAAATCAATGTGCTACAGGCAGCATCCCTCTTCTTGCCACATGTCAGCAGCCAGCAGCCACTTCTTGTTTTTTGGAGGGCTTTGTTGACAGCAAGGTAACCCTTGGGCAATGCACTGGAGATTGGTGTAAATATCTGTGCAAGAATGGCTGAGTCAAATGTTCTGGTTTTTTCTTTGCCACAAGTCAGACTGGATCATCAAAACAGTCCTTTCTGCACTGGTATGTATTCAGCTTGTTGGCTGTCTTTAAAAAGAAATATGTCAAGCATTTATTTTCCATGGGATTTCCAGGATGAAAAAGAAAGCAATTTGCTGACATTTCAGAGCACTTGCAAATAGGTAATGTGCCATAAAAATTGATGAGGCAATTATTCAACCTATTAAAGGATTCAGAGAAATGGTCAAGGATTAAAGATTGGAGAAGAGAAGCAGAGTTAAGAAACTGGCTTTAAGAAAATTGACAAATACAGGACAGTAAAGAATGATGAAGTATTTTGGTTTAATCCTTTAGGAGCTTAGTGAATAATGTATTAAAACAACAGCAAGAACCACAACAAGAGTTAAAGCAAGAGCAAAGGCAAACCAAAGCCAACATAGAGTCTTTGAAAAATAACTCTATATTTTTTTCTGTGTTTGTATACAGTATAGCATCCTGCCTTGTCAGATTCACCAAGGAAAATGGTAGAAGGACAATGAGAAGGAAGTTAGGTGCCAGCCTGGCCTTTTCCTCTCATGCTTCAATGCATTTCATGGGGAGCAGTTACGGCACCTAATGTATTCCTCCCCATCACATTGCATTTGAGTCCAGGAAAAATTTGTCCAGGACTGATAATAGATAAAGACAGATAAAAAATTAGTAGGTCTTAATGGAAGCTAAAAGCATGCCTTTCTGTATTTTTTATATTTTATGTCTCTTTGATGCTTCCTGGAACCAGAGAGATCTGCCACATACCTTGAAACTGGCCAAGGAAGGGACAATTCTAGAAACTTTTGGAATTACTTTTCCTCCTATGCCCATGCTTTACCCTGATTCATTCTTATGCCAATATATCACCATATGTCAGTTAAACAAACAAAAGAAATACTTATTTAGAAAATCAACATCATAACTGCTGGCAAAATTCTCTATTAGTCTGCTGCTAACAGGCTCAGACAGAGATTTGCTCTGTCCAGGCAGAAGTGACCTGTGCCTGGAAAGATAACCTGTGATTATTAGATGCTCTAGATTTCAAAATTATAGAAACCTGATGTTGTGAAAGTCAATGCAAATGGTAGTGATTTAGTGGATCAGGTTTTATTTTTTTTCTCTTCTTTCTTTTCATTTTGTTAGACAACTAACATGAACCACTGTATCTGTAACCACAGGTCAGACAAATAAAAAATGTCAGAGAAAAAAAAAGCAAGTCTTTGAAAAGTGACCTAATTTTGAAGAATTAGGTAACCTCTATTCATTGACCACATAGTGATCCCTGAAAAAAAATCGTCATCTTTTTTAAATATACATTTTACACAGTATTAAAATTGTGCTGGGTGGACATAGACACTTTCTCATGTGCAAATTTTTCTGCAGATCTTCAGCCATTGTTTTCCTTTCACAGTCTTTAATTTGCCAGCAAAGGGTTTTCACACAGCATATTTTCAAAAATCTGTCTCTCTGCAGTAATATAAGCATCCATTGATGACAATTAATGTGGCAAATTGAATTTGCAATTGTCTACTGGAAGATACAGTGATTCAGTAACATAATCACAGACTACCATTTTAAAGGTCATTGTTTCCCAGTTTATTTGCAGCAACATAAAAAAATAACTTGCCCTCAAGATAAAGCAATATGAAAGAAACCTCAATAGATTTCCTTCAATACAAATTATTAAGAAAGTTATTTCTAAAAAGGACTCTTTTAATTAGAATGAATTAGTTTGGAAGGCTAGAAGTAAAAATGTTGTGATATGCATAAAGCTGAGAATTCCAAAGTTGCAAGCATGTTCAGGAAATAAAGCCAGACAATTGCTGGAAAATTTGGTTCCTGTTTTGACATTGATAGAATCAGAGAGGGGAATTTAGTTCAGATTTGACTTGTCAGAAATCCCAAGGCTACCTTAAGACTTTTAAATGCTCAGGTACTTTTCAAGGGGAAACCATTGGGAATAGATATTCAAACTAATTGATTAAAAGCAATGATTAAGTCAGACAGTGAGTAAGTAGAAAAATGACCCAGCACTACATTTGAAAGAGAGTCACTTATCCCTAGTATATACTAAAAATAAAAGGTAAATTAAAAAGAAAACTCATTTAAAGAGGGGAAAAGGGAATGCTTGTAGGGATAGGACTGCTATGGTCAGTTTATTCAATGTTGTATATGAAATTTTTTGATAAAAGGCATTATGAAATGCCACAGTAGTGGTAAACATCTTCTTTTCTCTATCACAGCTTGGAGGCAAAATCAAAATATAGCTCCTGCAAGTTTATGAAACTTTATTGAAACCAAAAAATATATAAACCACTCCTTCATTGCCTGACAAGACTCAGAAGCACAACAGAGCTTGTGAGGGACTGGGACGAGTGATTACCATTTCCCAGCTGAATGCCATGTCCCAGCTCTTTGGGGTAGATTTAGCATCATGTTCAAGCTTTGGTGTAACATTTCCTTCTCTTTGAGTGTCTGTGAATGTAAGATCGAGAGTGCTGTTCCACAGATGCTTTTTCAAAACAACAAAGTAATTCTCTTTTAGAAACCCCCCCATTAAAAAGAGAATGTATTCAGCACAGTTCCACAAAGAGGCTTGCTCTCATGTTACTCTAGTCTAAATCTTGATCAAATGTCAATTAAGTTCCATGGTCTCATCTGGCACATCTATCTATAACTTCTTATTATTCAAAATACTTAAACAGCATTTGGTCCCTCTCCAGACGACTTGGAACCACAGGTATGCCATCTGAGAATGCTCAGACATTATGGGTATCCAAGCCTCCTCAGTTGGATGAAGATGAGCTTTATGAATTTACTTTTGCTAAGACATTATCAGATTTTTTTCTTCCCAATGTACGAGGATGATGCAATTTTTCTTTTCAAATTATAATAAAAAATTGTATTATGACTAGTTAGTGGGCTTAGGTCCATACAAATGTATGCATTTGTGCTATGAAAGCTGATCTGCAACAGCAGTGCTGTTGAGATAAAGAGAACCTATTTTAGCTCTGAACGAACTTGCCATGCACTGCCATTTTGGTTTTTTTTTTCCCCCATTATTAAGGCTGCATTTAACTATATTTTATTTCTGACACTTTTTCAGTTTTTTCAAATGAACAGTGATCAAGAATAGTGAAAAAAATCCCAACATTTTAGAGTGGCTTGGTCACTGCAGCATGGGCAAGAGTCTGAGCTACTCTCCAGGATCGGTCCCTGGCATGGGTGGTGTCAGCCATGTAGGCATCTACTCAGTACCACAGTACATTGGTACCAAGAATGCAGTTTGCAGTTGGCAAAATTTTTCTCCAACTCAGTGTTTGCATTCTTCCTACAACCCAAAATCCACTTGGACCATGCTAGATAAGCATTCCTGTGCCTTAATCCCTTTAATCCCCTGTAATTTAATCCCTCCCTTAGCACAACAGCCAGGCACCTGAAGGCTGCTTCTGTTCTGCAAGCACTGCTGGATGTGCTCTGCAATGCATTAGACACTGGCAAAAGTCAGGGGGTAATACTAATGCTGCTCTTACTGTTGCTCCATCTGAGGCAGCAGGGGTGGGAATGAGAGATTTCTGGTATCAGAGCAAAAGCAGATGTGAGCACAGCTCTGCAGGTCAACAATGGGGTGCCTGTCTGGGACTTGAGAGGCTCTGGGATGATTAATATGGGAGCCATGAACTGTCTGGAGAGCAGGACTCCCCTTTTATAGGCTGCATTTGTGTTCCTTTTTGTAGACTTTTACACATGTCCCTAGGCTTTGCTGCACCACAACTGTCAGCAGATGGGACATCTTCAACTTGCATGATGTAAGGTGGTCTCTCATGTAGGGTTATGGGTCTTCTGTGACTCACAGTTTATATACAGCATGGTCTCACATTCTCCTGTTTTACAGAAATTTGTTCTCTGCCAGAAGACAGCTATATTAAGAGAGAAAGAAAAAATTTGGCAAACAAGTCTGCTTAAAAACTTCATTATCTACCTTATCCACCATAATACCTGGTCCATGTATGTTTCTGTGTCATCTCATGCTGCACGTGGCCCATCTCTTGGCTACTACATCTGGCACAGGCACAAATATCACTAGTGGTTGAGTTTTCTGTGATTAAAAGATTATTTAGATATTAAATTCAGGTAAGTATCTGCAGCTGTAAAACCAAATCTCTCATACCCAAGGTTGCAGAAATTCCCTTTGGTGATGAGAAAGCTCAGATTTCATCTGTGCTTATTCTCTTTGGTGTTTACTTATGGCAAGTTTAAGCACTTGACATGTCACCTGTCATGACTCTCTCCTGCTTCGATAAACAAAAGTTTACAGGCAAAGTGCTGCCATTGTGTGAAGTGAATGTAAGGTCATTGCCTGCACGTTTTTCCTGAGAAGTTTAGGCTGTTTGGGACTAGCTATGTTTCAAGGCTGCCATACAAGTATGTAAAAATCCCATTACTGCCAGAACAAACACATGTTCTCCACTCCTGTTCTTACTTCTGCTGAGGTAGCAACATCAGAGGCTGACTAGAGTAATAATTAAGGGTGTTTCAAAATTAATTTCCTCTGTTGTGGCAAAGGCCATATTCCTCATTAAGCACAAAATGCATCTTTCTGTGCAGTTTTATCACATGAAACCAGTATATGCAAGTGAGATAAATTCATGAAGAGTTTGAACAATATTGTGGAAAGTGCTCAGACACACAGATTTACAGTACTTTTTTTACTCAGTGGAATGCCTTGTCCTTGCAGTACATTCTCCCCTTGTTCCTAGACTTGAAAGTAAATTATGTCAGCACTAAAGCCTTGTAACAGATACTTCATCCACAAAATGTTTTTCTATAAATATATATAGATATATATAATAGCTGAAAGTGGACAATTTGTATCTGGAGACTCCCTGACTTGTAACTGTGGCGTGTCAATATGGTAGTCACTGAACTCTGGAGCAGCAGGACAGAAGTCTACAAAGGGCTGTAGAATGCCAAGCCTGACATCCTTTCGTTACGGAGGTTTAGAATTATTAGCTCGCTCTGACCTCTCAGATTTAGGGAGGATCATCTGCTGCAAGACTTCATTGTATGTCAGTATGGTTTAAGATGGCTTAGAAACGCAGCATGTGTAAAGAAGAAGAGGTGGTCTTCAGGAGTCATCAGGAGTCATGTCTTTGTGGTTACATATGTATGAGACGGACTTGCTGAATGTTGTATGTGTGCATAGGATACAGACACACTTCTCCAAGGGTACCTTGGGTAGGTGTGTTTTTGAGTGCAAGGTCCTGCACCTACCTTGCTCCCAATCAATCTGGGGAAATTCTCTTCCTTTAGTTCCCAGCTGTGGAAATCCTCTTTTTTTGCATCACAAGGTTGAAAGCAGCAGGCTGAGAGCAGCAAGGGCAGAGGAAGGGCTCCAGGAGCCTTCGCTTATCTGCACTGGAAACAAGAGACCTGTGTGGGAGCTGACTGGCCTTGATCTGGGATGCAGCCTCAGAGCTATGCTTTGTGGCTGGTGTCAATCATGCTGAGCTGTCCCAGGCTTCACTGAGGCCACTTTGGATGGTTGCTTGGGTGGGGAGACCAGATCAGGGTGGGAAACTTGGATTACACAGTCATGAGTCAGCCTTTGGGAGGGCTCTTGGGACAGCTTAATAAACTAAAGCTAAGTGTGGGTCTCCTATTCCCACCACTCTTGGTCACCTCTGAACACAGCCGCAGCTGCAAAGGGCACATGGTGACAACAAGGCCTCTCCACATCGGTAGGGTCATTGTGCGTGAAAGATATTTCATTTGTCTTTCAAGGAAATCCACCCTTGATTGAATCTCTTGGACTCTGTTAGTGATCAGACAAGATGCCAGATTTCTTTATATTGTAAATGAATGTGACTTAGAGGAATTTAGCTAAATTACTCTCTAAGTGGGTTTGACTCAAAATTAGCAGAGGCTATTTAAAAATGTGGGATGAGGTTATGTCTGAGTGCCATGAGAAGACAGGAAAAAGACATTATGCTGTCCCAGTACTGTGCCAGTACAAGAGATAGCCATGACCATGCATGACCGAGGAATTTGCCACCAGATGTTAGCCTGAAATACCTGCTGCCATTTAAGATCTGAAGAATAAATCTTTGCAATAATCACTTTCATTTTCTTTTTCATTATTGAGGCATACAGTTGTTCAAACAGATAGGATTCCGGAGCATTTTAATGATGCACAGAAAGCCTAATTAGCATGTAAAATAATATCTTACTCTTTAAATTTTCTAGGTTTACTCTAGGAAAATGTTTTAGTAATTATGCTGTGGATGCCAAATGGTGGGAAGAAAACTCATTTCTAAGATATTTGACATATGTCTCATTTTGTCCAATTTAGTTTTTCTGTGTGTTGAGGAGAAACAACAGATTTTTCTTTGACTCTTTTTGTTTTTCAGTGGTGGGATTGCTTTTGCTTGCTTATGCATGCACTGCTTACTTCTCTTCAGTGTAATTTCTTTATCAGGCAAACAAGATATTAAGACTAATTTGAGGCAATAGCCTGCTACTTCAAGGAACCTGGAGTGAAATTTGCATTAGGAAAATGTTATGTTTTAAGGTGCACCAAAATGGAATTGTATTACATTTATAATTAGTTTTGAAGTAATTTAGGAAATATTATTTTGAAAGACAGTTTCATTAAAGCCATCAAATTAGAAAAAATTACCTGCATTGTAACTTGGAGAGTAGGTCCTAAGGAAGCTATGAAGAAGCAGACCAACAACTGGAAATAATTTTAATATGATTGTCAAGGATGTAGGGATAAAAATAAATGTTTCATTTTGGGAGAAGGTTTGATAACTATATGGATGCAGAATGAATCTGCAGTTATGACAGGAATTTTTGTTTGTTTTTATAGGCTTAATCCTTCAAAACTGATGGTGCAGTCATCTTAGGAAATTGTGTTCTTGAAGTAAAAATATTAATACTGCCACATCAAAAATTAATTACCAAAAAAAAAAAAAGAAAAAGAAAAGAAGTATTGTAAATTCTATGGTTACTTGTTCTCATTTGTAGGTTTATTAGTGTATGGGCTAAAATTTTTCAAAAATACATGATAACAAGCCTTAGCATATTGTTCTCTCTTTTTTATTCCTTCCTCTCTATAATGGCATGCATTCATTTTACAATAGTTCTTTTTCTGACATTTCTCACCTTTCAAAAAGTAATGCAATGTGGTTCAGGCTATTTATTCAAAGTTAGTTATGAAAATCCAGTTACAAGGAAAAGGTTCTTGTCTCTTCTCTGATGCAGCATCCTGATAAAAGTATCTCAAGATATTTGAAAATAATCTTAAGAATGAAGCATAGTGAGATTAAAATGGATTGTGATAACTATTATTCTGGATAAATTTTCTTAGTATGACCAAAGAACATGGAAGGACATATGGGATGTGTTGGTAATCTCACTACAGCCCAGAAAGTGTTGCCATTTTGTACATCAGCCAAAAATAGCTCTTTAAACACTTTCTTTATTCTGAGCCTGTGAAGGATAAAAAGGGTCATTGAAAGCCAAGCTGTAGAGGCGAGAGGCCTTAGAAATCTTGTGCTCCAAAAAAATCTGTTCACACTCTATGCGCTGATGCCACTTTGATTCTTGCTTTATAAGCATCTTCTTTACTGACTGTGTTTTGCTGCCTTAATACTAATAACAGTAACTTGTTTCACACTTTGCCACTTTATATTGGTTATTGCTTTTTGCTATTCTTACTTTATAAGACCAGCTATATCTTGCAACTATAGTAACTTGCTTTACTTTCAATGTGCAGTTTCTTTTACAACGTGTGTTGATAAAAAGCAGCTCTGCTCTTTCTTTTTGTTTTGTGTTACAGAGAGAGTGGTGTGCAAGATATTTTATTGTCCTATGTTATTGCCTACATAAGTGTTTTAAGTGTCTGTGTTTCTAGCTAGCAGTTATTTGTTGCTAGTTTCTGTCTGTCATGATTGTAACTTGAGTTAAGTGTGTTTGTCTCTGTAAAATGTGGTTTGTGCTGGTTTCTTTTGGGGTCTTTTATTATCAGTGGAATACAATCTTGCAGCTGAACGTTATAACCAGCAAAGCATAACCCACAATAACTATCACATGTTTGTATTAATGAATGTTATTTTGGGAGCTGTTGTGGGGAAAGTTATTTTCTGTCTTAAATGTGGCTTCATATTAGAGGTCAGAAACCCTTTCAACCTGTGTACTGTCCATTAGTCAAGAGGCAAAGTGGAACCCACAATAACTATCACATATTTGTATTAATAAATGTTATTTCAGGAGCTGTTGTGGGGAATGTTCTTTTCTGGCTTAAGTGTGGCTTCCTACTAGAGGTCAGAAACCCTTCCAACCTGTGTGCTGTCTGTTAGTTGACAGACGGTGTTGGGGACATAAGGATCTGATTGTCTAGAAGCGCTTATTACTAGTAATTTCTCCCTGGCTTAAATATGGTCCTCATAGGGGAGTCAAAAATCTTTCCAGCCTGTGTTCTGTCCAGAGTCCGGCAGGCAGTGCTGGGTTCATAAAGCTTTGATTACTCCTAGGACGCTTATAGCTAATAACTTTTATTAATACAGTTAAGACTACAAATCTTTGTATTTCTGTCTCCCTCCTCCCTTTAATGTGACACCTACTAAAAGGCTACTGATGATAGGACACTTACAAACAGATCTCCAAAGAAGCATTTGATAGGGTGCTGTGTGAGCAAATACAAAGGAATTGGAGCAGAGTGGATTTTATAGAAGACAGATGAGTAAGAAGCTGACTGAAGAGGATATGACAAAAGGGTTTTCTTTCAGAAATTTCAGGCCTGCAGAAGTTCAATAGTAGAATTCCTTAATATGTGGTATTACAACAGGTTAATGGAAAAGGAAAATACATGTTAATGAAATGGAGGCACAAGGCAAAAGGCATCATTAAGAGCAATTTTTTTAGGGTGCATCATTCTTTTATAAAACATAGGGCTTAAGAGCTCAATAAAACTTCATGGGGGCAGTATCTGTGACATAGGTACAAACACACATGAAAGCTCATGTTCCTAAGCACGTATATATCTAAACCTGCAAGAACTATACTCATCTTCTTGCCAAAACTGGCCATGCAGTAACTCATCACAGAGAATTGATCCAGACCAAAAATAAAGCCTGTAGAAAACATAGTAAAAGAAAAAAAATAACTTGTTTTCATCCAGAGCTGATCCCTGCAGCACTGTATTGCAGAGAGGTGCAGCAGTGCCTGATGAAGGGGATGGTCAGGAACACATGGGAGGAAGAATTGGGAAGGCTGGCAGGACAGGTTTATATTTTTATGCTGTCATGGGACTGCATGCTGATCTCTGAAGGAAGAGAAATGGATGAGCTTGAGCTCAGCATCAGGTTGATGCGGGTTCGCTGTTCTGAGACCTGACCAGTGCTGGATGCTGCACTCGGCCACACAGACTTGCCTGAGTGTTTGGGGCTATCAAGTGTTTCCGTGTTGAGCTCTGTATGTAGCCATGCCATTGCACACACAGTGATGTTGTCAGGATGCTGCTCAATAACCTGTGGCATACACATTTAAAATCACATCCAGCCAGACTTTGGCTGATATGTGATGGGCTGGCACAGGTGAAGACTGTACCTCAGCTGTATCTCAACAGGTTCTAGCTCATACAAAAGTTCAATGTCACTTCTGGATCATACTTGCTAAGGTCTGAATCTGTAGCAAAAGCTGCAGCTTCTCACATGGTCTAGACAAGGTGAATTGCTGCGACATATCTCTTTGAGGCAAGTTTCCTCACACTCCATTGCATTCCCATTGTCACACATTGTGGGAAAACTCTCCAGAAAAAGGCAGGATTTAAGAAGAATTGTTTCAAATCAAAGAAGTCAGTCAGAAAATTATGTCTCCCATGGTGTTACACAAATTCTTTCACTAATAAAATCTGTTCTGGAATCAAAATACAGAACATTCAGATAACCGAATGTTATGGGTTCACCTAGGTGGGCCTAGATTTGGGCTCTGGAGTTCGGACTAGGCCAAAGCTGTCAGCTGACTTGAGCTGGGCTGAGCTAACAGCTGACCTCTTCTAGCCAGTAATTTTGTATTCCATACCACATTATGACATCATCTCCAGGGAAGTAGGAACCAGTGTGGGAGTGGTTAAGGCAGTCGCTTCTCAGCCCTCCTCTTGGGAGGACGCACGATGCTGTCCCAGGGGGAATGGAGAGGGCCAGGCCCACCACTGGCTCACAGGGTACCTCAGGAAAGTAAAATGTGTTGTTCTGGGTCTCTCCTTTCTGCCTGAGTTTGTCTCCCTGGGGAATAAGCTTCTTCTTAAGTAATGTGTAGTTAAGACAGTAAAGTTTGTGTGTTCGTTAAGAAGTGAGGAATTTGTTGTGTGTTGCAGACTTGTGTGAGTGTATATTTGTACTCTCTTCTAATTGTCTCTTCCTTTCCATAGAAATATATGTAGTTTTAGTATAAATGTGGTTTGAAGTGGTTTTTTCTTTCCCCTCTCTTTTCCTCCCTTTCCCTGGTGTTAGGAGGGAGGCTTTTCTCTCTGTGCTTGGGAGGGGTTGGCAGTTGCTTATCTCAAACCAAGGCACCACAGGGTGCCTAATTATAGTTATTAGGAATAGGGCTTGTCTACTAGTTTCGTGTTTATTTCATTCCTGGTAATTTGCCTACAAATATGTTTTACTGTCCTCAGATTCAGCTTAACATTATCAAGCCCAAATTAATGGAATGAATCAACTAGTGAGCTGATGATTCAGATACCTCAGTGATGGGAGTTCAAGAGACATTTTCAATAAATAAGTAACAAAACAGGAAAAAAAAGCCCTATCTGAAAATACAAAGTGAAAACTCTGGGTTTAAATGTTCATTTTTGTTTATTACATAGTCTATCTGGGCTTGGTTTTGCTCTTTTCTGAAAAGCATAAATTATTTGAATTAACTAGGGGTTTTTTGTACTGTGCACTTGAGCTTCAATTCAGTTAGATCCAGCAATTCTGCATAGAATTTACAGGCATTAAAAAATGCAGTACAATTGTACTCTAGATTATTATTGTGCCACATTTTAACTAGCTAAGCCCAAAAGAGTTAAACAAGGTATATTGACTACTGCAAAAAGATATTCTACAATCTAACTCAACTCAAATATACTGGGGAAAAAAGTGTTAGACTGAATGTGAATTTTCCCTGGAAAATTCCATGGGTACAGTGTAGTAACTCCATGACTTTAATACTCTGCTTGATCTAAAATGCTTCCATTCAGCAAAGCTGGTTTATAGCAATGTGAATTATTAGAAATCACAATAATCAAATTTAATCTGCCCACAATTAGGGGAGTCTGCATGATTTCACTAGGTTTTGTGGTTTTATTTTTGTAGGAGTAGTAGTGCCTTTAGCCTTTATAAAAAGGACTTTTTATTCCCTTCAAAAGGCAAAACTGTTTGATAGCTGCAGCAAAAGAACCAAAACTACACAGATTACCACTTATGCTCTGTTACACTACCTCATAGCTGTATTATTGCCACATTCACCTTTCTTTCCCCCTTTCTCGAAAGGTATTTGTCATTTCACATGTATTCAAAAGAGTCCATTTGTAATAATCATTCTCTGAAGGAAGTTCTTCAGAAATGTATCTGTACTGCAATACCTCTTGAGAGCCATAGGCAGAGGTAAAAGGTACACTGTACTACATACACTGAATAACACATAAAAAAACACAGCCTTTTTCAGAAAGCTTCGAGTATTAGAGGAGAAAGGCAACAAATAGATACAAAGCAATTAACTTTTGTCTCCTTATTTAATAATGCAGAAATCAGGACAAAACCTCTAATCTCAACTATGCCCTTATAGCCAAAAGAAGTTATGGGCCCCTCCATAATTGTTCAAAGAGAGAAATCCAGAGGAGGTGACCTGCACTTGGAAGTCACTATGTTTTTTTCAAGGACTTCTGAAAGAGACTGGACTGGCTATGACTAGACAGCCAGTTTCTAGTGACTAGAATTCAGCATCTTGGTGCTGTTACAATTATCACTAGTTTCACTGCTGCATTTGTTTGTTCATAAACAGCCTTAATTCCAGCACATTCCCTCACTGTGACCTTTTGTCCCAATACATCTGTAAAATAGAAGTCTTTCTCTTCCTTATTACTTTATTGGCTAGCATTAAGTGATTTTTGTTTATCTAGATGGTGTATTGTGAGAAATAATTAATGTTTGTGTACTGCCTTGAAAGTGAGCTTAATTGGATCAAACGCTAGTTTTGAGAAAGATGCTTTTTGATGTTCTTATCTATTTTGCTCAGTGTTTAATTGGCTCTGTATTCATCTTTCTCCCACTCTTACCACTGCAAGTTCAAATCTCTGTTAACCTTTGATGTTTGGGTGGTTCCACTAAAAACTCAAAATAGTCACTCTTGATCTGACCCCATTCATCTCTTTCAGAGGTCTGAGAAGGAGAAGAAGAAGGAGATCAAGACAATTTTTCAGGTTACAGAAATGGTGTGACGGACATGTACTCTAGTGAAGTGGAATGAAAAAAAGTTTTGAAGGGCTATAGGGAATGGAAAACAGGTTCACCACTAAAGAAGGGAAGAGAGAAATCTCCATAGTTCTTGTCCCTGTGTTTTTGTTTCATGCCATGAGATATCCTTCACTGGGATGGGATTCCTATCTAATATGACGAGGAGGAAGTTCTTTTCATTTTTGAAGGAGTTTTTAATTCTAGTTTCCTAGTTGCTTCAGAGACATGAGGGGAAATGCAGGTAGAACAATTGCTCCAATGATGGATTTACAACCTGAAGGGACAGAAAAATGTAATGGCCAGCTCTCATTTGACTTGGATTCACCTTATTTCTCTGTAGAGGAGAATGTTTGACACTTGAAAATTATGAAAATAAACTGGACAAAACCACAGAAAAAGCTATGGTAATCTAGAAATACTTAAAAAAAAATCTGATATACAAGGTAACCCAAAAGTACTTGCATTTCTAATTCCAGAACCTTGAGATTTTGTGTCTGTACAAACAACTAAATTTTCTCTTAAATATTTCATGAAAATATCTGGTAATTTCAATTTACAAATGTTAACAATCTGCATCTGACAGTGATAGAATTACCTGAATTTGAGGCACTAGCTAGCTATTTTTCAAATGCCTGACCCCGTAAAAGATGAAAAACATATAAATGCTATCTCTCAGTTGACTCATGCTAAAACATTAACATTTTAGAAACTCATGCACAAATACACACACAAGAAAATTCCAAATAAAGTACGTAGAAGTAAAGAAAGGAAAGAAGAGATCCAGTCCTTATGAGTCTGGAAAGAATTTCTCTGACAAATAATAAGAAATACATCCAGATCTGAAGACATTTTCTTTGGACTATGTCTGTTTTTCGTACTACAATTTCTAAAATTCAGCTACTGCTTTAGAATGAATGGAGACTTTGTTCATATACTTTTTAATGTCAAGTAAATATTTGACCATATGAGCTTCATTTAGTCTTGAAAATTAAATGTCTCTTTTTAGTACCAAAAATTCAGTTTGACTGGAGGCAGTTTTTTATGATTATATTTTTGACTGGATATTGCAAGTAGTGCCATGAGGTTTAGCTGACCATCTGTACAGCTTGTATATTAAATAGTGATTCTCACAAACTTAGTGCAGCATTTATGGTCGGTTGCTTCCAAGATATTGATAAGCCAAAACTTCGTTCTCTCTAAGTCATTCCAACCTTAATTAATTTTCAGTACCTAGCACACTAGTAAAACTCACAACCTGTATAAGGACAAGTAAAACAGCAAAACTAGCAGACTACATGGTGGATTAGACTTTGTTCCCTTTTTCTTTTATAATCCAGAATAACTTGTTCGGAAATAATTTTTCTTTTTGAAGTAATTCTGGATATGCAATCACTAAAAGAATGGAGACAATTAAAACTTCTTTTGGCAGTATTATTTTCAGGTGAAGCTTCTAAATTAGAGAACAAATCCCAGTAGATTAGGTTTTAAGTGCAGGAAAGCAGAGATGTTGATTTCTACCTTTTATTAATTACTAAATGGACCAATGAAAAGAAGAAATGAAAATTATTTGCCACTGATTTTACTGGGTTTGCCTTTCCTAACAGTGATTTCTTGGATTAAATCACTGATAATTCCATTCAGACAAAGAAAAGAAGAGAAAAGTGGACGGGGAGAGTCTCAATTAATTTACAGAAAACCTTTCTTGTGCTTACCTATAAGATCTTACGTATGTGTCTTAGTGCTTACTGCATCCCAGGCATGCACAAATTTATCTTAGCCTTCTCACAGGACTTGCAAAGTCTCTTGTATAGGTTGATCATTCATCGCGTCAGCTGACTTTGCTCTTGTATTTTGTTGTTGTTATCCATATTTTTAGACCTTACCTTATTACTATGAAAATGCATCAAAAGACCTTAAAAAATCTCAGTGTTTTTTCTGTTTCAGAAAATGTACTTCAACATAAAAGAGTAAGAGTTAGTATAACCATTTTATCTTGCAACTGTAATGAGAAACAGCACCAAACATCATCCTAACTCGTTGTCTCTGCTCCTTTCTGCCCCTCCAATGTTCTATTGGTTCAAGTCAATAAATTTTTTATCTTAATTTTCTTTCAAGTTTTGATATAACTGTGGTCTGGATAAAACTGTTGGAACTATATCAAGCTATCATAAAGTTTCTGCTATTGATGTGGGAAATATAAGTGTTAGATGCCACAGACCAAACTTTTTTAAGCAGAACGGAAAAGGACAATACATCAGGACTGCCCTGCTAGTGAATAAACACCACAGTGCCCACAATAGCATACAGCTGTTTTCTTTGAAGAACTACATAATGATCTCTAAGTCCATCTCTACTTAAAAAGAGATATTTTATTGAGAATAATATATATATATATATTACACAGTGAATAAAATTCATAGTGTATATCATATTTATGTTCCACCTTGATGGTAATGAAACAGTGTTTTGTCCCAGGGTGCATCCTGGAGCAGCAGATATGACAAGGCTGTTGTGAAGCACATGACTTAATGTCTCCTGGGTGTAGCAGCAGTGTCTGGAGGTGAAGCACACAACTTAATGTCTCCTGGGTATAGCAGCGGTGTCTGGAGGTTCAGCATAGGTGTCTGCGCTTTGTCTTCACTTCTACTCATGGCTGTGAGCCCTGAGATGCAGCTGGTGATGGGATGAAAGCACCTGTGGTGCCTTAGTTGTGCAGCATTCCCTGCATACATGTCAAAACAGGTGGTATGATGCACTTTGAGAGCTGCCCTGAGTGATCTGCTCCCCAGGCTGTCTAGGAGGACTAGGGTGCAGTTTAGTATGCGATTTTCTCTGCTTTCTTGAAAGCTCCAGCCTTTACTTAATAGATGGAGTTCAACTGGGGCTTTAAATATTACAGCAGAACCAGCAAGCAGCATTAAATAATTTCCTGAGCTAGAAATAATAGCCAAAAACCTAATCTGAAGGGAGTGCAGCCAAATATCAAGTTGTAATTAGCAGAGGTCTACATGTTACTTTTTGAAACCCACTCTCTATGAGGATTTTAAAAGTACTCACCAAACGGAATGCATTCAAAGTGCACTTGGATGTGTCTTTTCTTTGTGTTTTCAATATATTCTGTGACCTACGCTCTTAACTAGAAGCATTTGATCTGTTTTTTCTTTTCTCCAAAATCAGCCAGACATTCTTACTGCAGAGAAAGGACTTGGGATTTCTATAATATTTGAAGTCCTTAAAAAGCATCACCAAACCCAACAGCCTGAGGACACCTTTCAGAATATATTCAGCTGCTGTTCAAGGACTTATGTGAATAGTGGATTTATCATTTAAAGTGACTGTTTCCTTGTAGTTCTTAACCAATTTTACTTTAAAATACAGGCCCAGTTCACCAGTGTCTGAAGATCAGCTATATCTACCTTGGCAAATAATTCAGCACCAAGGCAGCAGGCAGGTAGGTCAAAGAAGACACTACATCTACACTACAGGTGACTTAATGTGTTTACATCTGACCAGATGCAGTTTGATTTCCTAAAACAAAAACTCCCAGCTGCATACTGTTTGAAGACACTTAAAAGAACACTCACTAATTCAGATCCATATGTACATTTCAGGGCTAAGGGAACGTAGTAGAGAGTTCATTATGAAATGACTGGCATTCACTTGTCCACAAACCACTTGTTACTCTGGGCCTGTGCATGGGGACTTCAGATTGTTCAGGACTTTGCTGTAAAATGGCTTGATTATTCTAGATCAAAGAAGTGTCAAGGGTACAATCTTCAAGATTGGTTCATTGCAAATGTATTCATGGCCAGCTTATGTTTATCTCCAAATACTGCAGGAAATCTTGTAGAACAAAGTTACCAGAAGCATATCACATGAAGGTATAATACCTAGAGCAGCTGAAATTATTACATATAGTTTTATACAAGAAATACAGGAGTTTGAAAACATTTTCATAATATCTTTTAACAACAAGAAAGTCAAAACATTATTAATATTTGCCTTGAAGAAGGACTGGATTTCAAGAGAGGGAAAAGTCTAATTACATTCCAAAATGAGTTATGAGGAAGTAAAGTTATCATTGGCTTGGCTGTTTTGGAGTCCAAACATGTTCTGGAAAGTTGTATTTTTCCTATGGTAAGCCAAAGGACAGAAGGAAAAAATGGGAAAATGCATGATTTTTGAAAGTAGGACTCCTTTTATTCAAGTTTTTTAGCACAAATTGCTCTGGTTTGTTGGAAATTTACAATTTTACCAAGCGTGATACTGAACTGCCCGTGTGCTCAGCTGCAAAAAAGGGCATATAATATAATTTGTTAATGTATGAGTCATTTTGTTAACATTAGAAAGCAATACAGCCTTGAAGAGCAGGAGAAAATGATAAGACACAGGCAGGGGAAAGCATCATACATAATTTTGACAGAATAAGGAATTAATATAATTAGACTGCAAAACAAATGTAGGATCTGAAAGACAAGAAAAGAACATGTACTCTTAGGTGAACTCAGCTCCCAAAGGTTAGTGAGGTAGACCTGGACTTTTCATTTTAAAGTAATCTTAATTTGATCAGATTTTTCTACTAACTTTGACATTTCATTTATTTCATTGCCATGGTATACCCTTCATTCAATGAATACTTCATTCAATTTAAAACTTCATAGTTATTTTTTTCTCTCTTGATTTTAAATTCCCTCAGTATCTGGAGGGAGTTCGGGTCCAGGATTTGAATTCAAACTCATCATAGTCTATATAACGTGTCTGTCATGCTGAGGTACTCATGTCACATGCAGGCTTACTGCAGGATTTCCACCTAACAAATAGTTCATCTAAATATTTAAAGTAATTTGCATGTATAGTCAAACTGGAGAAACACTTCAGCTTTTTCATACATAGTTACTGTGTAAGTATATGTATTTATCACAGTATATGTCTTTACTAGTGTTTGTTTTTGTGTCTGAAAAGATCTCATTTCCACAAATAAATATTTTGCTGGAGAGCCCTAGTTATTGATCCATACAATAGCTGTATTAAGATGTTTGCTGGCGAGCTAATATCTATTTCATGATTAGGAGGAGGAAAGTTGCTAAACCACATCATTTCTGAGAACATTCACCCTTGTATGGAAGAGTCTGAAATGAGATTATTTGAACCTTTAAAAATGGACAATTATGGGACACAATTTCTGATACCTCATTAAGGAAGTTACTCAGATTGCACAAATGATAGCTTTTACAATACAGGCAAACTATCAAAAATATTGTCTCCACTAGGGATATGTGTATTGCATGTGTCTCCTTGACATTCTAATTTTTGCTCTGTTACCTTTGTTGCCTGATGATTGGAAGCAAAAAAATGACCATTTAACTGTTCCAATATTGAAAAATTATTCATTTTTTTAAAATTAGATTTTTTTTTAATTTATATTTGAAAAAATATATTTACCAAAAAATACTGCACAACATGGTTTCTTCAAACTTCTAGGAAATTTACAGAATGGCTTTCTGCCTTAAATTTGCTGTCGTGGCTGTCTTACAGAATTGATGTTACAGCAGATAACTTTTGGCCTATTTGAAATAAACATAAACAATATTGACTATGTGTTTAAAGTTAATCATCAGAACAGCATAATATTGAAAATTTTATTGTGTGGATGTTCAAGTAAACGATAGAGATTTATCTACAGTCAGGGATATCTCATGCTGAAATTTCAAAGATCTTCTATTCCTTTATTATCTCCTCACCATGGCATCAATATAACAGAAACAGCTTATGTTGCTCTGGTTTCTCGGGTACTATTAAGAGCAGGAAACTACACAGAGATTTATGTATGCATAAATAGCTGCTACATTTCAGATGCTTACATGTGTATATAAATATGCAATTATATGCAAATGTAAATATTTACAGAAATAAAGCAGAAGAAAGTGTTGTTATAGAATCAATACTGAAAAGAGACAAAAAAAAAGAAACAGTAATTATCTCTGAAGTTATTTTCTTTGGGATTTAATTTCACTGCTGTTCATACAGTTTTGATATACTTTGAATTCTATAAGAGATCTGATTTTGTGCAGCCAGCAAAAACACTAACTTGACTTTGAACATGTAAAAATTATTATGGTCATTTGGAAGGTATTTGAATTTCTAGGCATTTTCAAATTATTCTGTCTCCAAAAGCAGCTGTATAGTTGCTCTACTAGATTCACCTTTCTTATAGTTTTCTGGACTGGTAAATTTTTTGATACATTCTTTGATGTTGTCAAAGTAAAAGGCCTAAATAAAAGCAGTTATTTTAAAAGGCTGAATTATTTGTCCTTATTCAGTTGGTTTCTTTGAGACTTATACTTTTGATATCTCTTTCTATTGAGAATATTGTTAATTCCAACATATTTTCTAACTTCTGTCAAGGCCATGATGTTCTTTACATGCCTACTTTCCTAAACCAAGTAAAAATAAATTTCATCATGCTAATTGAAATCTGCTGATGAAGAACTTCTTAATGTCCAAAAAGCTAGGCAGGAGCAAGCCAGAAAGACCTAAATGTTTCAAAAATCATCAGTACAGTAGGAGTGCACCTGTGCTGGGAAAAACAAAATCAGACCAGAGTTCAGGCTCACACACCATCCCTTGGTCACTCACAAGGTTTAGTTACTAGCATTCTCACTTCTACAGTGCATGAGCCCTCTCCCAGGCAAATCCACCACTTCAGTTCCCTGTTTGTCCACAGTTCTGAAGACAACATGGACCACACTCTCCTTGATATGCAGGATAGGTGTGGACATCATATTTCAGGCAGATAAGATAGTTTAGCCTTATGGAGAAGAGCCAGGCCAGACCACTTTTCCTGAGAGTAGAGAATGGGCACTAGTCCAAGAGAGACATTTGTTTAGTATGTGCATACAGCCTTAGCTTCCCAGAATACCAAGTCAGTAAGAAGGTGGATCTCAAGATTAGCAGAAATACTTTGGATAAAACCAGTCTTCCAAAATAAAATTCCATATGCTTGCAAGAAAGATGGGTCCAATTCATTGCCAAGCAATCTTTGTGGGTCATGGTTATATAAAGCTCACATACATGGTCCATAGGAAGCATGCAGCAAGTCTCTTGCTGGACTAAATCCTGCTTCCTCCACTGAATCCTGTGGATGTATAGCAATATTTTCAGAGGCTGTATTGATTTCATTTGCTGTGTAAGACAATAACACCCATGTCAAGGTTATCTGCTTTCTACTCATGGCTTCTTTTCTGAACTATCAGTATGTTTTGTTTATTTCCTGTTTCTAAACAGTATTAAATTAACTCATAGGGATAATTTGTCTCTAAGTTATTAATAGCTTCCTATCAAGAATTCCTCAAATGTGATGAAGGTGACATGTTGTTTCTGAGACAAACTATTTTATGTGAATGTGCATGTGGCATATGCAATAACAGCAACAATAATATATATTACATATGTAATCTCATGGTCTTCCCTAGTAAATAGCATTAATGGAAACGAACTATGTACATACTTGGTTTTTTGCTCACTATTCTTTCTTATGATACTGTCAAATAATAGATGTACCACGCATAATTGCTGGAAAACAGAGTTCATTTGAAACGTTGTTAGGTATCATTATTTGAATTTCGGACTTCATTTTCTTCTCGCTTTTACCAGTTTAACTATTAATATCTTTTCTGTTGAATTATTTCTGTTTTGCACCAGGGATACTGCAAGGCAGCTAGTCATGTCAGTGGCTGACACGTGACTCTGCTGGTACCAGCAAATTACATGTGCATGCCAGGCACCACAGCCAGTTGATAGAGCTCCTTTTGTGGATTTTCCTAGTTTCCATAACAGAGTGATCACATGCAAAATACCCTCTGGGAAAAGCCCCTACAGCATCCTCTGCTTGGGCATCATGCCTGGGAATTATTAGGAAAAGTATTAGATTGTAAAATGGTTAGGTGCCAAAATCTCATCAGGGAACATTTCAGGTGCTTGGCAGTACAGCTGAATGTGTGCCCGGTGTCTGAGAATATTCCTGGGCATTATTTGATGTATTAATGCAGACAAAGACATGGCCTGTGGTTCTAATGGAAAATAGGAAATGTAACTGAATGCCTCTACTGAAAAATGTTAAATGGTGTTATAAATTTTGTCTGTATTGTCTCATCTTCTACTTCATAGAAGTTAACTATTCAGAACAGTTGACTGTACTAGACTCACTAAAATTTTTCCATATTTCCTACCTCCTAATCAGAAAGGAAAGTTTGTCTTAGAGACATTTGGAGTCTGCAAATCCCTTAATAAAAAAAATCCACCTTTCAGCTGCTGTTACTTTCCTGACTAGAAGAGCAATAAGAATATTTTTCTAGTACGCATCGGCTGCATTCAAAATAACCTTGGGCACATTTCTTAATATGTTTGCATTCAGATGTCATTTTAAGGACATAGACAGGTCTTTTTGTTAGGTCAGCAACTGAATTTACTGTTGTCTCTGTGAATCTTGGTTACATTATGTTCTCTTCCCTTGATGCTCAACTCTGAAAATGCATAATACATTATAAAAGATTTCCCAGGTTTCTTCTTGGATTGTGGCTTTTTTTATTCCTTTTCCTATCCTTTTCCAATTCATTTAATATTGAAAATACTCTAGATGACAGGAAACATAAGATGTAGATATTTCGTTATTATATCTTTTTTAAAAGTCCTTGAGAACTTTGGCCAGGATTTCCAGCTCTAACAAACGTTGCTTAGCCTGTCCATTAAAAAGTTCCCTCTTGTGCTTTCTTACCTTGAATGGCATCGGTCACACTTGAGTGTTGTAAATCATACCCAGTAAACTCTGTCATGTGATGGCATAAAAGCGCCTTAAAGACTTATGTCAGGCCAGCCACAACTTCCTTACTAATCTCATATAACTGCAGATATTTTTTCCCCTCTCTGGGTACAGCACATAGTCTGCTTATCTAGTAAAACCATAGCAACTGCAGAAGTGAGTCATAGAGTGGCCAGAAACATGAACAGGGTCACTAATGTCTGATAACCTTGGGCTCCTGACAAATCACTGTAGAATATCATATTGCCAAAGACCAGGAGAAAACACAAATTCCCTGAGTTTTCCTGATGGGCATGTATGTAATGCACATCATCCTTCATTATATGTCTTATACTGAGAGCTGTCTCACACTGCCTTACTGAAGTCAATGTTCTTCACTTAACAGTGAAGTACTGATGAAGTATAAAATCTGGATGAAAAAAGACTCTGGAAACAAAACTCACATCAACTATATTAGCTTCTTATAGCTTAACTTCAGTGAAGGCATTTTTAACTGGATGAGAAAAGATGAGAGGAGCAAAACATTGAGATGTCTTATGAATTATTGACAAAATATTAACAGAATTCACTTGACTTCTATATAAGTCTGGAATATGACTGCACTTTTTTTTTTTTTTCAAATATCACCCTGTAGCTGATACATAAACACCACTTAAAAAGAAACAATTTCTTAGGGGAAAAAAAAGGATTTAGTATTCCTTTTTTGAAGGGATTTAAATTATTGCTTTTTAAATGAATAATTTTAAAGAAATTATTTTTTACTTATTTAGAGAATATATACTAATTTCAAATTAATGTATATGTTATAACACTTAAATTATTGAATTATAAGTTGTTTTTTAAGACAAGATTCCCTTTTAACAAATGTGATTTTTAGGGAAACCACAACAGATACAAACGTCCACAAATAAGGAGGAAGTTTTCCTGCACATATGTTATAAATAAACTAAAGGATGGCCAATTACTAGTGCTTAGAAAGTGGCATTTGGAGAAAAAGAAATTTACTTCTCTAATAAGCCTATCTGAATGTATGAGGAAATGTGGGCAATTCAAAATTAGAAGACGAGATTACCCAGGTTGAGGACAAAGTGTGACGTTGTTAGGTTCAGGTTATTCATTTTGAAGTTTGTTGCCAGTCTACTGAAGTCAACAGAAACACTACACTTAAATTATGCAAGCAAAGACTTTTTTAGAATTAGCTTTTCTATAAGATGTTACTTTTGGTTTTCTGTACCTTGTTTAGATTAATAGTTATGAATTCATCTTTACTACTGGGCAACATTCTTCAGCTCAGAATTTAAAACTGCACCGAGACTTGTGTTTTGGTGAAGGCTGTGCAGATCTGGGGCTCTCATCTCTTGGCTGTCCAAACTGCCACTTTTTCAAAGTGACTTCTAGTTCTCTCTTGAGGCTCATACATGGTCTTTCTTCACAAAGAAACCCAAGAAAATGGTAGATAGCGCAGAGCTGAGGCCTACGTCTAGAAAGATGTTAACACTTGTAGGGTTAATATTATCCCAGACAACAGAAGTTGGAGTATCTCTCTAAAAGGCATTTAAATATACTCACTTCAATGACAGCTGATTATGCATTCAATCTTTTTTAACTGATGGTAACTTGTGTGCCTTCAGCTTTGTCAAGTACCTTTTACTAAACTCTCCTTCAAATAGGAAGAAGATTGCTGTTTTAAATCTAATGTGCCACCTATACTTTGAAATGAAAAGGCAGATGAATTTTCTTTGAATAGAAGTCATTGAATAAAATCTAGATCTTAAAGTGATGCGCATATATATATATATATATATATATATATATATATATATATATATGAAAAAAAAAAATTTTAATTTCTTTACTGAGTTGCATTATCTATCTAATTAATGGGGTGCTGGGATAACCAAATATCATTTGGACATATCTACTAGATCAAAGGAGGACAAAAGTATGTACATTCAAAATTTTGACTTTAACGCTGGCAAAACTCTTATATTTTATAAAATTCCTCCAAACTAAATACATAGAATCTTAGATTCACAGAATGGTTTGGCTTGGAAGAGCCTTTAAAGATTATCTAATTCCAAACTCCTGCCATGAATGGGGACACGTTCCACTAGATCAGGTTGTTGAAACCCCCATCCTGCCTGAACCCTTCCAGGGATGGGGCATTCACTTCTCAGGGCATTCACTGTGTCAGTGCCTCACCACCCTTACAGTGACGAATAGCTCATCTAAACCTACCCTCTTTCACTTTAAAGCCATTGCCCCTTGTCCTATCACTGCATGCCTTTGCAAAAAGTCCCTCCCCAGCTGTCTTGCAGGCCCTCTTTAGGTACTAAAAGGCTGATAAAATGTGTCCCCTAGAGCCTTCTCTTCTTCAGTCTGAACAGTCCCTACTCTCTCTGTCTTCAAATGAGAGGTGTTCTTCCCTTATCTACCAGTGCAGTACTCCAGTTTTAGAAGACCATCAAATTTTTCAGGTGCAAGTTGCCCCCAGTGAAGTCATGTTACTGTCACAAATCACCTCCTTACTTTCCATGTGCCTTAGTAATTCCACTCCTGTGAACAACAAGCTCTGCAGGTCAGGTACTTTTCTGCCTCTCTTTCTTGAAAAGACTGTGTGATGTCTCTGAACAATCTCGGTTTGTTTCACAAACACAACACAGCCCCTGTTTGTCTCTCAAACACAAAATACAGAGTTTGGAGAGGAGTTGTGTGCTGGTAGGAGTGATGGCTAGTTTGCTTTGCCATCAGTTCATTGGTTTGATGGCTGGATCACCGACTTGAGGTGACATCCACCTCACCGTGTCTGAGGGTATTCAGATGCATCCTCCCTAGGCACACAGCTCAGCTGCCTGACTTGCCCTCAGCAAGCTGGTGTAATTATCTTTTTTTATATTGTTCATAACTCAGCATTGCATCCCACAGGCATGGTAACCGAGTGCAGTAGGTGAAACCTTCTAAAAAAGTTAACTTTAAATAAAGGAAATCTCAGTGAGTAGTTTTTGTCCTAACGCTCATAACTCATGGAATAAGAAGAGATAGCCAGGCTGTTTTAAATGCCTATTAAACTGCTATTGTTATGTAATCAGTCTGGCTCCCTTATGTGTTTTAAAACAACAACAAAGCAAAAAAAAACATAAAAAACAAAAAACCACTTAGTAGTTTCTGCACGAATAAAGCTTTCAGAACAGAAGTCTAACTTCAGAGGCTACAACTCAGGCACTTGTAAAGCTCTGCCTCTACTTAGTATCAACAAACCTTCAGTTCCATAATCTTTTCATAAGTGACATATCTTAAAAAGAAATTAAAAGCCTAAATTACTAGAGGATACAAAAAAATTTTGAAAAGACAGACTAATTTTTCATGGAAATCCTAGTACATCAGTTTAAAAATGTGCCAAATGATGATGCCACATTATTTTCTCCTGGGGGGATCACTTAGAAATGCAAAAGATTTTCTCAGGACAAAATGTTAACAGTGAATCTCAGACCTCTAATCTGCATGGAGGTTTTCTCATTCATCATTAGCAGACCTGCCCCTTCTTCTGTAACTAAACCCTTATTTTGAGGGAGGAACTGGTCTGAGCAGAAACATTAATGCATACTATACAGAAAGTGTATAAAAAATAATACAGTGAAATGATACAAAGGTACCAAGGTGTTACCCTAGCAAGTTTTGTTTGTTGCTCATGTTTGCACTTGTTTAACTTCTGTCTCACAACTGTTGGGAGCTATTATTACTTTTGTGACTGCTTCACATTAAATCCAGCTCTCTAGTTAAAATATTAAATGAAGAATCTACCTTTTGAAAAAGTTCTATGCTAATTATACTCTGTTCCTCACAATTGCATTGCAGCACCCATAGTCTATATTTTCTGCATTTTCTTCAGAGCAGTAAAAATTGAAGACTTCTGTGGCTCATGGAGTGTCTACCCACTAGTCAAAGGGGATGTATTTATCGTCAATCTTTAAATGTAAAAGCTGTACTAATGTTAAAAAGTTTATCCTGAATATTCAGTATTTGGAATAAACTCTGACACATGAAAGTTTTTCCAAGGTTAAGACAATCGACCAAAGCAAATGTTGATACATTTTTTTCTCTAAATAGCCAAAATAATATAATGGAAATATTTTGAAAATTGATAAGCTTATTTTATGCATGAAGAGAAGAATCTTGCCATTCATTTATAACAATAAATCAGAACTTCATCAGAATGGCTTTTTTTTTTCAGTGACAGGGCTGAAGGTAATTAAAGAAAAGAAAAATGTCATTTCTTGGCATGTCCACTGCTGAGAGTTTGCCAAAACCACAGATACAAGCCCATGAATTTGTTTCCTTTTGAACAAAGAACACAGAAAAGATTAAATCATAAGAAAGAACAAGCCATTAATCACATATTTTGACTTATTCCTGTGGCAACCACCAATGTTTTAGCAGACAAAAACCTGTAGTCACAGTATTGCAGAGTGGATTTCGCAGCATCTAGGACTAGGTGAATTAATAGTATAACTTTCAGAGATTTGCTTTAAAAAACAGAAAGTTTTGCTCAATTTTATATGCAAGTTTCAGCTAAGGTTTTTATTCAAATTAGTGTCCACACAATATGGTTTTCATCAGAATTTGCAATATTTTGATTTCTTCCTTACATTGTCACTAAAATTGCTTTTGTCATGATGATTTCAAAGACCTTTACCTTTTGTCCAGCCATGCGTGTGAACTACTGCTGCTTTCAGATCTGTGCTGTAAAGCTTCAGGTTAGTCAACTCCAAAAACTTTGGAGGTAGGTTGAGGAGACTGTTTAGGATAAAGGGAGTGAAAATAAGCGCAGCCTCAGGGAAACTCCTTATTAGAATTTCTAAACTTGGGAGTGAACCATCCTCTGAAACATACCAGAGCAAGACCCAGAGGAGCAAACTAAGTAAGAGTGTGGATGATCAGATACATGGGGTTTGAGTCTTTCCCTGCTTCTTTTTGATTTGAAGAGATTGTATCCTTTGAGAAGTAGCAAAGCTGTCTGCCTCAGATTACTGTGCTATTCATCAATTTCTGAGAAAGAAGAAAAATTACAAAGGGTGCAGAAGAAATCCAAATTAAAAAAAAAATAAAAGGAGAGAAATGTCTTGTCATAAGGGCTTTCACCATGACCTGGGAAACTGAGTCACATTAGTTAGGAAAAGAAAGAAAAACATAACTGCACAGTCCTGTGCAAGGACGGCCTGTTCACTGAACTGGGAGAAACTATATTAGAATGAAGGCACTTCCTGAAAACAAATATGTAAAACAAACAAACAAAGCTTAGCATATCAACAGTATTAATTGCAAAGTGATTAGATCTGTAGGTGAAGACACTTAGTTTTATTTCCAACAGCAGCATTTCATATTTCCAATAGCATTCTGGTGAAATTTGATCATTATCAAAATTTTTATGAAGAACTTTGCCTTTTATTTATTCCACCATGCAAAATACCTTCATCTACAAAAACACCAACTTATTTAACAAATGGTTTTGTTATTTGTTTCTAATTTGAGTGGTGAAAACAAGCTCATCTTCTAAACTGGCAATATTTTGCTGGTTCAAAAAATTGTTTCATTACTGAGCATATGTCTTCCTAAACAAAAAGACATCTCAATGCCTAAATTTTTTTTTTATTTTTATGCAAAAAATTATATAAATCTGTTTAAATGTTTAAAATAAAAATATTTTAAACAACCACTAAATGTTAAAATATTAAGTTCTAAAATTGCTGAAGTAGTTTTTTGCCTACATGCGATAGACTCAAATATTATACCATATCTAAGAATACTGAACTGTACTAGTCATAGAAACTCTGCTTTTGACCTTTTCAGTGAGGTGAATAGCATATTGGTTTTTAAACTTTCTGGAGTGAACGCAGTCTAACTTAATAGGGTACTGTGGGAAAAGCAAGCCTGGAAGCAGTATAGATAAGCAACAACACAACAAAAGTCAGGGAGGCAATTGCTGGGCAATGGCATATTTCCAAGCCACAGGACTCAACTGTTCTGCTGGCCAGGAACAGGAAGACCAAAGAAATTCTCTGCAACTGAAAAGCTGCTCCTAGAAGAGGAGTCAGTCAGTGAATGGTCCCTGTGTGAGGGAAGAGAAGCTGATAAGGTGAGCGTCCCCACCAAATAAAGCTACTCAGGTGGACACACTTGAAGATTTTAAAATGCACTTATTTTGCTGAACTAATTGGTTACTCTGTAAGAAGTGGCTTCTTTAAATAGAGAGTTCTTTTATGATGGTAGACCATTATTACAGGAGAGAAGAGAGACAGAAAGAGTTCCCATTCAGCAATGTTCTGGACTTCCCACTTCCCCAAGAGGAGAAAGTTGGAATTATGGTCCCTTAAGGAGGTGGTACTTATCTTAGAAAAAGTGTAGATGGTTCCAGGTTATGTATGGGCTGTGATGGGGGTGTCACAGAGCAGACACTATTGGTAAATTCTATTTTCATCATAGATACTATCTCCCTCTTAATAAACATAAAGTAATAAATGGGAATTTATGTAGCCAAGCAAATCGTAACTTAACCCTGATTACCAACACCAAAAAATACTATTTCAAATAGAAAATATAAAATTGAATACTGAAAACTTCTCAAAGACCCCAAAACCTGCAAAGATGAAAGTACAAAATTAATAGATAAAATGCATTCTTCATGCCTTACTTGTTTTAAGTAGGGTGAGAACCAGCCTAAATCAAAACATAAGAGCACGTCTTATAGAACTCCAAGACACTGTCATCTGAAATTGGATGTGTTTGATTTTTTCCTTAACATATTCTTTAAAATAATTAATAAAACTGTCTTCTGACAGAAATTGTGCTCTAAAACAATTTTGAAAGTAATTTTTGTCCTGTTTGAATTAGAAGAGTAAGCCCCAAACAAGATACAGATTTTTTTTTTTTAATCTAACAAGCACCATTTTTGCTTCTTTTTCTGGTCACAAGCACACATTTATTCAGTATGAACAATGAACATAGTAAAATATATACACTGAGAAAACAGGATACAATGCTCAAAATTTCAAGGAACTTTGCCCCTGCTCTTACTGCCTTTCATGGATAGCAGAGTATATTGTCCTCTTTGCTTAGACAGGAGACCTATTTCAAACTTCCTCTTAGTGTGAAGGAAGTTTTAAAACATTTTCTGATGTCAGCTCTCTGTGAGTGCAATTTTTCATTTAGGAGGTCTAAAAAGATTAAAGCACAGACCATGCACAAAGGTTTATTTGACCTTCACCGTTTTATTAATTGTGCTTTGTTTACAGACTTGTTTGATGCTAGCTTGATTTTTTTTTTTCATTTTTCCAATGACTGAAATAAAGACATATAGATAAATACATGTATAAATTTCTGCAGAGAACAATGATCAGAAATTCTTTATCACGGTCTTTCCATTGTCTCCAACAACTGTTGGTTTGATAGCAGCTTCATCTTTTGGTTTAAAGCCTTGAAAAGCAGATCTCTATAGCTAAGGGAAATAATAATTTTTATTATTCCTAATATTTCAGTGTGATCTACAGAAGCTAGTAAGAACAATTTCACATATTAATGATACCGCATTAATAAATTATGGGGAAAATATATGGTTTGATCATTTTAAATGAACTTAATAATCATGCTGAAATGGGCATGTACCATCTGGCTCAACATATAAAGTCTGTGAGATATTGCTAACACTAAAAGTCCATTCACATAGAGACAAAGCTTATACATTTCTATATTAATGCATTTCCTGGCATAAGTGACTGTATTTTATGGCTCAATGATTTTTCTCTGAAGAAGCGTTCTCAGTGGCTATTGCATGTTTTGGAGAGTTATCACTGACTGAGTGCTTGCTGGGTCATTTGCAATGTTAATTACATGAACACTGTAGCTCTCTCCGTGATGGTTGGGAAGTTGTTGACAGGAAGCTCTTTTCCAGAGATGAAACACTGGTTCCCCACAGAACTTATTTTTCCTTCTACAGTGTATTCACTTAACTGAACACATCTAATGGGTTTTGATAATTGCACTAAAAAGGTTTCAAAACAAAATTTAAAAAAAAGGCAAAAATCTAACAGGACTTTATGGGCTTTTTGTTATTATTTTTTGGGTTTTAAGGTTTGTCTTTGAATCATAAAAATAACTTAGACATAAAAGCTTAATGAAGACAACAACAAAAAAGAAACAAAATGCTCTCAGGCTAACAAAACAAACAATTTTTCTCACCAGTATCAGGTTTAAGCTAGTGACAATACAGCAAAACAAAGACTTTATCAGCATGATCAACCTCTCTTGAACAGATGTTCAAAATGTTTTAATTGCAGTTAACTGGATTGTGATGAAGAGCTGGTCTAGTCAATACATCCAAGATCCCATTCCAGTCCTATTTTCTATGACCTCTAGAAACTGAAAACAAGCAAATATTTAACAAAGTTCTGCATGTTCTTGGCCAAAAAAAATTTTATTTTAGTCTGTTCTCTAGATGCTTCATATACTGCGTGGTTATGAAAAAAACCACTTTGACATCTGCACCATCCCATATTTTTCTCTTGAAGAAAAAAATCTCAGAAGTAGAGCCAGAAATCTTTTTCTCACCCACCTGAGACTTAATCCCATTTCTTCCTTTCCTGTTCACTTTTTAGACAGATCTGGTATTACTGGGTTATCAAATGCACTTCCACTGTCAGTGTCCATCTAGTTGAGTGGAAATGTAGAGCAGTACTCACCTTGACTAAGTACAAACTCTGTGCATCAGAACTTTTACCAAAGGGAACAGTCACTGTAACCTACAACTGTTTTATTCTGGGGGTAGATGGGTAGCTCAATGCTTTACAAAAAGTTAGATAGATGACATGTTTTATTCTAGTCATGACCTTGGCATCTTTCCTCACTCAAATTAAGAAAGGACCAATCCTTGGTTTTGATGTTTCACATAAATAATGACATAAAAGCTGCAATTTGTTCAGTAAACAAAACCAGTAAGTCACATTGTTAAAGCTGGGGTACAATAAACGATAAGCCACAGAAATCAGAGCAAACTGATGAGCATTTTGTAGGCAACTTAGCAAAGAGGATTTTATCAAAATATTGGAAGAACAGCTTTGTCCCTTCCACGGTGGCAAGGCAAACTTTTCAAATTTTAAATTAAAAAGGACTGTGTTTCTTTTCAGTCATGCTCTTTCAATGAGCTCTCTACACATAATCAGTTGTACAGCTGCAATGTCAGAGGATCCCTGCAAATGTAAATTTGCAGGAGAAAACTTTTCTTGTGGTCATCTTGGATGAAACTAGAAAGAGCAGAAGTTCTATTGTAGTGTCACCCGACAGTTCTTAGCTTTCATGAGCTGGATATCTGTCGGAGCATAATCCTTGCCTTTTCCAAGCATGCTGCTGGCTACTCCTACAGGATTTTTCAAAGGTAGGTGCTTAGAAATATGTGTTTTTCACAATTAGTATTACAGAAATGCCTGCCATATATGTGCCTGCATGCAACAGGTTTACAAGGTAACTGAGTGGAGTAAAAGGCATGATATTTATTCAATTACCCTATATGAAAGGTTAATTCTGTAAGAAAGGTGAGTTGGAGAATGGACCTCTAATATTATCAAAGACAGATATAATTGTAAAGCAAGTTAAATCAAATGCACAAAGTTACCGCCTCTGGTACAAATGGTACTTTCAAAATGGTGCAGTAGTGTTCTTTAGTTTAATAAGCAAACAAATATAACTTTTTCCTTGTCACTTTATCTTGGACTTTTGGCAGCCTTTACAACATCAAAGTTAAGTGTGTCATCTGTGCTCGTATGCATATTCTTGCACATTGTTGCGTATATACACATTGCACATGCATAGTACATTTGTGTTCAAGGGCTGGTGAAAGTCAGAAGTTCCAACCCCATATACTTTTTCACCTCTCAATGTTACTCTTTTTCATCACCTAAGAGTTCCTGTTGCTTCTTCCAGTGCACGTTTTCCCAGAGATTCAGAGACAATTTGCTTCAAATACAGCTTTATTTCTCCTCTGCGTACTTAACAGTTATTTGAGAACATTTCTCTCTAGTGGTATTATGCCATTACCAGCAAACTGATTCATACAGTGGGTTTATTAACTTTGTGCACTCTCTTTCCTCTTAAAACTACTTCAGTTTCTGATCTATTCACAAGCAAAAAGGGCTGTTTGTCATAGTTTTTCAAACATCAGGGAAATGTTGCTTTTAGTCCTCAAAATGAGAATAAATTAGTAAAAAATAATAATAAAAATGCTGGTTCAACTGTATAGTTCAATATAATAGAAAAGCTAGAAAATGAAACAGGACCCACCTCCTTACAGAAAATGTTAGAAAGGAAGTGGGTTTTCTTTTGATCTTTTACATAATTGGATGTTGAAAAAGTTCAGCAGAACCTGGTTTAATAAGTAAATGCTCTGTTATGGCAGAGATGATTGATTAAACAAGCAGAATTTACAGAAAATCTTTTTAATAAAAAACCCAAAAATCAATGGGTTGATGCTAATTATACTACGATTTTTAGATGTTTCACATCTAAATGAAATTTTTATTATCTCTTTTGTCTCTGAAAAAAGGTTGCAAATGCCTTAGTATTGGATAAAATATTCTCTAACTTTATTTATCTCAGCAGAAGTTCCTCCATGTTTCCTGAAATAATACCTTGGGACTTCTAGGTAAGCTGCAGTAGATACCTTTTCAGGCCTCTTAGCAAATTAGAGAGATCATGAGATCTTTCTTTCCGTCCAAAAAATAACAGTGGGAATGCAACAAAACTAACAGAACAGTTGATCATGTCTACATAACAGTAATATTAGCTCTGCCTGGCTTAGTATTATTCATCATCCAGAAAAGAATGTTTTAACCATTCAATTTATACTGCTTGGAATTTTTAAAATTTCTTCCAAGGGTTGATCCCGAGTTTACCAAAATCAATGATAGATTTATTCTTATGCTCAAGAGGATACTTTGTGTAGGTGTCTGCTATTAAACCTTATTAAACCCTAATTTCTCGCATGAATGCAAACATTTTCCTATTATTTGCTAATAATAGGAATATTAATATGAAATTAATCAATGTGAAGTCACCACTTATTTCTTAACATAACTGAGATTAATCTTTCGTGAGTTTTAAAAATCTTAACAAATTTTAGCACTGGTGAACATGCGCTTTAATATGGATTAAGTAGAGTTGACCGGGTTCTGAACACCTTCAGGCAAATACTCTGCTGCAATCAGTCTATTGGAATTACATGGTTGAAGAGTAGTCCTGTTCTTTCAGAATACAAGGAGAGCTTTTTCCCAACTCCTTTTCTCTGTATTGATTCTGTATAAGTCTCTGTGTAGAGCAGAATCCTATACTTTTGAAAAACTCACTATAAAAACTCACTACTCTGAATGAAAAATGTGTTGGGTTCCTCTGACAGGGAAGTAAATGAGTGGAGAGATACATCATATTCCAATCCCACCCCTTTCATGTTCTCCTAAAATTCTAATCCATAATAATAAAATAATAACTTCCCACATCTTGAGTGCAAAGAATTTAAAACATTGGAAAAGAAATCAATCATTAAAGCTTGCTTAGGAATTTGATTATGGTGTTTAAAATTCAGAGATAGTAGACATGTCCTTAGGACCTCTAAAGTCGATATATATGTTTTCCTCAAGCCTGTAATATATTTTTAAAATATACTCTTAAATGCCTAAATTCTATTCTCAGAAAAGCAGTTAGTGAACACCTACTCAAATTTGCAGCAATTCTGTTTCCTAGAAGGGTTTCTGCTTGTTTCCTTCCAGATACTGAAACTACGTGGTTTCTTACAGAAAGAAATGCATGAAAAAATGTGATAAAGCACTTAAAATGTTCTTAGCTTTGCTTAAGTTGACTCTTGTTCCTATTTTGGCAATAATTTTGCCAATCTCTTCACTTTTCTGATAGAATAAAAAAACCTCTCTGAAAAATCTAAGTTGTATAGTAGTAAAATGATAATTTTTAAAATTGTCAAGGAGAACTAAAATGTGTCAACCTTTTGTTTTTTCTTCTTTTTTAGAACCAGATTCGCTTGCCACTGTCTTCCTACAGTCTTCTTTATTATCTTCAGTCCAAGGATGTTTTTCAGAAGGATCAGAGGAACAGAGTATAGCTTTGCTACATACAAAACCTGGGTCACAAAGGTGGAGGCCTTGTCTACCTATGCAGCCCCAAGAATCAGGCAGAGTGTATCTGATTACTCCACAGTAGCAAATTATATTTAGAGCATTAGTAATTTGGCTTAGCTTATCTCTATGCTTTTCCCCTTTTTGTATTGTCATTTTTTAAATTATTATTTTGCTGGCAGTAGAAAAAGTGAGTATGCCTATGTTGTACAGTAAATGTAACAATCTGGCTAAAGAAGTTCTGTCAGTCCATGCTGGACTGAGAAAAACGGAGGTATGGTGTGCACTTAATTAAGCTGAAAAATAAGTTAACAGCTTGTTCAGAATCCAAGTGCTGAGAATTTTTCATTCTCAGCACAGAATACAACATGCCACTTGTAAAGGCAAGTAATTTTGTGTACTAACTTCATCCTTTATAATTTTAATGTGCACCAGAGATTTTAGACACTTTTAAAACCTCAAAGTCTGGAAGTCACATGTTTCTTAAGAAGTTAAGTCCTATGGGATTTGATTTTTCTATTTTGTACTGGCACTGGAGTGCTATCTGGTATAACAGAATGGTCTGAATGTGATAAGGGACTGCTGTTTATACTAGAGTTCTATGGAAATATTTTGAGACGTCTGGCTTTTTTCTCCACCTCAACTCTTTACCAGGTCAATGTAGTGACACTAGAAGCCACTTCCCATAGTCTCTTGATGATAACATTTCCTGCCCACGTTACCCCAATGGCACAAGTCTACATGTAACTGCGTAATGAAACAATTCTTGTGCCAGCACACATATTCTTGTACTGACTATGGAGGTGGAGAGGGAACTGGACCTGAAGGCTTCCAGAAGGAGGTCTTCTGCATTTAAATGTGGGTAAATAGGCTCTTCTGAAGACCTCTTGAAGCACTGATCCTTGACTGGCTTGCAATGGGGACTCTCCGGGAATTGCCTTCACAAATAGTATTTTACTAAGGAAGTCATATTCAGGCATTGGCTGGATGCCTACATGAGGCAGAATATATCTGATCTGTAATTCTCATTAAATTTAGATACCAGCTAATAAAACTCAGTATTCAGCAATAGAGACCTTTTCTGTTATTTATGTTAGTAGAAGCAGTAAGTGTTTTAACCACAAGTTTTGTTCTCTGTCCTTTCATCAAATCTAACTTACACTTTAGGAAAATCCTTGCAGAGAATTTTTAAGGCTCTGATCATCCCCCTTTTACAGAGAGGACACTGAGCAAAGAGCCTGCACTGATCAGCCCTTAGTGGCAAAATGACAGAAGCCAACAAAGTTATTTCTCTGTGCAGGGAAGATTGCATAATCCAAGTGTTAGAATTGGGATTTGCTCCTTAGAGAAGTTCTGCCTTTTCACTTTAGGTACAATTTTATTCTTCCATTTTGCGTGAAGATCTTTGTAAAAGGACATCTCACCTATTAATTATTTAAAGTCTTCTTGATTTACCTTTAGTGAAAGCACATAGCTCTTAAAAAATAAATTAACTCTTTATCATAGATTATAGTGAGGCCATCTTTATGGTAATTAATTTCAGAAAATGGCATTCACCTGGCATATACTATGACTATGCTTTAATTTTGAAGCAGGTCTGTGGAACTAACTAAAATGATTTAATAACATATGTTTTATTAAAGCTAAGTAGGCTATACTTGTTGCAATTATAATTATTCTTATTACATGAGTCTCAGATTCTTCTGTAACAGGGCCTTTTTCTGGTGGGAAATACTAATTTCAATTTCACATTAAATGTTCTTAAGACCATACTGATGTCAGAGTGATTTTTCTGTGTTTTTCAAATCAGAAAATCAATCTAAAAGGGTCATCTCTAGTTGACTGTTATGTGTACTTTTTAAACCTGCCTACATATTAATATATAGCAGCAATACATATAGCAGTTACCATTATTATGCTAGTTTTACAGAAAGCAGGCTAACTATATCTCATCTTGACACTGATAGCATAGGCCTATGATATTTTGCTGTTTCCATATTCTAAAATCCAAATCAAGCATCCCTTAAGACAAAGATATCCTTTGTTTCATTGATCTTGTTTCTTCCTAAAGCCTTCTCTGAAGTAGGTGTAATGGACTTTACCTCTTTCTCAGGATGTTATTCTCCACTAGCTGCAGGCAGTTTGTGCTGAGGCAGTTTGTGCTGAGGCAAAGGTGGTCATGGCCTAATTTCCATCTCCAAATTCTTTACCCTCTCAATAATTACTGCTCCTTATTCTTCTTACTAACTGACAACTGGCCAGCCTTGTAATTCTTGGCTTGCTCTCAGTGTAACTAGGTTACTGGTTACAAACACAAACATACACAAACACACACACACACACACAGAGTGAATTATATAGTTTTACTTTATATATGCACAAATGTAAAACCATATATAACATGCAAGTGAACATCAATATAAATGGACAATTATTTAGAAGCATGTATGCATATGCACATATGCTTACACAGCCATATGAATAAAGTTGGGATGGCATGGAAAATGTTCGGCAATGCTGAGACATGTATTCATCAAATGTAAACTATAGAGATAAATTATAAATGAAAATGAAAGTTAGAAAAGATAGAGATTGAGGCAAATCAATTTCACAAATTAAAGCAGTGTTTCAAGTGGGTTTGCTCAGGGTTTTCAACAGATACCTCTTTCCCAAAACATGTTTGCACACGCTGATAAGAAAAGCCAATGCCAACAGAGGGCTGTGCAAGTGACTTTTTATTAAACATATTTCAGACCTTATGTGTATTACTCCTCTTCCAAAGAAACTAAAAAAAGAAAATTGCTACTGGAATGATACTTCATTTCCAAAAAAAAAGATATGTAAAGACGTTTAAACAAACCAAGGCTCGGGTAGTGACTTCATTATGCCCATTATGATTTCCCAAAATCAACTATAAAGTCCATTACAGTAATTTATTAGAGTTTTTTTATAATACAAGTCTGAATCTTTTCAGAAGAAAGTTAAACTAGCTGCGTGTTTTTGGTTTTAGGCAAACAGAGTCCATTACTGCTGCTATGTTACATTTACTTATTACTAATTTTGCACAGTGAGACAAAAGAATAGCACTAGGCAGAAAGAAACAATGTTACCTATAATGGTATTTCTATTCTCTCCAGAGATGTGTATGTTCTTTGGAAAAACTGGTTTTTGAAATTCTTGGTACTCTGACACAACATACTCCAAACAAGAGTAAGAAGGGACTAGGACCAATAGCTGAACATATTCACAATGTGTGATAAAGAATGGAAATTGCAGATAATTCCTGTATAGATACAGCACTTTTTCATTCTTTCAAGAGCAGTGCTGATTTTTTTCCATCATGTGGTAGTAAATGGAAAATACTTATGTTTAACTATTCCTTATGCAATTGTTTTAATAATTTTTCATTGCTTTTGTTACAGAAACTACTATAATAAAGTAAAACCAACTGTGAGCTGCTACATATTGCAAACATTCTATTCTTATCTTACTATTTATGGTAATTTATCTTTCTGTTTGTTATATAGATCTGTTTGCTGAAGTCTCTAGTGAATTGAAATGGATGATTGCCTGAAAAGCACATAAGAAACAGAACATTTTGCACTGTGCTAAAAGACTGTTTATCAGCTGTTCACTGTCAGACAAAAAGGACATTTCCAGTAAGTACCAGGGAGGTCTGTCTTGGTGTGGTATTATTGGATAGTTTTGTTAATGACTTTGACCTCTCATTAGTAGTGATTTGTAAAATTTATGGATGGCTTCCCACCTCAAAAGTACTGGAAGGCAGGATGAAAATTGAAAAAGTCTGTGCTAAATTAGACAGATGGTTTGATATCAACAAGAATAAAGTAGTGCAGACAAAAGCCAATGCTTCATGTGAGAACAGAGAAATGGAATGCATAAAGTCAAATGGGGACTCATTGTCTCAGCAACATTACTGCAGTAATGAATCTAGGAACAATAATTGCCACAAATTGAGTAAGAGTCAGGAATATAATGCTGCTGTAAAAAGCAAAACCAGAAGCTACAGGAAAATATGCCAGTCCAGAATATATTAGCAGCCACATAAACTGTGAGAAGGTATCAATTCCATTTACACATACCTGAGTAGCAGAGAGGCTTTATGTAGAGTACTGTGTCCTCCTTTGGGCACTGTACTTTGGCAGACAGGTTCACATGTTGGAGAAGGGCAAGAACAAAAGAGATATCAGGTTAGACAGACATCAAAGGAGTGGAATCTAGAAAAAAAAATTAAAATGAGCTTGATTAAGTTTTGAAAAGATAAAGCTAAAGCAGTATATAACTATTCAAAATATGATTTAAAGAGGAGAAGGTGTTGCATTGTTCTCAATGTTCAGTGAATGTGAAACAAGAAATAGTTGTTGTAATTTACCTCTATTAATGTGCAGATTAGATATGTGGGAAACCTTAACCAGGAGATGATTTAGACATTACTTCAAGCAAGTAAGAGATACAAGAATAAGGAAGATTTTGAAAAATATAGGTTTGTGTTGTATGATGTAAGCTCAAGTGATCCTTTTATATGACTTCAAAGTAAGTGATTTCATGAGATCACCTCTGATGGTCCCTTTCCTCTGCAAAAGAAATTCAGAGGAAGAAGGTAATTTTGATGTCATGATGTTGCTGAAAAAAAAAAAGAAAAACGCTCCTAAACAAGGAAATTGACTTTCGGATCCCTTGAATGTTTAGATAAGGGGATTACAAGAGGAATCCAATAAGAAGAATAGATTTGCCGTTTGGTACAACCATGATAAGGTCTCTATAGATGAAATAATTAGATAATTTGGTAAGATGGGTGTATGTTTCCTGTATCAACTAAATTAAAAATGTCAATGAAAAGCCAAATAAATACTTCCTGAATTGGAGAGAGAGAAGTTGTGCTTGAGTAGTTCAACTCATTTGTCTCACTAAAAAGGGAACTTAAAGACAGCCCTATTACACAGCACATCCCATGAAAAAATATATGTGTGTGATATTTGCACAGGTTAATTCTCAGCACAGGACCTTGCTTCTAAAGGCTTTTTCTCCCATCTGTGTAGAAAGATAATATGCTCGTGGGATCGATCAGAGCAGAAGGCAAACTTCTGGTGCTCTGAATTGCTCCCCTGAGGGTCCTCTCTCTGCCTGGAGACTATCTCCCTGGGGTACACTGCCTACCATTCTGAATACCTCCATAATTTAGCAGCTGACAACTGAAAGCAAAAGACAGCATTTCAAACAATGACAGTGATTAAGCTTTGGGAGTTGTTGTAAGGGAAGCGGCATGTCTTCTGCTATTTTTAAAATAAAGCTAGGTGTCTCTCTGAAAGTTTTGCATTAGTCAAATAGAAGGCATGATATAATTAAACAAAAGTTACTGGTCTCACTGAAGGAATGAGTGTCCGAAATGAAAGGGATTGTGATTTAATAGGGTGATCTACTCGCTTAAATAGGAGGTAAACATTGTTTTATATGAGCAATAAGAAACATGTAATAGAGTCTAGTGCTCAAAAATAAAGTAACATGAGACTGCACCTTGATTTATATTTTTGTTTCTTTCTAGGCCTAAAGGAGGAAAAAATATATATTTGTTGACTAGCTAAATTATTTGTGGTCCTAAGTGGAACTATACTGTGGTCAAAAGCACTGCTGGAACAAGATGAGAATAGTCTATGCATGACAATTTATCTTTGTCTTCCTTTATTGAACTTTCTTGATTTGCATTTTCTTAATTTCTGTTCTTACACCTACTAAAGAATTAAAACTTTGTAAAAGATTCAATATTGTAACACTATGTACTATGACAGTCCAAAATTAGGGTTTTCAAACTTTTAGGGAAAAAAAAAAGGCACAGCAATCTATGAGTTATTCCCTACCTACCTTTCCCACTTTTCTGTTATAAAGTTTCTGCCCTGTCTTGGGGTTGTAAGGATAGCACAGCAGAAAGGGGTTTTCAACATGGACAATTTTTAGAAGCTGTATTTATCTGTAAGTTCTTTCTTATTAAGAAGTTTCACATTAAGTCACACAAAGACAGAGTGCATGTGCAAATATATCTATGGCAGAGGGAAAATTCATCTTGGATCATAATATTAACATATGGACACTGATTGCAGTCTTGCACCTGAAAGCTTGCTCTCTGCTACAAGATGAAACAGCTACAATCAGAGAGTGGGTTTAGATTAGATATTACAGAGAAATTCATTGCTGTGAGAGTGGTGAGAGATTGGAACAGGTTGCACAGAGCAGTTGCGGATGCCTGTGCTGGTTTAAAGGTGAACCAGCAGGAGGAACGAACCCAATATAAAAAAGATTATAAATCAGAGTTACAATTTAATAAAAATATTACAATAAATGCAATGATACAAAGAGAAATTTGTTTTAACCCACAAAACCCAGAAGTATAACCCACCACCCTGGGGCACAAACAGAATGGTGTTCATTAGCCCTTGTGCTGAGCCCCACGTGGCTCCCCTGAGTGCAAAGTAAAAAGAAGGGAAAGAAAAACCTGTTGGGGCAGATGACAGTCAGAGTCCTGTCAACGTTCTGGTCCTCCTCTGGATCTGACAAATGATACCAGAAGGCCCCAAACCCTAAGCATATATACCCTCAGGTTCAGGTGGGACCACCCAGTACCTCCCCCGTGGGGGAAGTTCCCCCTGGGGTGATCTAACTCTGCACGTCATGGGGTATTTTTTAAATTATTGCTGGCCCATTAGCAGACATGACACTTCAGGCTGGGTGTGAAGGTGCTAACAACTTCCTGGAGGGGAGTTATCACAGCTCATATCTCACAGGCTTCTTTAACACCCAGCTTACAACCTGAGGGATCAGGTGTGCCCTGGGCAGCTGCAGCAAATGGTCAATTGTTAACAGTTTATGAGTAATGACATAGAGGATTTAGAATACACAGTTTTGGTCACACTCACACAGTGATAAACTGGTCCCAGCTTGCTAAACTAGGACAATGCCCCATATCTGGAAGTGTTCAAGGCTGGGTTGGATGGGGCTTTGAACAACCTACTCTAGTGGAAGGTGTCCTGCCCATGGCAATCGGTTGAAACTAGATGATCTTTAAGGTCCCTTTCAACCCAAACCATTCTGGGAACTTATGAATACCACACAGTGTATTTTGTGGCATAGGAGAGCTTCATATTATTCTGGGCAATGGAGTTGAAAAGAGGCTTTCTTTCTTAAATCAAATTGACAGTACTTGTGAGAGGACTGTGTTGGAGACAGTGCTAGAAATATTAATCTTGTGAATGGATAAGGAAATGGGGGAAAACTGATTAATCAGTTGTCAGTAAAATTTATGTTCTGTAAAAGAAAATTCAGTGTCCAGAATTTCTTCCTTGGTTGGAAATTCAAGTAAGGGGAAAAGTAATCCTAATACACTGAAATATAATGAAAATATAGCAAAATTTAAAATTCCAATTGAATTCCAGTGGATTTTTGTGAAAATATATATAGTTTTGAACTATAAGGGGCATGCTTTCTTTACTGATATTATATTGTTCCATGTGATAATTAAAAGAAGGTACTCAAACTATATTTGGTTTCTTCGAATCTGCATAAAGATATACACAAAACCCCGACTTGTCAGAAAAAAGTGGGTAGACTGAGGAATGCAGCGAGCACTCACAACTCATAACCTGTAGAAGTTGGAGTTATTAACCAATTCTCAAAATTAAGATACGTATTGAGATACCTGACTGGAATCCAAAAACTTGAAAACATTGATGTGAATTCAAATGTTCTTTATATCCTAAGCAGAAATTGCTTTTATGTCATATAAGAACTATTATTTTATGCAAAACCTTGTGTCCTTTTTTTGCCAACACTTTCTGAAAAGTTCTGAGATTCCCACCATCGCCTAAAGAAAGTGTGGCCTAAATAATGGATTTAATAATGAAGTGATTATTCCATGAATAGTGACTGAGACAGCCAGTTTCTATATTCTAGATAATCATCTTAAAAAGATATCACAAGATCTTTGTTGTTGGGGGGTTTTTGTTTGTTTTTTGTTTGTTTGTTTTGGGGGGTTTTCTGTGTGGTTTTTTTTTTTTTAATAAATGCAAGTCCTTGTACTATATTTAGACCACTCAGTGTAAGTAAATCTTAGTGGCGTGAGAAAGTTACTGCTGCACATTCCAGAGTGACAGGATGCACTGGGATCCAATAAACTCACGAAACACGAATGTGGCACAGTGAATGAGATTCATCCCACATCCTCTTAGTAAGCTACATGGAGATGTCATCACTTAGGCACCCATGGGTGCTTTTTTAGTCATCATCCAGAAATACTCAAGTACATGTGACCTTTTTGAGGCCTGTTTCAGACTGTGATGAATAGTGCAAACAAAGTAAGACAAAAATGTGGCTTCAAAGAAAAGTGAGTCTGAAGGAATAGCAAGCAGACCTCCATTTTGCTTTGTACTTGAGGACAATTAATGTTTTAGTTCATTTTTTTCCACAGATTGGGCTTTCTATTTATGCCTTCAGCATCATTTCTCTGAGGAGCTGACAGTTCTTTCTTAAGCCCTTTACCCCTTGTTTCCTGTAACTTTTATTTAACACTTCTCAGTTTACTGAAGGCATCTATTTTGATATCCCTGGGTCAGCTCGGCTTGCAGAATTCCCTTTCATTTGTCTTCTCAGGAATAATTTCAACAGCATCATTAGTGTCAATATGAATAAATAGTCTTTGATAATTTGGCAAATGGGGCTTGGCAGTGAACCCTCCCCAAGGGTGGTGACAGATCTGGTTGGCAAAGGGGTTTCTCTATTCCTTTCAGAAGTGAGTCACTTCATTTCCTGCTAAGAGCTCTGGCTCTGATCTCATAATGTTTAGGGCACATGGCTTTTCGTGCTTTGCCACAGGTAGCAGTTATTCCTTGGACCTTCAGCTGTCTGTGGCCACCGCTGTAAGCCTCCCTTCCCCAGGGCTGCACTGCCATGCACCAAGGAAACAAGGTCCAGTTCTGATACAGCACAACTACAAAAATTTGAGCCCTCTGGCTCTGAATGGGCAGTAACAGTCTCTGGGTGGAAGAAAAGGAAAATTTCAGACAGATAGTTTCATTTAGAGGTTGTTAGTAGCTAAAGGATTCAAGAGGGAAAACATCAGCATGGAAAACAAAAAACCTTAAAGAAGAAATCAGGGTCAGACTAGGAATGTACACCGCAAGTTGTTGGTGCCAAGTCCTCTTAAATTTAGGCAGAGTTTTGTTTTCCACATGGATATGTACTCCACAGTTGAGGGCCAAGTCAAATCTAGCTGAGAACACTTCTAGAAGAGGGGTGTTTATGCTACTGATTTTTTCAATTCTTCATAAAATACATTCCACAAATCCCTTTGGGGAAATTCCCTGTTTCTGCCCCTCATGTTTACTGGTTAGCTTACAGGTAAGTTCCCCTTTAGTCTTTGCCAAGTAGTTCACTCTTTAGGCTGTGGTAACTAATGAAAAGAAGACAACCTATTCCAAAGGAATGAATGTTTGACACCACTCTCAGTTGTAAATTTACATAATTTTGTCGTTGTTGCAATTATGATTAATAATCCTGTTATTGTTCTTGTTATATTACCCTGCTTCCAACATATCCTTAAATGGAAAGAAAAAAATGAAAACACAGAAGGTAAGTAATGGAAATGTCAAGTTCTTTTCCAATGACAGAGAATTAAAAGGGAAGAGTTTTTTAAGGGTCAGAATAAGTTGCATGTTCTGAAGAAATATTATGATGTTTGTAGTTTTCAAAGTTTTTACCATCAGTCATTCTAAATATGGCACATTTGGGTTTAGCTCATGCAAGCATAAATTGAGAAAAAATTCATAAAAGTTAATGAAAATGCATAACTAAAAAATACCCCACGTCTGAGACATTTCAGTCAGAATCTAACCACCAAATCATCTCTATTTCAGCAGAGATAAGATTAGAGAAGAAACTTACCAAATTATATCATCAATACCCTCTTCTGTTGCAGCTGAAGTCTGTGATTAAACAAACACCAGGTAAACAGAGATTTTACACTCTGAAATTATTACTTTTCCCTGCCAAAGGTATTTTATTAATAGATTTTGTGTTCTTTGCTGTCAGGAACAGTCATTCTCCTAAACTGTCATCTTGAGAACTATAAATTCATTGTAGCCTAATTTTCTAATACAAAGCTTAAAGTTGACCTTGTATCTTACTGAAAAATATTCCATCAAGAATATGTATTCACTTGTTGTTTTCTCCATCTGAGAAACCAGAATGTCTTTTTATTTTCTCTGATGAGAAGTCAGTGTATGTGTGCCTGGTATGGAGGCAGGAGAATGAGTCCCGGTATCCTCTGTCAGTTCATCTGCTCTTCATGGGACTTCATGGAATTCTTCATGAAATGAATTAAAGACTACTGGCAAAAGACAGGAGTGTGATCAGCTGTGGACTAGCTCTTGGTATGACTAACTTCCACAAAGACTAGAAGAAAATATGCTTGAGAGTGGCTACTACTTATTGTGCCAGATGTTTATGCTCCTGACACAGTTCCTAGAGCATAAAATTGCTGAACAATGAGTGCAAATACAACAACTTTTAGGGTCCTTTCACTTTAACAGAATTGGTGTAATTTGTACAGATAAGATCCAGTCTCCTTGAGAGTCCATCTGCCTTTGGTATTCAGAGGAAATCAAGTTTATGTGCTTTTAACATCTAGTAACTTTGATGTTTGTATCCTATCTACTGAGTTATAGAAGTAGTTTTGCTAATGATTGTTAAATAAATAAATATGCTCCTCACAGTCAAGATATACTAAGGTTATGACAATTATGTGCAAGTCATACTCAAAAATCTATATTGAAAGAAAGAACAAAAATTGAATTTTCCAGAGTATGAGTTTGTAATGAATACAGCCCTTACAGAATTTCCATGCTTGCTACTTGAAAACAGGAAAGAAGCTCTGACTGAGGAACTGTGTCCTTCATATGCATGTAGTTCTAATGAATTAACTATGTACATCTATTATACACTTAGTATGCAGTAAAGTCATCTGCTTGAATATTTTGCTTCCATTTTCTGTCAAAGCTGGAGCCAATTTAAAGGCTAATGCTGACAAGACCTGACAGGATAATGAGAACAGCAGTGAGTATTTGAAAATGTCACCACAAACTAGTTTAATATAAAGATTATCAAGAAATGCCATCTCTTTAAAATGAGCAAAATCAAAGAGGCCTTGATGCAGTGCATACAGGATAATATCAGCGGATTGAAAATATCCACCAATACGGTGGAGAGGTTTCTGCTTCCAGGAGCAAGGCTAGGAAAGCGGCCAGAGGAGCTCCCTAGGATCAGGCCCCTTAGAAGCGAGGTCGGCTCCTCCCGCCCCCGGCCCGGCGACCGTCCCGAACGGAACAAGCCTGCACTTGCCAGGAGTCCACGAGGAAAAGCCAAGTTTAATGCCATGCGCTAGCTTATAAGGAGAGCATGGGAATTCCCCGGATGTAGGCGGGGAAGAGGGGCGGAGACTGGGCGGAGTAACGCACTTCATTGGGTGCATGCAAACGAAGGGAAGGAGGGAGGGGAGGAGCGGCAAAAGGACCAATGGGAGAATGAGATGGGCGGGGAAAGTCTACCGTAGGGCTTCCGGCACTCCGAGGCAGGGACAGCTCCCACCCGGGCTCCAGCAGCGCCTCGTGGGTGGCCCCGCCGGCAACTGCCCCCATGGCCAGGTTGGGCCAGGACAGGGGGCTGTGACCCGGAGGGTTTTGTGGGAAGAGGAAACTTGGATAAGGAACGACCAAGGGAAAAATAACCAGGGTAGCCACATTAAGGGTATAACATTTAGACTGGGGAAGCATCAATATAGGGTGTGAGCTTATTAAAGTCCTTATAAATCTCTCGCAGAGCTTCCATATTCGGGGAGCCGGGTTCCTGGACTTCGGCGTCGTCATCTATCCATCTCTTGTAGTATTTTTGCCACTGTATAAACCCCGGGTCTCCTCTGACAGGATAACAAATTTTTTTCTTTTAAAGTTATAAGTATTTCTGTTAAATGAATAAATGGCCTTTATAAACTGGCCTTTATAAACTGAAAATTTATAAAGCAGTTGTGCAAGATAAATACAGAGGATTGAATAAGAAAAAACCAGGCTAGTTAAAAAGAAAGAAAGAAAGATATTCCCCTTTCTATTTTTTAATTCATCAGGAAATCTTGTTAAACCATTTGTTGTGATAATTTTGACATAGTCTTATAAGAAAAAGAAGGATGACTCTAAAATGTTAAATTTTTATAAGTATTATGATTGGCATAACAGCAAATTAAGAGAGGCAGGAGAGACTTTTAGGTTCAATTATTCTCAGAAAGGCAATAATATTATGTTTAAGTTATGTGTTTCTAGGAAATTCTATAGTTACATATTTAACTAGTTAAAATGGGAAAATAGTAAGCTGCATTTTAGGATTTACACTGCCTAATGAAACAGCTGGTTCCTTAGATATGTTTTAGCAGCAGACTACATTTGATAATTGCTCCACTGCAACAAAAACGAAAAATACATCCTGTGCCACATTTCTATAATAGAAATGGTATTTAAAACCAGAGAAAAGTTGAAGAAGAAAAAATACAAAAGAAATAATAAAAATTGTGCATAAAATTGTGTATAAATAATCTGAAAAAAATAGGATAATTTTATCTAATGATAGCCCACATAGATATTGAGGGAATGAATTTAATGAAGATGTCTTTGGTGATTTTTGCTGAAGAAGTTTTCAACTGCAGAACTTTTCGGAAAAATGTACTGAAGCTGAGTCTTGATCATGAGGATCACAACAAAGTGTAGGCCCAGTGGCTGGAAATAGAACTGCGATAGGTTCAAAATGGAAATAAGAGCCCTGTGCATAATTAGCATCTGGTAACATTTATTCAGAGATGCAGTACATTAGCACAAGAAATCATTAGATTGACATGGTTTAGGTTTTTAAAAAGAAGAGTTTTCATTCAATAAAAACTCACTGTATTCATTGACAGAAAAGTTTTAAATTTACAATTTTATGACAGAAAATCAGTTTAGTTTATTGTGTTGGGTCTTCTGGATCTTATGATCCAGATGAAGACCAACCACAGAAACATACTTTCTATGAAATCAGTGGACTCATAATTTTGACCAGATTAAGACAGGTATTTTCATTCATCTTCAGCCACAGAGACTACTTATGCAGTGCTTTTAATACATTTCATCTTTTTGTAATAAGAACTTGGAAAAAACAAGGAAATCATCAGCATTTGATCAGCTCACCCCACAATGCTGACTTTTGGATATCACTGTGTAAGATTACAGAATAAACAGGAAGATTTTTCTTGCAAGTAACTACACCATGAATTTATCATACTATAAGAAACCCTATGTGACAAGTGTTATTCATAAGCAAACAATGAATTAATAATGTATGGTGTTCTTGGCAATTGCTTAAGAATTATTCTGTACTAAAATTAAATCCAGTATTTTTTAAAACTTATGGCAGCTTTTGTGAGAAGTTAACTTACGTAAATGAGTGTTCATGCCGGTTTTCCTAATTATTTTTGTCTCTAAGAAATAATGGGCATGCAAATTTTGTATCAATTTTGTTCAGGTAGTTATTTTTTTAATGTGATACATTTAAAATGGCACAGTCCTGTACACACAAAAATGTCCCATGTATATAAATACAGTTTAAAGCTGACTGTACAGTTTAGTATTGTCTGACTTCAGGAGTTCTTGTCTCAGCTTGCTCAGGGGATCCCTTCACTGTTGTTTGTTGCAAGCTTTGAGAATCGAATCCCCAAAACCCCTGTTCAACATACAGGCCACCACCCCCAGTAAGATATACCACTGTTACAGACCAGCTTTAAAACTGGAATTTTCAAGGATATGAGCCCCTAACTGTGAGCTTCAGGGAGTCACCTTCTTCGTGTGCAAAATCCACATTTTTTCTGTTGGAATTATAGAATCATAGAAGGAATGATTTGTATTGGAAGGGACTTTAGAGATCATCTAGTTCCAACTCCTCTGCCATTGGCAGGGACACCTTCCACCAGACCAGGCTGTTTGAAGCCCTATCCAACCTGGCCTTGAACACTTCCAAGGATGGGACATCCACAAGTAATCTGGACAGCCAATGCCAGTGTCTTAACTACCCTCACAGTAAAGAATTCCTTCGTAATATCTAAGTTAAACCTAACTCTTTTTCAGTTTAAAGCCATTACCCCATGACCTATCACTACATGCCCTTAATAAAAGTCTCTCTCCATCTCTCTTCAAGCCACTTCAAGTACTGAAAGTCTGTTATAAGGTCTCCCTGGAGCCTTCTCTTCTGCAGGGTGAACCATCCTACCCCTCTCAGTCTATTTCAATAGTAGAGATGTTCCAGCCACTGGTCATCTTCATGGCCCTTCTCAACTCCTGTTCCAGCAGACCTATGTCCTTCTTATGCTGTGGACCCCAGAGCTGGGCACAGTACTCCAGACTGGAGTAGAAGTGCAGAATCATTTTCCTTGACCTGCAGATCACACTTTTTTTTTGTTTCAGGCAAGGCCTTTAATTTCAAATTACAAATGGAAAAGGAGAAAATAGTGGCCAGTATCTACTCATAAGAGTGATGGTCTTCTCCTCAAGAGAGAATCAGTCTGATTCCTGGCCTGCTGAATCCCAGGCACTACCTTTTTGAACATCAGTCTGCTGAGCTGAGAGAATATATTATTATACGGATAGTGGGAACAGCAATGGTATGAGAAATTTTGTCAAAAGAGATAGTGCAGGGAACCTTGGGCACATTTTAGTGTGTGTTTATGGTATTTCTGACTGTAATTGGTTGTCCATGTATGGAGATGGAAAAAGATTGTGTGAACTGAATTTATCAACAACTGACTTGGAAAAAAAAGATTGAAAATATGTTATGCTTTTAAATCCAGTGAGATATAAAGATGTATTACCTTCCTTTTTGTTACATTTCACTATGACTGTCATCTATATAACTTTTCAGTACCCAAGTGGTCTAACCTGTATTTTGGATAAAATGATCACTTATACAGAAATAAATTGGTCATATATATAAGCATATAATTTGTGGGTTTCTCTGTATTTTGAAACATACTTATACTGTAACTTATGCATTTAGACTTCTCTTCTTTGCTGGAGTCCTGCAATTGATTGAATTATATTGTTTGCAGATACAGTTATTGGAAAATAAAATAATTTATTTTCTTGTAAAAAAAGAAAGAACCAGAACATTTGTGAGCAAAATTTTTCTTAATATAAATATTCCATTATTCTGCCAAGGAGAAAAACATGAAAGTACTTAATCATGACTGGATACTGGGCTTCACTGAGCCCTAACCCTGAGCTTCACTGAGCATGTATATTCATGGTGAAGGCATTAAATGTGAACATACTAATTATTGACAAAGAGAAGCATCAACGGTATCAGTATCTCATTGCTCCTGTTAAATCTTTATTTAGAAAATTCAAGGAAAGTGCAGTTTGCCATTGTAGATATGTCTCAAAGATCAGAGATTTCACTGAAATTGCCAAAATTCAATGAAATTTAAAGATTAAAGAACAAATTGAAAGTGTCCAAGTCAATGGTACATTCTTAACTGTTTTGACTGTCCTACTCAGTTACACTTTCCTGGATGATATCATCCCAGAGGCCTCTCTGATACTGCATTTTTTTCCTTTTTTTTTTTTTCCAAATGGCTGAAATCACAATGCTGAGCTGAAAAACTCCAAAACATTAATGAATAATACAGAAGATGGCTGTGCAGAAACTAAGGCTCAGCACTTGTCATCAGTGAAGACAAATCACTTAGCTACACTTTTTACCCTGAAGATTGTGACTGTGATGAATGTAGAAATATGTTTTCCATCATTCAAACCCTGTTCTTTTGTTTCATATGCACTATGCTGATTATAGGAACTGGATATCTGTGAAGAGAGGAAAAACTGCAAGTCTTTTAACAATTGCTCTGATTTGCAGGTTGAAAAGAATGCAGTGTTTCCAAAAGTGGTTCCTTTAAATGCACAGTTGTGTGCATCTCTGTCCTTTAAACATCCTCCCATATCGCCACTAGGACATGGCTTTTTGAGACAATTAACTATTTATTAGGCATGTGTAGCCAGTCCTGCTTTGTTTGTGCAGTATGTACAGCATGCCTGTATTTGTGTCTAGTAAATCAGACCTACAGCTCACATCTACCCCTGTCTGCCTTAGTTCTGCTGGTAGCCCTTCCCTGTAGGCATGACAATTGCCTGTACATGTTAGTGGCTTGAAGACTACTGCTGCTCCTTAAATTGTAGGAGCTCCTAAAGCTGCCAGATTTTGAGCATGTCAGCATGGTCTACTTTCTGAGTATGAATTATGCGCCAAGCAGAAAGCAGGGAGAGGAAAAGAAAGAAACTATATATATTCATCTATCCTGGATCTCAGCAGTGCTTGGTGGGAGAGAGAAAGGGCTTGTTTATTAATGTAGCAATTAGGCAAGAGCCACCGCACAGTAAACAGTTACTCTCCAAGCTGGAAAAAGTCCTCTGCCTAGACTTGCCAGTTCTGGCAAAGAACAGGCTTTTCATCCGGAAGAGATTGTGTTTAGCTGACCTCTGCAACTGTAAAATGCCTATAAAAGGAAAAACATTTTATATTTCTACAAGTGCTTGTGTGTAGAATAGCTTTCTGTCTGTGGTAAAGGAAACAGGCACAGCATTCTGGAGGGGATGAAAAGGAGGGGGGAAATGAGTTGTTTTGTTACAGCTGTCATCTGAAGCAAGATATTTCACTCTAAGGAACTCCCTCTTGATATCAGTTATGGTTATTAAACTCATTTTGCAGGGCCTCCTCCATTCAGGCTGCAAGAGACCACAGCAGCAGAGAGAGAAACTGCTTGTTCAGAAAAGGAGTGATATTTTTTGTTTATCGATGTTTGAAATGCATCATCATATCTACATTGTATTCTAAATAGAGTAGAGAAATATTTTAAGGCCTGTGTCATGAAATACCATGATGTAAGTGCACAACACACATGTTTAGATCAGTCATTCTTAATGCTTGTGTTTCCTAATGCCTAGTGAGGGATGCTGACAGAAAGAAGAATTATTGTCCCCAAAGAGCCATTGGGGTCAAATAACAGACAGCCCAGACCTTCAGAGCACTAAGGGATAACATTTCAAGAAAAAAAAAACCAAAGTGAGACCAAACTCAATTATATTTGTATGTCCCAAAAAAAGGTATTTTCCTATCCAGTTCCTGTCATGTGCTGTCTGGATTTTAGCTTCATTGATTGCTTTGAGATATACGGTTTGCAGGGAAAGAATACTAGAAATACATGCTGATTCCAGAGGAGAGGATTTCAGACACCAATCATGCCTTATGAGATGCTCAGCTGTCAGCAGCTTGGCTTGTCAGAGTGGGAGCAGCTTGATGTGACTGCCTGCTGGCTCTCAGAGGAGGCTCTTCACTTCCAGGAGAATGGGAGTGGCTGATGGATGTTTAGCTGATCATTAGTCACTCTGTGAAGGAATATCTAAGGCTGTGCACTAAACAGACTAGAAGCGTGCAGAATCACATTCCCACAAAGCAAAAATGGCCAGCAGAAATGCTGTCTCCAATGCATAGCTCTTTTCCCTAATCATTGCTTTCTAAGGATAATGATGTTTATTTGTAATGATATTTTGACTGTTGCCCACATATAGCCCATATATGTGGAACTTTAGGACTTGCTATGAAAAAAACAAACCATTTTTAGTAAGACTTACAAGGAAAATGGAGAGAATGTGTTTTTTCACAGTTGAAATGTAATTACTGTACAATCCAGCTTCTGGAGAAGTTAGTTGAATAAAATCATAGATTTTGGATAATGCTCTGGAATTATGAAGTTATTTGCAAACAGATTCACGGTGAGGCCACCCTAGTGCAGAGTAGAGTGGGGACAACCCCCTCCCTCAACCCCCTGGTGTTGCTTTGCCTGATGTCCCCCAGGACGCGTTTGGCCCTCATGGCTGCCAGGGCACTGCTGACTCATATTCAACTTGCCATTGACAAGGACCCCCGGGTCCCTTTCCCTGGCACTGCTTTCCAGTATCTCATTCCCCAGGGTTGTTCTGTCCCAGCTACAGAATCTGGCACATTCCCTTGAACTTCATATGGTTGGTGATTGCTCAGTGCTCTAATTTGTCGAGGTCTCTCTACAGGGTCTCTCTTCCTTTGAGGGAGTCAACAGCTCCTTCCAGTTTTGTATCACTGAAGTTGCTCCGTATCCCTTCCAGTCCTGCATCCAAGTCATTTATGAAAATTTAATTAAGGGTAATTATTTGTTGGCAGCCATCATCATTCATCAGTGTTCCAGATCACTTTTCCTGTATAGGACACTGCTGCTCATTAGGAGAACACAGAAAGGCAGACGAATGTTTTACCCATGAAGCCTAACGACAAAATAAAGACAGCTGACTCAATTCAATGCACTCCATAAAGCAGGAAAAGACTTGAAGAAAGATGATTTTAATGGTTATTATTAAAGTGACTATTTTCTGCATTTAAATATTAGGTTATGTTCAGTGAATTAATTGGTTTTAATTTTTATTAATCAGGTATGATGTTGATGCTTTGTCAAGAATGATCTCTCTCTCTTCCTCTCTCTCCTTCTATCTCTTTTTTCTCCACCCTTTTTTTTTTTTTTGGTTGGTGTTGTGTTGTTTTGGTTTGTTTTGGTTTGTTTTGGTTTGGGGTTTTTTGACAGAAGGAATGAATTACTAGCATTATGATAATACAGTGTTTTTGGCTTCTCTGAGTATCTTCCTAACCATTAAACAAATCACTTGTTAAAAGACTACATTTGACAACCTATCAGTGAGTTAAATGGTCAGTAATCAATTGATATGTAGCAAGCAGCAGTACTACTAATGGGCGATGGTTTAAAAGGTTTTCAATGTGATGACTGTCTATAGACTGGTTTTCCTTGTAACAATTGTTGATGCTTATGTAGTGGAAGGTCTTTGTTTGATTATATGGCTCATTTTAACAAGAAAATGAAGAGCATCTTGAGCCGAAAGAGTCTGACTTTCCTCATTTCTAAATCAGAAGATCTAAAATTTCTCAAATATTTCAAAAATTTAAAAAGCTAATGTCATGGTTTAAGAATAATATTCCCCAATTTAGTGTTTCCACTGAAACCCTCCAAACCACTTGCTGCTCAATCACTCCCTATCTCCCTCCCACTCACCCTGCAGCGGGTTGGAGAGGCTTGGAAGCATAGAAGGGTTGAAATAAGAACAATTTACTGGAAACAGCAATAAAATAAGATAATGAATAGTAACAGTGACAGTACTAATGACAGAGGGTATAAGAAATGAGGCCAATGATTCCCACCCGATTTTTCACTCCCACATGGAAGACCCGTGACTACACCAACCGCTCCCTCTGCCAGGCTGCCTGACTCAAAAGGGAGCCCTTCTCCTATTCCTGGAAAATTATGAGAGTTAGTATAGAATAACCTCTGAGTTCTAGCCATATCCTCACCTGGCTAATGCAAAACCTAACCCTGTCCTGGCCAGAATCAGGACAACCAGTAATTTATACTGTATTTCCCCTGCATAGCTTGGGATCAGTAGAGACAGGAGAGTAATTTTTTTAGTAAGGGATGAATTTAAATAAAAAAGTTTTCTTTTTCTCATTGTTTTTTTAGGGTTACAGTGATTGGTAACCCTGGGATTTTGCATGCTACTTTTCATAAATCCCCCATCCAGTAGTACTTCTCAAGAAGTCTTGTCTATTTCAGACAAGAAAAGCGTAAAGGGTGATCAGGCTTTGGAACAAGCTCCCCAGGGAAGTGGAGGAGTCACCATCCCTGGATGTGTTCAAAAAACACGTAGATGTGACACTTGAGGACATGGATTAGTGGTGAACACAGCAGTGCTGAGTTAACAGCTTGCCTCAGTGATCTTTGAGGTCTTTTCCAACATTAACAATTCTATGATTCTATGGTGGTTTTTTGTGGTGGTTTTGGGTTTTGTTTTTGTTGTTTTGGTTTTGGTTTTGGGTTTTTTTTTTTTGTTTTGGGGTTTTTTGTTTTTTTGTCTTGCAGGGATGGTAAAACAAAGTTTATTTCTCCCTTTAATCTCTACTAAATAATTTTTTATTTACCTGGTGTAAGCAGAACGAAATTATATTGCACATGGTGAAATTCCAGTATTAGGGTAGCAAATTGCAGGACTTCTGTTTATTGTAATAAATGACTTTTAATGGCTACTAGGCTTTTGATTTTTTTTTTTTAATTTAAAAAATCATCCCAATCCCTTGTCAGCAGAAGGATATGTAGATGAGCATGTCCTGCAAGTATCTGTAATATTTTCTCCTACTGACAGTGAAAGTAGAGGCTAAGTTTCCTTATGCAAATGCACATACATATTCCCTCTCAGAATATAGACTAGTTAAGGACAAAAGCAGAAACACTACAGTTTTTATAGTGTTGTGATGATCATTGTTTCTGCCTCCCACCTTCTCTCCTGAGGGAGAGGAGCAATGGCACATACTGCTGTTATAGATAGATGTTTCACCCTGTGTTCCATTGTGTTCCCTGTGTTGAGGTGGCCTGAATGCCAACAAGGCTATCTCAACTGTGCTACTTTGTTGCAGTCCCAAAAAAAAAACTCAGAAAAAAAAAGAGGAAGTGTCATAAGTAAGAGTCACTGTAGCCAGTATAGGGAGGGACCCTATCTGAGGGCAGCTAAAGAGTTGCGATATTGCCACAGCTGAGCAGATGATGTTTGCCAGGTAGGTGCCATCAAGGCGCTAACCAAAACCAGATCCAGTCCCTCCTGCCTCTCCTTCTTCAGTGCCAGGGGCCAGCTGGGTGACATAGAGCACATTAAACAGCCAACACCTGCTTCTTTAAGGTCCAACAGCTTCGGGAGTATACAGTGGCATTTGAAATGCTGTCATGCTGCAAGGACTTGGAAAGAAAGAGTATAGTCCTTAGGAGAAAGGCTGACAAGTTTGTGTGATGAAGCATCATTCATGGGGCTGTTTTCCTTCTGTCTTCCTTCCTCCTACCCCTGCCCTCTCAGCAGGTCTGACATTTGCAAGTTGGAGTTGAGCTGCTGGCTAATGGCTTGCAGAGCCTCCCTGAGAGGTAGAACATAAAGAGGTGGAAAAATGGGAATTTCAGAATTGTGTAGGTGGCTGTAGCAGGAGAATGTTGCAGAGAGATATAACAGAAATACCTCTGGGATTCAGTAAAAAAAAAATAAAATTGTTTAACATTTAGTTTGGCTCTTGATTTAAAACAATATTTTTTCTCTTTGTTATAAACAACTCTTTATCTGTTTATTTCTATTTCTGTTGTAAGGTAGGCCAGGATGTCTTCACATAGGTTATGACTGTTGCTGAATGCCGGCATTGCAAGGATATATTCTTGCCAGTTGTATAGAGACCTTAAGGAGTCTGAATCATTTTAATCTCACAAATGGAGAGATCATAGGAGCTGCTCTTTCTGTGTTCAAAGGTAAGGATGACTAGCACAGCTCTGTGTTCAGCTGTCTTACTGATTTTCTTACAGGGATGAATAAAACAGTTTCAAAAGAAGAGCAAACCTACCAGAGTTTTCAATGCTGTATATTAAATGATCACCAATTTTGGATTTCTTTGATAGTCATTCTGTAAATGAGCTACTGATGAACTGAACATGGCTCAGGGTACAATCCATTACAGCTGCTTTAAGATAAACTATCCATGTTCATGGCTCAGACACTCGATCTGGGGATCTATCTTCAGAGCTCCATATATGGCCTCAAAACTACTCATGTCAGAATTATTCCAGTTTGGCGGAAAGGCTAGAGGGGAGAGGAATTTTAATGATGCACACTGTGGGAGCTGGATTTTTTTTTTCATAACCTATGCTGTTTCCTTATATTCTCAAGTTACCCTGTTAAAACAGGATCATTCCATTTTGCTTTTCTGTTCATAGTTGGCAGCTATTGGATCAAATATGCTACAGTTAGACAGTAGTAGACAGAATGATGTCTGGCTGTTGCCTCAGTCCACACAAAATACTTGTCTCCCCTGTTATATTTTGATTTTCTGGTATATAATATCTATGTTGTTCTCATTCTGCCATCAAACAGGCAGTTGAGGAAGTTACAGAATCACAGAATAGGCTGAGTTTAGAAGGAATCCACAAGGATCATTGAGTCCAGCCCTTAGCCCTGCACAGGACCATCCCCAAGAGTCACACCATGTGCCTGAGAGTATCATCCAAATGATTCTTGGATTCTACCAGGCTTGGTGCTGTGACCACTTCCCTGGAGAGCCTGTTCCAGTGCCCAACCACCCCCTGAGGGAAGAACCTTTCTCTAATATATAATCTAAACCTCCCCTGCCACAACTCCAGGCCATTCCCTTGCGTCCTGTCACTGGTCACCACAAAGAGATCAGTGCCTACCCCTCCTCTTCCCCTCACAAGGAAACTGTAGAGTGCAATGAGGTCTCCCCTCAGTCTCCTCTTGTCCAGGCTGAACAGACCAAGTGACCTCAACCCCTCCTCATACAGCTTCCCCTCATGGCCCTTCACCATCTTCATTGCCCTCCTTTGGACACACTCTAACTGCTTTATATCTTTCCTGTATTATGATGCCCAAAACTGCACACGGTACCCAAGGCGAGGTCACAGCAGTTCAGAGTAGAATAGGGACAATCCAAGTCCCTTTCCATAGCACTGCTTTCCAGCATCTCATTCCCCAGTCTGTTTGTACATCCAGGGTTGCCCCATCCCAGGTGCAAAATCTGGCACTTTCCCTTGTTGAACATCACATGGTTGGTGATTGCTCAGCCATCTGATTTGCCGAGGTCTCTGCAAGGCCTACCTGCCTTCAGGGGAGTCAACAGCTCCTCACAGTTTTGTGTCATCTGCAAACTTGCTCAGTATCCTTTCCAGTCCTGAGTCCAAGTCATTGATGAAGATGTTGAAGAGCACAAGGCCCAAGATGGAGCCCTGTGGAACCCCACTAGTGACAGGTCACCCGTCTGATGTTGCCCCGTACACTATTACCCTTTGTGCTTGCCCTGTGTGCCAATTACTCACCCAATACACAATGTGTTTCACCACCTGTGTGCTGGACATTTTGCCCAGAAGGGTCCTGGGAGAGACAGAATCAAAAGTTTTACTGAAATCCAAAAAGATTACATCAGCTGGCTTCCCTTGACCAGCTTGGTGGGTTATCTTGCCATAAAAGGAAATCAGATTTCATAAACAGAACTTGTCTTATGAAGCTGTGCTGGCTTTGACTGCTGACTGCATTGTCTACAGATGTTTTTCAATACTTCCCAGAATAATGTCCATAGCTTTACCAGGTATTGAGGTTTTGAAAGATTTATGTCAGATGTCCACCTTTCACATCTAGTTGCCTCTTTTTGTAAACAAAAAATTCTTTTTTTTCCTTTCCAATGAAAAGTTATATTCATTATTCCTGCTTCCTTTAAAAAATAATTTTCATCCCCTATTTCCAAACTCTTACATTCAATTTAGAATAGCAATCTGCCTGTTTAGACTGTAAAGTTTTCTCAACTTATATTGTAGCATCTGCTGTGGGAAACAATCAGAATAAAGTAGCCTGCTGTCAGAAAAGCTTAGGTCTGTTTAGCCTTCAAACCAATTAATGCCTCTAGGAATAAGAGTGCATGAATTTTCACCTGACACTTGCTCAGAATGTAAATTGATCCACATAATACAAGACTGAAAACATCGACAATATTTTTTGCCTTATCAAAATATCTTGACAGAGAAGTTCATGGCAAATTAATAATACTTGAAAAAAAAGACCACACATACAACAACATTGCTTGATCTCTTGACAGTCAGGAACTCTGAGTTGTGAAGGATCTGCACATTAGCAACTCATTTTTATAGAACAACAATATTTGCAGTTGTTAAAACAAAGATAGCTGTATTGCTGAAACCACACCACAAAAGCAAAATTGAGCAAGACTACATTTAAATCTTGTAGAACAACCTTCAAAAGTAAGGTGTGAGATATAAGTATTGCGATGGTCACACAGGCTTATCTTCTAACACTTTTCTTGAAGCTTAAGGCCAACTTATGTTACATGGAAATAGAATTAAAATTTCATTAAAATTTACTAAGCTGTGTTTCTGCTCTGACTAGGAAATAAAAGAATAGATATTGCAATCCGTATCCTGTTTTACCTAATATATATATATCTACTAATCCATAGACACCTCTATGCCTCTGTGCTACATCTGAATTGATGAGCGCTGTACTTGGACTTATATCTCTGTTCCTTTTCCTGCTCTATGCTTAATTCCTTTCCTTAACAGAGATTTTGGTGCTATTGCTTGTTTTGGTGCCTGTACAGACAATCAAAATAACTTAATGACATCTCAGTCCTGGCCTGCAAAACTCCCTCATCTCTTTCATACATTTTTCCTTTGAATTCATTTCTTCCCAGTATTAGCCTCAGCAATAGCTTATACACAGCATATCCTAGCTGATGTCCCATTTTTGTGCTAGGTTATATGTATGCATCTGTGATAGGTCATAGTACTTTGGAAAGCACTATGTGGTCTTAAAATACTGTATGAATGTAAGTGCTAATATGAAATTCTCTTTTGCTGTGTGATTTACTTTTTTTTCCTGCCACCACAGCATTCATAATTTTTCCAGTACTACATCCAGAAATGACTGACCAGAGGAAGATCCCAAGCGTACACTCTTTTTACTTTAACTTGTGCATAAAGAAATTCTCTTTGTTCTATCTTCATTACTGCTACATAAAACAAATCCATACTGTCTCTGGATTCATATCCTAATGAACTCCTGCATGCCACAGTGTAACGACCTTCAACCACTGTTCCCTTGTCTTTTTCTGCTTCCCGACGACAGAACTCCATTGATATTCTGCAAAATGGCAGTTCTTGTCTATGTTCTGCACACACCTTCAACATTTCATATTTCCTCAAAGGTTTTCAGAGGACACAAGGGAACTCTTATGTTTTTGATAAGTGTAGTCTGGCTGTTCTCTGTCACCCTTGCCCTACCAAGCATCTAGATCTTCTCTTGCAATTCTCTATGCACACATGCCACAGATACAATAAATGTTACCATTCCAAGGGAGTTTCTCATTTTTGTCACCACAGATTCAGACCCTTACGTGCAAGTGTCTATAGTGGAGATGGCCACATGTGAGATAAGTGCCTCAGCTCCAATAATAGATGGCTGACATTTGGCAACTTCTCCACTGAGTTGGCCATGTGTATGATTTTCCAGGCTTTGTTGACTTTATTGATTCAGCAGAAGTAAGAATAAGTAGTCTTGCAGACTGAATGAACAACTAAAAGGGTTTTAACGGGAGTGGGAAAGTCACAAATAGTTTACTGTACACATATTTGAGAAGTCCACAGGCAGGATGGATGCTTATTTTATTTCACCTACTAGGTTCTCAGCTAATTATGTATTGGCTGACAGCATGTGAAACTGCTGGTGTGACATCCTGAACTAGGCCAACTGCTCTGAGTGCCAATATTTTATGTACCAATACCGATTTTGTTTGTGAGGTCTTAAGTTGGCACATGCATTAAAGGAGGTGAGTTGCACTTTGCTGAGCACCTGAACTATAACTTGAATTGTTTATAGCTCCCTGACAGCTTGGGGGACTCTGTTGATATTCACCATCTGAGAAACTTGCATTCCATTTCTCATAAAGACTGTCTTTCCAAACAGACAGCCCTGACAGACATTGTTGATGTCGGTTACAATTGTCTGGCTGACTCATAGCTAGCAGATCTGCCAAAAGCATATTTTTAGTGCAAAATGCTTATACACTCTAATCTGGAAATAGATTTTATTTCCTTTCAAGTTATTAATATCCCAAAAGAAGCTCAACCACTGGGAGAAATCTACCTGTCTATACTGAAAATGACAACCTCTAGGACTGCTATATAAAGTGAAGGTGTTTTACTGGCCCCTGCATAGGGTAGACTACAATATATTTAGGTGTTGTCAGGACTGGAAAAATAAAATACACTTCTAAAGTATTAGCTAATGTTTGCTACTGTTCTTGTTTCTTTAAATACTGTAAGAGCCAACGTTAGACAAAGACTACATTAATAATATTTAGTAGTATATAATTTCCTTGCAGTTGTTTGGGGGTTTTGAATACAAAATACTCCTATATGCAGCTACCTTATAAAAGTCTGTCTAAATTGGAAATTACAACCACATTGTTGAACAAGAAGAAAACGCTATTTCTAATAACTTACATATCCTGTCATCATCACACTGACACTCTTAACAGAAGACAGAAGGCAGATTTTTATGAAGATAACACTGTGTTTTGGAGAATCCACACCTTCTTTTACCTAATTAAAGTCCCTCAAAAATTGTAAAATAATAAATGTTGCATCACTTCAATTCTGGGTGAATGCTTTAGGTTGGAGTACAAAGCACCCACTACACAGTTTTCCAGAAATTGCTTTATGAATTTGTTCATTCTGAATACAGTACCTATAATCTATGGCATACATATATTTCTTTTGAGATCAGAAGAATTATTTCATATTGACGCATCAGGATTTTGCCTCCAGAGCTGAAGGAGGTTCCTTAAGTTTTATGAATTCAATTAGGGCCATAATCAAGACAGAACTGGCTTTGGCAAAGCTTTCTCTGCTTTTTGTTCCTTATTTAGTAAACAGAACATGCAGAGTGTGCGGCCATTGCTATCACCTCTGAAATCTTTGGCTTTGGTGTACAGAGCTGGAAATGAGGTAAATATATCAAACAAACTCAGGGAAAAGAAAAAAATAAAAACAAACATGAAAGAGTTGCTGGTTTTGGAAACCATAGAATATTTTTTTCAAGCCAAGAAACTTCACTTAATAGGAGCATTAAATATCTGTTGTATCTTCATGAAAAGCTTTACAGGCTATTTTGTTTAAAAAAATAAATTGTCTGCTTACATTACTTGTCTTCCTAGAAAAGATAAGACTGAACAAACAAGGAGATAATGTTGTATACACATAGGAGATCTTTCTGTTAACTGAGGTGTCTTTTACATCAGAAAGGTGATATGCGGACTTTAGTCATGTCTGTAGTGGCCCCCTCAACTGCCATGCACTTGTATACCATTAAAACTAGTGATATGTAGCTCTGTATATATTTGCAGCATGTGGAATTGGATACTTTGTTTGGATTTTAGCTGTATCAAATTTATAGACCTCTACATTTTCTTCCTTCATTCTGTTTAGGTAAATATACTGACACTGAGCTTGCTTGGTGACCTCTTTAGAAGTAGTCTGCACATCCAGGGGTCTCTGCAGGATGATGGTAAAAAGCATAGAGGAAGTAAGGTCTGTTTCTCTACTAATAATCCTGTGAATAAAATGCACCAGAACAATTCCAAGTGTCCTACTGTTTGATGGAATGTCAGAAAGAATGTTGTTGCACTCAAAAGGACAAAAAAATAGAAAAACAATTACAGGGGAAGCCCTAAGTGTAGGATGGTCTTTCAAATCATACTCTTGCATATCCCATCTACAGAACATCTGCAAGTGCACAGTATAACTCTAGAAGGAATATTTCATTTAACTGAGGCTTGTATAATATTACTGTGCATAGCTATTGTAAAAATACATGCCTGTAGGCAATTCCATCCTGCAAGGGAAATTTTTCCTGAAAAAGGGAAGGAAAAGGGATTTGAAAAGACCATGTAATCATGCTGGGAGCAAGCACATGCTAAAGGAATAGCACAATGCTACAGGATTCTGATGGCAATAAATTCAGAAATTCCTGTAACATTAGATGCAGTATTAGTCCCTTAGTGATGTTCTACTTTTGTTTGCTAGCAGTTATGTATGTCTATACTGATCTGTCCTTAAGAAGTAGTTTTAAAATCATACAAAACAGAACTAAGCAGGTCTTTTGAGTAATTCGTAGATTAGAGTGGCTAGCAGTTACAGCTGTGAGGCAAAACTATGTCTAGTCATTTAGTAAGGCTTTTATGCACTAACTTATCATGAAATCATAGAATCATAAAGTAGTTTTGGTTGGAAGGGACCCTAAAGATCATGTGATTCCAGCCCTCTGCCATGGAAAGGAATACCTTCCATTAGATCACGTTGCTCAAGGACCCATCCAACCTGACTTGGAACACTTCCAGGGATGCGGAATCCACAGCTTCTCTGGGCAACCTGTTCCAGTGTCTCATCATCCTCACAGTAAACAATTTCTTGCTAACATCTAACCCAAATCTACCCTGTTTCAGCCTTCAAGCATTGCTGTCATTATTACATGCCAAAATCTCTCTCCAGTCTTCCTGTAGGCCATCTTTATGTGCATAAATCAACCTTTTCAAATTAGAAGCCTAAAAGATGCAAATATCAACTTTAAGAAACTTAAGTCCTGATTCCCTGCTAATGAATCAGTGTAGTACCAGAGAAGACTATTTAATGGTTAATGACTCATGATAAATCACTAAGGATTGCTTCACTCAATTAGAAATATGGATATAAGTGAGAGCTAGAAAACCCACAGACTGTCTGCATGCTTTAAAAATTGAGTCAGCAGTCTCTAGTAAGATGACTGCATGTCATGAAATTTCAGGCCTTGATCTGTAGCCTTGTGAATGGATTTGCTTCCCTCCATCCCCTGAATGTTAACTCCAAGATGAAATCTGTAGCATATGGCAGTTGAGTCAAGGGTAGAAGGGAAGGAGGATGCCTTCAGTTCTAGGATTTCTAATGCAGTTCTTGGCTTGCCTAATCTTACTGCTACTCACTCTTTTCAAGGAATCTGATTCCCAGAAATATTATCTTCCTTGTCCCATCTAAGATTTCTCCCATTGATGGGAAATCATATTAAGATAAAAAGTTTTGCCTTGAATTAAAATCTTTCTAAATATTGTGAACTTCTGGTAGTAGCATCTTGGACATAAGTGCCACTTTGGAAGAGTAAATACTTTTCTTGTATAAAGCACAGGATTGCACCAGTCTTAGATGTGTGAAAACTTTCAGGAAGCTGATCCTTACTGAAGTAAAATCAGCAGAATCTGCAGTCTTGCTTCCATTTTAGGCAGTGTAACATTTATGGTACATGTATTTAATTTTAAATATTGCAAATGTAGTGAAACATAAGAGGACAAGAGGCCAACAGAGTGTTTACAGTCCTAAATCCTTTGAGATTTTCCATAAGGATATATTTTAGCAATGCTAAGAGTAAAATGCTCTGTTGAATCTGTGCCTAAATATATTTTGTGTTGGTTAAAAAGAAGTATTTCCTTTATGTGAAGAAATACACTTACAGATACTCAAGTCTTTCACTGTGCTGAAAATGAAATACCAAAATATGAGTACCTCTGCTCAGCTGGTTGGAGTAAGCTTTGGTTCAGGCTTTGTGCAAAGTTAATTTTTTTAGGAAAAGTCTCCTAAAAACCAGTGGTAGAAGGATGGCTAGATAGGTCTTCTGCTGCTCTGCACTACTGTACTTATTTAAACTCCTTTGAAAATGCCATGCTAGAGAACTTGGGTACCAATTTCTAATATTAGGAAAGTAGGAGTGGACATGCCTTGCTGTAACGCTGCCACAAAAACTAGGAATCTACAAGAAACCTTAAAGCTCCTTTGAAAATATCAGCGGCATCAGCCTTCATAATTTAACTCACTAGATTTTCACTAGTGTTTTTTTTTATACAACAATAAACATGGTGGTTATACCATGTGCCTTGAGCCTGTATGTCTGTCCTAGCTCTTACGATACACATGCTTTTTTATTTTTGACAATGCCATTTACCTTTGTTGTTCAATGTAATGGATCTACAGGTAAAAGTTATCAGTTGATAACTTCATGTTATCCTGTGGACGGGATTCCTCTTGTTTGACTGTACAAATGCACAGTTGACAATTTAAGTATCCTCATTTGCTTAGACTGCCTTTATTGTCTGGAGGAAGCAGAAATATATTATTCTGTTTACTTTTACTGTACAGTTTAGCAAGAAATTATTCACTCCTTTTAAGGGCTTCTTTCTTTTTGTTGTAGATTACACCGCCAGGTTAATTTTAGCTTCTATCCTATGGAATATATGCATGGTTATTCTTTCCTGACTCTTGATTCAGTATCCTTTTTCCTTTTAATGATGGATTTTCTTCCTCTTGTCTCTGGCAAGAGCCTTTTCTTCTGTTTACAGAGCTTGTCAAATGTATTTTAATGTAATCTATCTTACAAAGCAGGGTCTTGTCAATAGGAAAGCACTTTGCCTTGGGACAGACTCTTTGTAAACCAAACAAAACTGTGAGTTTCTTTCCAGCTGCCAAGCACTTGAAATTTCAGGTTCAAAAGCAGCATTTTTATTTTCAATAATGGCAAGAAGGAGAACCTCTAAGCTACAGGCCTGTCAGTCTCACTTCAGTGCCTGGTAAAATCATGAAAAAGATTATTCTAGCAGGTGTTGAAAAACACCTGGAGGACAATGCAGTCATCATTGAAAATTGTCATTTCCTTCTTCAACAAGGTAGCCCACTTATCTGATCTAGGAAAGCCAGTAAATGTAATTCTTTTAGACTTCAGCAGAGCTTTTGATACTCTCTCTCACACTGTCCTTCTGGACAAAATGTCCAGCATTGAGCTGGATTGCTGAGTTATGTGATGGGTGAGCATCTGATTCACAAATCTGCCGCAAGGAGATACAGTGAATGAGGTAACATCAGGCAGATGACTGGTCACTAGTGTGTCTCTGCAGGGCTCCATCCTCAGACCAGCTCTCTTCAACATCTTTGACAAAGGACTGGAAGGAATACTGGGAGGAACTCTTGACTCCCTCTAGGGCCGAATGGCCCTGCAGAGAGACCCCAACAAATTGGAGGAATGTACTATCACTGATTGGTGATATGAAGTTTAACCAGGGGAAGTGCTGGATTTTGCACCTGGGACAGGGCAACCCTGTTTGTGTCTATAGACCAGGGAACAAGAGACTGGAGAGCAGCACTGTGGGAATGGACCTGGAGGTCCTGCTCAATGGCAACTTAAATATGAGTCAGCAGTGCCCTGGCAGCTGGGGGCCAACTGTGTCGTGGCAGGCATCAGGCACAGCATCACCAGGGGGTTGAGGGAGGAGATTGTCTCCATTCCACTCTGCACTGTTGTGACCTCATCTTGAGTACTGTGTGCAGTTTTGGTAACCACAGTAAAAGAAAGGTATTAATTCATTAGAGAGTATGCAAAGGAGGGCCATGAGGATAATAAATAGTCTGCAGGGGAAGCCATATGAGGAGTGGCTGAGGGCACTTGGTCTGTTCAGCCTGGGAAAGAGGAGACTGAGGGAAGACTTCATTGCAGTTACAACTTTCTTGTGAGGGAAGAGGAGGGGAAGGCACTGACCTCTTCTCTGTGGAGACCACAGTGACAAGACCCAAGGGAATGGTATGAAGTTGTGGCAGGGGAGGTTTAGGTTGGATATCAGAAAAAGATTCTTCCCCCAAAGGGTGGTTGGGCACTGGAACAGGCTCCCCAGGGAAGTGGTCACAGCACCAAGCCTGGCAGAGTTCAAGAAGCATTTGGACAACGCTTTTAGGCACATGATATGATTCTTGGGAAGACCTGCATGGGGCCAGGACTTGGACTCCATGATCCTGATGAGTCACTTCTAACTCAGCATATTCCATGATTCTTTGATTCTATGGTTCCATAAATTTTTCAAAGGCATAAGAGATCACAACTCTTGAAACAACAGAAAACTTTGTATCTTGGCAGTAGGTTATTGATAACTGCTGGTCTATCTGATGGTTTCTTTGTCATATGCAGAGATTTTATTCAGATATTGTGTTAAGGATTAAAATATGTTAAAAGTCAATGACCTGACCCTAGATTCAGGGAGTTGTTAGATATATATTCCACTTGTTGGAGATCTATTGAAAATCATCTCCAAGACAACATTCTTGATCATCATTTCAAGGTGTCCGCTCCCCTTATAGGTTTTGTACCTCCTGCAGGAAATCAAACAGTTCTGCAACTTGACTTCTCTGAAGTCTGGTGCCAGGAACCGTTCTCCATAGACAGTAGGTAGCTAGATTAGCAAGTAACCAGTCAGTATTTAATAGTGTTTCCTAATGGTACTCAGACTAGTAAGTTAGAAATAAAAGCAATATAGGTAGGAATATATAAGGAATATGTAGGAATATGATTACTAATTAGTGTATTGTGGAGGGTGGAAGGATAAAACAAAGAGAAAACTGAGAGGAATAATGTGAGTCACTCCTTTGTGCTGTTATAGACCTTTGTTTGTCATGTAAGTAATGATTGATTTTTTTTTTCTAGAGGAAAAGAATAATTAGTATTACTGGCAGTAGTTGAAAGCGTAAAGTGTGATGGCAGTAAAAGTGATGTGATCATGAGGGAACTGTCATTTTTCAGAATCAACTGGTCTGTTCATAAACTGATTTGGCCAATCATTTCAGCCTGACTGCAGCTGTAGTAGTAGTGGTGAGGGGTATTTGTAGATAGGACTGAGCAGACTGTGGAGCAACTGACATGCAGTACCATAAAGCAGGCCCTTGCGTGGCCAAGTGGCACACTTATCCAGGACCCTTTCAATTTCTTATTTATATGAGCACATGTATGAGTTCTGGGAAGCCAGTTATAAAGAGTTGCTATTACCAGTATTATTTTCTAAGGTTCCAAAAAATGTTTTGGTCTTTGCCTGTTACTGCTTCCATTTTGTGTACATTCCCAATACCTCTGCTGTTTCTAGATCTCGAAAACTATTTTCAGAAACTGGCCTTGCCATGGAGGGCCTTTTGAGAAACATACATTTGATTATAGTAATATCGGAAGTATCATAAAAGATAATAACGAAAATCATATTGAGAGCCCTTCCAGACTAAGTCCATCAAGTCAAAAGCCTAAACCACTCCTGACTGATGAATGTTCAATTCATATTCAAATTTTCACTTGAATGCAAAAAAATTCCAAAAGAAAGGAGCAATTATGTTCTCTTCAACAGAATCCTTCCATACAGTCTCACACACAGAATATATATAAAATATCAGAATAGCAGCATAAGGCTTCCTAATCACCTTAAATTATAGAATTATTTATGCATGGTACTTTTCCTATGTGAAGATGGATTTGAATTAATTTTATATTTAATTGAAATAAAATTATTCTTTAATATGTTTCTTCCATCTCTGATTGCCATGAGTATTGTAACTGGCCCAGACTTTTGCAAATAATAAGTAGCAGCTAACTTATTTAGTTAAAAGCTGTGACTAATTAATTTTCAACACTGGAAATAGATATTACAAACTAAAGCACAACATTGTCTAAAGATAGTATATATGTATGTGATTTTAATTTTGTTACAGTTGAGGATAGAGGGTCTTTTGGAGTATGCTTCTCACAAAATATACCCCTGTATATAAACATAATCTACACAAAAACCTTCACAAATCCCATCTTTATGTTAGTGATACAACTTTCATGTATAGACATACATGTCAGCTTCTTGATTAAAACATTCCATGGAATTAGTTCCTAAAATCTGTATTCTTTCCCAATAAGGCTTGCAAAAGGTTGTTAACTCAGTAGTTTGCTCAATGCATGTGAATTTTATATTTACTTTTAAGAAAATAGTTTGGTGGTTTAGTGCTAACATTTAGTGAAGCAAAACAAAAAGCACCCTCCAGTTTTGCATTGCTGGTGAACAGATGGTTGCCAGACCAGGGTGTGAAACCACAAGAAGGCACCAGAACTCTTTCACTCTTTCCAGAATCAGAATTACTTTTACTCTCATCACCAAACACAGACAACACAGAGGATTCAGAAAAGACTCCCCAGAAAACTATGGTCAAATATCTATGGGGATGAGTTTCAGAACAGGCTTTTGAAACAAAGCAATTTATTTTAGGGAAGAAAAAGATACACTTACTGGATGTTAAAAAGATTGAAGGTTGTTGTCATAGTTCAGCAGGTGGGACCAGCTAACCCTGTGTGGGGGTGATCAAAGCTGTGTATTCTACCCCCTCTATTCATTTCCCAAGTACAATGGACCATTAGCAGCAGCTGCCCAGGGAGTCATTAGCACCCTCACACCCAGCCTGGGGATACCCCAGGACTCCAGAGTTAATCACCCATTGTGTGAGTCCCCGCCCTGGGGGAGGGACTGGGTGCTCCCTGAGGGTACATAAGTGGTGGGTAAGAAGACCTCAGGAACCACTTGTCAGATCCAGAGGAGCAGCAGGACCTTGCTAGGAGGAGACCACCACTCTCAACCAGACTACAACTGCCATTCTTGACCAGACTACAGCCATTACCTGCACCAACAGGTTTTTCACTTCCTTTTGCTTTGGACTTGAGGGAACCACATGGGTCTCAGCATAAAGGCGAACAAACCCCTTTGGGTTTGTGCCCCAGGACACTGGCTTATACTGCTGGGTTTTGTGAGTTGAAAGCAATTTCTCTTTGTGTCAGTGTATTTATGGTAATATCTTTCATTAAATTGTAATTCTGACTTATAATCTCTCTTGGGGTTGTTCAGGAGAGAATGTTTCTGTACATTTTTAAAAAAACCTAGAATCTTTAATTAGTAAAATATGTACTCAGCTTATGAGTTAGGTGTGTTAAATTTAAACTTCATCTTTGTGGTATGTTTAGTAACTGTAAAAAAGTGACTTCTTGGCACTAATTCAGTATTCAGTCTGCTGGTTTGGCTAAGTGTATGTCAATGTAAATATTTATTCTTTGGTACAAATGAACATTTAAGAAAATATTTTTAGACATTTAGGTAATGATATGCTAGCTACACAATTACACATGCAATTTTTTTCTGTTTTAAATGTCAACAAACCTGTCAACAGGTCACCTTTCCCCCCTGTCTCAATTTGCAGATGAGTTTTTCAAGGAGAGATGGTCTGTCATATTTTTCTGTAGTGGAACCTGAAACTCAGTGACTCAACATTGTTACTCGCAGAAGACCTAAATACAAGTGAGACATAAAAAGAAAGCAATACCTGAAAATCAGAAACTCAATTATTACTTTGCAGGTTAATTTGGATAGAAGAAAGGGTTGAAGGATGAATGCAGGACAAAACCAAACAAACACATCAGACTTAAACACTTAATTGCTTCAAGGTCCAAAAGAAGAATTGGACTTTAACAGCACTCAAGTGTAATATTATCTCTCTACTCAGTGAAACAGTATGATCTCAAATGTTGAACAATTCATGATACTGAGAGATTTATGTGTGTTTGAGTTCAGAGCAAGTTTTCTCCAGAAGGGCTGCAACCCTATTAAGTGTTACAGAGGCAGAATTTAATTGCTGAAGTTGATGAAGACAATCATTAAACACCCTTGCGGAGTTGCTCAGATGTGCTACCGTCTATGCCTGCAGGGCCACCAGTTTGTTAGCAGGCACTCTAGACGCTTCCTCTGTTAGTAATGGAAGTTTCCTTGCTTCTTCCTCTCCAGAGTGCAAACCTGCATGGTGTTGTAGTTTGGAATTATAATGTAAATTCCCTCCCTGCCACTAACTGCCCATGCCATTATTTAACAAAAGAAGTAGTTAACTGCTATGATTCCTTCTTGATTGTTGGGGGGCGGGGGGGGAGGAGTGGGCAGACTGTCTCTTTTGGTTTTGGGGACATTCCATTTTTAACTCAGCTGAACGTGAGAGCTGTGTGTGTGCTACTGTGGAAGAAAAGCCGTTTCTCCTGCTCCTCACTGCTGCTGCTTTTTTTAGCGAGCTGGTTCTTTTTTTTCTTGCCACAGTTGTTCTGGTTCGGCGGGGTCCCAGTTGCCGCTCCGGCCTCATCGTCGCCTGCAGTGTCACGGCTGCCCACTGTGGCAGTGACCCAGGAGAGAGAAGTCCCAGCTGCTTTCCAGGACACACTGCAGCTCTCTACTCCCAGGTTTCCTTCTTCGTTTGTGACAAGGAACACAGAGGGAGCAACAGAATTCATCTGAGTGCTCACTGCTCGTCCCTGTCTCACTGGAGAAGGACTGGGACCTCACTCTGCAGCTAGCCGGGGTGTGACACTGACACTGTCTATAAGTATAACTTTCTCCAGGAGGAAATCTGCTGGTTTGGGGGGTTGTTCTCTTTTGTTTTTTTCTTGTGATATTGGGGAAGCAGTTTGCTCTGGTCTGTTTACAGTTACATATCTATACCTACATACATATATATCAGTTAAGAACAGTTATCCTTCTTATATTCACTTTCTGATTAAAGTTCCTTTTCTTAAATTTGATAGAGTGACGTGATTATTGTGGAGGAATCCTCTCCTCTGCTTTTTGGGTAAATATTTTGATTTTTTTCCCCTTAAACTAATACATATGGGTAGGTATAGCAAGTCTTAGACTTTTCCTATTGAACCATAGCTGTCAGAATTATTAATGAGTATTTCAATAACTACTCTTCTATGGAATTTATTTTGTTTGGCTTCTATTTCTTTTGACAGGTATTACATCTTAAGGATTTCTTTTCTTCTTTTATTTTTTTTTTAATATAAGGCACTGCTTTTCTAGTCAGCACAGTTATGAAACCTGGAAAAAAAAAAGGAAGAGGTTGTGACATTATGAATAGATAAGAAAGAATTGTATACTGTATGTCATTTGTGGTATCACTTCTAAATCAAATTCTCCCTGGACTATCCTTTCACATCACACAAGAGGAAGACTGAAGCTGGAGCAATGCAAAAGAAACGCAGTTCTCTTTGACAGCCCTGCTAAGAAGACGGAGCTTTGTTCATATGTCTTGTCTAACACTTTTGAGCTTCTTCTGCTGATGTAACTAAATTTTAAAGAATAAAATCTAAGTAAAATATATCAGAGTAAAAGTAGAATTTGTGCTCACTTTAAAACTTCTAACAGGGCAAATCCTCCCTAGTATGACCAGTAAGACTGGTAATGACATTTTTACACACCATCCAAGCTTTAATCTCCAAAGGAGGCTGCATGAGCAGTATGACTTCAAACACTGAAAAAGAAATAAAGATTTTTCATTTCTCTCCATATATGCTCTCCCTTCCTCCTACAAAGTTAGCAAGAGGATAGCAGATAACAAGCGGTCTTTGCTGTACTAGGTAGCACAGAGATCTCCAGGCCTGAACCTGTGCTTTGTTGCTTTGAAGTAAACAAAAGCACTACAATTTGTACTGGCTGAAGGGTCAGGCCCAGTAGCTCCGAAATCTACATCACAACAGATTCCAGGTGGAATTATGTTTCTTCCAGAATTAAATGTGAGATGAATTAATTTTGATATACGTGGTTTAGGGAATCTTCTACATTTGAAGTAGATAGAGAATGAGAAGCAGAAGCAGAGCTTCAGAAAGCTAAGCCAGGGGGTTGTCTGGGAAATTAAAAGATAATTAAATTAAGCTTAGCTCTGCTTCATACTATTTGCAAATAATTTGAATAAAGCAAATACATACAAATGACTGTTCCATTGCATGTTACATTGAGATATTGCTTCTTAAACTTTCCCTTCATTGCATTCTGCTTTGTATGTTGCTGCTTGTATTAACAATAATATTGCATCATCCTTGGAATTAGAGGTATAGAAATAATTTTATGCCATAATGAATATTTGCAAATAAATGTTTATAAATAATGTCTGAATTGTTTATAAACAATGACTGAATGTCTCTGGTAGTACCACGGCATGATATTGAAAGAAGACTATTTAAAGGACAATTGAAACGAAACACATTGTCATACTACATCATACTACAAATGCCCTGTGAATGATATTTTTACTGGTCCTTCTTTAATAAATGAAACATCCATAGAATCATGGAATGATTCAGCTTAGAAGGAACCTTGAAGATCATCTAGTTCCAACCCCTCTGCCACTGCCAGGAACCTTGTCTTGAACACTTCCAGGGGTGGAGCATTCACAGCTTCTCTGGACAACATGTGCCAGTGCCTCACCACCCTCACAGTAAAGAATGTCTTCCTAATATCTATCTTAAACCTCCCTTCTTTCAGTTTAAAGTCATTACTCCTTGTCCTACCACTTCATGTCTTTGTAAAAAGTCCCTGTGTTCTCTTTTAAGCCCCCTTTAGGTACTGAAAGGCTTTTACAAGGTCTCCCCAAACCATTTTCTTCTCCAGGCTGAAAAGCCCCAACTTTCTCAGACTGTCTACATAGGAGAGCTGTTTCAACCCTTTTATCTTCTTAATGGCCCTCACCTGTTCCCTCTTCAACAAATCCATTCATAATTGTTTTTATGCTAAAATAAACTACCACAAAATAAACATTATATTATAGGGAAAAAAATCATGTCTTTTTCTTCAGATTTCATTTATACTTTAAAAGTTTGCCTCTGTACACACAAAGACACATGCTTCCCTATTAACAGCTTTAAGTTAAGCCTGGTTCTATTTAATATACTGTTGAATGTGATTTAATGAATAGTGACTGAAAAGTAGATTTCCAGGGATATGCCACTGTCAACACAGTCTGTCTCTCTGACATGCTATCATTGGTGATCATGCTTGCCTTCAATGAAAATGTCTTTTATTCCTTTCTGATACATAATTACTGATCTGACATGCAAAGTTAACAGAAAAACTCAACACATAGCAAGTAAAAAATTATGGCACTTGTGCTAGTTCCTGCCATGCCGTGCCATGCACTCCAGTTCCTTTTCCTGACTACTCAGTTGTCAGCACTGCTGATTTCTTCTAAATTAAATTATGAAGTATTTGACATATGAAACATGAGCCTACTATCTGAAACTAACTGAAGTCCTGTATAAATTATAGATCTGATCTCAAGTAGGAAGACATCAAATAGCTGGGGATAGTAATGCATTTCTGTGGTTTATTAGATTGCTGGGTGTGTATCCACAAGAGAATTGCTAGAGCTGGAAAGCATCTGTTGAAGTCAAAGGCAAAAATCCTTTTTTTTTTTCTCAAGTGAAATCAACTTCAGGTTTAATACGGAAATGATTTCATATTCCAAAACACATCTATTACATTGTGCTATCCTGTCACTAGGGAGCAAAGCCACTGGCCACTAATCAGCTGGAATACAGTCACATTGAATTCTGAAAAAATCCACAAACCTACACAGTTTCCATAAGAATATTTGACTACAGAAATTTCAAATTTCCATGATTTCTTTTCATTTATTCATTTGTGCATCTTCAGGAAAAACTCAGCAGTTCTACAACAATGTCCACAACTCCAGCAGGCCTAGTGTCATTAATTAAAAAATATAAATTCTTACTGTGTAGAACTCTGTTTTTTTTTCAAAAAGTGTAAATTGTTTGAGAAAAAAGTTACAACTTGGTAAATATACCAAAGTGTAATCGTTCTGACTTCCACAATTAGTCTTTCCTTAGGATAGTCATATCTTTGACCAAAAATAAAATAAATTTATGTAATTATTTTTAAATTATTGAAGCCATTTAGCTCTGAAGAAAGAGAATTTTTAAGATGTGCTTTTCTAGTCCAGTGAAAATTAACAGTTTAAGTCCAGTGTTTCAATCATCATTCCAGACAAGGATTTTCAGTCTTAAAGGCAAAAGTTGCATTTTTGAATCAATATTAAATTGGAATATGAATTCTATTTAAAGGAACTGAACTGTCACAAATTGTATCAGATTAGTAGATTCTCAGTAGCTGAGAAATTAATTTATTTCTCTGAAAAAAATTATTTGCAAAGAATTTATGGGTTTTTTTATTTTAATAATTGTTGTTACCATGGTGTTTTAAGAGTCGAGAAGATAATATGGAAGGGAACAAACTGATCTTACATAGATTTCAGTTAGGCTGCTCCATAACCTGCAGTGAAATATCCCTGATATACACCAAAGCAAGAAATGGACTAGGGCAGATTTTCAAAGTCCTTCATTGCTTATCATTGGCCTCTCAGTATTTCTGTTTCTACTTGCCTAGTCAAGCATCTGCTAGCAGAATAAGCTCTAAAGCCTTGCATTTTTTGCATTGTTGCAGATTTTCATCCTCAAGTTTTTCACTTGATCCTCTCTGTATGTCTGGTTTATTTCTCTTTATTGCTTAACACACGTGTACTGTTTTTGTCTGACAGGTTGTAAGATGCTTGGTCAGAATAAAGATAAAAATTAGAAAGTAGAAATCCTGGCATGTAAAGATGATGGATTTAGGAAAAGTCAGAACAGCTATTAAGGAAAAAAAAGAAAAAGAGAAAATAAAATTAAAAAAAAAAAGAAGAAAAGAAAAAAGCAGTACAAAATCTTCTAAGATTATACACTCAAGCCTAATCCAACATTCTGGTCTTCTAGGACACATCTGTGCAGCCAGGACAAGACACAATGCAGACAGTTAATGAATACTAGTACCTTTTCTTTTCTGGTGTGATGCTCTGGAAGTCAAATGAAATTAGAGGGCAGCTTTCATTCTGTGTGACCCTGGCTGTATGCATATGGCTGGCTGGGAATGGTCTGGGGAAAATAAGATCTAAGGTATACTCAGGCCCTTTCATTTGAGTGAGGAAGATTAAAGGTTTTGGGAGAAGATCTAAGTGTGTTTTTTTTTTTATTCATAAAACCATCTCAAAAAATTGAAAAAGAAAATAATGTCAGAATATCTTCAAACTTTTTGCAATTCTTGGTTTAACTTTTTATATAAATATATATAGCATTTTCTTATGAAGATTAACCATGCTTTTGTTTTATTTTATGTTTTGCTGTATTTTTTATGCTGCAGGAGCCTAAAATATTTAGCAGTTCATGTCAACATAAAAGATAGAAAAAACCTAGTATAAACTCAAATAGCTTATTTTGTTCATGTTTTCCCTCTTTAGTTATGAATATAGAAGAAAACCATGTGATTGAGACAGTGGTGGATTCTGTTTACAAAGAGAGCAGGGGAGCAAGTGCTCTGCACAGCTGTGCAAGAAATAGTAATCACAGAAAAAAGTTTGTGTGTTGAATTATGTTGAATGTTTCCTGGAATTCCTTTTTCATCAGCTGACCATCTGACCCATAGAATTTCACAGCACATGATACACAAAGTGATTTTGCAAGTTGTAACACACCCCTTTCCCCATATTTTGACTCACCAAGAGAAAAATGGTTTATTTTTTTTAAAAACTGAATTATTAACAAATCAGTAGGTATTGTGATAAAAGTCTGATTCATATTATTCCATATATATTGAATATATATGAAGACAGAAAATATACTCCTTGGCAATATCTGGTTTGAATCACAGTTCTAAATTCAAACACAAGAAATCACAGAAGTTAGGGACTGCCAGAAATAAGTTTATTTCTTTTGATTCTTGAACTTATGTCCCTCATAAATAGCACTGTGCTTGGGCTTCATTAATCCAACTGAAATGGAAATGAATGTAACATGTAGTAAAGCATGTGCAATATAGTAAGATCTGAACCCTTCTCTGACACAAACTGATTTAAAACATTTTAATGAGAAATGGGTGTTTAAGCAAACACTCCAAATCATGAGAAAAATAATCTGTAAATGGCCTGTTGAAATAAAATCAATATATAAAAATAGAAGTACTATGTAATACTTTAAACAAATATTTCTTTGAAAAATAATTGTATTGAATGGCTCATGAATGTTTGTGGTTTGTGTTTTGCTGATTGGCCGTTGTTAAACCCTGTGCATTTGGTTTCAGTGGACCTTTCATCTCCTCTATCTTATATCTTGAAGGTACAGTCCAGTGTTTATTCTGGGTATATAATATGATAAAACATTTTTGACATATAGTCCAAACATCCCATGAAAGGTAATCTTTTTAGATTGTGGTAGGTAATTTTTCTGTAACGTGTTGTGATTCAGACTTACAAACGAAGGATGTGAAACACTGAGTGTGAATGCACAGAGATATGTCATGAAAGGTTACATGAAACTTCAGAAATTGCCTGGATGCAGCACTCTTCACAATTTTGTGGTTAAGAGGGTGAGGTTTGGAGGGTAAAAGAAGATTTTCCTTCTTTACTTGTTTCTAGAAATAAGCTGTATTTTCAGGACATTGTATTGGAAAAAAAATTAGGTTAAAATTATCACAAGTTTTTTTTTTCTTATATTTTCCCCCCTGTATTCTAAAATAAGCATTTTAGCACTGATCTCAAAGAGTGCTTAATCAAACAACATATAAGTGCTTTTGAATATTGTCTTTTAGATGATTCAAAAAACAGTACTCAGTTGTTAAGTGTTAGAAATAATTTAGACAAAACAGAACTCCAGTAAATTATTGTGGTCCATCTAGGAAAGGCAAATCAAGGTCAGTCAAATCAAGAGAAACTGACCATCTTGGTGTGTTGGTGAATGAGAATATTGACATGATCTGGCAATGTGTGTTTGCAGTCTAGAAAGCCAACCTTGTCCTGGGTTGTATCAAAAGAAGTGTGGCCAGCAGGTTGAGGGTAGTGATTCTTTCCCTGACTTCTCTCTTGTTGGACTCCACTTGGACTACTGTGTTCGGGTCTGGGGCTGTCAACACAAGAAAACTGTGGACCTATTGAAGTGAGTCCAGAGGAGGGCTACAAGGATGATCAGAGTGATGGACCATCTCTCCTATGAAGAAAAGCTGAGAGAGTTGGGACTGTTCAGCCTAGAGAAGACAAGGCTCCAAGGACATCTTATAGGAGGCTTCCAGTTCCTGAAAAGGGCTTACAAGAGAGCTGAAGAGGGATTTCTGACAAGGACATGTAATGATAGGACAAGGGGTAATGGCTTTAAACTAACAGAAAGTGGGTTTAGGTATAAGGAAGAAATTGTTTACTGTGAGGGTTGTGAGACACTGGCACGGGTTGCTCAGAGAAGGAATGGATGTCGCATCCCTCTAAGAGTTCGTGGTCCGGTTGAATGGTGCTTTGAGCAACCTGGTCCAGTGGAAGGTGTCCCTGTCTGTGTAAGGGGTGTTGGAACCAGATGATCTTGAAGGTTCCTTGCAGTCCCAATGATTCTATGATGATCTAAATATGAATATTTTATTTCTTCAGTGTAAAACTAAAGATGTTGATTACCAGCACAGTAAAATTTTCAGAGGAATATATGAGAAATCCAAGGGAAGTGAAGCTGTAGTGCAATTACAAGATCTATATCTCATCTGTGAAAAGAGCTGCTGAGAGTAGGCTGCTGTGCAGTTAGTTACTAGGGAAGGGTAGGTGGAAAACCAGCACAGAACAGAATGACTATAAGGTTGAAAAAAACTATTGTGCCATAAGAATGATCACTGGAAGAAATTACTACGGACTGTAATGCAACTGAAAGAGAACACTGTGTACTTGTGAGGATAAAATAAACACTACATAAGGCAGAAAATTAGATTGAAAATATTTGATGTATTTTCCAGTGCATGGTGTTATTTTCAGTATATTTATTATACAAATAATTTATCTGGGCCTTACGTGCATTCCATGTTTTAATCTGCATATTTGTTTCAAAGTGATATTAACTTCTTTGTATAACTTTGTAGTGCCATTATCCTGGTTGCTGCTCAGTCTGTGATCACTACAGAATAATTTTTTTTTTGTAATGTTTTGGAAAATTAAGGGTTCTGGTCTAGCCTATTCAACAGAGAGAGCATATGCCATATGTAGAGGCAGTCTTTAAAATGGTCTGACAATTATCTTAAAATGAGCATCTCATTAAGAAAAAGATGAAATGAAATTGCAATTATTAATCTTGAGTTTCAATCCATGTTATAAAAGCTGAGTTTACAAATTGGTTGACCTAAAGGATGCACTCCACCAGGCTTTGGGGAGGAGGTGAGGAAAAGATTTTTGTCATTAATGAGATTCCTTTTATCTCATGAAAAATCTAGTAGGCATAATATTTATCTGGATTTCTTATAAGGAAGAACAATGTATTAAAGCTGAAAATCTGAAACCTGTATAATGATAATTATTTATAATAGGTATATAATTACAGTTTTTAAAATATTGGTTCTGAAAATAAACTACTCCCTTTCCATTGTGAATATTAAATCTGCCATGAGGTCTTACTCTATTGCACTGTTCTGGGTACAGATACTGCAAAGGATATTTGAACCAGTAAAATAAAAGATTTTGTTATAATAAAATGGTAAAAAAGTAACAGTTGTTCCACATTACAGACCTGGATATGTATATATGACTATTTTTAAGCTCAGTATTCAGTTTTATATAAAATTAAATTCTTTAACATTCAAAATTATTCATAGAAATAATTTCCAGTAAACAGGTAATAGATTCATTCTATAAAATTAGACTCTTGACGTGTAGGGGAGGAGGAATCCATCAGGAGTTTCGCCTGCAGATCACATAAATTTTACTTTGTCTGCGACTTTTATAAACTTCTAGTAACCTTTGTGCCTCTTTCTTCTCTCCAAGTCAAAGTGGGAAAATATGTTGCATATGTCTATCTGAGTGAATTGATGTTTATGCATGATATTTATGACATATGTCATAATGGGAACCTATAAATAAATTGGGTTTGAAAGAAATCTGGATAAAGTCAAGGGTCAGATCCAAAAAAGGACTTACTTGCCTTCAGAAAGATTTGGCAGAATTTTGGTCCGTAATGATCCTGAGAGCTGCTAAGCATCTGCTTAACCCCAGAAATTCTAAAAGAACTATATTCTTGTCTGTTTTTAAACAATACATTTCACCAGATCCCATAGCCCAGGGAAGTGGTCGCAGCACCAAGCCTGGTAGAGATCAAGAAGCATTTGGATGATTCTCTCAGGCATGTCTTAGGGATGGTCCTGTGCAGGGTTAAGAGTTAAAAGTCAATGATTCCTGTGGGTCCTTCCCAATTTAGCAGATTCTGTGATTCAAAGAAGTATGCCAATCAAAAGTCTTCTTGGCCCTAAAGTGGGAGGACTAGAAAATATAATTAATTAAAAAAAAAGTAAAAAAGAAAAAGTAGTGTTACATTTTTAATTCTTTAAAATCACTTTCAGTCACCTAAAAAGAAGATTTCATTAGAAATGCTTGTCAAATAAAGCACAAAAGAATATTTTTAAAGGTTTTACGTACATCCGTACATACTTAAAAATAGATTGAAATACATAAACCTGAGGAAAATACAGTGCAGTCAACAAAACAAATGTTTTGAAGTAAACTCTACACCATTACACTGCAAAGTACAAAATGCTGAATAATGAATTTGACAGTAAATCACAACCCTAAATTGTATGTAGGGGAATATAATAAAAAGAATTCTGAGAATAAATGTAATAAATCAATATAAGTCAAATGTAAAATGAAGAAAAAGATCTGTTATAAGTCTTTGTATAAGAGATTCAAACCATAAAGAATAAAGTAAAATCTGTTCTAAGACAGAGATATATATTTAGCTTGCTATTCATGGAAACTTTGTTGGGTGACTTTTTGTAGTGGCTTTTTTTTCCATTTAATTTTAATCATATTTGCATTATATCTAGATTCATAGAAATAGTTCATATCAATCTCACAAGATCAGACTGGAAGAGATGTTTAATTAGTAAATTTAGGCTTTTGATAAATTCATTTCCCTGAACATATATACTTTTGAAATTTTAAAAAATGCATAGTGGAAAATTCAGGCAATAATCCAAGCTATTTGTTTCAAGATGCAATTATTTATTGTCATTTAAAAGCATGAATTACTTTTTAATGTTTTCTTGACAAATGTTTCCTCTCCTACTCCAATTTCCAGGATTCATAAAATCACAGAGTATCCTGAGTTGGAAAGGACCCACAAGGATAATTTTTGACTCCCCACAGCACAATTTAAAAAATAAACCACATATCTAAGAACATTGCCCAAATGCTTATTGAATACTGACAGGCTTGAGGTCATGGCCACTTCTCGGGGAAGCAACTTGAAGCCGTTCCCCACATCCTGTCATTGGGCACCAGAGGGAATGAATCAGTTATTCCCTTTTTGTTCCACCTCATGAGGAAGCCATAGACAGCAATGAGGTCACCCTGCAGTTTTCTCTTCTCCAGGCTGAACAAAAAAAATTACCTTAGCTGCCTCATATGTCTTGCCCTCTAGTCCCTCCACCCTCTTTGGTGCCCTCTAATGGGTACATTCTAATATTTTTATATCTATTTTACAGTGTGGAACTCAAAATGCACACAGTATTCACGGTTTGGTGGTACCAATGATGACTGCAGTGGGACAATAACTTCTTTCAGCAGGTTAGCTATACTGGCCTAATGCACACTAGGATACAGTTGGCTATTTTGGCTATCAGGGCATGTGGTTGATTCATACTGAGCTTGTCATCAAGCCAAACCTCTCTTTCTGCAGGGTTGCACTCCAGTCTTTTGTCCACAATGTATGCCTACATCCAGGATTACACCATCCCACATGCACAATCTGGCATTTGTTCTCATTAAAATTCATGCATTTGGTGATTGCCTAGCTCTGAAATTAATGAAGGTTTTCCTGTAAGGGCCTCTCTGTCCTTGAGGGAGTCAACAAGTCCTCCTAATTTAGCATAGTTCACAAACTTAGTGTACATTCAACTCCTGTGTCCAGGTATTTGGTTAAAACATAAAATTGAGCCATTGAGAACATCATTAGTGCCTGGCCACAAACCGAAGGTTGTCCCATTTACTACAACTCTTTAGGTGAGTCAACACTGGCAGGCAGCTGGGACAACCGCAAACTCAGGGCTAGAATGCAGAGAGTAAAATTATTTCCATTACCTCGCTAACCAGAGGATCCCTGAAGCAACACCTGGGCAGAGGCTAACAAATGGAGACACAGGCACTGTTAAACTTGGTCCACGCTAGAGGATCACTGCACCGCTGTTTGGACAGGCTTATCAAGTGTTATTCTCAACTGTAAAGTCACTTGAATGATTTACAGTCCTCCTTGCCAGTCTTCTGCTTTTTAACCCATTTCTCCCAACACTCTCTGAGTCCAACTTTTCAGCCATTTGTTTACACATCATATTGTATAGATAACTAGATTTGTGTTGGACATTTTGTATAAAAGGATACTGTAAGAGAGAGTATCAAAAACCTTTTAAAAATAAATAAATAACACCACCACCCCCACCACCCCCTCCACCCCCCCCATGACCAGTGGCTTATCTTCATCCATTAGTCAGGTAATCTTGTCATAAAAGGAAATTAAGTCAGTAAAGCATGATTTTGCCTTTATGAACCTATGTTGGCTTTGAGTGATGACTGCATTGCCTTTCAAGTGTTTTTCAGTAACTCCTACAATGATCATAATTTTACCATGCACCAAGATGATACAGACAGACTTATAATTACCAGAGTCTTCTTTCTTGCCCTCTTGAAGGTTGGAACAATGTTTTCTAGCTTCTAGTCAGCTGGGATCTCTACATATTTCAAAGACCAATGACAAATGAGAGAGGTTTCACAATAACATCAGCCAGATCTTTCAGCATCCTGGGTTGAAATGTCATTATTTCCAAATTAAACCACTAAATGTTAGAAATCTATCTAGTTGTGGTACTTAATTTAAGCTTGCTGAGGAAGCTGTATGATTCTACTCTTCTTTTGACCTCAAATATTTATTTTCCTATTTGTAGAATTAAGAAGCTGGTGGGAATGCAAGTACTACACATGATCCAGTCCAACCCATCAAGATATATCTAAATAATTTCAGACAGAAATCTGTCTAAATTTAAGTGATCTAGACTCCCCAAGATCATCAGACATCACCCACATTCTTCTCCTGAAAGTTAAAATCTAAATACAGTTAATGGTTCACATTTCTCCAAAATTTGTTTAGGTGGGAAGTTTATCATTAACACAGGTATTCTTGTAGGCATAAAGACATCAGATGCTGAACATGATTTAAAATCAACCCATGTCATGTTCAAAATTTGGTGATACAGATTTCCCTACTTATTTATAATAACCAAATAAGTAGCTAGGATTTTATGTTATTGGTAGTAACAAATTGCTCCACATTTCTAAAAATAATTCTAGTAAGGTAGTGGAAAATTGAAAGAGACCCATAATTGTACACATGTAGTTTTGGAAGCATTGACTAGGGTATATCTCTTATTAATATTGCCTTTTTACTCCTGGGAAGATATTGCATAGTGCAAAAGTTGATAGGGCATCTCACGTGAGTATTGCTTAACACTTTTTGTGGAAATATTTATTTGAATAACTGAGTATTTAAAAACTAAATTAGCAAAGTTTGAATAATTTTGAAACGCCCAAGTAGTAAGTAATGGTCATTATTGTAACACCAGCTCTTTAGCATGTACACCGACAGAAAAGCTTTTTTGACTCAGAAGAATTTATGATACTCTGTCTCAATTTATTCTGTGTTTCCATTCAGATTTTCTGGTGGATCTTGTGGATAACTACAGCAAAAACATTAAATAAAACATTAAGGCATGTATAAAAACCAAATAACATTAGCTCATGTATAGATTTCAGTATTTCATGATACATATGGGAACAATCCAAGAGACTCTATCAAAGTGGGGAAATGTTTCTATGATTCCTTTTGTATTCTGGCTTCCCCATTATGATAGACCATTGAGAAAGAAGGATTTAAGTGTTTTTAGCCCCATCTTCAGAGTTGTAACATTAATGAAAATCTTCCCTACCCTAGGCATTGCCCAATGCCAAGCGTAGGCTGTTTGGTGAAGGGGTTTCTTTCTACCTTTCAGTGAGGTATTGGTAATTTACGCAACTGTTACTTGTAATCACTCTTTAGGTCCATGATTGTGTGAGTCCTGAAATTGTGTATGGCCAAACTTCATGAACGAAGATTTGGGCAGGGCTCTCCCCGCATGCGTGTGCCCTTCCAGCCTGCGCAGTGGATTTTTTAGGTGAGGCACAGTGTGCGCAGAACTGGCCCCACCATTTAAGTCCTGAGGTCCACCTGCCATGGCCAAGCGAGCTTGGACAGTGACAGGGAAGTCCTCGGGACTGTCACAGCACCCGGTACTAACCGGGGCTGACCCTGCTGAGCATCCGAGATGTGACGGGATGGGATGGCAGGGAGGCATTGAACTGCCAGGGTACGGTCCCCACTGAGACTCAAACTCAAGACCTTGGGATTCAGAGTCCAGAGTGCTCTCCTTTACACCATGGGACCGTACCTAGTCCTGAAATTACTTTTGAGTAATTAATGTTGAAATGCCCTGCATTTTTCTCTAAATTAAGTGTTAGTTTAAAACCCCAAATGCCTTTGCAAGCCTTGATCTAAAATTGAAATGATTACTATATATCTGTTTGTTAAGAGATGGTCAAGTTATTATGGCAGATATTCTTTTCTATTAGATTATTAGTTGATGTCCTAAAAATGTTATGCTTGAAAACTCTCTTAGCAGTTTGGTAATCTTTCATTTCTTCCTCCTTCTTCTACCCCAGTAGGTTTAAGAACACTGCATTTATACAAGAAATTGTGAACAAGGTCTATTGATGATTCCTTTTGCAAAAAAAGTTAAGGTTTCTTTCTCTCACACAACACTGTTCCAACTATCACAATAATCAGTACCTACTAAAAAGTGTGTTTTGCACTACAAGTAAGAATAATCTCTTTCTAAGAGATAACTCAGCTGTATCACCACAATTCCCAAGATGTTTTGCACCAAGACTAGTGTCTGTATTTTAAACAATATGAACTCAATATTCTTAAAATTGATTTTCAGTTAAATGTATTAGTAATTTTCTGACTCTAGGCCATCACTAGACAAACTTATGGACTCCCACCTCTTCAAAAGAGTCTTTTTTAATTATCAACTTTACATATAAGTGGTGGTGTGTTTGCAGTGATAATGAAGCTGACCTAAATCAGTATATTTTCAGGATTTATAGTTACAATTACACTTTCATGATTTAAACTTTAAAGAAAAAGGAAATGTCTTTCAAATGAATGAAGTGATTTCTTTTCTTTCTTTCCCAAAGGGAAAATTTTAAAATGAAAACAAGTCATCATTTTGGTATTCTTCAGTGTCATACAGTTTGTCTTCTCAGGGACAATATTGATGTTGAGATACTTGTTCAATGTTTGGGTTTTTGCTCAATCCCTTCTCAGTAGGTTTTAAATACTGCAACTCACAGAACACAGGTATGAGAAAGTTGTATTTTTAAAAACATTATTCCAAAGTCCCTCAGGAATGTCCTAATCATTCTGCTCCCTCACACAATTTGAAAAACATTCACTGAAGATAAATATATATGCATTTTACAAAATGTGTGAAGCTACTTGGTGAACCTAGGGGGTAGAAACAAACTTTTGGCTACAGTGCCATTTCAACAGTGTCTTACATTATTTTATTCCCCCATTTAATATGAAGTGTAACTCCTAGGACTAATGTCTTCTTGGTGGCTCCAAGAAAACAACAAATCATGGATATTTTGAAACCTGATTATTGCCTTTTCTAAAAATTCAAATCCAACACTGTTTATTGATATGGACCTATATATAATGAAGTTTTCATGTTTCTAGTGAAGGTTTAAGGCAGACTGTATCTCATAGTTCCCATTCTACTCCTACTAATTGGTCAGTAGGTATTAATTTCCAAAAATCTGTGCCAATTTAAAATGTTGCCACCTTACAATATTTTGTTCTGGTGCACATTAGAAAACACTGCTATTCAGCCCTTGATATCAGAAAGGCTATAAAACAGGAAATCTCCAGAAGGTGATAAATAAGGAGCAGTTGGAATAGGTAAAAATCTCACTGCTTGCTCTAGAAGATAGCATCTGTCCATGCTATTTTGAGCCCTCCAGTCCATGATTTTCACAGAGAAATTATGACTAAGTATTTGCTGGATCCAGCTTCTAATTAACTTCCCACCAGTGTTGGCTTAGCATAGCCATCACCTGTGGGATGTTCTGAATTGAGTAGCCTGGATTTCATTTACATCAGCATTTGGCCTGACTCATTTTTTCTGAAGAACTGAGGGAAGAGAATAAATGAGTACATTGACAAATGCAAATTTACTCAGCACTCAACTGCCCTCATGCTTTTAAAACACTAGAAATTCATTTAGCAGTGGCATAAAAGCCTTTACCCTGTTTATGCTTTCCTTACTTTGCAATCTACCTCACTGACTCCTGCTGAGAAGGGTGTAGCATGAAATCTCTCATTACAATAACTTTTTTCTTTTTTTTCCTAAAATTATGTTTTCAAGAGATCTCAACTCCTCTGTGTCATTAGAGCATTTCATATTTTTTGGGACGTAATAAATAAACAGTAAAAGACATCTCACTACAGAGCCTTGCTTGAGTCTCACAGATTGAACAGAAAAATTTGCCATGAAATGTATCTCACCTTGTGGGACATATGCCTAAACCTAGAAGACTGGAGGTATGAGTTTGGTTAGGGAGATCTTGAGAAGAGAAGAAGATGAACAATCTGACTGTGTAACCCCAGTTTGCAAACTAACAACTGAGTCTGCATAGAGGCTTCAGTGAGCAGGGGAATAAACGAACAAAACCTGAATACTGTGGAAAGCAGTAGTGTGGTGCTGTTTGCGCAGGGTATTTTGTATTAAAAGGGAGTGAGAACCTGAGGGTATGCCATGCTCCAGTGCATATTATCATTTGATCTGCAAGCTTCCAGCATTTACTGATCACTCTACTGTCTAAATAAGTTAACTGATAAACCAAATCTGTGTCTTAAAAGCCTATGGTGCTCAATGATGGGAAATATGACCCTGAGGGAGAAGGTGACGGAAGAGTCTTGAGGTTTGTGAGCAAAGTTATTTTTCCTTTATTTGCTCCCTATGAGCCTTATTTATAACTTACATTGTGAAGTGTTCTGAGTTGATGTATTTAATTCTGCACATACAGGGTAACAAGTATATTTGGTCACAACAATTCTGTGCAGTTCTACAGGCTGGGGGCAGAGTGGTTAGGAAGCTGCCTGGTAGAAAAGGACTCGGAGCTGTGGATTAACAGCTGGCTGAACATGAGACAGTGTGTTCCCAAGAAGCCAGAAAGGCCAATGGCATCCTGGCTTTTATTAGTAATAGCACGGCCAGCAGGACCAGGGTAGCCATCATCTCCCTGTAGTCAGCACAGGTGAGGCAGCACCTCAAATACTGTGTTCAGTTTTGAGTCCCTCAGTAGAAGAAAGACTTTGAGGTGCTGGAGCGTGTGGAGAGGAGGGTAATGAAGCTGGTGAAGGGTGTGGAGCACAAGTCTTATGGGGAGTGGCTGAAGGAGCTGGGGTTGTTTAGCCTGGAGAGAAGGAATGACAGAGGAGACCTTATCACTCTCTACAACTACCTGAAATGAGGTTGCAGCAAAGTGGGGGTCAGTCTCTTTTCCCAAATATCCACTGGTAGGACACAAAGAAATGACCTCAGGTTTCAAAAAGGAAAGTTTAAATTTTATTTGGAAAAGTTTCTTAATGGAAAGAGTAATCCAGTATTAGAATAGGCTTCCCGGGTAAGTGGTGGAGTCATCATCCCTGGAGGTATTTAAAAGACATGTAAATGTGGTGCTTTAGGGGCATGGTTTAGTAGTGAACTTGGCAGTGCTGCATTAATGGTTGGACTCAATGTTCTAGAAGGTGTTTTCCAACCTAAACAAGTCTATGACTCTAAGTATATGGGGATCCTTCCCTAATTTTATTTTTTTTTTGAGCACTATGGAACATTTCAAGGATGTGCCTACTTATTCTGTCATATAGCAAAGGGGAGATTTAGGAGTCTGTGCAACACAGGATTTGTAGTCTAGGGTAAAGAGCTAAATTCAAATTCTCCTTCATATATTTCTATGTATCTAGTCAGTAAATTCCCTGAAGTGAATAGGATAATCCTGATGTAAATAGAAGAGAAGTGGGCTTCTTTAGCTCTTGTAAATATTTCCTTTAGAAAATAGTTTTAAAATGCATTCCTAATGGAACTTTGAATGTTCAAATGTTTTCATTGTATAACAAATAGAGTCTTTGAAAAAGGCTTTTTAACTTTTTCTTTGTAATGTTCAAAATTACTCTGTGGGAACTAGCTCTTTAAAAAAAAAACCCAAACAAAACAAAGGAAACTGAACTCTCCTTCTCCCCCAGAACCTTAGGAGTTCAAATTAAGTCAATCAAAATCAAGACCTTTTGTGGGTTGAGAGTAAATGCTGTTTTCCTCTGCAATCTATGGCTTCAAATAGGTCTTTTTCTTTCTGATCACATGCTTTACATGCTGTGAATAATGAAATGCTTTTACTTCTTTGACTCAGCCTCCCTTTATGCCTACATGAAAGCGCTGGTGAAAACTGCAGGTGAAGTTGTGAAGTTATATAGGAAAGAATAAAGCAAAAAGTGGTTTCATGCACATTCCCCTATTCCTAGTGTTCTTGCAAGTGTACACACAGCATGTGAGATTACCTATAGTGATATAATTGAAGGGTTTGAAAGCAATTAAGTTCTGGAATGATACAACGGGAAAATAAGCATATTTTATTTGCTTAGGGTAGAAGAAAATCTTTGCATAACTGTAGGACTGCCTCTCTAGTGTCCATTAGCATAGACTAGACTAGACTAGACTAGTTCAGTTGGAATGAACCTGCAACAATCATCTAATCCAACTGCCTTAACAGAAGCATAGCCTTTACACCAGAGAAGTTGCATCTTTTCCTTCTGACCTGTGGGAAACTGCAAGTCTTTTTTTAGACTACTTGGCAAAGCAGATTTCTGTGTGCATGCCATGACTCTTTAGTTGCTTTATTGGGAACTTCTTTGCCTGACCATTTCTTACGTGTCTACCTGTAGCTTATACAAATATTTCAAGGCTTTGGAAGAAAAACAATGTCTTTTAGTCACTGCTGGTCTTCAGAACAAGATGGATTGGTTATATCTATCCATCCTGATAAAAGAAATGTGCTCAGGACCATACTCTGGAACAAAGTGGTTCATACAGACTTGATGAAACATTTCCATCTCCAAAACGGGGGGTGTGCATGACAATAGCCTACTGAGAACAGTGCTTGAGGCATGGTAAGCTACTAAACTTGGAAATGTATGAGAACCATTTCATAAATTCTACAGTACAGTGTTATTGCTAGCATCCAGGAAAGTTTCTAGACACTGTTTAATTTAGAATAAAAGACCTGTGGATTGTCTAGCTGTGACAACCACTCATTTCCAATCTGTAGTTTTCACTTTTATCCTCAATATTTCTACGTAAACATCAATCTACTAGTGGTCAATGCTTTGACTTCTCAGCTTCCAAATATTAATCCTTTTTTTGGCCCTGCAGTGGTCTTGGTATGGTTCTTTGTGTCTTCACTTTCTTGTCAGTCCACTCTTCTCAGCTAAATGCAAGTGTTACTGTACTCCCACATATATATGATTGTTTTCTTCACTTCTCTCTTATTTTTCCTCAGGCTAAAAAGAAGAGGTGGTTTTTCCACTTTCATCCTCTCAATACTTTTCTTTGACTTTGCTGGCCATTTCTTTATCTTTGTGCTCAGTGACTGAGATGAGTAATTGAAGCAAATGGATATATATGTGTGATCGAATTATGCTGTCTGTCTGTCTGATAGAGAATAAAGAATTCACAGGCAATATAGAAAAATCTAATGGAAAACACTTTTCTGAGACAATGAAACAAGTCTGTATTGAAAATTATCATCTTTTTTTTCAGTGAGCTAATGCCAAATATTCCATAGCTGTGTAGAGTTCTGCCCACCACTCCTACTAACAATGTTGTGGTTCTTTTCATGATGACAAAATTACCTCCCCAGTGTATTTTTCCTTCATTTTCACACTAAGATATTCATAGAATAATGTAATGGTTTGGATTCTAGAAGACTTTTTAAGATGACCTAGCCCATCCCCTGCCAAGGACACAGACCTCTTTTACTAAACCAGGTTGCACCAAAGCCGTATCCAACTTCAATTTTAACAGTTTCATGAATGGCGCATTCACAGTTTCTCCAGGCAGCTCATTTCAGTGTTGCACCATTCTCAATGTAAAAAATTTCTTCCTTATGTCCAATCTAAACCTACCCTCTCTCAGTTTAAAATCATTGCCCTTTGTCCTGTTACTACAGGCCTACTAAACAGTCTGTCCCCATCTCTTACCAGACTCTTTTGGGTGCCTTCTGGGCTGCAAGTGCACAGAGACATCTTTGATTTTGTGTGGAGGCTTATGGGCCAGAACTGAACTTCATACATTCAGGCATGCAATAAACCGAGAGTGGGAGACACAAAAAGTCAGAAGGAGGAGCTTTTCCATTGCCAACACCAATCAAGATTTCAAGAGAGTCAGTATTTTGTGGTATGTTGTGTGGTGTGTCTTATTTCAAGAATAATAAAGGTAGGTAACAAGCTGGCTTTGTAAACTAATAGTGAATATATGACATTCTTTTCACTTCACTCTACATGTCACCAAATGCTACAATCACCTCTGATTTATTGATTTTTTTTTTGTTTTCCAGTACAGTTACTCCTTCCATCAGAAAAACAGTGTAATATAAACTGAGTCCAAATAAAATTTAGAAGATTTATTGCAATTATTATGTGAAGAATGAACTGAAGTATTAAAATAACTCAGTAACTATATTTTTGTTCTGTGCATTCATATGCTGCATTTTTCTGACTTTTTTTTTTTGTTTTCTTTTTACATAGGATGAGCCTGCAATTCCTATAACTGAAAGTCATGAGAAAGTTGTAAGATGTGGTATTTTTTAAACAATAGGAAAAATGAAAGCCAATCAGATAGATGACCATAATTCCATGATTCTTTAAAATGCCACAACTATTGCATATGTATTTGATATCTGTGCTGCCTGTCTATGACCGTATCAAAGTTACTTGGAATATTTACAATATGAGAGGAATTACTGGCCTTCCCTATGCCAATGCACCTGAATATGCTCTTATGTGATTGTCTTTCTAGAATGAAACACATTGCACCTAGGACACATGTCAAGACTACAGTTGTGTTTGACAGGAGTACCAGAAGAGTTGACAAATAACCTGGAAATATTTATAATTTAGAAAACTAAATCTTTTCATGAATATTTGTAGTGCAAGCAATATCAAATGTCTAAATGATAGGTAAACTGGTAAACAAATATAATTATTTCTCTTTAAGAGACACTTAGACACAAAGCCCTAAAGAACAAGCCTGTTGCAGCCTCTGGATGGTGTTACATATTCAGCCTGGTAAGTCACAACAGTTTACATTCAGAGCTCATTTCATTTAGTTTTAGGCATTACAGCAGAGAGAAAATTAGTAAACCCTGGGCATATTCAGCAAGAGACTCTCTACTCTTTCTAGACATCCTGACTTGCTTGGTAAGGCACTCTATCTTACCCCACTATCAGGAAATCCCAGATGACTTTTGACTAGATGCTCGACAAAACTGTCCAAAAATAAATCCCACACAAAACTTTGTAAGTAAATAAGAACAGTGGCACTACACAAGAAGATTCTCCCTTATATGTCAGTAATTTAAAATATAAATTCTTGATCAGCAGCAATAAAGGCTTTCAAAGCAGAGTCCTGACAATATCCTATACTATTATTTATTGTCTTTATTTCTTTTATGTTTATTCATCCATCCATTCATTTATTGTAACTTATTAAAGCTAGAGAAATCTGTATGTTGATTCTCTTCCTGTTTATTGGTTATAACTTCCTGTTATCAATGTGGTGGAGTGAACACTTACTTTAGTCTAAAAAGAGACAGCAAAATCCAAATGGCTTTTTATATGAGCCATTACCTAGAAATCATCACAAAGGCTCATCTGATTGTTACCAACTCTTGTCTAGTTCTAGGTCAATGACAATGAAGGAAATTGTTCCAAATTGTTTCCAAATTATTCCTCAAGTCATACCTGCTTCTACTCACAGCTTCCCTGTTTTAATTCAGGAAGAAACAATATAGATACTCTGAAGCACAGAGAAAGCCTTGGGGTCATCTAAGGTGCAAAATTTAGTAAGCTAGACAAAAATTTATTACCAGTCTGACTCCAGCTTCTTATTGACAGCAGATGTCAGTATTTCTTAAAGGCTATGTGTATTAGAAAGGAAAGCGTCTTGAGGCTTTGAATAGGATTCTGGGTACTTGTGAACATTCCAAGTGATCTAAATTTGTGTGCAACAGATTTTGTTGCTTTTATCACCTTATTTTTAAAATGTCTTGAAGAAGGTATTTGTCACTGAACCAAGGAAATAGCAATATAATTTATGTATGGTCTCAATTCTGAACAGTGCTGAGTAGTCTGAACTCAAACCTTTGACTGGGGTTGGAGGAAGAAGTTGCTGTCACTCTTAAGCAACTGCCATCAGAGAACAGTCAAAGGGGATATGATCTTGAGAAAATAATGTCATGATTTAATAGGCAGCCCTCTAATCCCAGAATGAAATGAAAAATACTGTGTAACCTTTTAGATTCGAATTATTAAATAGAGAATAAAAGTTGAACATAAACTTTTCTGAGTATATGACATTATTATCAAAAAACTTTCAAACATATATATATAAGAAGATAGACTTTCATCCAGATTATTTAATTCTTACACCATTTACTCAAACACATACATCTGCTGAATGATTTGAGACTAGTCACAAGAATAATTATGTGTAAATCACTAAAACTGAGCATAAGGATTGTAGAATCTTTCCTATCATACAGTCTTGAGTGACATATTGGCAAAAGGTTCAGCCTGTACAAGCTGAGGATCTGGCACTATGCTTGAAATTCTTAAAGGCAGAGAAATTTATAAAAGATCAGCTTTCAGGGTTGCCTAGCAGCTATTAATGCTTTATACCAGTAGGGAGTCAAGAATCACAATACCTCATATGACGCATTCAAAGAATAGTTACAGAATGAATGCAGAAATACTTTGAACTTTCCCACAATGTTGTATAATTAGGAGGGTAGCTTTAGTCAAAAGCAATAAAGACAAAGTTATAACTTTGGACATCCACAGTGAAGCGAACATCTACCTGCAGCCTATGGAGGACCCCATACTGAAGCATGTGGATGCCTGAAGAAGGCTGTGATCCCATGGGAAACTCACACTGGAGCAGATTTACTGGCAGGACTTAAGACCTCATTGGGAATCCACACTGGAACAGTCTCTTCCCGAAGGACCACACCTAGTGAGAGGGACCTACCGTGGAGCACTTTGTGAAGAACTGCAACCCATGAGAAGGACTCACAGTGGAGTTCATGGAGGAATGTTTCCCGTGGGAGGGATCCACCACTGGAGCAGGGGAAGAGTGTGGGGAGTCCTCCTGCAGAGGAGGAAGAAGCTGTGAAGATAATGTGTGAAGAACTGACCTTAGCCCCCATTCCCTGTTCTCCTGCAGCACTAGTGGGGAGGAGGTAAAAAATGCAGGATTAAAGTTGAGCCTGGGAAGAAGGGAGGGGTGGGGAGCAGGGTTTTTAAGATTTTGTTTTATTCCTCATTACCCTACTCTGATTTGATTGGCAATAATCTCAACTAATTTTCACAAGTCAAGTCTGTTTCTCCTGTAACAGCAATCTGTGAGTTATCTCTCCCTGACCTTATCTCTACCCATGAATCTTTCCTCATATTTTGTCTCTCTTGTTCAGCTGAAGAGAAGTGATTTAGTGAATTTGGTGGGCACCTGCTATTCAACCAGGGTCAACTCATCACACAAGATAAAAAATCTTAAAATCTTTTGTTCAAAATAATTACTTTGAAAGATTAAATACAAGGTACAAGTGCAACAGAAGGAGGCAAAGGAGTGTCATTTTACTGTGTTTCAAAACTGTCTAAACATCTATTGGCTGTAATTTTATCTTGAGCTATTTTGCGTAAACATGTGCAAAAGAATGCAAAGAATCCAACCAACCAAACAAAAAATGAGCAGAAATAGAAGAAGAGTAATATGAGGACACTGTCCAGTAAGCTCTGAAATTAATGCCATCAAGGGCACTCAACTGCGACACCCAAGCTTGATGACAATTTTCTATCCTTAATACATAGACATGGTTAAAAAAATCATATTTACTGATGCTAAAATAAAATCCTTGTTTAAGTCTAGTCCTGGTGACACTCCACTGGTTGGTTCTCCTTATCAAGTACGAGGTTGACCATATGAGTTTAAGTGATAGAAATATTAAAGATTTCCACATTTATATTTATTTTGACAACGCAGGCAAATATTTCCCCATGTGTGCAGTTATCTCACCTCCATGAGCTACACTCAGTTCTGCTTACACGCTGTGGCAAGGATCCTGCTTCTTTTGTCTGGAAGCAGGATTAAGTCTCATGATTTTCAGGGCAACCCTCTTGGCAGTTTTAAAGCAAGTGGTAGATAGTGGAATGGTTTTATAAACAATCCTATTAGATCTTAATAGGATCAGAATGATTACCTCTACTACCAGACTGAAAATACACCCTCAGAGAGATTTTTCTTCAGAAATCCCTCAGAGATATTTATGCTAAGGGAAGTCCTCTGCAAGAGTTTCGAACCACCCCCAAATTTAAAGCAGTACAAGTCTGTATAGGGAAAAGATATGTTATAGCACGTACATTCAATCTGCAGAGAAAGAATAAGCTTTAACGTAGTCTCTCTGAAATTTAGTAGACGTTTTGTATCATCCCACAAAATCTGGTTCCTATTAATAAGGAGTGAAAATAAACAATATTTGGAGAGTAGAGAGTTCTGGATAGTTTGAGGTAGAAGAGAGTTGTCAGTGAAACAGCCCAACAGCTGGTTTAACACATGCATCAGGGCTGGATTGTACTCCATTTTTAGTTGTACTCTTCTTCATTCTCTTCTATTTTACACTTTCTCTAATTTTCATAATTTAGTATTTCCTATTCTTATCCTGAATGAACTCTAGCTATGATGTGAAACAAAAACAGTATTCCATGACACTCTAGATGTTAAATGTAAATACACACCATGCAGTGAAGAATATTGTCTTATTGTTGAGATATTTTAACTGTGTTTCATTAAAAAAAATATCATAGAAAGTCTATGTCCTAACTCTGTAAGATCTCAGGTTCCAGGTCTTTATGTCAGCAGCTCTCAATACTTGAATACTACATTACAGGGAATGAGAAACTTGTGCAAATTCTGGAATTCAGGAAGAACAAAGAACTGCCAATATCTGACAATTGTTTCACCTGTTTTTACTTTTAATACATGGACATTCACTTCTTTTCAAGTAGTTGTAGAGGGCAATGAGGTCCTCCCTTATCTTCCATTTATCCAGGCTAAACAACTCCTTCTCCCTCAGCAAGTACATGTGCTCCAGACCCTTCAACAGCTTCACTGCCCTCCTCTGACATACTCCAGCACCTCAATTTCCTTCTTGTAGAGAGGGGCCCAGAACTGGACACGAAGCTTGAGGCAAGGCCTCACAAGTGCAGAGCACAGGGGGACAACTGCTGCCCTGGTCCTACTGGCCACACTGTTTCTAACAGAAGCCAGGATGCCATTGGCCTGCTTGTCTACCTGGACACACTATTGGCCCATGTTCACCTGGCTGTCAACCAGCACTCTCAGAACCTTTTCCACGGGGCAGCTTTTCAGCCACTCTTCTCTCCAGCCTGTACCACTGCAAGGGTTTGTCAGGACCAAAGTACAGAACCCAGCACTTGGACTTATTGAATCTTATATAATTTGCCTCAGCCTACTGTCCCAGTCTTTCAAGATCTCTTGGTAGAGCCATTCTGCCCTCCAGCAGATCGACAATCCTGCCCCACCTCATGTCATCTGCAAACTGACTAAGGGTGCACTCAATCCCTTCATTCAAATCATTGATAAAGACCCAGGGACACCAGTGGTGACCAGATACCAACTGGATTTAGTTCCATTCACCTCTACTCTCTGGGCCGGATCATCCTGCCAGTTTTTAACCCAGCAAAGAGTGCACCTGTTCAAGCTCTGAGCTGCCAGATTCTCTGGGACAGTGCTGTGGCAACAGTGTCAAATGCTTTACTGAAGCCCAAGTAGACTACATCCTCAGCCTTTCCCTCATCTTCTGAGTGGGTCACCTTGCCACAGAATGAGCTCATGTTGATCATGTAAGACCTGCCCTTCATAAACCTGTGCTGTCTAGGCCTGATCCCCCGGTTGTCCTGCACATGCCATGTGGTGGCATTCAGGATGACCTGCTCCATCACCTTTCCTAGGTACAGAGGTCAGGCTGACAGGCCTGTAGTTCCCTCATTCATCCTTCTGACCCTTCTTGTAGATGGGTGTTTATTTGCTAATTTCCAGTCAGCAGGAGACATCCAATCAAAAGTAGATGAAAACATCTTTGTTCATTCTCATTAATTTAAGTGATGGTTGATGATGATGATGATGATGGTGGACGATGGTGGATGATGGTGATGGTGGTGATGGTGTTGATGATGGTGATGATGGTGATGATGACGTATTTGGAGAGAAAAGGATGCTTGGGACATTCAAGTACTGTTTGAGAGGAAACATCTCATTGCACCCTCATAGAGACAATGCAAGCTTTTGATAAGGACATTCTAGGTTCTCACACTTAAAACATGTCATTATAACTGTGTACATCCAAAAATTATATGCAAGTTCTTAGTTACTTTTTTAACCATTTTAACGTAGTTTTTGTATTCATGGCAACTTGAAATCATAAAAGAACTGAGGTATAATTTAAAATATAAGAAATATTAGTAGAGTATTGGCTTTGGAAACTTTGTGGTTAGGTTCCTTTCATTAACTTCAGATACAAAAATCTTTTCAACATTACAGTTTCAGAGAATTACAAAGTACTTCTTGAGCATTCAGAGAGGATAAATTTAATTTTACAGAATTCGCTAAGCTGAACATTTCTTTGTTTGTACACCTGACAAAAATAAATATGCACCATCCAGATGGCTGTTGCAGGTTTGGATCTGCTGGAATTTGTTCTAAAAGAAGAACTGAAATTTCTGTTACAAATACATAAATGTTGTGTTAATACTTCAAAGAAAGATAATGAAGTGCAAATATAGAAGTGAAACTAGTCTAAAAATACTTGTCTTCACAATATTTTCATTTATGTCTTCATAAAAAGAGATGAAAAGCAAGCACACACCACTGGCTTATGTTAAATATCCATGAAAATTCATAGAAGTAGCTAGTGTTACAGCTAGAACAGATGCCTGCCTACTGACTAGTTTACTTTTCTCTCTGTTCTGTCATCAGTATCAACATTTTTTTCATTGATTATTACTACTTGCTGCAGCACTGGAAAAATATATGTCAGAAAGGACTGAGACCCCGATCATTTAAGGCACTAAGTACCTAACTCACGCTGAGCTCTGGCAGACCTAAATGCTACTAAGAATTCAGGCCTGAGAAATTTTTCAGCATCTCTGAAAAATTTCCTTGTAGGATACATAGTTTCTTAATTTTAGCTTATAGAACCAGAACAAAAGGAAACACAAAACATATGTGGATTAACAAGCTCAGTGTCTGTAAACTGCATTGTATCAAGCCTACTGATTAAATAAATTAGATGAGCCATTTCCCTAGGATTTTATCTTTATTCATACTGCATATATGCTTCAGCAGAGGCCAATCAATCCTTTGTTAGGGCTTGTGGTGGCTTGTCTGTGACTGGTTGTCTGGTATGCACCCAGTTTTTGCTGCATCTCTTCAGCAATACAGTGGGAGAAAATAAGATGAAAATCTCATAAATCAAGGTGAAGGCAGTTAAATGAGGGGGAAAAAATTTAAAGGCTACAGGTGAAAGTTAAGCAAAAAACCAAGAAATAACTCGCTGCCTCCGACCAGCAATGATGTTCAGCCACTTTCCTGGGAAAGCAGGGCCTCAGTACACATAGAGGTTGTTTCAGAAGATGTATATATGGCTCGGCTTCACAAACGCAGATTTGGGAAGGGCTCTATCCACATGGGTGTGTCTTTCAAGCCCGCACAGTGGATTTTTTAGGTGAGGCACAGTGTGCGCAGAACTGGACCCACCCTTTAACTCCTAAGGTTCATCTGCCACAGCCAAGCAAGCTTGGACGGTGACAGTGAAGTCCTCAGTCTCCCATCCAAGCACTAACTGGGATTGAACCTGCTTAGCTTCTGAGATCTGACAGGATTGTACGTCAGGGAGGCATTTAACTGCATACAACCATACACACATTCAGAAGATGAATAGCTTAACAAAAGTCCCCTGCCTTTTTTCCCTGAGGCTTTAATGCTGCTCTTGATGTCATATGATGTGGGACATCCCTTTGGTTAGTTTGGGTCAGCTGTGGCAGTTGTGTGACCTCTCAGCAGCTTGTCCTCTCCCATCCTACGTCTTTCAGGGAAGGTAGATGGAGAGACAGCCTTGATACTATTTGAGCACCGTCCAGCAACATCCCAAAACACTGGTGTGTTATCAACACTGTCCTAGCTGCAAATACAAAGCACAACACAGTATGAGCTGCTGTGGGAAAGTTATCTCCATCCCAGCTAGACTCAATATAGGGCCAAATTTTGTGATTTTTGAAGGCCATTTCACTAATGACTCTGAGTCTGTTGTATTACATGTTTACTTGGCAAAAAATAAAGCACAGCTCAGCTCTCCCTGAAAGTGATATAGAAGCTGTATCAAGTAGTTGCTGCAAGTACAGCTTGCAGTCAAGGCTGTGTTTTTAATTGTTTATTCTGCTTATATTAAATAGTGGCTATAGGAATACTGTTGAGGAAGTGGCACGGCAAGAAGATAGCTGTCCATGAGAAGACTATAACTGTGTCCCTGAACTGAGTCTATCTGTTTTGCCAGAAAAACACAAAACCCCTGATTTTCCTTTCCAAAAAATAGAGAAACCTACCTGCCAACGACTGTTACAGCTCAGACCCTGCTTCGTGTGCCCACTTGTCTAGGAAAGGAAAAGGTAGCTGAAGCAGGAATTTGCATTGTGAAACCTAAAGATTCAGAAAATGTTATTGATGATATATTATAAAAATACTGACTGTTCTCTGAAGAGATACATTCTGCTGGGGAGGTAATTCATATTTCTATGGACAGAGTTCGTCCATTAAAACTTTCCATGCTGAGTTTTATGCACCATTTTTCTTCTTGGAGCTAACTTTATACAAGCAAGAAAAGGTTTCCAGAGATCTAAGTATAATGCATTTTTAAGCCTGATCATACTGCATGAGAAGTTATATAAAAATATATTCATTTTGAATAAATATAAGTTAATTATCCACACAGAAATCTAATACATCAGAATTAATGAGTCTTTTTTTAGGACTTGTCTTCCCTGATGTCACTATTTTTTGGTAATTTTTTTTTTAAACAAGTGAATTATTTCCCAGTTCTTTGTTTTCCCCTACTCCAGATTTTTTTGGTTATACCACATACTGACTTTCAAGAAGTATGGAAAGAACCAACACTATAAATTTGAGCACACCTTTATGGAAAAAGCTGATTAAGACCACTAAAGGGAGTGCACTGGCTGTTTTCCCAATTTTTCCTTCAAAGGTTTTTCTCATATGCTTCAGTCCTTCCTTCCACACTTGCAAGTCGACACTTACCAAGAGACAATGCAGTGAAAGGGTCACTGTGAGAGTCTTACTTAACTAACCAGAAACTGCTTTCTTAAGATTTCTATGAGAGACCTTCTCTTTTGAAAATCCTCATACCTCTGAGTTCCATATTACTATGTACAAGTATGCTGTTATCACATGAAGGTTCTTACCAAAATCAATAGATGGAGAATCTGGAAAGACCAAACACCTCTTAGTAATAAAAATAAACCCACAAAAAAGGCAGCAAAATTATTCAGGAAGATATTTTGTAAATGTCTATTAACATTCAGCGTTTTCTTTGTGGCCCTTTGGTATAGCATAGGCCCCAAAGAAGCCATTTCCACAAGATAGATAATGCTCAAGGAAGAAAACCTCCTTCTCTGTAATATCTAGTCCATCATAAAGCAATTGTGAGTGTACTGAATTAGTACAATTGATAGAGAGTGCTCAGCAGTCTGAAACACTCACCAACCTGCTATTTGACCTTAAAATGAATTTTGCATTCAAAATAATGCAGGGAGCTTGAGTCAAGTAATTTGTTCTTTTGTTGAGTTTCCTACTCAAGTATACCTTGAAAATGGTGATCATGTTTTAAAGCTGCCCTTCAATAAACTGCTTTCTTTTTTTGCTCTCTGGTAGTGCTCACCCACCCCAGTTTCTTTTTTAAGTTACCATTTCACAGAATTATGAAAAAGAAAAAATCCTCCTTCTCTGCCCACCTGCTTCCACCAGGAGCTGTGAATGCCTACCACATTCCTTACTTCATGCTATAATTAGAGCAAATATTTTAATTCCAGATATTCTCTACTTCTCCTGTGGTCTTTGTTGCTCTCCTGTCACTCTGCTGTCATCCTCCTGCATTGATTAGAAAGACTTTGAGTCCTATTGTTTTCTGCTTTTTTTAACCAAGGCTTTGATTCAGTTAGCACAAGAATTATTACTTTTAAAATTCTTTGTTATACATTCTTGTTAGTCTGTGCAGGGCCTGTATTGTCCTGCCAGGAGATCCTTTAGGTCATTCTGTGCTTCACCTTCTCTCTCTGTATTCACACCTTTGTGAGCCCTTGAAAGCTGATATCCTCATACTAATTATTCCCTTTGAAGCAGATGATAGACAGTGAGATGCATTTCAATTTTATTTAAACATCCCTGCTTTATTACTCTGTCGCCCAGAAAGATCTCCATGCTGGAGCTGGGCCATGGAAGGTACATCATGTTTTTGTCTTTTAGGTCATTCAACATTCCTCTGAATATGGCAGGGACTAACACTGAGGGCTGTTCCCTGCATATCCCTCCTCTGCTGCCAGACCCATGCCAGCATTATTAGTCAAGGGTGAGACCTACAGCCTCTAACAAATGTTCTTTGTTCTGCCTACCTTGTGCAGCTGAACCCAGTACTTCACCACAGGGACAGATTAAAAATAGCAGCAGCACTCAGAACTACCAGAAATGAGCAGAGAGATGAGTTCATATTTTTCCTGTCAGTCATCTGTTTGCTTGAAAACAAACACCAAACCAACAGCAACATACCATGTATCCACTAAGATGCTTGCTATGTCTTCCCACCCCCACCATGATGACTTTTCTACAGACCTACTCAAGTCCCACAGATCTGCCAGAATGTGAGCTAGCAATAAGATATTTTAGGACAGCAGGAGCTGTTATTGTTAGTAGTGGTTTAGTCAATAAAGGCTACTTTTCTTTCCCATTATGCTTATTACTATTATGATCTTTTGTTCAATGTTTCTGAGACTTTGACACATTTGAATTAGAATCATAGAATAACCTGAGTTGGAAAGCTTGTTGAAGTCCACCTCCTGACCCTGCACAAGACAGCTCCCAAAATCACCCTATGTGTCTGAGAGCATTTTCCAAATGCTTCTTGAACTCTGTCATGTTTGGTGCTGTGATTACTTCTCTGGGAAGCCTGTTTCAGTGCCCAGCTACCCTCTGGGTAAAGAACCTTTTCCTAACATCTAACCTAAGTGTCCCCTGACACAGTTTCATGACATTCCCTTTAGGTCCTATTGCTGGTCACCAGAGAGGAGAGATCAGTGCCTCTGCTTTCCCTCATGAGGCAATGGTAGAATGCAATGAGGTCTCCCCTCAGTCTCCTCTTCTCCAGGCTTGTCTTGGTTTGAGTTAGCTAACTGCCAACCCCTCCCCCCCCCAAGTAGAGAGAGAAAAGCTTTCTTCTGCCTGCTGAAGGAAAAAAAATAAAAGAGAGAAGGGAAAAAACCCCTTCAAACTACATTTATGCTAAAACTACATATATTTTACAGAAGAGAGAACTAGAAAGAAGTACTGATGCACACTTACACAAATTAAAAACAGCAAGGCACAATCTTTCATCTTCCAGTGAACTACAAATCATACAATTTTAACCTCAAATCACTTTTAAAGACTTGATCTCCAAAAAGACAGACTCAAAAACAAACATTTCACTTCCCTAGGGTTGTATGGTGGTGAGCCGATGCTGTGGGCCCGGGCCTCCCCTATCTCTCTCAGCACAGCACAGCACACCGTCTCAGGAACCACAGCCATGAAGCAACTGCCCCAAGCCACTACTACACTGGTTCTTATCCTCTTTGGAAAGGATGTCATAATATGGTATAGGATACAATACTACTGGCTAGAAGCTGTCAGCTGCTAGCCCAACCTGACTCCCATCAGCTGACAGCTCCAGGCCCACTTCTAGATTTAAAGCCTAAATTTAGACCCTCTTAGGTAAACTTATGACAAGGCTGAACAGACCATCTGACCCTAGCTGCTTCTCACCCAGCTTCCCCTCTAGAACCCCACCATCTTGATAGCCCTCCTTTGAGCAGTCTCTAATAGCTTTAAATACTTCTTATATGGTACTGTTCAAAACAGCACACAGCACTTGTTAAAGGGAACTAGCCTATGGAGAGAAATGCTGAGGCAGGAGTGAGGAACTACTTCGGGTTTACTGGAAAGACACCCTACAGATACAAATTTCAAACCACACTCCTGGTTTAGAACATTTTCAATTGAGGCAGCTCCCAAGACTCTCTCCATTAAGGAGAGTGGGAACAGCTAGCCTTCTGTCTTTCCTTCAGTGATGGACACATCAGGAAGTGATCCTGAAGACCTGAGAAGTACGACTGAAAAGCATTCCTACTCCCATCACCAGCTGTGTCCTTGACACTTCTGTCTGCCTTGTCGCCAGTCATAAGAAATAAGATTGACCTGGAAAAAGAAGTCAGTTGGGAGTCTACCTCAGTCTTTTAATCATCTGTAAAAACTGCAGTTCCTGTGAGGCATGGCTGTTAATGAATTTGCTAAGATCATATTCAGACTTCCTACTTGAAAGTACCTTTTTTTTTTTGGTTGATGATCAGCATACGGGTGCTACCTGAAAGATGGATAGCACATTCCTGTCCTGCATTCCAACCCACAGTCCATCTGTTTGCTTCCCATGTGCAGTAAGGAGTATAAAGGTGTTCTCAATATTGTCCCTAGGCTTCTATCCACATCCTTGTTTAAAGCTACCTCTGCTGTCTCACCGATACCCTCCAGCAGGAGCATGTATTAATGCAAGAAGCATCCACTAATCATAGTCATAAAATACAGGAGACAAGCAGAAAATTCTGTTGCTATGAAGAATGAGAAACAATTATTACCGTAAGAGTGAAGACCAAGAAATTCAGATGATAAAAAAGCAAAACAAAAATGTTGAGAGTGTCTAGATGCTGCCAGGGAGACTCATCCTGATCTGCACAGAAGGGCAGAGGCCAATGACCGTTCTCTGCCTGATTAAGAATGTGCCTGCCCAGCTTGAATTTGATGAAGCATTTCAGGAGGTTGGTAAGTGTGCCACAGCATGTGCCTTATATATATTTATAAGGAACTGCATTGAGAATTGAGAATTGCATGATAACCAATGCTAAGAACAGATAAGTAGATAAAAAACTTGCTGTCAGTGTGCACCAAACATATTTAGAGATACCTGACCCATAGTAACTAGATAGATTTCCACTGGATGTGCTGCAGCAGGTAGATAAAGAAGGAGAAAATAGGAACTGGGTTTTCTGATGCCTTGTATGCTGCTTTCAGTCATAGGTTCGTGCAGAAAACACTTTTTAAAAAGACCTGTCCTGCTAGTACATTATCCTTCACACAAGAAAATCTCAAGGAAACTGCTCAGAAACACAGTATTGTGATTCTAATTGTGTAGCAGTGTACTGGGCAAAAGTCCTTAGCAGGGCATTTGGATAGGACTACAGGAATTGTGATAAATCTTAAACGGAAGTGCCACAGACTATAACCTCAGTTTTTCTGTAAATCCCTGTTTATTTTACTGTTACCCCCTGGAATAAAACCATATTGCAAGCTGCTAGATGGCATATAAAATTGTAATAGAGAGAATAGAGAGTAGAAAATTCCAACAAAATCATCATTAGAGTTTTGAAGTTTACTGGGAAAGCCCTACCATACTTGGAAATAAAGCTTGGTCAACATAGTCAGGTGTTAGATGAGGAAAAATCAGTTCATTAACTTATTGTTCTGGAAAGTTGAAATGGTTAGTGATCAAAATCAGCTCTGAAACACTTGGATGTCAAAGGAGTGCAACTGATTGGGTCTCTCAGTTATTCCTTGTGGTGGTAGTTGTGGTTTTGCCCCAAATATTGAGAGTTAAACAAATAAAGAACAAAATATAGAACTTCAATCAAATTTTTGTATTCAAAATATGGTTAGATTTTGACTGCTGACTGCATATGTCGAAACATCTATTTTAACAATCTGCTATATATAAGGATTTTGTTCTTTACTCATACTTATCTCCAGAATGCCATTTTCATACTTTGCAACAGTAACATACAAGTTGCACTTTGTGGGGTAAGGCATTATCACATCCTTCTTCCACAACTATTTCAAGGCTGTGCAAATAATTTATGCAGTAAAATAGCCCCAAAGAGGTAAATAACTGACTCTGCATGGTATTCAAAGGTGTTCTGGACTAAAGGGATGTTTTCAGGGATTAGAACTCTATTACATTGAGAAGTAGAAGTCTTTTGCTTTAGTTCATCTCTGCCATTCTTACGTGCCACAGAAATTCAGTCACTGATTTTCAGTTTTATAATTCAGCCTGAGAGACAGTATGTTCAAAGACTCACTCATTAGTTCTCATGGTGATTTAAATTATCCTTATACCTCAGGGTGCATATAAAATATGCTCCTGGGGTCAGAGAACCCTGAAGACAAGTAGCTATACATGTATTTAGTGCTGCCTTCCTATTAGTTTTCAAAAAGACAAAACATTAAAAAAATAATGTTAGAGACAACTAAGCAGGAGATATTCACTTTTTTCCTTAGTACAATTTCATGAGAGACTGTGAAAGGATTTTAAAGGCTTCCCTTTAATGGGTTTCCCAATTGAGTGGTCTGATAGATCCAGGACTTTGACAGAGTCCTAGAATGCATCAACCTCTACAGATGCAACAGACAGATACAGACGGAGAAAACATGAATTAGTTTTTTAATTAAAATTTTAATTATAATTATTATTGTCCATTTTTAATATTGTCCAACCTTATTAATATTGTTCAACAATCTAAATCAACAAAAATATTAGACAAAAAGAGTGTATTTCAAGAGCTAGTACTTGCATTTACAAGAAATTGTTTTGAAAAGCAGATTTGTGAATGGATCTAATGAAGACCATGCCTTTTTTGGGGACTCTTGTACCCAGCTTGTTCAGGAAGCTGTACTGATTGACTGAATTAGGACCTCAGTTGTAGCAGCTATGTGCTGTCATCTCTGGTTAGCAATGCTGCTCAGCAGCTGCTTGCTTCAGGCACCTGTTCAAATGTTGGAAATATTCCTGGAGGTTTGAACAAGATTAAGTGATTAGGAGTAGGGCAGCAATAGTCTGGGACAGAAATTCATTATCAAGGGGCAAAAGTAAAATATAGCATGGCTATCAAATAGTTCTTTTTGTAAGTCTGAGAAAATCAATTATCTATGTCCAGTAAATTCAGTAGTAATAGACACAAATTAATTTTAAAAAAATAGTAGTAAGACTTCCTTCTAAACTCTTGTGACTTCTAAAAAAATCGGTAAGAGTGATCTTATATTTTTGGAATATATGAGTTTGATGTCACTTTGTTTTCAAGTTAATATTCTGTTTCATACATAAATAATTGATAATTTGAGCCTTTGGTGTTTATATAAATGTATAAATAAATGTTATATATCTAATTAATTTTCTTTCCTTTATTAAAATAGAGTCTCAGAATTTGCTCCTAAAGCCACTGAGCTACTGAACAGATGGAAGAAACTGCTTCCAGAAAATTCCTCTGTATCCTTAATCATCAGGCTTTCTTCCATGATTCTTTCTTCCCAAGTGTCCCATTACTTGATGTTTCAGATAGTATTGTTGCCCAAAGTCATAGTAGAAAGGTTACATTTTCTATTTTGCATTTTATTGAGAAATAAAATGAAAAATATAATTTTTGATAGCTAGATGAGGCAATGTATGTATTTTAGATTTTAGTTAAATTGGAATACCTCTGAAGCAGTTTATGATTCAGATGAAGTCTTCTGTAGAAAACATTTTAGGCTGGTTGGCTTGGTACATCTATTCCCAATTCTCTGTACTATACAACAATCTAGGGGTTAACCTGCCTTGGCAAGGAGCTGTACATACCTGGTTATTTGGATGGATGGATATATCCTAGCCAGCAGTTTGCACTGTGGATAAGTTTATAGCCAGTGACAGCTATGGCCAGCACATATACCATTTCTATCCTAATCTTACAAGCAGTGGTGAGCACGGGTTGGTTTGTGATGAAATGGTTCATGATGTTGGTAGTGAAGGTCATCCTCTGCTAGAGAAACTTCACTGAGTTAAGCAGTACCCTTCACAAATTGCTGAACTTTCCTCACTGACCGTACACAGCTCTTGGTGACAACTCCTCAGTCTTCATGCTAGCTGCATCCCCAGGGCCACCATGTCCACTGGACCTGCAGGAGAAGGTGCTGCTGTTGATTGTATGCAAACCTCAGGACAAAGGTCTGGTGCACACAGAGCTGTGACAGTGTGATGATCTTTTGCACCAGGAACACACTGCAATCCCTGTACCTTCTCTGTCAGTTTTAGCAGAGGAAATCTCAGGTCCATAAAGAGAATTTTTTCCATGAGCACAGCATTTCTTTTTGCAGCCTGGGCTGCACAGGCATACTGCTGAAATGTAATCCTGTATTGGAATGGATCTGCCACTTTTTGTATCTTTCCAGACATTCTTTTTGCTGCCAAGGAAACCTGGTGCAAGAAGAGCAGTTCAGATAGCCTACACAGGGTTCTTGTTGCTAAGGAAACATCTGATAATGCCTGTAGATAATGCTGTGTAGAGCTCCTAAGTGCAGTTGTGCACTTGGAGGGCTGAGATCCACATGAGTGAAATCACTGTGGAGAAATCAGAATTTCTAATTTCCATTTCATTTGATATTATGAAGGTCTTTATCATTTAGTATTTGAGACTGACCTTCCAAAATCATAGCACTGAGAGTTATCTGCTATATTCTATTAGCACTGCTGCCTTCCTGTGCCTGTAGTCATTAGTGCACAAAGCAAATAATAAAAAAACTCCTATAACTGCCATATCCAATTCCCTTTACTCTCATGGTCAGTTACTCTGAAGAAATACCGGAAGGAAGCATAGACAGATGTGATCTGTTTGAAATTGCAAATGGTGACTCTTCAGAAGTTTTTCACACATTTGCCTAGTTGGTGCACAAAAACTTTCTAAGAACAGTGGAAATTATATGTATTGTTAAATCACATGCTGGAAGGATATTAGCTTCATTCTCAAGAGTCTTAGTGATATTTCAAATGTGTCTGTTTTGAGCTAAGGTTATATATGCAAAATCACATAACAAATTTGACGACATTTCCAGTCTCCCACAGCGACTGACACTTATCTTCTCATTAATTGACCTTAATGGGTTTCTCATCAGATATGCATGGATACATTCAGATATTTTACCATAATAATACTTCTCTTACTTATTTTAACTCACACTCCACACAAATTGTTCACTTTGTAGCTTAGTCAATGTTCTCATGCTAATAAAAATTCAAAACTAATTTCTCAAATCAATTATTGATCAGAAATAAATTGAACACAGAAGGCAAGTAACAATTTGATATGACATAAACAAAATTTTATATGTCAATCCAGTGTGTTCAGTACACATGCTGAGTGTAAGAGCTACACTCTTAAGCCATTCCTGTACATTATGCAATATGTGAGCTCTGGGCATATAGATTGTTTAAACCCTCTCTCTGCTTAAGTCTTTGAGGCCCTTAGTAAAAATGCTGAAAGGCACACAAAGCACTGTGCTCCACATCTCATGGGTCTGGCCAAATAAAAAAAGCTGCATAAAGTAATTACTCTTATGGAAGATTTCAAGAGCTTTGGAGTTATACTGGCAGTAAACTAGGAAGCAGGATCTGGATATAAACTGAAAGCCCAACTTTTACCTTTTTTATTAAAAATATAGTTGAGGTTAAAATAGTAGAATGTTGCTATTCTTAGTATATCTCCACAATACCAAAATACTGAGCCCATCATGGAGAAAATAATGAAGTTCATCCACATGTTCAGCACCTCTCTGCCTGGCAGCAGCCTTGGTCTTCCATAACCTGCAGAGATGAACTAATCAGAGGGCAGGTCCAACTGACTCTTCTGTTATAACAGCCTAAACTGTAAAGGTCTCATGCCAAGGCATTAGGAGGAACTGGTATAATCCGGTAAAAAAAGCTGTCACAGAAATTAATCCAAATATTACAAGAAGAAAGAATATACAGGTTTGTCAAATGCAAAGCCCAGTTTCTTAAGACATTTGTAAGAAGGGAATCCTGACTTATACTGTATTGCATTGAAATGTTATCTATAGGAAAGAAATGGCTAGACATACTTGTATTTTCCCCCTGTATTTCCAGTTCTACTTCCCTTTAAATCAAGTGTAATTATCAGTCCATAAACTAAGATGTGTAATACTAAATAATGAATTGTGTGACTAACATAATACAAAGATAGGGAATACCAAGATTTTTTTATTGTACAGAAAGATAATTATGCTTCTGGTGGTGTTCCTTGTCTGACAGTATGATAGATACAGGGGCTAAGTAGGATTAATCAGAGGCCACAGGTTGAATATCAGACTAAAGTGAGGTGCAAAGAAGAAGATATACAGCTCTACTTAAATGTGGGGGTTTTGTCATTTTCCACTATTTTTAAGAAACCCTCAGTGACTTCAGTGTTAAGTCCTATGTTGTCTGTAAAAAGAACCCTCTTGTCCTGCTAAAGGATGTTTTCCAGTAAAAGAGATCAAGTATGACCAGTGTACTCAGTGCGAGCCTGTGGAGAAGTGACAGTACAACAAGCAATGGTTAGCCAGGCTTAGGGGCCACATACCTGCCAGAAAGGGTAGGAAGACTCCTGGGAAAGCTCTTGCAATCTCTGCCTTCTTCAAAAATCACTCGGCCAACTAAGCTGACTCAGTCTGAGTCTGACAGGGGAGTCATTTATTCACTTAGTCACTGATTCCAATTAGTCAGCACTGTGAAATCACCGTAATGCCAGTCTTTCTAACCCTAGTGACCTGAGAGGTCCCAAAAATGCAGTTTCCCACAGTTGTGAATTCACAGGGTTGGAATCTGGCTGGAATTTATAAACAATGAAAATTAAATTCTCTTTTCCTAATCGTACAATGATTTCTAACACACGGATAAATTTCCCTGTATTTCTTTAATGATTTACCCCCAAAATTTCTTGTTTTCATGAGTTTATAGAAATGGTCATTCTACTCATCTATAAAAACTGATTTTTAGTTTTCATTCACACATCCAAAATAGAACATAATTTCCACTGGGATGAATAACAAAAACAACTGTAACAACAAAAACAACTGTAAAAACCCCCAAAATTATTACTTGAAAATATTGAAACAGGTGTTAGAGAACTCCCCTGGTTAAAGCTAAGCTGTAGTTATGGCTGCAATTATGATTAGTTATGCACAGTTTATGTTAGAATATGATATACAAGCAGTAAGAACTGATCCTGTAATGGCAACGGGGAAGTGTTTTTCTCTAATGAAGCCAAAGCACAGCTCTGACTGGGAAAGAAAGAGCTGTTATTGTGGTTGAAATGAAAGAAAAAATGAGAAAAATGCTCATGATGATTTTTTTCACAAGATTTTCAATTTATTGGAGATTTGATTTGTTAGGGCCCTAAAGAGTATTCACATTGAAGCACTGGTAAATGTAAAGAGGCTATTATATAAAAATCCATTTACCCATCTTGAAAAATGTTCTGAAAGTGCAGGTGAAACACATATTAGCAGAGAGAAGGCTACAGGCAGAAGCACATGGCTCAGAGCCCAGTGATCAAGGATCCGTCTCTTAACAGAGAATAGTCTTACCACAGAAATGCAAGGTTACTTATATTTTTTCAGTAATCACATACACAGAAATAGAGCCTATAGAGCAGATCAAGATCTCTCAAGCTCTAAGCACTTCATAGAATCACAGAATGGTCCAGGTTGAGAGGATCCTCTAGTCCAACCCACCTGCTCAAACAGGAACACTTGGCCCTGGACCATGTACAGATGGCTTCTAAATATCTCCAAGGAGGTAGACTCCAAAACCAAGGCCAACATGTGCGAACATTTGTTCTATCTCACAGTAAAAAAGTGTTCCCAGATGTTCAGAAGGAACATCTTGTGTTTCAGTTTGTGCCCATTGCCTCTGATCCTGTCACTGGGCACCACTGAAAATATCCTGGGTCCATCTTATTTACGCCATTCAGTAATGTGTTTGTACATACTGATGAGATCCTCTCTCTGAGTGTTCTCTTCCTTATGTCAAGCTCTCTCAGCCTTTCCTCATATGAGAGATGGTCCAGTTGATCCACAATTTTAATGGCCCTTTGCAAGAATCTCACAGTAAATCCATTTCCTTCTTTTTCTAGGGAGGCCTGAACTAGACGCAAGACTCCAGGTGTAGCTTCACCAGTGCTGAGGAGAGGAAGGATCACCTTCTTTGACCTGCAGGCAATGTTTTGCCTAATGCAGCCCAGGATAATATTGGCCTGCTTTACGACAAGAACAATAGTTCTTCCATGAATGGCAGATCTCTTGCTAACACTTTGAAATGAGCCACATATTAACTTAGCACCTTTCTGGTTAGTTATTTAAATTCTATCTCAAACAAGAAGTAATGGATGAGGAATCACAAAGATTCAATTTTCTTTCCAGATTTCCCATATGTGGTGAATAATCTTGGGCAAACCATCAGAAATCTATGCCATTTTATAAAAAAAAATAGGTAAGATATCATTTCCCACATGTGTGAAGTTTACTGAGACTTACTCATGAGAAAGAAACAAAAAGGTGCAATTCTTTGTATAAGAAATCAAGCAATGTACAGCAGAAGACAGAGATTTTTAATTAATTATTTTTTGTAATAACTCCATGAAACAAAGCAGACTGGTGTCCATCTGATGAGAAGCAACTTTGCAAAGACCTGGGGATACTTGCAGACACTTGAATCAAAGTAGCTGTGTGGGAGTAAGGACTCATTTTTGCTGAAAACTAACTGAATAAAGACCTAAGTGAGACAAATTTCAGTATTTTTTTTTCATTCTCAATTACTTTTGCATTTGAAAGCATTCAAATGTGTACAAAATCTGTGGAAAAGTTAGATTAAACAGTGGATTTATTTTTATTTAGTTTTAGGTGCTGTTGGCAGGATTTGTCCACCTTTATAACACTTCTCATGTTGGAGCTATAAGGACTGCAGCAGGCAGGGCAGGCAGGAGATAAAAACCAACTGGGACTTAAGTGATAAAAAGGAGAAAGCTAAGAATAACAGCTTTGATTATGTTAAGAAAAGTGCAGGCCCATCTTCCTGGCAAGACTCCTGAAAGTGCATCAGTGTTTGCATATGTAAGAACTAAAGTTTCTTATATCTCTTCAGGGACAATAATGATAAGAGTTACAGAACAAGAGATAATATTTTGCCTTGACTTTTATCTACATTTCTGTCTATTTCTTTACTTTTGTTTGCATTGAGATTACATTCACCATGAGTGAGAGTTAGTCCTACAGTTCTACTTGTAAAATTTGCCTTATGCCAGCACTTCTGTTTGAGAACATATTTTGAAACTGCATCCAGCTGGCTTTACTCAGAGGATTTGACTTCCCTCCTGGTGGCATATAACCACCAATTCAGATATAATGACTATGCAGCTACCCCATTTTCTGTACCATTATAAGTTGTCCTTAAGTAGCAATCCAAGCATCCTTGGCAGAGGTCATGGTTTAGACACCTTTTTTTTCAAGGGATCACAGTGATGGAAAACTTTCTCTTTTTTTTTAAACCCTCAGCATTTCCTAAATAGGCTACACTCTCTCTCTGTAGATGCACAAGTCTGAACAGTGGTATGATGAAAACCAAATTACGGCAATGTTTCCTGAAGAGAAGGAAGTGATCAAAACATTTTTATTCCATCAACTCATATTTTGATCTGTGTTTGACCTTGACTTGCTGCCAGTCACATACCCAGCTGCTTTATCAGCCTCCTTCCTCAACAGAATAGGGGAAGAAAATAAGGTGAAGAAAAGCTCATGGGCTGGGATAAAGACAGAGAGATCCCTTGATAATTACCATCATGGGCAAAACAGATTCAACTTTGGGAAGAATAATTTAATTTATTGCCATTTGAAAACAGTGTAGGATGGTGAAAAGTAAAGGGATAAAACCAAAAAAAGCTTCCTTGTAACCCCTGCTTTTTCCTATACTAAACTTTACTCCTTGGTTCCTTAGCCCTTCCACCTTCCACTCAAGGTGGAAGAGTGGAATGGGGAAGGAGCAGTTGTAATCACAGCAGCTCCTGTCTGCTCTTCTTTTCTTCATACACTTTTCTCCAGCTCCACTGTGATGTCCTTCCCACTGGAGACAGTCCTTCACTTATTTCTTTAGTGTGGCTTTCCCAAGGGCCAAAAATCCCACTAGAAAAAATTGTTTCTCTGTGAGCTACTCTCTATAGGCTGCAGCTCTTGCCAGGAGACTGTTTCTGCATGGTCTCTTCATGAAAGGGACCATTTTTTTCAGGGCATTTCCACCTACTGCAGGATGGGGTCCTCCATGGACTGCAGTGTGGGTATCTCCTACAACATTGTCCTCCAAAAACTGCAGGGAAATCTCTGTTCCAGTGCCTCTTCCTGTGTCTTCGCTGACCTTGGTGTATGCAGAGTTCTTTCTCTCATATTTTTCTCACTCCTCTCTCACAGCTGCTGCACGGTGCTTTTTATCCTTTCTTAAATATGTCCTCATAGCAGTGCCATCAGCCTCACTGATGGGCTCAGCTGCATCCTGTGGTGGGTCAGGTGGAGTGGGCTGGCATTGGCTCTCACAGAGACCACTCCTGTAATCCCCCAGCTACCAAAATCTTGCCAAATAAGCCAAATGCTCTGTGACAGTAGCTCTGCTGTTACAGATACATTATTTCATTCTTTATGTCACCTGGCTTAATCCATTTCTTCTCACCCCACTTTCACATTCATGGGAATGCACATAGGGATAAAAGCCATCCTACTGGAAGCTTCTGCACTACAGTGGAGGTTATCTAGCTCACGTAATAGTTTACTAAAACCTTTATGAGAATATTTTAGGGTGTTTCCTGTACTTTCAGGAACTGGTCAGTGCTTTCAGCTTTTCATTAAATGCCTGCATCATGCGTATTTTCTCAATTTCAGCAGAGAAAAATGTTCTACTTGATATGAGAAGCTTGGCTCACTGACGAAAATCAAAATCCATGCCTGTCACAATGTGAGAATTCTGCCTGTTTATCTTTCACAGTTTGGATAAGAAGGTAGGTGATGGAAGACTGTCAAGTGACATAAAGTTATGAAATAAATCAAAAAATCGTTGAGTTGAAACAACTAGAGAAAAGAGTTTTGGGTTTTTTTCTCCCCTTAAATGTTATCTGTGGGACTCTAACAACAGCAGAGTGAAAAATCCAGTGTTATTCCTGAAAAAGAAAAGTCATGATGACTCCAGCTGAAGAGTAGGCTTTGATCTAGTTTGCACCTTAGTAGATATAAAGTATTGCGCCTTTAAGTTAAAAACCAGCTACAGCCCCAGCTCTGTTAGGTCCAGTGGCCATAGAGCTAGTTGTTTTTCTTTGTGATCAGGGTTCTGTGATTCTTATCTAAGTTTCACATTCTTCCTTATTCCAGAAACCAGATCCTCTTTAATGAAAGGCTATCTAAATTTAAAGTTATGAGAAATATGTTTTAACCAAATATGACAGACAGACAGAGCTCTCAAGAATATTTTGTGGGAGCAGTCTGGCAAAAGAAGGGAATTTCTGCTGATGTCCCGTTATGGAAGAGTTGTGCAAGCCTGATATCAGGGGTCACAAAGGCAGAAAAGATCATCTCTGTGTAACAAATTCATAGGAAACTGCTCTTCTTTGGATCTAGGCTCTCACAGCATGTCTTGCGAATGTGATACAAATGAAAACTGTGAAATGTATGGTGTTTTGTTGAAGAAATACTGGTAGTATGCCCACTTGGTAACAAAGGAAATGACACATTCATGTCCAGGTGGGTAGAACAGGAGGCCACTGAACTGCACTGTATCAGGAGGGACAGATCCCAAAGACCATCACATGCACCAAGAGAGGTCTAGTCCCAGAGGGCAAAGGGAACAAGTTTCCACTTTTCACATCTCACTTTAACTTGAAGCGTTTTTTGTCTCTGAGACATTTGCAGCTTCTGAAACAATGGTGTGTTTCAGTCTGACCTTTCTCCACAGCCATGCATATGGTCTTCTGCCCAATTTTAAATAAGGAACAGAGGATTGGGACAGAGATACCTCTGTGCCTCGTTCATACAACTACTTCCCAAACATTCCTAGGATACAATGTAATGCACTTTTTTCCATTTTTTTTTCCTTTTCTTTGTATGGTAGGTAGGATAATCTATGAGATAAAATGAAACAGAAGCACTGTTACAAAATAACTGCTGCCTGGCGTTTTTCCCTTTCTAAACTACAGCTTTCCAGAGGTGCCACCAGCTTAGTGGACAGGCTCATGTTGTCCTGAAGTGGATCTCTTTAGGAGCCATCTGGAATTGGCTGTATCCAGCAAGTGGCAGCCCTTGGAGACTCCTCACAGATACAGTTTCACCACCTGCTACCAAAACCTTACCAACACCTTACAAGAATGGAAATAGAAGATTGACATGTGCTATACACCGGAAAAACAGAAGTAGTGTAGTAAGAGAGGTTCCCAGGATTTTCCTCCATCCTCCCATGAAACAACCTGTATGCCTTTCTCCCTCTTCTCCTAAACTCACAGATCATGTCCTGCTCTATATTCTCCTCTCAAATCAAATACCTTACATGACACCTACTTTTTTTTCTCATTTGATCTACCTCACTTAAGAACATTCAATCAAAATCTCTTGCCACTGTGCTTACCTTTTAGCAACTCTAAAAATGTGAGCATCAAGTTCTTTTTTAAGAAGACAAGAATAGTGAAAAATAATTGCATGTGCTTATTGAAAAAGGTAGTGTGGGTTGATCAATATGGTCAACCTTCATTTCTTTTTCAGCTTTTCTTCTTGTTAAATCATGTTGGACATATTCATATTGGGTGTACAGACTTTATTTACATTCACAAATTTTACAGTTTAAAAACTTCCTAAATGCATAGTTTGGATTGTGAAAACAAATATTATTGAGTTGCTTTAGGTACCCAAAAAATCCATCATGCTGAACTTCAGTACTTTTAAAGGTAAAAAATTATAAAAGTAAGATTATAAAAGCCTAATTATTTTTCTTGTCCTGTTATGAATAAAGCAATATTTCACACAATGAGCTCATTCTAAATGTAAGATTTAGTTGAGTAGTTTTGATTTGAATTCTTTGTTTAAAATAATTGAGCTTGTTTTTCTTCTTTTAATGACAATTCATCTTTGTGCAAAAATTAGGAAGAGACTTCCCACGAAGAATAAACTAGTCAGAGTAATGACAGGCACCTGCTTCTAAAGTCTGTCAACATTTATGTTGGAAGTGAATACATAGCACCTGTAAAATCAAGCCACATGATCTGTGACAGTAGCTCTGCTGCTACAGATAGATTATTTCACAGAACTAAATATTGTTTCTAACTGGTGCAACTATATGCTGAAAAAAAATGTTTTTACAGATTTTAATTTCTATGTCTAATGCAGGATATCCACTAAGATATACTATGCTGAAACAAATCAATGCCTTCGGCTGACAATTCCACTCAGCCAGGCCTGTATTAGCACGGAAACAGAAGCTGATATACAATGTCTTTATTTAATCTTTGTCTAGATTTTCATCACCACAATATCACTTCTCTAGATATATTAAGAAGGAAAGCCTTTTGCATTTCTCCATTCACAGTGAGTACAATGCTACTGCAAATATAGCACAGTAAGGTATAGCACTGCTTTTCCTTTCAGACTCTAGTCTCACATTCTTATTCACCTCACTTGATGTATACAGCATAACCTCATAAAGATTTTTCATTTTTCCAAAACCCCTTTTCAACATTCAAGATAGTCTTTACAGGTTGATTGAAACAATCAATATTTTGTTTTCTGATAGAGTTACCACGTCATGTTACACAAAAATCAAGGCAGAGGATGGCTGTCAGAAGGTCTTCTTCCCAGGAGAACTAGAAAAGGGATCAGGAAAGAGTGATGGTGGGAGCTGATGAAATGATAGCTGCTGGTGGCATGAGACACCAGGAGTGGAAAGGAGGGAGGACAGATATGATCTGGAGCATGAATAAACATGTAGATTCAACCTCAAGTACGGATATGAAAGGTTCTCTTTACAGTACTGCATTCACACCTTTGTGAAAAAGAGGCAAAAGTTTTTCTTTTTTGTGGCTTCTCCCTCTGCAATTGGAATACATCACAGTACCTAAGGAGCTTGCTGAGCTAGAATCACTAAACTATTTCTGTACTGTGTCTCTAGAGGGCTGTGATATGAATGTTTCTGTAAGATATGGCACCTGTAGCTATCAATGGTAATAATCTGCAGAGAGGAAGTGGCCAAGACAAGACCACTAGAATCCAGTTAGGACAACCCCTGGTGCTAATCCTTGCCTGATATTTGCATTATATCCCACAACAAAACCTTGGATACTAAGGCAGCATTTAACTTTTAATTCACCAGTTGAGACCCACACAGTAAATTAAACATATTCAAAATGACTTCCAGTACTAAAAGAACAAGCAACTGTCTCTTAGAAATTGTCCCTGGTCTGCTCCAACTCTGCCTATTCCTATTGCCTGAGAGACCTGGCTGGTTGGCAGAGGTCGAATTTCTGGGTTGGACTTTTCTAACAACCTAGGGTGAATTCATTTCTACAGACAAGTAATGTTGCCTGGCACCATTTAATTTTCTTATAAAAATAGGCTCTTTGTTTTACATGTGGTTTCATATGAATGGGCCTTTGCTTCAATGCAAGACTTCAGAAATTTAGCTGGAATCTGCATGATGATAAAATATTAGCATTGCAGGTGCAATGGGAATGTTGGGATGAAGTTGAGAATAAAACCAAAATTGCCAATGGGGAAAATAAAAAAATAGGCACCACTAAAGATATCTGTAAAAAATATTCCAGCAATATTTGAGTGTGGCCAAAATTCCAACCAGCAGCTGTAATTTTGGTAACTTTTTTTTAAGGAAATAACAAATCCAAAATTGTATATATTATATATATACAATTATTTACAATATAATTATATATATATATATATACACACACACACACACACACACACACACACACTATACAATATATATATAATGATATATATTTTTTTTTTAACTTGACCATGGGAAAATATTTTGTAGGCTTTTAAAGTCTGTTATTGTTCTGCGCTGTTGCAGAGACCTTAGCTTGGACTTTAATTTATTAGGACCTAGAGGTTGAAATTCCTTAATGTGTCCTGTTTTCCTGTCATCTCTGCAATTAATCACTAATATATAGGATGAAAAAATGATGTGCTGGAGAAATAACAAATCTATTTTGAAGTGAAGTTAGTAGGGCAAACTTCCAACTTTTGCTGAAAAAAAATACTTACCATATTAAACATATTGTGGTGCACACAAGTCTACAGTCCTTGAAAATAGTGGTCAAAAGCAAAAAAAAACCCAAACCCAAAATCAACCAACCAACCAACCAACCAAATAAACAACCCAATCAAAAACCCAAACCCAAACCAACAAAAAACTCAAAAAACCCCAGGGTTCAGGTATACCTCAGGAAAGAAAGAGATTTTACAAGAAGAGTATCCTACCTGGTGTCTCTAGCACAGCTACATTTTGAAGTGGTTGTTAGGGCTGATGGGATTAGCCTCTATTATTCAAATGGATTAGATTTAGTTAAAAACCCCTCTGTCTTTTCACAGTCAAAAGCCCAAAACTATCTCAAGAAAAAGAAATGTACTTTTTAATACTTCAGATCAGCACTATGGTTACTTGTGTATCTAGAAATTATGTTTTTTAAGTCATAAAATCAATTTTTTTATTTATAACAAGGAGATAACTTGCATACAACAGTATAGCTTTTATAATGCTGCTTCCACCTGAATGTGACTCAAGAGAAATTAAGGGAAAAAATTCTGTATGTATATGTACATTGCAGAGAAGGACTTCAGATCCTGTAGAAGCCAGTATCGCAAAAAGAGCTACCAAAAAAAAAAAAAAAGCCTAAAAGTATTTGAACAAACAGCCTGCAAAGAAAATTACACTGGGCTAGGTTCTTTAAAAAGGCAGGAATTTAAAAGAGGAGGACGCTATGGAAGTACTTAATATTCTTCATAGACTAGCAAAAGTTTTACAGAATCTATTGCTTGCTGGCTGTCCACTGATATCAATTAAATTTAGATGAAATTATAAATCCTTTAAAGACCTCAGGTTTTTTATACACACAACAAAATATCAAAACAACATAATTTCAACATCAACAAATGTAGACAAATATTTCACCTCATTCCTTCATCACAATCACAATTAAAATTCCCCACAATTATTCTGTTCTGTGTGTTCTCTGTATTCTCTTCAGTCCATGTTTTCCCCATTACTTCTCCCAATTACTATTCTTATATTGAATTCTGAAGAGCTCCCTATTGTGCAACACAAAGAACTGTGGTGGGTTGACCTTGGCAGGAGCTCACCAAGCTACTCTGTCAGTGTCCTTCCATCAACAGGACAGGGGAGAAAAGATGAAAAATTCACAGGGAGATCACTCAACAGTTACCATCATGGGCAAAGGAGGTTGGAGAAATTAATTTAATTCATTTCCAGTCAAACAGAGCAGGATAATGAGAAACAAGAACAATTGTAAAACATCTTCCCTGCTCCCAACCCTTTGTCCCAAGTTCAAATTTTCCTAACTCTTCTACCTTCTCCATGTAAGCAGTGCAGGGGGACAGACAATGAGGATTGTGTTCAGTTTTAACAGTTTGTATCTGCTGCTTCTTCCTCCTCATACTCTTCCCCTGTTTTCATGGGAGACAATCCTACTAACTGCTTCAATGTGAGTCCTTCCCATGGGTTGCAGTTCTTCATTAATTACTCCAGCATGGGCTCCCCTCTCCATGCGTCACCAAGTCCTGCCAGAAGCCTGCTCCAGTGCAGGCTTTCCACAAGCTGCAGCTTCTTTCAGGACACAACCGCCTGCTCCACCTGAACAGTCCTCTATGGACTGCAGAGGAACAGCCTGCCTCACTGTGATCTTCACCACAGGCTGTAGGAGAATCTCTGCTCCAGTGCCTAGAGTATCACCTCCTTCTGCAGAGTTGTTCCATTCATGTTTTATAACTCCCATTTCCCAGCATTTTTCTACGTTTCTTAAATATCTTATCATATGCAAGGTGCTGCCAGCATCACTGATGGGCTCAGCCTTGGCCAGTGACAGGTCTGTTCTGGAGTCAGCTGGCACCAGCTGTGCCAAACATGTGGGCAGCCTCTGGTGTCACCTCACAGAAGCCACCCCTGCAGCCACACCTACCAAACCCTTGCCATGTAAGTGCAATACAGTCACATGAGTACCTGCTGCAAATCCAAGGGTAAGATAAAACAAGGCAAGGAATAGTTCTAAAGTATGTAGCATGTCAGGGGACTATTAGCAAGTTTATATATGACGTTAGAAAAAGGGGTCTTATAGCAGCCCAAAAGGCTCTAGATGTTCTTTTCCTCATGTGTAATGCAAAGTACTCAATGCAGTGTATTTCAAATGGAACATCGTATATTTATAGTCATTTATTCAATCTGTCTATGACACAGGGTTGAACTTGATGACTCAGAAGCTGCTGTGAAATTTCGGTTCTTTTATATCTGCTGATAGCAACAGGCTAATGATAAAACATGAGTTAAAAGCATTATCAGCAGTATGTTTCACTGGAAAACAAAAGGATAGGATTTCACTCATATTCAATTTATCTTTATAAAGCATAAAGCTCTACTTTGCACAGTAAAACCAACATTTTAAAAATAAATTATCTACCCACTGAAGACAAGATATTTATAGAAATACCTTCTTAATAGGCATTTTAATTAAATTCTAGCCCCCACATGATATCAGTGCTCAGAAGGGAACCTGAAGTACAACACAAAGAGGTTGCTGTCCATCATCCAGTCATCTTCACTGTTAAAATATATGTGGAAACTTAAATGGTTCTTAACAAAAAGAATATGAAAATTCCTAGTATATATTTGCAAGTAATACTGGAAAGGAAGGAATGTTTTCTGTGATGTATTTCTGGTGTCAGGATGCTGTTTATTCCCATTTCACTAATCCACTGTATTAAAAAGATGTTGCTGAAATTTAATTATTATTATTATTATAAGCTTTTCTTTGGGGTCAAGAGCCACATTCACTTCTTTCTTTCTCTGTTTTCTAAGGATGATCACATTCACCACAAGACTGATCACCATTAGTTTATGGTATGGCCCTCTCCCATGACTCTGGCCTCTTCTCCTTTAATTCTCAGCACAAAAATGTCTTGGTTTTTTTTCTCAGAACAAAAACATATTACATAAACTCAAGTAATTTGGACACTAAAAAGAATACCAGGATCCAAAGTATCTTCTCTGGTAAAGTGGTCAATCTTACTACTTTTGATAGAAGCTAATTTTACTGAAACTGTGACTAAGAACACAGTTAAAGACTTTGGAATATAGAAGGTTACCAACAAAAATGCTAGTTTAAAAAAAAAATCCAAAGAAAAGGAAGATGACGCAAATGTCTGTCCCTGAAGTAATACAGTCACGTTGGCAGTGGAGAGAAATAAGTGCTAGCAAGGCATAATTAACCTCTTCTTAAAGTAGACATTTAAAATAGGTCAGATGAATCACTTCTAAGTGCCCATTTTTCTCAAGTATGGGATATTGATGAGAGGACTAGCTTATCTGTAGATTACTACAACTAAAATAGGAGAAATAAAGCCCAGTTTTCATACACTATTGTATATTATAATCATACTTACAGGTATTTCTCTGAAACCTAACAAGCCAAGTTGGCATGTTACATAAAATATAGGATAAAATGTAGGCTTAAAACATCTGAAGACGTCTCCACCATCATGAGCAGATCAGATACATAAGACTCTACCTCAAACTACTTGAAAAATTCATCTAAGGGATTCTCTAGTTATCCAAACATAAAGAAGTGAAGAACCCAGGTTATCTAATCAGAGAAGCAGATCAACATATTCCCTAACTTAAAAGGAGAAAATAAACCACAGTGAGGCCAGCCAACTAGAAGACACGTGATTTTTCTTACAGTTTAACAAATTATGAAAATTAAGGAAAGACCACAGAATTTTTAGAATGTTACAGCTCTCTCCAAGATGTATCAATCATTGTCATTTTTCACATACATGCATAACACTGTCTCCCTTTTTAAGCTGAAATTTAAGAAAATGAATATACAAACAGGAAATTTGAATACATTAAAACAGTGTGATGACTAATGCCATTTCTCCAGTTAATAAAAGGAAAGTCTTCACAAATGTTCTTTATTCCTATTATCAGTCCAATTCTGCCTGCCTTTCCAGTGGCAACAGGTCAGTTTAATGGCTTTGAAAGATTCACTGGTAATGTCCCAGAACCAAAACAAGGATCATGCCATTCGCAGTCTCTCAGCAGACAGTGAGCAGGTGGAAGATGGTTTTGTGATTCAGACTCAGATCCTATATAATGATCCTTGGTTTCCTCTGAACTACCTGAAACCTGCCTGTGGCAGTGTTTTGAAAGAAATTAGGGAGGATAGATGCACTTTACTCATCCATGAAGGGACATTTGTAAAGACATTCCAAACATTGGGCAAAGTGGACAGCCAAGGAGTTTAGCCGTAGAGTCAAGCCAGAGGTTGAGCAATATGATGTACTGTTCCTGACTAGGATCCAGCAACTGTGAGTCTAAAGAAATCTGTTATTCTTCTAAATCTATTGTCCCATTTGTGACTGAATCAACCCTAATAAATACTAGTTTGCACTGAAATATTCTCAAACATATTCAATTTATTCATATGGACATAACCTGTGATTCTATTTGGGTGAATCCTTTCATTCTCTGTACTTAATATGCCGATGGCTTACTCAGAGACCGCATAGATATTGCCTCAAGCATGCCTTTATGTAAAGGTGAACCTGGACACATACTTTGGGTGACTCTAGTGATCACTGAAATAATTTTTAAAATATTTCATAACCTGTACAGTGTTATGTGAATGAATTAAAAAAAATAAACTGCCCCATTTAGAGCAATGCATAATCATACTGCATGTTTACTTTGAAAAGGATGTTTTGAGGAAAAGTAACACTATCTGTATATTCCATAACCACTACTTACTTAAAAAATAAAGAGTCAAAGTTTTGATCTAAGTGGTAAAAGAGAGGAGTTGTAATTTTTATTCTCAGTCATTTGATCCACTTGAGCAATAACTTATCTGCATGATTTTCTGCACTCTACAACTCAGTTATGGAAAAGCATCAGTTCTCACAGAAAGTTTCCAAGCCAAGCACCTGTATTGACTTCCCATCTTCCTTCAATATTCATGATCCCCAGGAATCTACCTTCTCATACTAATTATTGTTCTGTTTTAATGTAGAATACAATCTATAAAAGATTTTAAAAATTTTTTTTCAGAAGATTTCACAGAAGGTAAATTATGACTCATAACTTGTTGCAGTCATAATTAAAAGGAGTCAGTAGAAGAGTAGCTTTTGTGTTTTGCAGTTTGTGTGGTATTATTGTCATCTTCTGTGCACAGGCTGCTACACCACTTACACCTTTTGTAGGCCGTAGTCTTCCCTAGGCAAATAATGCACAAATTTTTTTTTAATTTATGTGGTGAACATTTTAGTACAAGCATATTCTCTTTTTATACTTTAATCTAGATGACCAATCTTCTAATGGGGTTGACATGTTCTTCCAGAGAAGTGTCAAGCACCATCTGTTTCCACAGAGAAGTTCTCAGTCACCATTTCCCTGTTGTTGAAATAGAATCAATCATTTGCTAAAGTCTAAGATTTTTAATAGCACTGGATTATTTAAAGATCTACAATTTCTTCTCTGCCAGAAAGCATTTTTTTCCTTCAATAAATAACATTTGGCTGAGGAAAAATTCACTCCTCATTACTGAACATTGCTCGTTACTCATTAAAGACTACCTTCTGAATCAGTGAATCAAGTGAAAATGTGCATCAAGTGAGAGGCATAAAGAAGTACTTACTGCTTTCCACAGGTGCTCTATTGTGTTGGAAAGAGCAGGAAGATAGTAATGACTAGTCAATCATGTCACTTCCCTTCTCCTCTTTATTGATTGTGAATTGGGCTCAGGCTCCCGGTCTTCTGCTGCCTCAAAACACTAGACAGTGTGGTTGGTTTCATATGAAAGAGGAAGAAGAAAGCAAGAAAGTAAGGGAACTTGCTTTCCTTTGGGAAGCGGGACTGCATTTTCTGTGTTGCCGTAAAATAAGGAGAAACAGAGTCAAGACTACTTTTCAAAAATGGGGGCCTTCTTTTCTGAGGGACGATCTCTCTCTGACTGAGCCCATATAAATTTCAATCTAAAATGGAATTTTTTGCCTTCTGTATAAGCAAAGAATCAGACACAAGTTACATATACATAATACATTCTGTTAATAATTTAAAATGAATACTACCTTCCTTTTAATAAAAAACCTGACATACAGTCATATCATCAGTCAAAAAATTATAAACACATCCCTATTTCATTTGGGAAAGATGATTTGTTCTTATTAGAGAGATGTACTCTAAAATAACAGGCATTTCTCTGAGGGTTGCTTTCTATTGAAAGGCAGTATACCCCCCCAAATCTGAATAAAGTTTATATTTAAACTGACACTTCTACTTTATGTAAGTAAGGAATGGTGTGAGTTCTTTTGTACTACAGTTCTTCTTCGGTCAGTCATGTTGGATGGTTTGTTTCACCTGTCTTTAGCCAGATACGTGTTAGTCATCTAGTTGAATCTAATTTCCATGGATTTTTGAAAGACAGATGGGCACCCACAAAAGACACCTAACCCAGCCTCAGCTGTTCAGTATCTATAGGATAAACTGTAATCCTGATCGTAACTTCCTAGTAATTATAAACAAGGAATAAATGTCGAGTTTAGAAGATATGCCTAAATTTTATATAACTGAAGTCATGAACCCCAGTCTCTATCTCAGTGTGACTCAGTTCTTCACAGTACTGCAACTCATAGTTGTATGCGTGCTTGTATTGGGTTTCCATGCCAAGGCAGTGTGAAGGTGTCACAGGGGTCACTTCGGAGAGAAGCTTCCAGAAGATTCCCCCATGTCTGACAAAGACAATGCCAGCTGACCCCAAGACAGACCTGACACTGGCCATTAAGTCAATCAGTGACAGTGGTGTCAACATATTTAAAAAGGAGGCGCAGAGGGAATATCTACAGAATCGAAGAGGCATAGAATATATTGAGTTGAAAAGGACCCCCACCGATCACTGAGTCCAGCACTTAACCCTGCACAGGACCATCTCCAGGAGTCACACCATGTGCGTAAGAGTATCATCCAAATGCTTCTTGAACTCTGTGAGTTTTGGTGCTGTGACCACTTCCCTGGGGAACCTGTTCCAGTGCCCAGCCATCCTCTGGGGAAAGAATATTTTCCTAATATCCAACCTAAACCTCCCCTGACACAACTTCAGGCCATTCCCTTGGCTCTTGTCACTGGTCACCACAGAGAGGAGATCAGTGCCTACCCCTCCTCTTCCTCTCACAAGGAAGTTATCACTGCAATGAGGTCTCCCCTCAGTCTCCTTCAGGCTGAATAGACCATGTGTCCTCAACTGCTCCTCATTTGGCTTCCCCTCGAGGCCCTTCACCATCTTGACTGCCCTCCTTTGAATGCTCTCTAGCAGCTTAATATCTTTCTTATATTGCAGTGCCCAAAACAACAGACAATATTCAAGGGGAGGACTCCCCAATGCAGAGCAGAGCGAGACCCTCCCTCGATCAGCTGATGATGCTGTGCCTGATGCCCCCAGAACATGATTGGCCCTCCTGGCTGCCAGGGCACTGCTGACTCACATTCAGCTTACCAGAGACAAGGACCCCCAGGTTCTCTTCCACAGCACTGATTTCCAGCATCTCATTCCCAAGACTGTATAAATAGCCAGGGTTGCCCCATCCCAGGTGCACAATTTGGCACTTCCTCTTGTTTAGTTTCATATGATTGGTGATTGCCCAGTCCTCTGATTTGTTGAGATCTCTCTGCCCATCAACTTCAACTGGTGAGAACAGTGAGCAGATTTGCCAGAGCATATTTGCTGACAGGGCTTGTGACCCACACTGCAGCAGTCTGTTCCCTGTGGAAGAAACCTATGCTGGAGCAGTTTGAGAAGAACTGCATCAGTGGGAAGGACTCACACTGAAGAAGGTCATGGAGGACTGTCTCTCATGGGAGGTACCCCACACTGGGGCACGGGAGAAGTGTGAGGAATCCTTCCCTGAGGAAAAAACAGTGGCAGAGACAATGTGTGATGAATAGAACACAACCTCCATTCTGCATCTCCTCGCACTGCTTGGGTGGAGTAGGAGAGAAAATTGGCAGGGAAATTAAGCCCAGGAAGAAGGAAGGGATGGGGGTAAAGTGTTTGCAAGATTTGGGTTTCCTTCTTATTACCCAGCTGAGGAGGGGAGTGACAGAATGACTTTAGTGGGCACCTGGCATCCAAAAAGGGTCAAACCACCACAATGCTGTAAGTTTAATTTTAATCCACTGCAAGTTCTTAATATACTTCAAATACATAGACCTTTACTTACAGGGTAGTTCTACTGACATCACTTATATTGTTCATATAATAAGTCAGCTCTGTTATCCTCTGTTGACTAGAGGAAAATTTATTTCCATTTCTTTTGAGCTGTATTGATTTTCTCTGGTCTTTCCTTAAGCTGATAAAGCAGGACTAATTTTTCCAGTAATCTACTTTAAAATAAAATTATTCTACATCTCTAGAAATTTTCAGAAATGCCAGCTATGCCTCAGTACAATGTACAACAGCAACTGGTAAAAACATTTAAACTTCCAGCTACAAATTTTAAATAGTTGACTAAGGAGTTCTCTGGTTAATGAATTCTACTTTTCAATAACTCTTGCAATATCAGAAAAGTTCTTAAAGGCTGAAAAAGGGTAATGATGCACACACAGTGCTGCTCAAACAAAGTAATTAAAAATAGACCAATCTGACCAGCATCAGTAAATACAGGAACAGCTAAGACTCTGTTAATGAACAATTATGAGAATGATTAATGCTTCAGCAAAACCCCTTAGGTCTTTTCCAATCAGATTGCTTTTTAATGATCCCAGTCTGATAAATAAAGGCAAGGGATGCTGTGTAACAGACCTCCACTTCTGTAATGATCATGATTCAGTATTGTTTCACATTTCGATTAAGAACTAAAATGATATTATATTAATATGAAGCATCAAAAATGCATTAATTATATCCATGGCATATGTCAAAGCCAATGAGAGAATCAGCCAGTGTGTTTCTGAGGGACCAGAAAAATTTACAGGAGTTGATTCTTAGCTTTTTGAAATATGTAGTTCTTTTCCATAACTTAGAATAAAGCAAAACAAATCAAACTGATAAAGTTTGCTGATGGCAGATATTTTTGGAAAATAATAAATATGATAAAGGGTACAAGTTCCAATTGCTGAAAAAATTGATTACTTTGACTGCTAAATGGAAGCAGACAACAAGCTTTTTTTATTCTGCCAGTAGAAGTGAAATATCTAGAAACTATGGGTTATTTAAAGAACAATAGAAATTCTGGTTGGAAATGGAGAGGACTGTTGTCCATTGAGAGGACTCTGGAGGGATGGAGGAGCAACAAGTGAACCTCTTATAGGTATCTGTAAGAACAATATACAGTCCCAAGAAGAATTTGTGTGTCTACATTTCCTTTGTCCTGACAGAGCCGTTACTGCCACCATATCCACATATGCTGGTCACAATTTATGAGGGCTGTTGATAGTCTGGAAACTGAGAAATCCAAAGTCTTGCCTCATAATGGCATGCTGGGAACTGAAGATATTTAGAATATCAAAAACTCTAGAGAGATAAAATACTTCCCAGAAGTACCTATACTGAGAGCAAAACCTGGATAACAGGTACTTCAAGTCATTCAGTTGCCAAAGTTATAAAAAAGTCCAATCCATACTCAAAATTGGGTTAGACAAATGAGGGCTAAAATAAAGGTGTAATTTTACAACTTTCAGCCTAGTTGGGGAAAATTTACAATAAATCCCTGACACTGAACAGTTAACATTAGAAACCAATACTCTTTTTTAAAAGTGTAATTCAAATTAAAAATCTTGTGAAATATCTTGGATGATGTTATACACAGTCCAACTGTTTTATTCTAGAAACTGTCTGTTGAGTTTTTAAACATCAGTGATTCTATGAAGTTGGCTAATGGATGCAGATATATTTATTTTTTAAAATTTTTAAAAGAAGCTCTTTACATCCAACATACACTCACCTACCCAAGGTTGCACAGGATGCGTGAAGCCGAATCAGACGCTAACTCAATCTCCTGTGCTCTGAAAATACTCTTCTTTTTCACCATTTGAGAATCATTCCAATCCAGCAGTGTTCCCATTCTGAAAATTATGTTTTGAAATTAAATTTGAAATTAATGCAGTTGCAAAAGCTTTTGTTTCTGATTAATTTTCAAATAACTTTTAAGTTGATAAAACAGAATTCAATCTACATTGGGTGCTCTGCATGATATAGTTGACTCAATTGAGATGGGGATAGGGATGGTATTACTTGAAAATTAATTACTTACACCTAACTCCAAAATCTTTAGTTTGCAGGCCTTATAGCTCTGATTTTTGTTATAGACTTGCTAAGATATCCTGTCATGCAAGCTCTCCTCTTTTGTGCAGTACAGAGTCTACCTAATGCTTGCAATACATAAATTTATCTGTTGTAGCAACAGCCAACACCTCAGACTCCAAAATGGCCCATGAAACCTTACAGAGAAGCACTCTTTACTTTTTATTCATACTTACTTATTTTTTTCTTAGCTGTGTGCTTGGCAACATGATAATATCTCTTTATTTTAAATATAAGGCATTCTCATTCTTTGAAGGACAGAATGCCATAATATTTTATATTTGACCTAAACTCACATCCAGGCATAAGACAAATGTAAAGTAAAAAGGAATTGCATATAGAACCCAGAATCTGAGATTAAAACTAGACAGGATGGTACTCAAGATCCTTGTGGTATACTATGACACACTCTATCAAACACATGGGCTTGGACAGATGGCCAACACCACAGGAAAGAGAGACAAGTGTGCAAAGACAATAAAATAAATGTAAAATTAAGCTTCAATACTTTGTTTCCTCAAGTCCACCTACACCTCAGATGTTCAAAAAATAAAGTATCTTACAACATAATTATCTGTCTGCCCAGACACAATCATGCATTTCACAGGACTTTTTTATGTGTTTGTGGCACAATTTTTCTTTACCTCAGCTTTACTATTTTTTTATGTATTTAAAAAAGAGTCATTTTTCCTAACTTAATGTGAAGAAAACCTGGAAAATTTATTCAAGTCACATATTCTAGGTGTTGAGGGTTTTTTCTAACTTCCTAAAAAGTAGTAATTAAGAAAGAAAAGACAGTGGTAAGAGAGAAAACTGGGATAGCAATATATTTCACAGGCACATTAAAAATTTTAATCCAGTGCATTTGTAAAGATGTAGGTGGCTGAAATCTGTTAGCTATGCAGTAACCTAGTAAGAAGGGTTACTCAGTTTCTTTCTTCATGTGGTGCCAACATAATTGCTCAGTACTTTAAAACGTTACAGAAAAAAAATCCCAAATATTTGTTAGTGTGGGTATTGCCTCCCCCCAGAAAATGTGAGCTCAAGTCAGAACCATTCACCCACAGGCTTCCTGATAAGGAAGCTAGAAACATGAGAATTCATGTGTCAGTCAGCCTGCAAAACAAATCTGGCTCATTAGACTGGGTAATATGCAAAAGAAAGGTCCTTATTTTTCTCCATCTCATATCCAGTCCACCAAGCATTTTTTTATTGTGGTCAAAAGGACTTTCATAATTTAAGGCTTGTGTTTTGGTATTTCAGTCTAGCACAGCATAGTCGAAGCATACTGGCTTCATTTTTATTTTAAGCTAAATTATTACATTGCAAAGCATTACAGAAGATATAAAACGTTTTGGGATCTGGGAGCATTATTTACAGTGCTGGAGACAGATTGTGAACATCCAATAGAAGAGTTCATATCAGTCCACATTGTTTGTCAAGGATGTTTCTGCTTAAGTGTATTAGTCAAAGGAGTGTTTACAAATGTTCCAAAAGTACTCAATTCAAACAGGGGTCAAGATCCAGAACTGTCACCTTTAACATTCTGCAAGCTGTGTTACCTGAAGAGAGTGTCAGTCCCTCATCTAAAGCAAGAGGACCTCTTTGCAACCTAGGAAGCACAACATGCTATGTTAAATGGTATTTATTTTGACATTTCGCAGATATTTCTATACTGAAAATAAGCATTGGGTCAGGAGATCAAAGACTGCTATCATGGGAGTTCTATCTTATTTTATGGTGCTGTCTTATTTTACCAGGTAGAAATAGTAAACAGAAGTATTGTATAACTTGTGCCTTTGCATCCACTCCCAATACACAGCTTCCTGCAGACCCCACATCCACAGTCCACTCATGAACCCTTCATTGTATTTTCTCTCCTCTGTTCAGTTGCAGAGGCCAGTCAGAGAGGAGCTTTGGTGGGTACGTGGCATCCAGGCAGCATCAATCCACTACAGTGGGGCTAAGGCTCAGCCCCTCACTCAGTCAGATTTTTCTTCATGCTTCAGTATTTAATAATTGTCAGTCCTGGAAAAATCCATAGCTATCCCAGTGCCACAAACACTGTCATTCTATCAGATTGTTGAAAGTTTAGGAACACATTGTTTTTAGGGTCTTAAAGCAATTAATTTTAATTTCCAAAGCAAACATGAGAAACCGCTTAAAGCAGATCTAGGAACATTGAAAACACAAACTTTTTTGTAGGGCAGTTCATTAAGGATCCAGATAAAAATACTTTCAGCTTGACATGCTAGAAAGTAATCATTTCAGGCTCAAAGAGCTAGAAGTTTCTGCCAAAACAGATTTAGTTTCATGTTTTCCTACTGTTTCTAGCTTTTTAAGTCAGAAACATTGAATAAATTCACAACACTGGTAAGGTCAGCTAGGGGCATTTCTACAGGGCAATCAGCTTCCTGGGATATCTGTTCCAGTGATCAACATCTAATTTGTAAGAAGGTATTTATAAGAAGATTTTAATAGCTCACGCAACAAATCACTAGGCTTTGTTTTCTCTTACAGTTTTTAACATTCTTATTTTTAGTCATTTGTATCTGTTTCCCTTGAAATGTTGTGGGGTTTTTGTTGTTTCAGTTTGGTTTTTTCTTCAATGCCTCAAAAGTCTGTGACATGCAGTTAATAATATTTGTAATTCAAATATCTCCCTTATGGTAACACATAATCCAAACTGGAATAATGTTCATCTCTATTACAGGGAAAGGATCACTAACAAATATTCACATCTGAACAACAGTTTATGCAAAATTTGTTACAGAATCAAACTTCAAAGCAGACTCCATGTGTGCCAAATCTCCTAATGAAGACAGTTTTTCATGTTACTGTATACTGTACATGATCCAAAGCCCTGAACACACTTTCAGAAGATTAGAAGAAAGTCAGCCATATAATGTGATATGTATAAAAATAGCAGTGCAAAATGTCGAGTCCGTAACTCATAAGATACATGAGAATAGTTCTGACACAGCAGCAAGGATGACTTTCTCTGGGTTTGTAAGCTGACCTTCTGCCATTGCAGTGAAGACAGACGAATTGTTACCAAAACTTCCTCTGACATGGAATTTTACAGTCCATTTTTAAAACTAATCAGGATAAATTTTGAAACAACACCCTGGAAACTGTCATTTAAAGAAATGTTTCAGATGAGTCAACATGCATAGTTAAGACATCAAAAGGACCTGAGAAGCAAAGTTGTGTTCTGCTGTCTCACTGTCAGCAATCCCCACTCTTCAAAAGCCACACCTTGCAAAGTCTTAGCAAGATCACTACACTTCCATAGTGGCATATTGAGGTTCTATAGTCTCACTGGATCTCTCCCTTATCTTTAAGGGAGAGCAGATTTTTATTACCAATTAACAGCTACAGTACTCTGAAAGTACCATTTTTCAAACACCCACTGCAAACTAATGGAATCATGGTCTCCTTTCCCCTGACTCATATTCTCCCATGTCTCAGTGGCCATTTTTATGACAGCATTTGAGATTTTTTAATTTATTCCAGAAATGATATATTCAGCAGAGATTTACCTGGTCTACCTGACATTGCCTAAATGGATAGAATCACAGAATCATAGAATCGATTGGGTTGGAAAAGACCTCCGAGATACTTAATTCCTTGTGAAAATATAACAACTTAAGGAATGGACTTGGGAAAGGGGAATCTGTAGATTTTTAGAGGGCAAAAGTTTATACATTCATGTCTCAGAGCAGGCTCAAATGATCAAAGTAACCTTAAGCTGCTTTATTATTACACATCATTCTCTAAAAAATAAGTAATTTCTTGAAAAAAATGTTTTTAGGGAAAGTTTTTGTACCTGAGAGTATGAAAGAAGTTTCCCATGAGTACAAAGGAACAAAAGGTGTTGCGAACTTGAACACTTGGGCAAGAAAAATCTAGCAGGCAATGTGGATGATGGTGACCCCCTTCCTAAAACCTAGGCTCAACATCTTCAAGTTTTTCATTTCCTAGTTACTTTTCACATTCACTAGCATGCTGAGCTTTATTACTGGCTTTTACAACAATAGGTCATGTTGACCGGAATACTGGTGAAAATGAATATTTTCTGTATTACTTACAGAAAATATATTTTTTGATGTTTGTATCCCTAAATTGGTACTCCCTCTGAAATTAATTTTTTTCAAAAATTATTGTTGCACACAAACTAATTTTCTAAGGCTTAATATTTAATGTTCTTTAAGATACATTAATTTATCATGAAAAGAAAGGGTTTATAAGTTCTGATTGTTTAAAATAGAGTCTAGGGAGATTTTTAAATTTGAACTCTATTGTTCCTTTTGCACTGGATGACAGCTGAATTTGCTAACAAATCTAAAAATAAATGCAAATGTAAACAAACATTTCAAAGAAAGATTCCATTTCAGACATGCCATGCCAAGGACTGCCATAAAGGTATTTTCCAGTACAAAGGGATACATGCTTTTTATTGTGCTTTTTTTGATGTGATCTTTTTTCTTTCAGAAATTTCTGGCTTGGGAAAAGCAGAAGGTTTCTGTGAATAAGTGGCTTTTGAAAAATCATTCTTGATTTTTTGCTACATATTGTTCTTGGCTCCTTGGTCAATGCCACCAAGCCTGTCACTGACTACCCTGTTAATGTCTCATAGGTTTCCTGACAACCACCCCAGCTGGCTTCCCATATTGTGGTTGCAGCAGGCAGCTGCCCCAGCAACTTGGACACAATATAACTGTGGAAACCAGAGAGTGTCAGGAACAAAATAGCTGCTATATTTTTGGTCTGTTGAAAAACAAAATTACATCTTGAACAAAAAATGCTACTTCTTTCAAGGTGAATGTAAATTCTTCTAATATAGAAATGAGAGAGAACTGGATTCATGGCATAGTGGGAAATTATTTAGTTAGGCCTATTTTTACGTCCTCTACATTAGAACAAAAACAAAGTAGTCATCATATCTTATGAAACAAAATTCTGATGGAAAAAAATAAAAGTCCCCACTTTGTGCTAATAAGCACTATTTCTTTTTCATTTGAACTTTCTCATTTCAAATTAAATTTTTAAAAAACATTGTCCCAGTCAGAAGCTTTTATAATGCTCAGCTCCCACTATCCAGTGATTCAAGGGGAATGTCATGTTATTCAAATTGCTGACAGAGAAGAACAATCCTTTGGGACCAAGGATGATGGAAAGAAGGCAAAGAAAAGAAGAGTAAAATGGAAGGGCAAATAAGAAACAGAAATTTCCAGCAACCCTTTCCAGAAGATTACAAACAATCTTTACTTTTGCTGCTATACCTGATGGAACAAACCAAAGTTTTTCACCCTTCTCAAAGCTGCTTTGCATTCTACATAATGACCTGAAAGGAAGAAAAATGTGTTTTCAAATTCTCAGCTTATACTGACTTCCTAAACACCCTCAACATGAAACTGGTGATTTTGCCAGTAATCTATCACTGCTACATAGCTGTAATAAATCTTAGCAAAATGTTTTGTTTTTTTTTTTTTTCTGAAGTACTCTGGATATTTGTGTGCTTGCTGTGGTCTGATTTTTATTCTTTGAAATTCAAGTCCTTCATGACGACAATCAAGTTCACAAGCTTGCCAGTATCTTACAGTAGATTGTGTCCTCTGGACTCAATAACTAGCTTTGTGAAATATTCTGGAAAAAGAGGGATTTTGTTTTTTCATTTCTCAATACTCCATATCTTCTTTTGTCTCTCCTGCCCTCTCCAAGGTATAAGGGCATGCAAAATGGAGAGCCTTTACAATCTCTGTCTATTACTTAATCTCTGTGGAGTAATTTCTGCTGAATTCCAGCGTGTGGAAATGGCAAAATTTTCAGTCCAAGGCACTCTATACTTCCTCCCATATAATCTATTCCAGTCCTCAGCTCCCTACTCTGTTGACGTGGTTATCACCAGACCTGTGGTATCAGCCAAAGAGGAAATAGGAGTTGCTGTCTGCAATTCTAATTTCTGATGGCTGTCCCTCTCCTCTCCATCCCTTTCCTTCATCAAAAGAACCACCTGGAGACATAAAAGTTGTGGGAACGTACATCTACTGCCTCTTGCTCCCACAGGCCAGCACTTCCTCAGGGTTGTTCCAAGATGCGTATTTGACTGTGAAGTTGTAACTCAGGATTGCTTCAGTAGTGATCCATAGCTGGAGTTTTTGCAGGTATTTTGCCAGTCATGGCTTTCATCCTGCAGTGTAAAGAAAAATGGCCATGATACCACAGGAAAGGCCTTGAGAAGTGATAATGGATAATGTGTCATGGGGGAGTATGTGAATGGGATGGCAAGAGATGGGGCAAAGGCTGGCACTTAAAAGTGCATTATTAAACATACAAAAATGACCCTGATTGGATCCTACAGTGAAGAAACCATCAATATGAGTTTACTAGTCCTCCCAGGAAGGACTCAAAACGCTGACATTTTCCTGCAATATCCTCACTGCCAACACCAGGATGAGACTAGCAACTTTATGACCCTGAGGAGCAGAGGAAGACTAAGCAAAAAATCAGAAAAAGGGATAGAAAATAAGAAGTGCATGCAAAATGAGTTTAACCGAATTATTGTTCTTACTGGAAATTTTTCTGCGTAGATATATTATTTGATGTATTATTTTTCTTTCTGCAACTGTTACCCTTGGAACAGTAACAATGCTTGAATTAGACTGTTATGATTTTAAATATACTAACAATAAACTTTTGACTTTGTATATAAAGTGTGTTTCCTCTTTTACCTAACAAAAAATTGATTTTAATGCTAACTCTATATCCCAATAAAATGAGAAAACAGAATTGTAGAATCATAGAATCATGGAATCATAGAATATGTTGAGTTGACAGGGACCCATCAGGATTATTGAGTTCAACTCCTGGCCCTGCACAGGACACTCCAAAAGTCACACCATGTGCCCAAGAGTATTGTCCAAACACTTCTTGAACTTTACCCAGCTTGGAGCTGTGACCACTTCCCTGAGGATCCTGTTCCAGTGTTCAACCACTCTCTCGGTGAAAAACTTTTTCCTGATACCTAACCTGAACCTCTCACAACTCAGCTTCATGCCATTAACTTACTACTAATAAGTCTTACTAATAATAACAATAAACTACATCATTATGACAAGAGGACATGGATGTTGCCAGAATACCACCCACTGTTTGCAATATTCATACAGGGGAAGGCCACTACATTATTCCCTGAAAAATGTCCTTTGACCTTGTTCCTGAATGTTACCTGCTACAAAATTATAGAAACAGAAAAAATAATGAGCAAAGCATATGATTATATGGAGCTGTGAATGAATCTGTCTGGTGTTTTGCCTCCTGCTGAAATAGTCTAAGGTTATATTAAAAATCAAAGAATTTCTCTTAGCTTACAGATCTGCAAGATATGAGTAGTGGATTCAGCTCATCCCTGGATTTCTGTGCCTGGATGTCATTATGTTTATTTTCATTGAGAAGACTTTCAGAATCTATATTTTGAGTTCTGTTACTCTTCAAATACTCGGTTTAAAGCTAACAGCAAGTCAGTAATTTAAAATGCTTGCATTTCTTGAGTATTTGTAGACTCAAATAAAATGGCTAAATATATCAAAAGAATTAGGTTTACAGGCCATAATCCATTACCCCAAAGACTCATTTACCATAGCCAACAGCAATTTGTTAGTGTCAGAGAAAACCTGACATTCCCTGTGTCAGGATAAATTTTGCACAGGCTGTTACTCAATGTAAAAGCAATCATACTCCCCTTAATCAGCAGACAATAATAAATGAAGAAAAAATCCAGTGTTTCTTTTCTTGGTCAGAATTAAAGGAGAAACAAAAGGGCTACAGAGTGTTAATATGGGACTGCAAGGGACACAGCCCAGCAGTGGATGCCAAATGTGGAGTACAGCATTTATTATATGAGGCCTATGAGCTAGAAGACACTACCAGAAATTAAGAACAACTGGTTCAATTGCAAATGAGCTACATTTTGTCTGAGCCTTCATGTTTTTCATCTGGCTTGCAGCAGGACCATTATTTTAGTTGCCATTATGACAGTAATAATTCATGCTGCAGAAGTGATCTTCATAATGCTCCCTCTTTCAAGACATACTTTACAAGACTTATTTGGTTACCTCCATTCATTTTTGTCTATTTTGTCTCTGGTTAAAACTAAATCCTACAGATGCAAAGGACTGATGGATTTTAAACAAGGATAAACAAATCCAGTTCCAGAAGATATAATTTTGACACCAGACTCCAATCAGTACGCATAAGTTTTACAAGCTTGTATAAGTAAATGCAACTTTTCTATTCTCACAGAAAAGTACAAAATACCAAGTCTTTGATTTGGAAGCAGGTCTTACCCACTTCAATAAATCTAGGGGGAAGTTCAGACATTTTGGGAATGTATTTGTCAGAACCCTAGTTATGTGAAGACATGCAAGCAAAGGTAATAATTTTTTCTGTTTCCTAAATTGTATTCCTTGAGTTGGGGGAGGAAGGTTCTTCAGAAAGAAAATGTGAAGGGCTGTCTGCTGGAAAATTGCTGCTAGAAGGAAACCACCAATTTTTGGACATTGAAGAGAATGTTACATTTGGTATTTCTCAAAATAAATCTCAAGCTTTGGGTTTCTTAAATAAAATTTTAAAAAAGTTCATTCTGTTTAGCTTAAATAACTAACCTGCTACCATCTACCACTGTTGCCACATAGGCTCACAGTTTGGTTAAGCTGATGAATGTTCATTAGCATACATGACTATTTCAAGGCCCATTATGGTTCTGACCTACCATATTCTTTGGGAGATGGTGATCTTTTTTCCATCGCCCCATAGCTTGTCTACAAGATGAACATCTTTGCTCTTCACTAGGCTGCTCAATGAGCTGATTAAAGTCACTGTAATGAGAAAGGATTTTTTTTTTTAGTCTGTAAAGGATTTTTTTTGTAAATAAAATCAATTAGCTTTCCTCCAAATCTATTCTCTCAAATAGAATGTGCAGGAAGGATACAAAAATCAAAGATTTAATTATTTGAACAGCTGTGGAGCCATCCGGAAAGGGTTTTAATTTTTATGGTGAAAGTGAATAACCTCTGCTTTGCCAGTCTTCTTTTTCAGGAATGATATTATATGGTTTATAATGACTGGAACCTGAGGGGTGAAGCAGAGGAGTACCATATTGATAGAAATGCTTTTGAAAACCTATGGTAGGAAACTACATAATGTTATGCTAGTCTGTGAATAAAGTCCACAGAACACCATGCGTACCTTCTATGTCTCCTTATGAAAGTGCACTGGAGAAAGTTGTGATAGACATGAAGGCCTTCTGATTGAAGCACATCTGTCCTAAAGAATAAATACTTCATTGATTTAAGAAGGGAATTTGAGTTTGGTGTTTTCATTTCAAATTCTAAGAAGGGGCTTTTTGCCAAAAAATCTGTTTGTTTTGCTGGCTGCATCAGTTAGTCAAATAAAAAATATCTCTCCTGTGGAAGTCTTGCTTTGGTATATATTAATGCTGAAGGCTCCTGATATATGCATCAAAACTACATATATGTTATTCAATAAGTAATTAATACATTGATTGAGCTAAGCTGATACTGTATTATTTACCAATATTTTACCAATATTGGTGACCTCTTGAATATTCAGTGCTGCAGTGCATTCAAAAATGCTAAACACTAACTAGATCTTATATCAGCTATCATTTTCCAAGAAATAATTGTTGCCATATTACTCATTTTCAGACATGATCTGCCATATATCCAATCTACATTCTTTGATTTTATGCTGTTTAACAATAAACTGCATTTGAATCACTCTTTTTTAATCCTTCTTACATAACTGAAGATCAAAAAACCTGATAAAAACCTGATAAATAAACTTCTGATGTTAAATTTATTCACAATGATAAATAACTTGCTCTGCTTCTTAGTCTGTTCTGCCAGGATGTGAGAAAATAAATCTGATGTAATCATAAATAATTTGAATTATTTGCATGCTTGGAAAACTATAAAACTTAAGGAAATAGAATTTTTTGCACAATTCAAAGGGAGCCAGCTTTGCATTTCTTATAGAAGGATGGATCATTTCTATTCCAATATATTGGATTTTACCATTAAAAACAGCATTAAAAAGTTACCAAAAAGACTCACTTTGACAAAGAAAAGTTTTTTTATGTTACTATATTGTAAAATTCAAGAAGTCATCATGTTTTAACTAGATTTAAATACAAGTGTGGTACAAAAATTGTTCAACCTCTAAAATCAGATTGTATTAAGTTAAAGATGCATGAATATGCTTTTGGGGGTTTAGTAATTATATTTGGAAACAAAGTAGTTACATACTATAATTATAGTGTTAAAATACTGACTCTCTTGAAATGTCCATAAAGAAGAAGAAAACACGTGTGTTCAAAAGCTTTTTAAAACATTGTTATGTCTAGTGTTGTTTAATCTGACTATGCGCTTCATTCTGCTAACTTTCTTTGTGTTAATCTATTTATTATAAGGGACTCTTCCAAGCATGAACCTTTCAGTTTGGATGAAAGAAGTAGTCTGCATTTTGCAGAGCATTATTGCCTAATTTTGTATGTGTCTATATTGCTGTTTAATATGAAAACAATTTATTTTTCTATCCATTTATTTGGTTTTGCCATTCTGCACCCTAAATTATATTTTCAGTCTTCATTTTAATACCTTATATTAACATTTAAAATGACCCTATTATAGCTATTTAAAAAGTAAATTAAGTGCAAATGGAAATACAGCTAAATGCAGCTAGAAGCTATGTTCAAGCTATGGGAGAGCTTGCACATACTGAGGGTTTTAAATCATGGCGGTGTTACAGAAGTGAGAGCCTTTCCTAGTTTCTGTGTTGATGTGCATGCTCTGATAACATCTCCCATCTCACTCTCCGAGGTGGAGCCATCGTATTATTTACTGTAGTCAGGGACCATGATTCCAGGCTACATTACAATATGCATTAGTCAGTAAGTATAAGAGCAATCTATATGACGAGCAGGAGCTATTCAATTTCCTTGTGGCAGAACCTAATGTTCTAATATGAAAGCAGCTTTTAAGACAAATTCAGCATTGAATCTAGATGACATTAACTTCATATGAATCAGTGAAATTTAAAATTAAGACTACCAAATACACTTAATTCAGAATTATCATTCTAGATACCATAGTTCATAATATAAAACACTATCATAGCATTATTATATTGCAGTATGATAATACAGTACACAGTTTGGAGAATGGACCTAAACAAGACTATAAAGTTCTTTAAATCTCTGAAAAAAATCCAAATCATAAAGAAAAGACTAGAAGTACTTTGCCCACATCACAGCTTGTCTCTTACAGGCACCATTCCATACTACAGACCAGCTGTTGAGCTTCTGCCCTTCTGGGATCTAATTAAAACATTTCAACTCATTTGTAGAAGAGTGACTGTCCTTCTTTACAAGCTAGTGGCAGAAATAAGAAGTGGGGATATGAAGCGGCAGGAAGAGAAAGCCTCAGATTCCATCCATTCCTGGAAACTCTTAGTGGTACTTATACCTGGTACTGTTCCCATGTCATCCTCCAAGAGCCTCTTAAGCAGATTTTCCTCATTAAGTCAACTTTCTTAGGAGTTTTGCCAACCAGAGGATGAGATGAAACATCACTTTACAACCATACTCTCAGCTCTCACCCCCTTGCTCTGAGAGGAGTTTCTCTCATTAACCTGCCCTTCAAACAGGTGGATATCAATAAACATATGCCAGATAAATGTATCACTAAATCTTTCTTCCCCAAAATAGAGGCTGTTAACAGATAGGCAGGCAACAAAGAAGCTGAACTAAACTTAGTGCAACATGATTGGTTATCTTTTAACTCAATTGACACTGAAAAAAATAAGACAAGCTGTGTGACCTAAATTAATCTCTATAGATGTTGAAGTGCATCCATGTGGAGCAGCTGACCTGCTTTTACAGGACATTTCCTTATAATATTTCCTCCCAAGCTGTTTTGCTAAGACTTCTAGCTTTACTGATTGGCTAAGTCCTATGTCAACCCCATCAGCAAGAGACTGCTCTGACTAAATCATTGCTGTCCAGGGTTGCCAGGAAAAATATGTGAGACTGAGACAGTGCCAGATGGAATGGGATGCAGTCAAAGCATGGAGCAGGCTGACTCCTGCCCCACTAAGGTGACCTACAGCCAATGTGCAAGCTCACACTCCAGTCCTGCTTGCTTTACAATGTACATACAATCAAGAATTTCTCCCAGTGTTTTCTGTTCTAGGTTTTGTGGTGATAAAACAGTGAGTGAGCAAAAACTGTATCCATCAGGTTTGGGGTAAAGGGAGCTTAAAATGGAAAAGTTTAAATATGTAGGGGATGAATAGACAGAAGAGAGAAAGAAAACCAAGCCCTGAACACCAACTAATGTAATGATAAAGGAAATTATGTGGGATGCAGAATTCTAGAACCAGATCTAGTCACATATCTGAAATCCTTCAAAACTGACTGCTGTATTTGTATTCAAATACCAGCAATTGATGAGAAATGCAATTGCCTCTAATTGGCATTTGATGAGTGAAACAAACTTTGGAAAGTCCTATGGAATTCCAGAGACCTGGAGATCCGATCTCTAAAAGTAAGTCAATGAGCAAAAGCACTGTCATTGAAATCATCCAAAATCAGCCCTCAGATGCTATTGCAGCTTCAGAAAAGTCCATAGTTTGTCTCATGAAATACTTTAAATCAAGTAACTCTTAGAAAGTCTTCACAAACCTACTTCATGGTTACTGAACGTAAACCAACTGTTATGTTTATCATTAGTGTTTTGCATAATAGCTAGCTGTAAGATTTAATACTGTAGTTTTTGTTTATCTTTTAGTGTAATGTTAAGCTTAAGTAGTAGAACCTAGACAAAATTTTTGAGTTTTGTCAGTTTCTAAAAGGGGGGACTTATGCCGAAGGAGTTTTTGTTCTGATTTTCACATTTTGTAGATTTTATGAACTCAGTAGTTGTGGATTTTTAGAGGGTTAATATTTCTAACAGTTTAAGTTTAATGCCTTTGTATCACTACCCCTGTCCCAGAACAGGGAGCTCAAATTCCTTTAGTTATTTAATCTTGTTTAGACTCCTTTCCAAGGTAGAGCTGAAGGATATCAGAAGGCCTACAGAACGAAACATAAACACAGGTCAGAGTGACCCAGAAGTCAGAACTGGATGAACTCCAAGGGACCTTTGTGTGCCCGAGGAAGAGGAGCTGATGAAGACAGAGGGTCTTGATGACCCCAGACCCAATTCCAGGGGTTGGACCAGGGCTGGACTGAGAAATGTGTAAAGCAATGATTGGAGGGATCTTATTATAAAAGCCATGGAAACAAGAACTGGAGCACATGCATGTCATCCTGTATTCCTGTGGGCCGTAGGCCTGTGATATTAAAGCACCTTTACTTTTTATCTTACCCTACACTAATGTGGCTCATAGTCCTGCTTTGGGGTGGGTCACTCACGGCATCAGTTTGGCACTAGAACCACTTGAGACTCAGTTTGTACCTACTCCTTTGTGGAAAACTTGGAGATAAAGTCTTTTTTCTTTTTTTTCCTTTTTTTTTTTTTTTTACTGGATGAGAAATGCAAATGTTTTTTGAAGTCTTGAAAGTTTTAATGGAATGAGAAATACAACTGTCTGTGCTCTCTAATTTGCTCATCATTGGGCCATTGACATATGAACATTGTTTTAGAAGACATAATCCTGAAACCTTTTAAGGCCATTCATTCTATTTTAAAGTCATAAAACCCCTTGGTTTTATCTCCCATCTCAGATATAAACAGTGCTTTTAAAGTCAGAAACAGGCCAATTTGAAACATTTTGTTCACAGAGTCAGGAGAGACTAAATTTAAAAGTGCTAGTGAGCCAACACCTGCTATGAATAAAACAGAGGCCCAGCTTCATGCTCCAAACTTATTTTTCAGTGCATATGGGAGATTTGATAAATCTCCAGTGGGGTGCTCGACAGTCTCTCTGGGAAAACACGTAAACAACAGTATTAGGAGAACACAATATCATGATATGGAAAGAGTAATTCTTTCAGTGGATTACTGCTAAGGGACAGCCTAAAAATGTAAGCATTTTGACTAATAATTTATACACAGCCTGGTTAAACTGTAGAAGTAGACAGCATGAATCTTGTTCAGAAGAAACTGAATACAGAGGAGAAAAAAATCAAGAGGCTATAGAAACATGTTTGATTCAGAAACATAGCTGATGACATCAGACTTATATTTGTACTTCTCAGAAATGATGAGGGACAGTGAATTGTTACATTTCTCTTGTGGCAACAAAATGTACATTTAGTTCTATTGTATGCCCAGAATAAGATTTTAAAGCATTGCGTATATTTTCCTGTTGTTCCCTATCAAAAGTGAATATCATGCTGAGAGGACTGCCTCCTTATATCAATAACAGGCAGAAAAAATGTATTTGGCTTTAAATATAGTCTGAAATGTCACCATTAAAAAAACAGTAATTTCATACTCCATTATTTAAGCTTTTCTCTAATGGTTGTTTTTTACATATTGTTGTATACAGGGCTCCTACAGTGTCACAGTCCAAAAAAAGACTGACTGAATAACAAATCCAGCTGCATGCAACCATATTGCTTTATAATCCTTCCTAGGTCCCTCCCTGAAATACTCTTTGCCAATATGTCTGCCAAAATTGGAAAATCTAGTTAACAGGTTTTCTATGGTCACTTTCATCATGCTGATGAGTTAATATTTATTCATGTATTCTCCATACTCACTTGATTTCTCTACCTGGATTCAGGAAGCCACACTCCAGTTAACTTTAAAACAGGCATGATGGCACAGGCTACAGTGAAATTTCTAGGAGCATAGCAAGGATTCTGGATACTTGTGTATGTTAAAATCAATAGTAAACATCATTATTGTGTGCTAGTTGTATTTAGGCAGACAATGTTATGACAAAATGAAATTTATGTTTTGCTCCATAAAAACAAAAAAGTGAATAAAATCTCTGAGTCTTCAAGACATACATAATCGATTCCCTAGACATTAGTGGAGAATTTAGCTTTGACCTCTAGGAATCACAATACTACTACTAATGTAGTGCTGCTACTAAGAAAGTATGTGAAGATGATTAAAATCTCAAAACCACAATCTAATAAGGAATCAAGAAAGGTAATAATGTAAATCCACTCCAAGGGCACAGGGTAGTACTATCAGACTGGATGGAAATGATCAGTACAACTTTTCATTTTACTATAGTCTCCTGTCAGATGTTTCAGAAAGCCCTGGAATTGACTCTGATGGGGAAGTTTCTGGAGAGCATCTGTTCAAGCAATTTTGGAAATAAATTATGTTATTTGTTTCTCTGCTATTCTAAAAATAGCCTTGATAACATGCAAATTACACAGTTTGCAGACATATAGAAAAGCGACATACCTGTCCTTTTTCTACCTTCTTGCTGCTTAAAATGTGGAGACATAGTTAATGATCCTGTGCCACCAATTTTAAATTATAAGACTCTTCTTTTCCTGAGAGCAGTTCTTCATCATTATCCTCTTTTTGTGGAGATTGACAAACAAACAGATATTTGGTTTATAACTGAAGTGCTGTCCCTATCAAACTAGGGAAAAGCTAGATCATGACATTCCTATTTCACCTTCTCTTTCCAAGAGAGCCTTTTTATCTGGGCTATCCTTTCCCACCAATAATATTGCTATGGCCTGTTTTTTATAAAGTTTGCAAAATCAGGCTTAGAGACAGCTCCTCAGTTAGAGTACACTTCACAGACCCCCTTTAATCATAATGGAGTTTTGCCATGTTTTCAACCCAATTTAATCAGACACAAAATTAGGCATATATTCCTCAGTGTTGTTATATATCGGCACACATAAAGGCTTCATAAGGTCTTTCAGAAGGTCATTTCATTGGCTCTTTGGCAGTAATTTTGTTTATAGGAGCTGTTGTACAGTTTGGCAAGTTAAACATTACACTTTTGCTCGCGACTTCTAAATCTCATGGTTATCAATATGAAGAACCGATTAAAACAGAAAAATCAGCTCTCAGTTACCTGGAGAAATGTCTATTTCTACACTCTACTTTGTAATGCCTAGATTCCAACTTGGATGACAATGACATGCTATCTAAAAATAATTCTCATGTTTTCTAAAAAGTATCATTAGACCTGGGTTAAAACAGCTGCTATATATTTGGGCTTCATTCATTCTTTTATGGATGAAACATTGAAATTTAGATATTATTTTTAAATAGATATCAATGACAGCTTTTGTTCCCCATCAAACAACTGTTTATATTTCATGGAAAAATCAAGTGATGAAAATACATAAAAATTTGAAAATAGATATTTTTATACAGAAAGACTGATAGTAAAAGCCGTTCACATGCTTTCTGTTATTGCCATCCTCCATATGACAAATTCCCTGGATAGAACACATGTTTCTGTAATGCACTCTTACATCCCGCTCCTGGGACTTCTATCTTTAGTGAATCATTGAAGGCTGAGTCTGACTGGGGAACACAACCAGAAGGAGAAAGTAGGGATAGCAGGAAATCACATTATAACTTCTATGGCAGAAGCATTCCAAAATGGAAATATCTAATTTCAATGAGTTCACATGAGATTCCTGTGTGTAGTTCTCCAGTTTTTTAATTAACACTTTTCATGGAAACGTGTCTCTTTTTAAGAAAACCACATTTAATTAAAATTCAGTTTCCACTAGGAAAGCGTGGGGTGTGGTTGTTTTGTTTTTTGACTACAAAGTGTAGATGTAACATTCAAGAAGAAAACACAGCAGAACTGCTTTGAAAGCTGCTGAACTATAGAAAGTAATTTTACAGAGGTAGAACACGCATAAACCACACTTTTTCACCTCAATCCCCTTTCCATGGCAACTTGTTTCCAATACATTTGACATCCTCAGCTCTGGTTCCACAAATCCCAAAGGGCATGAAATGCCTTCTTTCCCTTCTTCACTATTCTGAGAGATAGAACCTTGCATTTTTTATGGTCATAGCTTTCAAGGAATAGGAATTAATGAAAAAAACAAAACAAAAAAATGAACTTTTTTAAAAAGACCTGCAACAGACATTCTATTTCAACGCTTTCTACTTCCCCCTTCCAGTTTTGTCATAGCCCCAAGGTTGTTGTGAGAGAATCGAAGAAAAATAAAGTACATAATGAAATATGCAAAGAATCATATAAAATTAAAAAGCTCACAAAAATATATTAAAAATGGCAGAGCAGCATAGGTCTCTTTGTAAGGAAGAGAATCCATTGTTGACATGAAAAAGAATAAATTTGCCTTTTCTCTTTTTTATATTATCCAACATATTTTGAAGTTTTGTAAAAAGTTTAACAATAGCCATACAAAGCATAGTTACAATTAACAAAAGAAACAGATCAAATCAGAAGAAATGTTACTTAATATTTAGAGTTGTCAAAAAGACAAGATGAATGCTGCAGGATTCCAACAGTCCTTGGCAGAGCACCCTGCCTCTTAGCAGATATCTTCAGGAATCCCTGGAGGAAACACAAAACCTCAAAGATCCTTAATGGGCAAACACAATAGCTATATTTAAAGAGTATAAAATGAGTGATCTAGGTATGAACAGATCAGGCTGACTAACTTTAGTACCAAAAGGATCCTGCAAAAAAATCATGCAATATTAAGTTTGTAACTACTGAAATATTCTTGTTGATAAAGTGAGAATGCTAACTAACAAATTATTATGCCAATTACATACATTTTTTTCTTTAGCCTGACTTTTAGATCACTTGATAGGATACAAGTAGATCACCCCATTGATGTTGTTTTGAGTAAGGCTTTATTGTGTCCAAAATTTTAAGCAACAAAGAGAACTGTAACCTGGATGCAGTGATTTTGTAAGGTAGATACTAATAAAAAAATATTCAAAGACAACCCATAGACTTCAGTTGAACTGCAGGATTCTATCAATGGCATCTCATAGTCTACCTCTGGAGAGCACACCAGGGAAATGTGGTCCTGAAGTCCAGAATTTCAGTCGCCCAAGTTGCCATGAAAAGAGTTGGCTTGAGCACATTGTGAGCCACCTCTTCCCTCAGATATGGTCTGACACAGTTTTCACAGAAATCAAGGAGCAAGAAAATTGAAAGGCAAGAATACAAAATGGGGAAAATTTTGTAGGTATAACTACCACTAAATGATTCTCAGCTTGGACTGGATCACAGATGGAATGTGAGTCATTGGTGTAATGTAGTTGTTGAGAACTAGCAGGCATGTTACATGTAAGACATGAGAATTCCTCATAACTAGTTATGCTTTGGTGACAGCACATATGTCTGGTGTTGGAATCCACACCTTAAAAACTGCTGGAGAGGTAGGAGTCAGAAACAGAAAAGTATAATGGATAAAATGAAGCATGAAAGGGTTGTAATTTTGTGTGACTTGAAAAAACAACCAGAAGACATGAATGTGTCTCTGAAAAGAAAATGCTGATGGATTTTTCCGTCTGTGTGTTCCTTATGATCAGGATGAGCTGTATCAACTTATTTTGCAGAAAATCTGATTTAGAAGAAATATTAATAAAATCAGTAAAAAATCTTTCTAACTTGAGGCTAGTAAAAACATTTAAGCAAACTCCATCAGAAGGTCAGCAAATTCCAACAAAACAGAATTTTCAAGAACTAATTAAGCAAATATTTTGAAGGGCGTCATATGAAGTCTATGCTTAATTCTTTCTTAAAATATAGGATAAATTGTAATGCCTCTTGCAGCTCTCCCTAGTCCTACATTTTTATTACTATATATATAGAGAGAGTGTTTCAACATCAAACTGTTTTCACAAGTTACAAAATAATGACCTGAATGTCAAATTACTTATGTTGATTCATGCTAATGTAGTCAGCTAGGCAACTGCTGTTGCTCCCGATAAGGCATAGCATGAGCAGGAAACAGAACATAATTTTGACTTGGGGTTGATATTAATTAAATGCAAAAGATACACTCTTCTCAGTACTATGGTTATTTATTCTGTCTCCTAGTAGGTAAACAGATCTCCTTCTTGGAGATCTGAAGGACATTTGTATTCCTGATTCACACTACTCAGAATGAAAAGAGGATCACACCCACTTTCATAACAAAAAATAAAATAACCATTGAAGTGACTTAGGATTTATTCTTTTGTTTGCCTTTTCATCCTCTGCTGTTTTGTCAATGGCATAGGGGAACAGAGGAGCAGTGAAGAATTTGACACTCACCTTTCTTCCATCTTCAGGCCTTTCACAGACCAAACGAAATCAAGACTGAATTACAGTCTTTTGTTGATGTGCAACAATAACTTGCCTCTATTTTTGGTTTTGGTTGGATTTTGTTTGTTTTTGATTTTGCTTGGGGGTTTTTTTAATTGTGGTTTGGGTTTGGGGGTTTGGGTTTGGTTTGTTTTTTGGTCTGGTTGGTTGGTTTTTTCATTAGTTTGGGGGCTTTTATCTTTTGTTTGTTTGTTTGTTTTGTTTTTAATGTGTCTTTTTGCACCCTGAGCCAGCCCAGGCTCTAAACAGTCACATAATCATGTCATAATCACATAATCACATGAGAGTTTCAGGCACCCTTGAGAAATAGTACCTCCTGAGATGCTCTTCTAGATGCAGCAAACACATTAAAATGTTATAATTCTTATAATCACCTTTCTTTTCCTTAATCTCTTATGGGGTGTCTCATGGCTACCACCATTATCATGTCCACCTTCAGATTCAGGACTTTCCTACCTAATACTTCTTAGACACAATGGGCCAGCTGGGTGATTGACTTCTTGCGTTCTGACAAATTGTTTCCTAAATATTTCCTAAATATTACAGGTAACTGTCTCCTCCTTTCCAGCAGTTACTGGAAGCTGCAGATCCCATTTTTGTGGGCTAGCATGCTATTTTCATATGGCACAAGGTTTCTCTGAATGGAGTAGTACGCCCTTGTCTTTTCTAGAGTCTTTGTCAAATATTTTCTCATTCTTAGAGAGCAATGCTTTTCAGTCTGTATTTCCAGCTGACAACTTCTTCAGCACTTCTCAATATAAAAGTCATGAATTAATTTTTTTTTAAATAATGACATTCAGAAAAGCATTAGATTTCTAAGTCATTATCTATGATATTGAGATATACTTTTATTACCGGTTCAAATATATGTTTTTATCATTTGGCTGTAAAGCTAGGAAGAGATTATTTAACATTACCCTCTACAGTCAGTAAGATGAAGTCATAATAATTATTACCAGCATAGGAGGAACTTTCCTGTTAGTAAATAACAGGATATAACAAGGTGTGCTTTGTTGGTCTGTATTAAGTTCATTGAGTTGCCAATAGTTACTGAGAGACTTCAGGTGGGTTTTTTTAACTTTTCTGTGTACAGGTTACTGAAATCCTTTTGTTCCTTTTCTCTGTACTCATGCTGGGTCCTAACTATAACCTTTCAATGTGATTTAAATAATTCACAAAACTCGACACCTGCTGATGCCAGGGGAGGATATGCTGCGGAGGTATAGCAGTTTCCACTGGAAACCATACAAAGCTCTGTAGTTTTACATGGGAACATAACACATTACCCTACGTTTTCTTGTGAGCATTAAGAGTTTTATGAAGTCAGTGCCCTCAGTAAGCCTGAGGAACAAAAGAAAAATCTTACATGACGTTTATCAAGTGACTTGATGATTGTCACACAACTCTGTTAATGACTACCGAAGTTTTTAAAGCTTTGTGTCAGAACCAATTTTTGCCAGTTGATATGTACTTTCCATTGGTTTCATTATTGCTGAAAACAGGAGGGTGGAATTCCAGTTATCATATATGGACATGGTCTTACTTCTCCTTCAGAAGCTTAGATGAGAAAATTTTGAGATGATTTTTATTGTCACTGGTTTCTGTGTTTTCTTTCACTAGCTAAGGACTTATGTTGTAAAACTGTTACGGGTTCACATAGCTGGGCCTAGATTTGGGCTCTGAAGTTCGGGCTAGGCCGAAGCTGTCAGCTGACTTAGGCTGGGCTGAGCTAACAGCTGACCTCTTCTAGCCAGTAACCTTGTATTCCATACCACATTATGACATCATCTCCAGGGAAGTAGGAACCAGTGTTAAGGCAGTCACTTCTCAGCCTTCCTCTTGGGAGGACGCACGATGCTGTCCCAGGGGGGATGGAGAGGGCAAGGCCCACCACTGGCTCACAGGGTGTCTCAGGAAAGTAAAATGTGTTGTTCTGGGTCTCTCCTTTCTGCTTGAGTTTGTTTCCCTGGGGAATAAGTTTTGTTTTAAGTAATGTGTAGTTAAGACATTAGAATTTGTGTGTTCGTTAAGAAGTGAGGAATTTCTTGTTGCGGACTTGTGTGAGTGTATATTTGTACTCTCTTCTAATTGTCTCTTTCTTTCTGCGAAAAATATATGTAGTTTTAGTATAAATGTGGTTTGAAGTTTTTTTTTTCTTTCCCCTCTCTTTTCCTCCCTTCCCTTAGTGTTAGGAGGGAGGCTTTTCTCTCTGTACTTGGGGGAGGTTGGCAGTTGCTTATCTCAAACCAAGACAAAAACTTAGTACCCTAATCTCTAACCATTATGTGTATTCTCTTTATCTTTGTAACTGTGCAACTACATTATATCTCAGGGAAATTTTACAGAGGGGTGAATAAAGGAGTCTTTGCTTTCACCATTATATTGTCTGGGGAGCACTATCAGTGTTTCCTGGGTCATTGCAATTTTTTTATGGATGACTCATAATTGCCTTCAGAAGTACAAATTTAGGGGTTTTTAATATGGCCACGAGATTTATTTAATCTTGTAACAGGCCCTTGCACAGTTCATTGACTGCTTTGGAGTACCAGAGACAGGGAAAGGACCCTACAGTTGTAACTGATCACACACTAACATGAAGGTTTGTTCCTTCTGTTTTGTGGCAAGAAAATACTTATTCAAAAAAACCACAGATGGAGAACCTATTGTTACAAAAACTCACACCAGTGCAATTGTTCTTACCAATGGAAAGACAGACCTTATTCTTGGTGTGAAATTGTGTTGGATAATTGCATTTTGCTTGCCACATGTATTTCTGAGGTTAGTTGAACGTGAGATTTTTCTAGCCTTACTCAGTTATATATAACTGTTAAGTTCTGTTTAATGACTACTTCTGTCTCCTATTTTTGATACAGACATTGTATTTTGTTGGTAAGAAATGTTTTTTTTCTCAGTGAATTCTTGCCCAGAAGCATGGATTCCATTAACATGTGAAAGCATGTAAAGTTTTTATACATTCTCATTGTAATACACTGTCACTGGGTATTTTTTTTCTTTTTCTCTTTCTCAAAATGTTATTTGCTTTAGTTTATATTGTTTCCTTGAAACAGCCTCAGGACTGATATTGTCTGCCAGACTGCCCTGGTTTATTCCATACAACTTCCCTGGGGCTAGACAATGATCGCTTATACTTTCCAAGTTTCTGTCATAATGTTTGTTCTCTGATTGTGCTGAACTAAATAAATTATTAAGAGCCACTGGATTATATTCTCTACAACATATGAGCAAAAGGCCTCACTTACCTCAATGTAGAGCAAATAGCATAGATTTGTAGTTAGAAAATCTTGCATCAACTTTCTCATTGTCTTCAGCAAGGCTATTATTTCAGCCAATCACTGACCTGCTGACTGCTGCACTGTCTTTCTAGTTTATTTTATCCTCCTGTCTTTCATCACTATTTATAAACTGCCATTACTTCCTAAATTCACAGATGATGAAGCCAGAGGGTCTGCAGGGGAGCGCAGGACTTCTGTAGCAACCACGGGGAGGCTGCATGCTCATGGCAGGCTTCCTGGCCACTCTGCTTGCCCATGCCATGAGCCCCAGGGAGCCTCCCAAGACAGGTCTGCACCCTAGCTGTGACAGCCAGACAGTGACTGCCAGAGATATAAGAAGCCCTTAGTTTTCATGGTTAGAGGTCTAAGTATTCTCTGACAAATAGTGGCACCTCTTCATGAAAGACAGGTGTGACAATTGGTACCTCTATGTAAAACCAACAGCTCTCCATCACCGCTTGACACCACTAATATTGTGATGGATTTTTTTAGCAGAAAGCTCATGCACCACAGCACACTGATAAGTCTCAGTTCATTCTGACACTTGCCTGCCTCCACACATGTGCACAACTCTCCTACTCATACACTTAGTCAACAATGTCATACTCAATTTAAGAAAAAAAAAGTGGCTTATTTTTTCAATGAGGGAAAGAACAAATTCTCTTATTTTAGTGGGGATATTGATGACTTATCTATTTAAATAAAAGAACATGAAGGTTGACAATTCATATTTGTGCGTCTGTTTTGCCCTGTGCTTATTTTTTCTCAAAACAAGTATCTAAGGGACACAGCAATAATAAGGAAAGAGTGAAAAGAATGTATGTAACAATTGAAAAGAAATAGAAAAATAAATAGTTTCCTATTTTACAAAGGTAAAATGACTGTTATAGCTTATAAAGAATAATTTAACAAAATTCTGTGGAAATACATGCAATCATCCATTTAATAATATAGGAACATGACACATAAAGTCTTACCTGAATTATTTTAATGTTAAAAAATGAAAAAAATAAGCAAATATTTAAAATGTATAACATTTGAACATTAAGCTACACAAAGTAGGATACAAACCCACAGTTAATTGTAGATTAAAATGTGCTTTAATTTTTTTGTAAATACTTTCATGTGCATGCAGAGTACTTAAGCAAAAACAGATCTGTAGAAATATCTTCCAGTGAATATTGATGACTCCAATATGAAATAAATGAAGTTTACTGCTGGGTCTTTAAAGTATTATAACATTTATTTTAAGGAAAGTGGGGCATTTCTATGACTACTTTTGAGCACATTTGCCAAGTGAATAGTAGAATTATCCCCAGGGAAATAAAACAAAAAATCTGTTAAAGAAAAACCAACCAGTATAATTTCTCTGACATACTCTATTTTAAGGAATTTCAACAATAATCAAGTCCAAAATAGAACAGAGCAAAAGAGTTTGAGAAAATGAGCATCAGTAAATATACACTGTAGAGCACATAAACATTGTTATTATAACCAAGCTATTCATGCCCAGTAAGTTCATTTATTCATCTCATACTGATGTAATAGAGCAATATGCATATGGTCTCCTCACAATAGGCACTTCCCTGAGAAGAATACAAAAATAAATGTGTACGTCACAGAGTGGATAAACACTGGTGAGTATTTTTGTTTCTGGTTGGTTTAGTTTGTTTATTTTTTTGTTTGTGGGGATTTTGTAACTGGATTTCGTCGTTGTTGTTGCTGTTGTTATTGTTGTTTGGTTTATGGATGACTAGAGAGTTTGGAAAGAAACCCTAACCTGTGGGGGCAGTTTAAGTCCAGTGTTCAAGCTCATTCCCTGACTTTATTTAGTATATTTTTCCCCATGTTTATAAAGTTTAAAAAAACAGAAGGAAAATACATAGTCACCTTTTACCTGTGAAGCTCGTGCTATTTTTGCACTGTCAAAAAACTCAGCTCTTCATTGCACTTCTGGGCCTCTGCCCATACATTTTACATATAGCATTAAAGTTATTTTATGTTGGAGTCGCTGTTTTGCATGTTCCTTTCACAACAAAACTCAGCATGGCACAGCAGGACTGGAAGCATCTGCCCTGGCTCCCTCACCTCTTAACAAAACAATCTCAACATGATCTGGAAGGTGAATCTCCAAAGACCCACCCATGACTTAATGTCACACCCCCTCACGTTCATTTTACACCTCCATTTCTTGTCTTAAAAAATAGTGCTGTAGCACAGTCCTCATAATATTTTGCATGTTTTGAATAGGAGATTGAGACAGAGGAAGAAAGAGAAAGAAAAAAAAAAGAAAAAAATGTTCTCCAAAACATCAGACCTGGACTAAACCCCAAGCAAGTAAAATCCAATTACCACAGTTTAAGTTTGTCCATATATGCACAGATTCTGTGATTGTGTCCTTTGTTTAAAGATACAGTGCACTTTGTGTGCCATTTATGATATAAGATGAAACCTTATCAAACTCTACGGTAACATTAAAACTATTAATGAACAAGACAGTTATAAATAGTTTAAGGTCACCCACATCTTCAAGTAGATTGGATACCAGTCCAGGAAACACATTTTTTCATGTCTGGGGCTTTCTAAATCATGTGTTGGAGATTCCCTAATGAAGATTAATGACAAAAAGAAAGAAAGTATAAAAACAACAGGTATATTAATTTATAGCTTCATCTAGAATATTCCACGTGAGACACCAAGACATTGGAGAAAATGCTACAATTGAAATACTATCTCTTTATTATTAAAAGGGTCGTTAATCACAAGAAGGAAGACTATATATTTTTTCTTCCTCTTCTGTCATTTTCTAAGATGGATTTATATTTTATTAGACACATTAATTTACAGGCAATAGACAGAAAATTGCCAATCGTATACTGCTATTACAGAAGATTTACTTCTCAGATGAAACTGGCAAGGTCCAACAGATGATGGCTGAGACCACTTGTCACCAAGAAATACAAAAATTAAAATCTATGCACAATATAGGGTTAACTTTCCATGGAAGGCAATTCTGGATTAAGCTGACTTCCTCCAAACCTTCAGGTGAGCTTCAGTAGTTTTGAAAGTCCTTTCTGAAAATACATCTGAAAAGAATTACTTCAAAGCAATATGTCAAACAAAGGAGCAAAATTAAAGAGTATTTTTGGAGCATATCTAGGAAGGTCAGCTGAGTTTGACTTTCAGAATCACTGGTTCTACTCCTGGTGAAAAATTTCCTCATTTAAACAGCTTTTAATCTTTTAGTACAAGCCATATAAATTGTGACAGTGGATATGACTGCAAAAAAAAGTATCTAATTCATCAAAAGAAAGTAGTTCTCCATATTATATTTGAATTCAGAATTAAAAAGCCAGAGAAGTTCAGGCATGTGCATATGATTTAGTGCTCCTAACAGGGTTATTGATACAACAGTTTTGGCTTCTAAAATAGGAAGGTTTTATCTTATTTATATAGAGAAACAACTATAGTACAGTGTACACTTCCCACATTGTATCAGGTGGTTTTTTTAGAGTTAGAGAAAAATATGGAAATTTGGATTAATTTAATACATAAAACATATTTTATCTGATACAGTTTATAGGAGGATGTACCTTGGGTATTGCTCTGTATGGGAGACTCATGCTGAGCAGGGAGCTGCGAGCTGGCTGGGGATGAGGGGAGGAGAGGGAAGGAGCAACCCAACCTGCAGATCCCTGTGCCTGTCCCTGCCCTCAGGGTCCCCAAAAGGACAGGTGCCTACTGCCAGCTAGGCTGGTGGCTGTGACGGCTGAGTGGGGCTTCAGGTCCCAGGAGTTAGCCCGTTACCTGGAGGGGATGTGCTCCCCCATTGTCTGCCACCACATGGTCCCTGAGTTGCCCAAAAAGAGCCACACAGATCACAGGAGAGGAATGAGAGAGTTTATTGATCATGGGTAGGGGTATATAAAGGTTTTGGGGGATTCAAACTACTACCAATAAGGAACCAGGGGGGATCTGAACTATTATCAATAGGAATCCAGGGGAAACAACCAATAGAAAAGAGTACATAAGGGCCAATAAGAAAACTTCTTGAAGCTTCTTCAAGGATACTACATGCATTCCTGAGTGGTGAGATAACAGTTATCTTGGGGGATTTTGGGAAGGGGACAGTGTCTAAGGGAAAAAGAACAAAATCATCCATTTTGTAACATGCATTTATATAACAGTAAAGGCTTCTGTTTTTAAGGCATTTGAGCTAGCTTCTTCATCTTCTCCACAAGCCCATTTCTGACAAGACATTTTCCTTTCCAGATACTACAGATACATTGCCACAGGTGGCTGTGGATGAAGAAGCCTACTGTGCTGAGCTGGCATGGCATCTCTGGGTATATGTGGTCTTAGAGGAATCCAAAGGGATTTGGAAAGGGGTTTGGAAAATGGTCCATCCAGGTGTTTGACTATCACTTTCTGGTGCTTGGAGGATGACTGGTAATGTTTTAGCAAGGTTCAAGGCAGTAGAGTTACTACTATCTGTGCCACTAAGCTGGTGCAGAGTCAGTCTGAACACGAGATAAAAAAAGACAAAGGAGAAATCTCTTGACTATCTCAGACTGCCTGCATATCAATGCAAGAAATATGGATTAAACCTCAAAAAACCCTCCAGAAGATACAAGTCCATACTTTAACTGCCTTGTATTAATAGAAGTGTATAACTCAGTCAGATAGCAATGAAGAATATTTATTTGTATAGAAGTGGTCAGGAATACACATAAATGATTCAAAGTATTTGTCCTGGGCATTTTAGAGAAAATGAAAGTGAGAAGAAATACGAAAGCAATCTTTAAGTATGTGCATGTGGGCTGCAAAAATGAATTGAATAAGTTCTTTCCACAGAACCTGGATGAAGTGGTTTATTTATTGAACAAGTATAAACTGTATATTCCTTTCAAGTTTAAGTAAGGTGGCCCATTCACCTAAATAACAGCAGTAAATCTTTATTTTCAGGTAAGATGACACATTGTGATACTGAATCCCTTTTAGTCCTTACCTGGTATCATTCCTAACCTCTCCCTAGGCTTTTTGTCCCTTACATGAGCTCTTCTTCTTTTCTTTCTCCTTAGGGTCATGACTCCCAGAAAAGTAATTTTATTAACAGGCTAATTAAGTTTATACAATAGTTTGTGCAATTACAAGATGAACTACTCTAGACTTCAGGAGAAGCTTTCTACCAACACTTGGAACTGAGAACTAAGTCTATTAAGGTGGCATGCCTATGGTACTTCCAACTTATAAATGGTGTAGAGCTGCACAAGCATCTGACAGGCACGTTCAGGGGTAGCCAGTTCTTTAGGATGCACTAAGTTCCCCAACACAGCACTTCTATGAGCCCCAGAAAGCTCCTCTCCAGTGAAGCACTGCAGTCATCAACTGACACATGCTTCAGGACTTTCAAAAGTCCTTATACGGAGTCTGAGACTGAGCATCCTGCCTTTTTTACAGTGTTTTCCTCTATTAGTGTAGTAGTTCAATAGCTTTCTTTTTTCATGCTAATAACCTGCCTCATGAAGTTGAAAACAAATATGAGTGCATCTCTCAGCTCCTCCAGCATTTCTGTGCCTCCTTGGGTTGTTGCATACCTCCTGGTTCCAGCAGCCTTCACTCTTGGCTGAAAAACAGTGATAAAGAGAGTGATGGCTCCCACATCAGGAAAATAACTATGATCTTGTATCTTGTCTAATGTCACAGATCAAAGTAGCACCATCTGGCACCACTGCTATCTTCTCATGGGCCAGGGACAGTGGAACACCAAAGAACAGGGAAACATAAGGCTGTGCTCCATGAAAAGGATTTCTCCCCTGTTCCCCTTCCCAGGAGTTCTCCAAGAGGCGGGAATAATCTAATCATACATTCTACATTCTTCACAAAATCTGTATGAAAACATAATAGTGTTAGGTCCTCCATTTTGCTCTACACAGCTTATTTCTTTTCACTAACAGTATTAAGACTACTAATGCAGAAAGTTACTTTTAAAAGATTTATTTCCTCTAAGTTAAATATATTAATTTCATGAGCCATCAGACCTTGTCAGTTTTCCCAGATAGAAGCAAGACATTAAAGAGTTGTTATAATTATTTTTAAATCTCTTTTACATTTAACATTTTAGATTGTTGATATTGACTGTTTTGGCAATCACTGTTTAGGACACAAAGCATGAGAAATGTACATGTGTGAAGTATGAAAACATGGAAGTGACAGATGAAATGGTTCTTAAATTATGAAGTGATTTAACACTAAAATTAAATGATGGAAAATACAAATATTTTAGTAGAAGGAAAGGTCTCTATAGACATAAAATTGTTACAGAAGTTACTCTAAGGAAGAAAATCATGTAACATTCACAGTACCTCAACAATTAGAAATAATTTTTCAAGCAACCTCATTAGTTTTTGGAAACTATTCATAAATTTTAACATGCATAATAAAGCTAAAAATTCTGGAAAATCTTGACAGTCACTTGCACAAATGATACAATTACACGGAGAAGTATTTCCACCCACAAAATTATCTGAGAAAGTGAGTAAGAAAAAAGATTTCTAGCATGCCATTAAATATTACAGTATGCATTTGGGCAAAGCCTTTGGGTAGCAGTGGTAAAAGTAAGTGGTATAATCTCAGTCAAAGTGCCAGCATCAGATTATATTTTATGATGAATAGTCAACCAAACTCCAGAATGAAGTTATTGATAAAGCTTTTGGATTTTCATATTCAAGTCTTTTTCGTCATTTTCTTAAGTTCTTTTCTATTAAGTCCTACTGGACAAAAACAGCATTAGCTTGTATAAGTCACTATTATTGTCAGTGTTGTGCTGGTTTACACAGACTATTCTATTGCACTAATATCCTAATATCACTAAATACACTTATTTATTACCATTCTTCTACAGCAACGTGTATAAATTCAGTACCATTGCAAATAGTCTTTAAGCTCTACTACATATTATCTGACAAGATATTTCAAATATTCTCTCCCCTAGAGAAGCATTATGAGTAAAGTTCATTATTATAAATACATCCTCATTATCTCTCATTCTGATATTGAAAATGTATTTACATTAACTGCATCTTCTCCTTTTTTATGCTTATCTGCATGATGATTCTAGCTATTGTACTCGTAGCCATAAATTTTCAAAAAGTTAGTAAATTTAAGAGAATGCAACAGAATATTTTCAAGATCTAAATATTCAACACTGACCTGGAATGAACTCGAGATACTGTGGAGAAACATTAAGGAACTGATTTTGAACAAACAATTATTACAAAGAGATGAAATAGCTATTTCAATTTTTTTTTTTCAGTTCTGCCTCTGCTATCTGATTAATAGTGCTTGTGACCTTTAGAAAATTACAGCAATCAGCTTATTGAGCAAACCAGATATTGACATAAAGGATGCAGCTGAGATGATATAACTCAGTTTGCTTCATACACTTAATGGACATGATGTTCATAAAATTTTCCCTCCAAGTTACAATATTGCTTACATGTCCTGTCGCAGAAGGCTGTGCTCAGTTCTGTTTCTGTGGGCTATGAGAGTGACATTCACTGCAGATATTTACAAGGCTAAGTGTCATGTTCTGTCTTTGTAGTGATTGAGGAGAAAATGGCATTCCTATGGCAAGATGCATCCCACCTATGGAAATATTTTGCTTAAGCATTTTGTCTACATCAACTGCAGTGTGGCTCATATGTAAGAAAGTATCTCACACAGACATGTGTACTGTAGCAGTTTAACATCTGGTAACATGGATCTCATTGGACATCTTAAGACCTGCACAGAAACTAGGAACCCATGGATGCAGGATCTAAGCACTATATTTAGTGCTGAACTATCTTGAGACATATACAGCAGTTAAATGCTACCCTAATGCCCAATCCCATCAGATCTCGGAAGCTAAGCAGGGTCAGCCCCAGTTAGTACTTGAATGGGAGACCTCCTGGGAATACCGGGTGCTGTAGGTTCTAGTCCTGAGGACTTCACTGTCACCGTCCAAGCTTGCTCGGCCCTGGCAGGTGAACCTGAGGAATTAAAGGGTGGGGCCAATTCTGTGCACGCTGTGCCTCACCTAAAAAATCCACTGCGCAGGCTCGAAGAACACACTCACGTGGGGAGAGCCCTTCACAAATATTCGTTTGCAAAGCCTAGCCGTACATACATACCTACATATACATCCTGAGACATGGAGGCTTCGGGGTTTCCAGGAGATGACAGTCTGACTATAACACATCTCTAGTTTCTTGATCCCCCACATAGTGGTTCAACCACAGCATTGATGGAAAAGAAACTCTTGTGCAAATCGATCACCCTGATCACAGTGACGGCAGCAGTGACCAGAGGCAGGGGACAAACAGAACAGAGCTGTTTTCCCTCACCTCCCATGGAGTAATCAGTAACCAAGTGATAAGAGGCTAAAGCTCTCTCCACACATATCTGCACAAAATGCCCAGAGAGATGACATGCTGTACTAGACTTTCACCAAATAAATCAAACAAAAAGCTGTTTGTAAAACTGTACTATATTATTGTGAGTACAGTGCAAGAAAAGATACTGAATCAACATAAAATCTTGACCAGTTTCCTTCAATTAAAAGTACATACACACACAAACACAGGATGCATATTTTTCAGCAAGATTGCACCTGACTCTTATTCATTGATTTAGAATTTAGCATGAAGTTTTATTAAATATGTGAGAATAGAAATAAAAGAAAGAAAAGGGTAATATTAATTCTTTGTGTGAGCCTCTTTCATGCCTCGCGCAGATGCGTGAAAGGCTGTGCAACTTGCAGGTCTGTGCGATGACTGCAAATTGTCTCCACAGCACCATCCAGCGGCCTTTCCTTGTCTCTAAAACACGCTGTAGAAAACCTGCAGCTAGAAACCACACAGCTCAGAACTCAAGCGTACAGCAACATAGCCATATTCTTAGCATGCTTGTTCTTCCCTCTGCCCTGCACAGTTTCTGCCACTTCTCTTCAGCCAATAATTATGGACACAACACAGTGGAGTAACTCGGGAATACAGTGGTATCTATTGATTATAGGATTAATAGAAACTTAATCTCTCAGAATTAATCATTAAGCAACGTTCTGGAAATCTATGCAAACAATTATCTTGTATTTCTGTTACACATAATCATATTTGAATTAAATTTCTGTCAGAGTGTGACATCACTTGCAGAATGTAACACCAAGAAATGTAGCTAAAGACTGCATTAAGGACTTTGAAATCCAGAAAGCCAATTTCATACTATTTTGTCACACAGACAAAAGAAGAAAAAAATATAAAAAAACCCAGAAATCTACCAAAGCACTCTATAATGATAATAATGAAAACATGTGAGTTAATTCCCTTTATTTCTGCCTAGTTATATAAAATCATAAAAGGTATGGGAAAAGAAATTGTTTTCAACTGTTAAAGGAAAGTAACTTCAATCTTGAAATATCCTTTGATATCTTCTTGATACCCTCTGGCTCCCTGAATGTCATCAATATGACCTGTCATAACAAATATATTATTAATGAGTCCCAGGAGCAAGTCTTGTTGCAAGCAAGCCTTTAAATATAGAAATAATCCTCTTCCACTACTTTACATTCATGGAAACTATTAAAAAAAAAAAAAAGATTAACTATTTTTATCCAAAATGCAGAATCGGTGCAGCATCCCTTCTAGGCAAACATCTTATTCTAACTGTTGCCCCTACTTACAGGGATTTAATGGCTTTACAGGCATTTATGATTTCTTCCTAGATACTGAGCACACAGTCATAATGAAGAAATAAAGGGGATTGACTTAAAATAAGTAAGAAAACTGAGTCTCAGAAACAGCACAAAAGAAGTATTTACAAGGAAAGAAGGGAACTGATGACTCAAGCATGAATATCTTCCATCCCCTACCTGTTCCAATATCTGTGTGCAAAATGAGTGAATTGTACATGCTCTCAGGTTCTACACACTTTCAACAAAACCCACCACCAAGCTGAACTGTTGCCATCTGCAGTTTTAGGAACCAGTTCACTAACATACTGTAACAGCCATACATTTTTAGAAATATCTTTCTTTTTCTCCCATTAAAAGAGTTACTGATGCATTTGTCTGGTGGAGAGAGAAGGAGAAGAATTACATTTTTAAAAAAGCTTGGATTATTATTTTGTGATTTGCATTTAAAACATACTTCCAAATAGAAGTTAATGAAAAAAATATATATGCTTTATCAAAATGTTAGTACAAAAAATACAGAATAAGACTGCCAAAAAGCACCTTTAGGACAGGATTCAGTTGTGTGGTACCATTTTAGGCTCTGTGGAGCTTCTGGGCAGTGGAATATCCCACCTGCCCCTTTGGGTGTGTTTGGACCTGCTGTCAGACTGGGGTACACCGGCAGGCCCTACATGACCCTTTGGGGTACCCTAAGGAATCTAAAAGGGTGTCTGTGGTTAGGAAGTTGAATTCCTCATTTAAAGTCCTACTGCCTTAAACCTCAATGAACACAATCCAAAGCCCTGTGTTTGAAAGCACTGGTACACTCCTAGTTTTTATGGGACTCTGTCCAAAGGGAAAAATTCCCCATTTCTAATGTAAAGGCCAGGACAGAAATGCTATTTGGTCTCTTAAGCTACATATGCTTCCAAAGTTGAATCATGCTGTTCAAATGGCATCTGAGAGTGCAAACAGATTGGCTGCATGTCTTTCTTAAAAGCATGAAAACTCAGTTTCCCAAAATATCATCTATAAAAAGGGGTACACTAAGTTTTGGAGAAAAAATGGCTCATTACAGACAGTTAGAGAATCCTAAAGTAGGAAAAAAAAAGGCTCACATGTTTCCAAGATATAGATTCCACAACTTTTTCATGTGAAATCCCCCAGTATTTAACTCTTTTTATAGTCAGGAACATCCTACTTATATATAGTTTAGGTCTTCTTTACTAAGATGAAAAATTGATTACTACTTCTGCTTCTGGTGAATATGCTACTTGTCACTTTACTACTGTCTTTTTCAGAACTATAAACTAGATGACATAACTCAAAGGTATTTTTCATAGGCAGAACAAGCCCAGTTGAAATATTCCTGTGAGATCACATTACCTTATTATCCAAGATAGGCTCCCTGAAGGTTCTTTTTTTACACTGCTGTCAAAAATGATGTCTGAAGCTGATGTAAACTTCTGCGTAGCTAGAGCAAAACAACAGTTTCTCGTGTGTTACACTCCTGGTAATACATTTCAAATGTCTACTGCTTTCTTGCCAATATTTTTTTTTATTTGCAACAACTCCTCATGTCTGACTGTCTGAACATATGTTCCATTAAAATCTTCAAACTTTTTCTACCAGCCATCTAAGTATGTAATCACCTTCTTTTTTTTTTTGAAGTGTTAATCTCTGCTGTTCTCAATCCTATTATTTCAAAGTCACTTTTATTAGATCTGAGAGGCCTCACTCTTCACATTTTTCAGCTGTTTCACTCCATTAAGAGACAATAAAATTAAGTATATACTCTACCTGTTGAGGATCACACGCAGAATCACAGAGCATTCTGAGCTGGAAGGGAATCAACCTTGTGATGTTGGCATTAGTAGCACCATGTAAAAATATAGCTTCACAGTTCCAAGAAAAGTCTCCTTTTTTTGTGTGTGTATTTAAGATATTCAAGCACCTCTTCTCCCACATTGATTTAAGGTTGATCAATCTTTTCAAACCCTGTTTTAAGTCCCCACAAAAACTTTTGATGCCTGCCTTCTCTTTTAGCAGATCATAAACATGTTTGGTAACACAATGTTGCCTTCTCCTTTTCCCAGCCTTTCTTTTCTGAACAGCCTGTACTCTTCTCTACCAACACTCCAACCCTGTGATTTATCCTACAAATACTCTGTCTTGCCGATTAAGTTATAGCTTTGTTTGTGTAACAAGACAGCTCGTTCTTTCTGTTTATTCCACGTACTTAGAGATACCTGAAATGTTCTGGCTTTTAGCCCTGGAATCCTGCCTCTTGTTTTCTTTTATCTCCCAACTGAAATACACAATTTCTTTTCAAGATTTTAGGTCTTTTACAAGGTTACCAATCTTATAAACACAGGTAAAGATTTCAGCTCTTTCCAAAAATTAGAAAGGGATTATTGCTTAAGTTTACTTTCTACTCTTCATCAAACTTTGTTCTGCCGTTACTCTCTTAAGGATTTTGTCATGTAATTCTAAGGGTGATGATTCAAACATTCAGTTTTGTGTGTCTGTAATGCTGGTATTTACATGTGAGATTCAAACTTCTATTAGAGTCAAAAGGGACATAATGTGGATTCAAGTATCTGTGCATAGGTGTCCAAAACCTATAAAATTTCACAGAATATTTGGTCTAACATCAAGAAAGGTACAGGTCACCTATAAGACAATTTCCTTGGCAAGGCGAGAAGGTCAAAAACTATCTGTTCACCTTCTGCAGGCATCTTGGATAGCCTTGGGAACCTCAAGCAGCACAAGGCACCTATGTTTTGGTTTTTCCCCCTTCAGTAGAGCGCTTAGACACTATTAAACTCATCCAGAAGTCAAAACCCACACTCAAAACTGAACTTTTCTCTAAGCTCCCATAACTGTATTGAACAGTTCTGGAGAAAGCTTAAGACACTTACCAATTCAAATGAATACACATAAATTTAGATGTCTCTGGTCTGGAGCTGGACCCTACTGTAGCACTGGGTTTGAACCATTAGACCTGTACCTTTCTAAAACTCCTGGAGAAAGACTGTGACAGAAAAAACTCAAAAATGTAACAGCTGGGTATTCTGATAGAATGTAAGTGCTTAGTGTGAAGCACAGACATCTGAAAATAATCATGGAGGACAGAAGTTAAGGAGCTTTGAAGAACACTGAAACTTCAATGATACTATTCTGCTATTCATTAAAAAATTGCAAAAGAAAGCAGTGAACCTTAGTGCACTAATTTCCACTCTCTGATCTCGAGCAAAATAAGCTTAAATCATTCAAAAACTCTGGTTAGGAGAAGAGAGTTGAAAGAGCTTGTAGCATGTCAGTAAAAATAACAGATGCAAATTCTGTAGAAGTGATAAATATAGGGAAAGAAGTTTAATTGCTGTCCATCAAAAATATGAATTGTTACAATTTAAGTAGTAATAAAATGGGATGTTTACATAGAATTCTGCATGCTTCTAATGTAAACTGCAAAAATAAAATTAAATAACAATTTAATTGTCAATAAAGCTACAGGACTTGCTTCCCTCTATTAAAATAAAACCCCAAATATCTTCTCATCTGAATAACTTGGAAGTCTTGAGAAAAGTCAGAAAAAAACCTACTTGTCATCACCTGAAATTAAGGTTGAGCAAATACCAAAATCTGGTATTGGAATTTTTTTCTAGTAGTTCATTTATGTTTCACCCACTCTATTTAAATGAAAACAAACTAAAACAAAGAAATATAGTTCATGACTCTAGTCTATCTAGCATAGAAAAACTGCCTGAGTGAGAGACCCACAGCTAAAATCAGTACTTGCTTGTTTCAAGAAAAGTGTTACTATTTATGCACATCCCTGGATCCATGTATTTTCCTTCACTTCTCCCTTGCCTTGCATGTTCCTGTCTCTCTCCACTCACAACCCTTTTGCCCCGCTAGACCTTCACATGAACTGTATCTCTGCCAATAAACGTTCCATAAAAAGAGAAAGATTTCTGCTGAGGTCCCCCTGACTTCTTTCACAGATTCCTCATATTCTTAAGTCATTCAATAAAAGGAATCTCTTTTTCTCAAGTCTTGAAAACTTGAGTTTTGTCTAATGGTATTTAAGTACATAAATGGCAATACACCGAGTTATGTGGAAGGAAAGACTTAATAGTATGGAATGCTTGGTGTGGGTTGGCAAGAACTATTTACTGCTTGCAAAAACTTTTGTCTGAGAGAAATGCATGGTCTGTAACAATAGAACTAATGGAATCAACTTGTTACGGATTTCATAAATTAGATTAATACAGAAAAAAATTATAATCCTTATTCTGTGTACTAGTGTAGTCTCCAAAACAAACACAGAAAAAAAATCTAAACTGCAACAAGAGATATTATTGTACTGTGTGATTTCACATTTTACATTATTGCTAATGAGCAGTTGATCAGTAGAGGCATATTTAAAATTACATGAAAGTAATATAAATCTCAGGAACTCTTTCCCCATTATCCAAAACTAATAAAAATCAATGTAATTAATGTTTTAATTAATTAAGTGTATTTTAAATAATCTAAATTTCTTTCTTATGCATATAAATATCCATCCTTGGAGAAAATTTCATAATCCCTTAAATATTCACGCTACTAGTAAGAAAAGCTGTCATTAACACATAAAGAAAGGAAGCTGAGACATAGAAATATTATGGCACCTTTTACCTGGTACTGACAGAAAATATGGTCAAAATTTTTGCATTGCTTTTTCCTTTCTTCTTTAAAGATAAAGAGCCATCTCTCCAAGTAAGACAATTCCTCTTCACTGATTTGGGTAAATTAATACTGAAACACAGCTGCTGCAGCTGTTCTTACTTGTATCCATTAATATTAGAAGATGAAATCAATTAGTATGTTCTAAATGCCCCAAATTTATCTCATTTTTCAAGCTGCCTTTAATTTTGTATTTTTCTGTTTGTGGTAGTTCACAAAATAAAACTGAGAAATACATTGTAGTGATATTTGCAGAAACTGCAGAGAGAAGGGGGAAACACCCTCTGCTTGGTATTTTGAATATATAAGAATTGACCAAATTGCAAAGAGTCAGCACCTGGGCATGTATCAGCAGATGTTTTGAGGAGGATGGTGCAACATCAGAGGTAGAAATGGAGAAGATCCCAAAGGGAACCCAATTTGGTGTGACACTATGAGCAGATTAAAGGACGGTTGAGTCATGCTGTTACCATACCACCCCTAAAACCTCAATATGTGATATGGGTTTCACAGAATGTTTAATTTTTCCCCTCTAGCTTGCTCTTCTTGCCACAGTACTTACTGCTGAGAAACATTTGGCAGCTAGCTACGTGTTAGGAATAAAACATACTAGCATACACTCAGAATGTTGCCAAGATCCAGACCCCACTGTCCTGAATCAGAGATAAAATTCTGTTTACCTAATTTTCATCTGAGTAATAACACAGAGATTTTATCTGAACATTCATTTAATAGGGAATGATAAGATTGGCAAGACCCACAGGAGACTGCTAATGGGTGATTATATATAAAATGCCAGAAAACATAAAGCACACTGATAGTGCCATGTTGCATTCACCCCTGCAAAGAAGAAATGTCACATTTCTTTTCACACTTGCATAAAAAGACAAAGCAAATACTACTAATTATAGAAGTATTTGCTTGTAAAAACTAAATAATACACTAAAACCAAAACTCGGCTTCTCAAGATCTAATAAGGAAATGTGTGGGGTAAAAGAAGTACTCTGCTCTGGGAAAAAACTCTAAAAGTAAGACGTGGCTACACTTCCAACCTGTAGCAACACTGCAATATCATTAGTGTTGGTAGCCTGCACAAGGGGTACAAATACTTCAGTAACAGGTAGATGCGCTCACACTACCAATTGCAGTGCAATGCCATAGCCTTCATTGCAGGCTCTCTGGCTGTCTAGGGTGCTTCTACTTACTCAACTCTCCTTCCTTGCCTTTGTGTGGGTATGCATGTATGGGTCTATGTGTGTATACACATACATATGCATACACGTGTGTTTACTCAAGTGACTGGCTCAGCATCTCAAAGCAGCTCCTTTTCGCATTTGATCTGTATTTGAACTAATGAGTTATCTCATGTTCCATTAACATCTCCTAGGACCAGGCATGTAGAGACCTGTTATAGCCTGCCTGTACTGTGCACTGGTCAATGGTACGAGGCTGTTTTCTGAGCAGTTCCCCAAAGGCAGTATGTTTCTGCTGACACCTCAATGGTATCTAATTTGGGGGACGTCTAAAATACGCATACCAGTGATTACCACAGCAGCCTGATGCAGAGGCTCGATGCTGCAACTGTGGAAGTTCCAGAGCAGAATCCATCTGGCATTTTCACTGGTCAGCTTAATGGAGATTAATTCCATCACCTCTGCTGCCAGTGGAGGTCTGGTGTCTTCGAGAGCGGTGTGCCTGGAGATTCCTTTACATTAGAATGTGTAATGGCATTTTCAGGTTCGCCTGCTTCAGCAAGCGCTCATTGTTCAGTGTGCTGAAATCTCTTCTAGGGATGCAGGTGAAACCCTGCACTCTGGATACTCTTGCTCTTCGCGTTCTTTGACCCGGCTGGGCAGGCAGCAAGGGGGCTGCTGGCGGCTGGGCTGTCTGTGCGCACTTTGCCGGGACCCGGCTCTTCCCGATGCTCCCTGGGCTTATTTCAACCTTCTCCTTCCCCGGAATGCCAAGTGAAAGCTATTCACCCAACGAGACGGGCAAAGTCAGAAAGGGGTGGCGTGCTGCCTGGCAGTGCCTCCTGGAGGGCAGCCTCCGGGAGGGGAGGTGAGGCAGGGATGGGCGGCAGTGGAGGGATGCTCGTCCGGGCACGGCGCGCTCGGCATACTGTGGCAGGTGCCCCCTGCCTGCACCATGTCCAGACCCCAAACACGGGGCCGAAACCAAAGGGTTCTCAAAAAAAAAAAAAAATTCCCACAAAACCCCCAACCAAAACCCAAACAAACTCCAAACCAAACTAAAACCAAACAAACAAACAACAAAAACAAAAAAAACAAACCCAAACCTGGATGTTTTGTCCTGTATCTTTGTCTCTGCACATTGCATATTTTCTTACATTTTCTAAGTTCCTGCATTTATGTCGTATTTTTTTGGGAAAAAGAAAAGTGAGGAGTTGGTGTCTGGCAGCCTCATTCCCTCCGCTCCTCTATTACAAACCCTGGCTTGCAGCTCGGTCCCATTAACGTCTGGGCCAAGCTGACCCGGCCGCACCGGGCGAGGGTGGGGCAGCACAAGGGCAGGAACCACCCGGCAGGAGGCCGAGCCCAGGGGCGCACCTTTGGGCAGAGCCTTTGCCGCGTCTCGGGAAAGCACCATCGGGCGAGTACCCGGGACCAAATGCCGACTACGTGCTCGAAGGGCGCCGGGCGAAGCCCCCGCGGAGGCGGACTCACAGAGCCGCACCGCAGTTGCATGGAGCGGGTCAGGGCTCTCCCAGATGAGCAGCCACGTAGCAGCGAACTTTCTCCGGAGTCGAGGCTGCTCCTTGCTACGTCTGCCTCTGAGCGGTCCCGAGCGGCGCGCGTTCTCGGCTCTTTGACGAGCCGCCCTCCAGCGCCCGGTGGGTGCCTTTTCGCTCCTCCCTTTCGGCGGGGAGGGACCGCTGAGCCTCTCACAGCGGAGCGCCCCGGGGCGGCCTCTGCGCGGGGCCCCGCGGAGCCGGGCGCGGGGCGCGGCGCGCCCGCAGGGGGGCGCAGGCGGACGGGCAGCGGCGCTGCGGGCGCGGCGGGCGAGGGGATCGGCGCGGCCGCGGGGGGCAGCGCGGGGGGCAGCGCGGCGGGGGCGGGCAGGCGGAGGGCGGCGGGAGGGCGCCCGCTGAGGCAGAGCTTGCCGCCGGCCAAGGAGAGAGCGCAGGAAAGGTCGGAGAACCCCGGCGTGTACCCCTCTGCGCTCCTTCTGCCGGTGTTTCGGTGTCTTCCCTCCCCTCGCCGCGCAGCCTGCGCTCCGGAGGGGACCGCCGCATCGAGAGGAGCTGTTACTTTTCACAGCCGGCATGAGGCTCCCCGCGGGAACAAGGAGACGCCGCACTAAGCAGCCAGGGAAGAACCTGCCTCTCATCTGTTGCAGCGGAGCCCGGCGGCAGGCACGGTCCCCCCGGCCGGAGGTGATGGGCACCCGCTGAGTCCTGGGCGTGCGTCCGAGGGTGCCTGCATGGGTGGCAAACATGGAGAAAATAAAGTTATAAGCGGGGGTACTGGCCAACGTGGACGACAGCCAGTGAAATAAAACACACACCTTCTAAAGGGATTTAATTTGCAAACGGGATTGAAAAGGGTACAGCTTCCATGGGAAAATGTGACCTGTTAAAACTGCTAATGGAAGATGCCGGCTGTCAACGCAAGCACCTAAACCAAGTAAGTTCGCGTCAAGTTTGATCCTTTAATCTATTCTCTTTTTGAGATTTTGATTACTCTTTTGTTCCTCAAAAAAAAAAAAAAAAAAAAAGAAAGTCTCTAGGACTGTCTGAGGTAACTTTTTGCGCCAGCGCAAGCAACATGAAGCGACATCGTGCACGCCCTTGGTGACAGTCCAGAGAAGCATTAGCATCTCTTCCTTTCTCTTGTATGTAATAAACGTGTTTTCCTCCGGTGCGGTGGGAAGCAGCATCCTTTGGTCGCTGGGTGACACCTGCAGGATAGCGGAACACCCGGAGGTCCGGGATTGAGCGGGCGGAGGCCGTTCTGCGGGGGCGGAGGAGGCTCCGCATCTGCCACCCGCGCCCGGCACAGGCGAGGGTGGTCGCAGGTGGGAGCTCCGCTGGCTCGCCCTCGCCCCCGCGGGTCCTGCCGGCCCGGACGGCGCTGAAGGCACCGCGGCCCCCGGCAGCGCCACAGCGAGAGTTCACATGACACGCACACGGGTGGGGTGCGGGAGCCGGAGTGCAACGGGAGCTGCTGCTGCTCCCCCCGGGCCGCAGCTTAGGTGTCCCCGCAGGGGTGCCCCCCGAGGAGACCTCTCTCCCCGCTAGTGAAGTGCACAGGGACCCTGCAGGGAAGGTTGGGGTCCAGTCAGGAAGCCCCCTAGGAGGTACCTGGAGGACGGTGGGATGTAGGTGGCAGGAATAGAGCAGCATGAAGTGGGCCATGGGATGGCTCAGGGAACACAGAAAGGGGCTGATGGGGTTCATGCCCATGTGGGGTTTACAGCAGCAAGGTCCTGATTCTTGAGACGTTCGGACAGAAGCCATAGTCCTGTTGGGAAGAAGCAGCTGATGCTCTAGATATTGAAATGCCTACAGAAATTCAGCACTCTACAGAGGAACATAACTATGAAATTGTCTGCAGTTGGCAAAATCTGCAGCCTTGTTAATGTAGTATTTTCCTATTTTTACCAGGAAATGTCATTTATGCACTTTTGTTTTACTGGACTCAGTTGAATGATTTCCTGTTAGCATGGCAACCAAATTTTGTATTTCTCTAAGCATGACTTGTAGATGGCTCTTGCAATGCTAAAACACCTTTTAGGTGGAAGTAAATAAAAACACTTTCTTGTCTGTATTTTTGTTACAGAGAATGGATACTCCTCAAAAAAGAAAAAAAAGTAACAGATTGCAGCTCAGTTTCATCTGAGAGAGAGATATTCTTTTTATAAGAAACAATGAAACAATACACATACAGATTTTCTATAGACTGCAGCATAGACAGATTGGGAAATAGTTTATTTCAACGTCTACGTACTAAACTAAATACCAATGTTCCAGCACCTTTAAGTCCAGTCTGCTTGAAATTTCAAATTTAATTGTACTGCAGTGACATAGGTTTCAGTGCTTATGTTACTTGCTCCAAAGCCCAGACCTGCATAGCTTAGTAAGGTTACCTATGCAAGCACACTGAATTTTTCTATATTTAACTTCATTCACTTAAGCAAGAGTTTCATGCACAGTCAGAGAAGCCAGGCACCGGAGTGAGACTGCTTTGGACCTGTCTTAAGACTAGCAGAAATTCTGGATTTATGAAAGATCTGAATTTACATCCCTTTTCTGGGCAAGACTCAGAAATAAGCTTTGTCCTTTAATATCAAAATAGATGAAATCAAACAGTTTGGTTTTCCTTTGATGTTGCATTCTCCACTGAAAAACCTTGGTTTTGTTTGCAGAGGGATGGGGTTCTTTACTATTGTTTTTCCTCTTTTTTGTCAGTTGTTCAGACTTAGAAACAGATGAGACTCTATTTGGAAACAGCAAAACAAAAATATGTCTGTCTTTTAAATTTAACTTCAGCCACTTACTCTGTCTCTATGTATAGTAGTCATTGCCCTTAAAATAGCTTCAGGAAAAAATTCCATTTCTTATCTCATGTGATTCAGAGCCAAATACTGCTAACTGAAATTTAAGTCAATTGAGGTCACTACAGATCTGGTATGATTTTGAGTATCTTTTTGAGATATCTTTGCTTATCTGCTGGAAATATTGGGTCCTGAGGAATGAGGCTCTGCTCTTGGTGACAGTACATTTGCATTACTGCAGTGTGGAGAGCCCACCAAGTATATATTGAAAGATGGACATAAAGAAAACTGTTAAGGGACTAGTTCTCACTTGTGTGTATGTGTTTGTGTGTGTGTGTTTGTGTGTGTATTGCCTGACTTAAATGACAAGGAAAAATGAACATGACTGCTCCTCCCAATTTCTAAGACCTGTCACCATACCAGTACACTGTTTATTCTGTCACCTTTTTCTGGGATTTGATTCACTGGAGTGAGGTGACAAAATCAACAGGGAAAAATCCTGTGTGGCATCTCTGCCTGCCTCCGGTGATGCTGGTAATTAGTGCTAAAAGGAACTGAATTGATTTTGAAAAATATGACTAAGTCACCAAAACTTTTCTTACGGAAAGGCAACATAGAAGCGGGAAGAAAAGATTCTGTTATAACCTGTTTCAAGAAAGAGCAGACAAGAACAGATGAAGCATTGTTCTGTTCAGACACTTAATGATTTTATGAGTATCAATTTTATCATTACTTTTTTTGTTCAGTTTGAATTTGTATTGGCTATATTCTGGTTACTTTCTCAATTACATTTTTAATTATTGGAAGAAGGTTGAAGGTACAACTTGGCATATATCAATCTTGCATCACCATGTTTTGTGACAACAAATAAACAAGATTCCAGAAACTATCTAAGTCCTGAATCCATTAAGATGGCCAACCTTGCTCTTAGTTTACTAGACCAACACGAAATTAAGTAGTGTAGCATTTTAGTATAACACCAGCAACAATGTTGCCTGGGTGTTCATGTCCACTGTGTTTTGTTAAAGTAAAAAAAAAAAAACCAAAAAAAACCAACCCCCCCAAAAAAAAACAACAAAAACCAACCAACCAACCAACCAAAAAACCCTGGTTAAAACTATATTAGTGAATATAGTTTTGTGTAGTCAACAGAGAGAAAGGCTGAGTAAATTAGATCTTCTTTCTGTAAGAGATACTCATGCAGAAACCTTCATAGGTGCTTTTTCATTCAAATAGAAATTGAGGCTATCAAAAACAACAACTGAAAATAAGACATAATTTCTGTGCATATTGAAGAAATTAAAAACTTCAGTGTGCCATGACACAAAAATAACAAATAAATGAGTTATCTATTATGTCATATTCTTCTTGGAGTTCTGGGCTGGTTTGGTTTATTTTTTGGTTTTGGTGATTTTTTTTTTTTTTTCCCTTAAAGCTTCTGTTTCGGTTTAAATTCTCAAAGTGCTTCTTCCACTCTCTTACAACCTCTTATTTCTGATTTAGATTGTGACTGGTGTGAGACAAAAACTGAAGAGAACATTGGGTAAAAAATACTTTTTTTTACAGCTATTTTTCAGCAAATGTGGGCTGAAGTGGGACAGGAAAACTTCCTTGAATTTGAGTGAATTTTACATACGTTTAAGATTATGAACCAGTGAAACCTAATCTATGAAGTCTGTCACAGCTTCTGCAATTGCTTGGTTACTGAGTCTGTGCTCAATACACTGATCTCAAAAGCTTCTGCCATACTTGTACCTGTCAGATGAACCATTTGAATGTTATAACAATATTATCTGGTATATTATTCAATAGGTAGAAAGGGGAACAATAGATGGAGAAAGATTTTTCACAGGGCTTTTCTGAGACAGAGGTTATGGGATTCTTCTGGATATCCTTCCTACATATCATTGAAAACTTCTGAGGAGCAAGCAACCTTTGCCCGGGAGGCAAACACCCCTATCCCACCTCTGGTGTACAGACAGTCACTGAGCAGCCAAGCCTCATGGGGGTGCTTCTAAGATCTTCCAGTCCTAGCTCAATACACACTGGTTTCCAGGATACCTAAGATCTTTCTGTTTCATTTTGGTTTTTAAAGAGATCTCTTCTAATACCTGGTTCAAGGGCTACAAGTACATCCTTCCTTTGCTCAGAGAATAATAAAACATGCTACCTTCATTCATATTCTAAGTAATGAGTGTGTGTGTGGCTCAGCTTCGCGAACGAAGATTTGGGAAGGGCTGTCCCCCCGTGGGTGTGCCCTTCCAGCCTGCTGGGCAGTGGATTTTAGGTGAGGCTCAGCGTACGCAGAAGTGGCCCCACTGTTTAAGTCCTGAGGTTCATCTGCCACGGCCGAGCAAGCTTGGATAGTGCCAGTGAAGTCCTCAGGACTAGAACCTACAGCACCTGGTATTTCCCAGGAGGTCTCCCATCCAAGTACTAATCCGGGGCTGACCCTGCTTAGCTTCCGAGATCTGACGGGATCGGATGTCAGGGAGGCATTTAACTGCCTACATATCCTAAGACCACGCTGGAAAAGCAGGTACTAGGCTCCTCGTGTCCTTGTGCCAGCTAGTCATGCAAAGTGCAGTTCATTTGACTTAGAGATGGCACCCCAGGAGAACACCAGTCTCCTGCAGGTCTTGTAACATTCCGGCTAACCTTTTGTGGGTACATCTGATAACCCTGAACTGACAGGAGATACCAATTTGTCAGTTATTGAAATGAACCTGTAGTATCTCTCTTCCTTTCTTGGAAAGAGAAAGGCAGAAGCAGAGAGTAAAACATCCTCTGTATTTTCTCATCTCCTTTATAGCTGAACAAGCATCCTCTAGAGGTGCCTGTCTTTATTAACTATGCAGCAAGAGCCAAGACAAGGAACCTTCCTTCCTGAGAGAGATTAGCTGAATCCCAGCTGTGCAGAGCAGGCTGTGGTAGTACATCATAAAGGTTGAATAAGCACAGAGGTCAGTAGATCCAGGACAAATGGTTGCTACATTTAGGCTAAAATGTACATTCAAAAAAAAAATCCCAAACAAACCAAAACATTCATGCACATGCTCCAAGCTGCTATGCTAACTTTGGAACAGTCTGTAAATAGCATGAACCTAGAACTGCCTATTGGACTTCCACTTCTGAAATTTTGCCAGCTACCACCTCGGCAATCCAGTTTCCTTACACAGAATTCTTCAGAAAACAGAGTCTTATGCAAACTGTCAATAACTACTTAAAACTTATGTAACTTTTCGGCTCAGGTGTCTGGTTCTCATTTCTGTGAGAGAGAGGCAGCAGCTGCCAAGCAGCCCAGCAAATTTTTCAGTGATGGCCAAGTAGTGAGTATGATTATTAACCGAGGTCATCAAACATGAGAGGAGCATTACTACAGGTCTGTATGGTGAGAAATTTGCCTGGCCTGAGAGCTTTGCTTATTCCTTATGAAGAGATGTAGGCATTCTGCTGGTAAGGACCTTACTGGAGTAGACTGCATGTGAGATTAATTGAGAATTCAAATTTCTCCCTTTTCTCCCTTAAACCATCATTTAATCAAAGTACCCACTCACACTGGGGGAGGTTAGCAGTCCTAGGAAAATCAATACTGTCCTGTCTGCATTAAATTAATGGGCAAACTTTTGCCTGTGTTGCTTCTGTGGTGCTCTAAACCAGAGGAAGAATACTAAAAGCTACTAATTTGAAGATAAAATCTAGTATTTCCTAGCATACAGATGTTTTTAGCAGATTGGCAGTTTGGTGTCAGACCTGAGAGTACTGAACTAAGCAGATAGAGCACCAAGTTTACATCCAGTGAAAATTATATTGCCTTCTATATTTTTTTACTAAAAATTGATATAATTTAAATGTAGTTTGTCTTACCAATTAATATTGTATTCCATGTGTTGATTTGCTACAGTTACTCCCATTATAAAAAGTAAAGCAGGCCAATTTATTTTTTAAGTAAAGAAATGATCAATGGGAGTGTAGTGGAAGACAGATGATCATTTTGTATCTGATTTAAAATTACCCCCAGTCATTTAAATTAAAACAAAAAAAAAAGGCAAATTTTGAAATACCTACAAAGGGGGTTTTACAGCAAATATCTGTTTGTTATCTTTTCTTTTTTGACCTAGTCCCCACAGATTTGATTGTAGCTGTAAACATCAATCACCTACGTTCCTTGTATAGTCACTGGAGAGAGACAGAAACCCCCAGTGAACAAACCAATCCATCTAATTTACACCTGATATAGAGTGGAAAGAATCAGGTATTTATTGTTGCTGATCGTTGTTTGATTTGATACAGCTGAAGGTGAGAGGAACTTTATCCTAGTGGTGTCAAAAAGAAAAAAAAAACAACAAAAAATACCCCCTCAAAAAAACCCCGAAACATTTCCAGGGGAGACAATAAATAGACATGTTTTCTTCCGAGGGAAGGTCCTATTGACTTTTATGATTTGATATAGACCTCTTAACAGTAACAGATTGCTGCAATATAATTTAGATATCCTGTTGTCTGTTCTCAAAATTTTTAGGAGTTTGTGTGGTTGGATTGGGTAGCTGAAATACAGCTTCTAGCTGTGCCAAGGGAAATGGGAGTGTCAGCTAGACTCTTTTAAAAGAAGAACACACAGTTCTGGGTGCTCACATCCTGCCTCCTGCGAGTGCAAGGTGTCCCTTTTCCGGGAGAGAACACATTGCATCTGTGGAGCAAGGGAAAGCAAGCACAGTTTCTCTTCAGATGCTCTCAGCATTGCCAGTCTTACAGTGTACCTTGGTCTACTGAACACATCATTGCAATAGAAATTATCTCTCGTGATCACATAGTTGTTTTAACTGCTGTTCATGTGCAAATGTTCATTATTATTAAACACTTCAAAACAGCACTTACTGCTGCGTGTATCCTGCCTTTCTTCCACCGGAAAATAAGTGAAATATTCTATTTGTATTTTGCTTATACTGACAGCATTTTTTTCTTAAACTGGGAGAGATACTGGCCATTCATTTTTGATAGTAATCACTGAAAGTGATGAGAGCTGCAGTCAATACCTTGGACTTGTTTGTGCTGGCATAATGAGTTTGTTTTTCCAATTTAATGTGTTATATAATACATTTATACCTGCAAAACCATCAGTTTCAAAAACATATGCTTTCCCTATAGTGGCTTTAACTAGATAACAGATTCCCTACAGAAGGAATTTTGTCCTCAGATAAAACCACAAACAAGTTGCCTACAGAACAATGTCTAATTTATCTTTAGCCTCTTAGCTACAAAACTGTCATTCAAAAGGCAGTAATTAACTGCTTGTCTTTGAATTCATCTAGATACTGTAAGGTTAGACCTGTGAGTCTGTATCACCTTCAGAAAGAATTTAGTAATTTCATAAGTTGATTCATATGACCTATCTTGAAGGAAATTAATTGCCCTCTGCAGGAGGTGCATTTTTTCCTATTTGTAATAATGCAAAAATTGGGATGACAAACCAGCCTTGGCTGTCAGTGTTTTAGATTCCTCTCTTATCAAATATGTGTCTCACCTTTATTTTTCAAATGCTTTAAATTGAAGTACTTTATTGTGTCAAATAATGATTAATAAAGCTTCCTAAGTCTAATATGAGGAATGTGCTGTAGTATGGCACAAAGATCACATATTGCAAATTAATGGCACAGGTGGGTATTTGCACTAATTCCTGGGCTGTAACTACTCTTGTATTTTCTTGTAAAAGGCACCAAGGCAGTGCAGAGCAATTGAAAAATAATATTTTGTCTGCCCACTTACATAATAATATTTTATTAATGATTGTTTAACTTAGTGATATTAACATTGAGCATATTTGTTTATGCACTGATGCCAGTGGTACCAAATTCTGATGTAGTCTGAGATGATTACATTTATTTTGCTGCAATGTCTTTACAGAGACTAAACTTCCATATTACTTTTTTTTAATTTAAAATTTGCTTTTTTTCACAATATTTAAGCAGACTGAGCAGGGTTTTGAAACTCCATTTTTTGAGTGTGATTTTGCCAACAGGGGAGGGAAACAGGAGATGCTTTGTGAACTGGGTTGCATTTCTTTGGGTGGGCACTAATCTAGACTCAGAGCTGCACTGACCGACTGAACTAACTGACTGCACAAGGTGGATTTATAGGGGTGGTTAGGATCAAAGAAGGATTTCTCACTCATCCCAAATATCTTGTGCTGCCCAAATCCCACATGTCCTTATTTTCAGGAAGAGTCATTGCTGATTAATAATTCTTTTCAGTAATAATATATAACCAGGCTTCTCTTAAAACCAAGGTTTGCTGACTTTGAGCAAGGTAGCAACGGCATGAGTGGGACTTCTGGGAGGATAGAATGGACAAAACAGTAGGTGTTTTCATTTCAAAAAAGTCATGTAAATAAAGGACAATGAAGACCATGATTGCTGAGAGACACTAGTGCATTTAAATAGGTCAGATCATGCTCATCATACTCCCATTGACAGTTAAGTAATAGACATCTTTAAAGGCTTGATTTCCTTCTGTAAACATAGTGGTTTGGTAGACAAGTATACTGGGGAAAAATGGCATTCTAGTTATGTTACGATATTAGTGTTTTCTTGCCTAATTGCCTATTTACTGTTATTTTAACACTTTACTTAAATCTATTGCTGGAAAACAAAGTCTACAATAAAAATTACCTAAACCAATTAACAACTCATAACAGCAAAGCTTTATGGTCAGCACATGATTAAATTAATTTTAAGAAATAAAATGTTCTCCATGTTTTCTAATTTAACTTTAATTCAAGAAAGTATTCAAGTGTAAAGAAACCTTGGTGTTCTACTCAAAGAAGCGCTTCAGAGGATGCTTCTTGTTAAGAACTGGCTTTGTTCCTCTTCTTGGTATAAGACATTTTCCTCAATATTGGTGTATTTGTTGTAGATGGCACCTATGTGTGTTCTTTCGTGTTAGAGAAGTATGAAGATCACAGATGAATTTAAAATTATGGTAATGGTCAAAGTAATTTGAAATTCTAACACCTTTATGTGAAATTTTACAAAATACAAACTGAAACAACTGTGCCTTCTCATCAATCATACATGCGTTGGTTGAGATGGAAGATGTAATTTTGAAAATTTGTCTTCTTGGTTCCAGGAGAATTACAATGCTCTGGCAGTTTCTTGTTTCTTCTCAATAATTTAGCAGTTTATGAAAAATATATTTCTATTTCTCCACTCTGATGCAGTCAATGCAATTACAAGTTGTGGAGAATCTAATCCAAAATCTTGCTGCTCTTAAGTATTTTAGAAAAAATATGTAGTCCTAAAACATTTGCCATCGTTGCTATGGTTGCAAGCTGCGTCTGTCCTGTGTAATATACAATTTTCTTCATTCTCTGTCTAAATACTTTTTTCTGTTGCAGCTTACAGAGTCATATATTGAATCTTTGTAGAGGGAAGCAGTGAAGCTTTCTTTCAAGTATACTGTTATAGTTGACAAGAACTAACATCTCACTGCATTTGATTATAAGAATTCCTGCTTCTTTCTGTTGCCGGGGAATTTGCTTTAAGAGTGAAAATCAAGTAGGGGATCATATGGGCAATTTTAAAATCACACTTCCTTTTTAATAGCTTTAGGAGCCATTCTGAACAGGTGTTTATAGAATTGCCAGAAAACTGATTGCCATTTCAAGTTTATAGCACATCAAATGAAAAAAATAATCAGGCTTAGAAATCTCTATTATAAGGAACACTCTAGTGCACTGTTATAAATTCAATATATTGGCTACTATTAATACTCCTAGTAGACCACATAAACTTCATTGAACCTGAGGTAAAATAGTTTCTTCATTTCATCCGCTTATGTCACCAATGAAACCAGATATTTTGTTACTAAGGAATGATCAAAATTTTTGTTCAGTTTCCTCAGCTTTGCTTAATGTCTTGTGACATTTCAATATCTCTTCTGAGTAATAGCTCAAAACACTGCAGTAAAGTTAATTTCCAGTGTGGATATTCCACTAGCAGGTTTAATAGGGAAAAGCAAATAATTCTGTTTATATTTTGATAATTTTGAAGTTAATGATAGTGTTTGCATCCATAATATGAATGATTTCCAGATTTGTGGATGCTCCAATTGTATTCTGTGCAAAAATATGCTTATAGATTCTTACAGTTTTGTGCATATATATATATGTAGCGCATGTCTTTATATACATGCAAAACAGTGTATTTACGTATATAGAGAGATATTTATGTACACGAGGTGAGTGAGACACACAAAAGGTTAATGCTTGCTCTGGTGAGTGAAAGAGAAAAGCTACCCAGAGGTCAGGAGTACAGCCCATCAAAGTGTCTATATTGTGTGAGTATACACAGAGTTATATCTGTATCTTGTTCTCTGGGAATATTTACCTCTCTCTGCACTTGCTTATGTGATTTAAACACTATGTGACTGCATCCAGTTCTTGGCCAAGTAATGCTTTCCCACCCCAAACAGAGAAGAACTGCGAATTTAGCTTAATGGCAAACTACCAGGACACAGAAAATTTGTAGACAGTTCCTTTCCTCATGAGTTTAGAGACTCGTGGAAGATGTAGGGTTCTTAAAAGCCAGCAACTTCTGGCCATGGAGCTGACAGCCCTGACACTGTGCAAACAGACACAGCTCCTACAAGGGAATTTTTTCTTAAGTCTAGTAGCAAATACAGCTTGACTAAGACTGATCCATTATCTTTCACTTTGTTTATTATCCAGAAGGAAAGTTTTGGTAGACTTTTATGCAGAAATAATAACTCATCCAGTTAAAAAACACAGCAATGTTCAGATTCATGTAAGTCTAACAAAAACATTTTTTAACTGTTTTCTCCTTGGATGAACTGCACTCGGTGGCTGTCAGGGAAACCTTCTGAAAAGAGGCAGGATACTCTTGTGTTACACTGTTTTAAAACTTTCTCAGAAATCAACTTTTGAGTGTAGAGACCAAAGTGTGTGTAATATAAATTGAAATGATAGTCCAAAGAAGTTGTGGCTGCCCCATCCCTGGGAGTGTTCAAGGCCAGGTTGGGTGGGGTTCTGAGCAGCCTGTTCTAGTGGGTGGCATCCCTGCCCATGGCCAAGGGGTTGGAACTAGGTGATCTTAATGCCTCTTCCAACCTAAACCCTTCTAGGATTCTGTGATATGATCCTTCAGGATCCTGCTGGATGTTTTACAAAGAGTCATTGCAATGGCAGAAGCCTTGGAGCTGGTTGTCTTTTGTAATCTCCAGCACTTGAGTGTAAGAACTGTTGTAAAAATAGAGAGGGAAGATACAGACAAGGCAAAGGGGTCCCTTAGCATAAGTGGTGTAAATGATCAAAGGCAATATAGAAAACATCAGCCTGGCCTGATAGTTTCAGTCACCCTGTGACATGCACCTGCATAAGTTCCTCGCTGATTGGTTCAGAAAAGTAGTTACTTGAAATCCCTGATAAATCACCTTTCTTGATACAAACAAGAAACACTTAACCAAGATTCCATCTTCTTGCCTTAAACCTCTTGATCATCTCTGCGCTTGCCTGTCAACAAAACACTGAACAAACTCCCACTTTGTTTTGCCTGAACCTGTGACGTAGCTGCACAGGGTGGCTGAGTGTAACAGAACTGGAGGGGTCAAAGCCAGTTAATCCCTTTGACTTCTCTGGATAACTGTGTTTGAGTTAGTCACAAACTGCTCCATAGAAATTACTTTTCAGTTTTTGATCTCATATGCTTAAAAATATATTTTAAAGCTTTCAGAATTGTCACATGAAAAAAAAAAGTTAAATTACTTCTAAGTCATTAATCATCAATATCTATCATCTGCAGATAATTTATCTGCTGCAGTCTGGTAACTTATGCAGTGGAACTGGTAACTTCCAAGATCAAATAAGGGTAAGTGCTAAGTGCTTGCAAAAAAAAAAATAATAAAATGCAAGGATTTGACTTGGATTGTCAGGTCAGAAATGAAGATGATAGCCAAAAGCTGTATACAAAATAGATTTGCCAGCTCAAGCAAAGTCAGCAACAGCTGTTCTGAAGAACAGACAAAGTCCATTTTTTGATGAGATTCATACAGCAGGCTATTTTCTTCATGGATTGGGTGATAGATTTTCATAGACAGGTTTTCACAGTTCTTTCCTTTAACAGCCTACTTTTATCTCCTTGTTTTATAATCATATATTCTATTTTTAAGAATTGTAATTATTTCACCATGTCATACAAAACCCCCAAACTACACCAGGTCTGTCCAAGTGCTGGAACACAGACAAAACTGAGGGTACTGGGATTGCTCCTCCAGCTGTCTAAGCCTTGAATGCCAATGCGGAGAAACTAAATAGTTCTTTTCAGGGGCAATTATTGTCTTCAGGTATACGAGAGGCTGTGACAACCTCTGAAAGTTCTTTATTGAATGAGAGATCCTAGGAATCATAGCTTAATATCTCTCGATTGCTGAAAATTAAGCTGTTTCTAATCAGAGTGCTGAAGTTGCAAAAAGGGTAACTGTAAGCTTCATCTTGCTCATTTTTCTGTGATGCCTTTTGGGGTTTTAGTAGTGGTCGGAAACATGACTGAAGTTTCCTATAATGATGAAAACAAGAAGAGGCCATTCCCAAAATGTCTATTTCAAGTTTTATTTAAAAAGAAAAATTAAAAAGGGAAGAAGTTGCTACAGGATTAGAGGTGTAAACAGGATTAGAGTTGAGAACAGAAAGCAATAGTAACTAACATCAGTTTGAAAGAAGGTTTAACAGCTGTTCAATTCCAAAAGATTAAAAAACTGTTCAAGTAAAACACACAGACTAGAAGGAAGCACACTGGAGAACAGACAAACACTGAAGAGATTTCAAAGAGGTTTTAGGAGTAGATAAAACTATGGTTTGTTGAAGGGGAAAGAGATAACTGGAAGTAGAAGATTAAAAGATTGAATGGTACAGCATAGCTAGATCACAGTGAGTCAAAATCAGTTGGTCTGTCATTTTCTAGTGCTGATGACTGAAAGGGCCAGTAGTAATTTGATAAGCAGTAGTTTCTAGGCTATGCAATAACTAGAGCTATTGAGTTGCATTTGTAGTGTATTTGTAGATATATGTATGTTAGTTCTTTATTGCTTTCTGACCTATAGTATCTTGCACATTTAAACAGAAATTCTGTAATAATGACGTTATAATTTCCTTAACCCCAGCCTACCTAGATAAGTCAGAGTTCACTTTGCCACTGACTTCAGCTGTGATATTACTTCAGCTACCGAGTAGTTGTAACGCCTTTGATATTTTAATGGCAGTCCAAGTTGAGAGACACTGTAAGCAGGAAAAACTGGCTTACTGGAGTGTTGCCAGTAGAGGATGGAGCATTTTACCAAAATACCATCTTGGAGACTTCTCATGGAAGAAATCAAAGGATACATGAGAATGCACTTAAAATTTCCTAGGAAAGCACAAAGAAAACAAAATACAATAATACCACTGGAGCCTTAAAAAACATCTGAGTGACACCAAAAGTCAACTATGCAGTGTCATGGTTATAATTGCTGAACTGTAATAGTTCTGGCAGTTTTGCGAGTCAAATGAATAATGTATTTGGGTGGAATAAATTCTTAATTGTATTTAGTATTGTCTAGCTGTCAAATAAGGAGCAACACAGACCAAGAGGTAGATGGTGTCCTGGCAGTCAAGTAGGAGAGGCTCCAAACAAAGAAAGAGTTGAAACAGAGCTCTGAAAATTAATATAGTCTACTTGAACAGATAGATGAAGCTGAACAATGAAAACAATCCTTTTTCTCCAAATAAAAACAATCAAAGTGAAAGACTACCATTTGAAGTGTCAGCTGATCTTAATAATTTGTCTCTTTGAAAGTACTGTAAAAATTGTGCTGATTTCCTGATATAGGGTGTGTAAATCTCATTACCTGTGCAAAGTAACACAATGAATTTGTAATCTGTGCTAGATTACAACCTGGAAGATGATAAATGAAGAAAAATAAGCTATTTTGACATTATTGAACATTTTTCAGCTGATTCAAATACAGTCACAGCCTCACTGCCTGCATCTAAATTTTTTAAACCTAATAGCAGGTGTTTAACAGTGTCAAAAAGTCTATCAATAGAAGGACAGTAAGAGAATACAATCATGTACCATCATTTTTTGCAGTACTCTACCAGACTCCAATTTTAGTGGACAGTCTTACTTTGCCACATGCAGTTTCTCTGTGTTTTGACATACTCTCTGGATTTTTGTTTCATAAACTCATCCAATCTTCTATATGACCCATAGGTAGTTTTAGCATCTTCACAATTCTTCAACAATGAATTCCTCAAGTAATTGCCTGAAAACTCATCAGCTTTTCTTTTTCTTGAACCTGACTCTTACTGCCTGTATTTTTTTTTGATTGCTTCTGGATCTTATATCTGAAAAGCCAGTGAACAATTAACTTATGTCTGTCCTTTACATGACAGCCATAATTACACAGACCCATGTTGCACCATCCATCTGTAATTCTTTTACAGAGTGAAGATTTGCATCTTAGTCATTCCACTTCTGGGAGGTTTTCTATAAGTTTAATCATTCTGCTGCCCTTGTTTGAGTGTTTTTGGTGCTACTGTCTCTCTTTTTTTTTTTTTTTAAATGAGGAGCAGAGAAACGTATGTTCAATCCTTTGTGCCACTCTTAAACTACAAACATATATACATTTACATTAGTATGAGTGAAGCAAATTTTGTTTGACAGGAACTAGGCATAGTTATTAGAGAAAATTCATCTTATCTTTTGAGAATCACGAGTCCAAATTGTTTACCTTGTCTCTTTCTATCAAAGAAGAGTTACAGAGTACTTTTTTCCCCTCTCAAGCCAACTTGGCAGAGATAGCTAAGGCATGTGAGAATATAACTGGTCCTGAATCATTTAGGCAGAGACAAGAAAGCAAGATTTGTAAAATATGTTGGGAACATATCTTCTATTCTTCTAATTAGCGAGAAATAAATAAAAATCAAACAGCCTTGAAAAACATGAATCATTACTTTGTAGAAAGGCTTGCTAATGCTAGAAATCAGTTCTTTTAGTTCCCATATACTCACTGTAGCATATGGATTTAATGCAACTTGTAGAAGAACTTTCACTATTCCCTTCAACTTTCACTGGTTTTGCACCCTAATGACTCTATGCCCAGCTGAACTTGTCATTCTGAGTTTGTTAAAAATGTATCTCAGGTTGTGGTACTGTAGAATTTAATAAAATAGGAATTTACTGAGTCATATAATACTGAAAATAAGAGTAGGGAGACTACTCACTGAGCCATGAAGAATCCACTATTCTTTTCTTTCTTTTTCACTCTAATTACATGTATCACAAAGTTACAATCCCACTTTTTCTTCAGACTTGAGGTGTAAAATGTAAGTGTATGTATTTCTTTTCAAGACAGCCAAAGAAAATAAATCAGAGATCCTTTAATAAAAAGTTAGCAGTTCAATTTTTTTCCAGGTTTTCCTGTTGGGAAAAGGAGTCATCATTCAATTTCCTTTTCTCTCACATCTACCTGAAAAATATAGAATTTATATTATAGTACTGTTGACACCCATTCATAGTCAAGTTCCCCTCAGCTGGTACTGACAGAAATATAACCCAGCCATGGGCTAGGACAATTCTGATTTTTGCCAGAGTCATGTTTATCTTATGGACAGAAATCACACTCTCTGACAACATTTCTCTATGCAAACCCTTGGTACATCACACATTTGCATTACTCTTTCAGAAAGAAAAAGGCTCAGCCTGCATTGGTTTGTTTGGGTCCTCACCACAGGGTACAGTACTTTATGCTCTATTCTAGTGTGGGTCCCTTCTATGGGGTGCAGTCCTTCAGGAACAGACTGCTCCAGTGTGGGTCCCCCACAGGGTCACAAGTCCTGCCAGGAGCCTGCTCCAGTGTGGAGCACAGCCTCCTTAGAGCACATCCGCCTGATCTGGTATGGGTCCTTCACAGGCTACGGGTCTTTGCACCCTCCTTGACCACCATGGGCTGCAGGGGGACCACCTGCTTCACTATGGTCTTCACCACAGACTGCAGAGGAATCTCTGCTCTGGCATCTGGAGCACTCCCTACCTCCTTCTTCAATGGAGGTGTCTGCAGGACTGTTTCTCTCACATTTTCTGACTTCCCCTGTCCAGCTGCTGGTCCAACTGTGGTGCAGCAGTTCTTCCTCTTCTTAAATACATTCTTATGGAGGCACTACCGCTGTTGCTGTGGGCTGGGCCTTGGCCAACAGTGGGTCCATCTTCAGACTGACTGGCATTGGCTGTAGTGGACATGGGGCAAGCTTCTGGCATCTTCTCAGAGAATTCATCCCTGGACTCCACCCCCACCCCCATGGAAACCTTGTTGTGCAAACCAAATATAGCCCAAGACTTAGCTCCCTTAAATTCATTATGCTGGTTCAAAAACAGCCCTCCTCACATTACACCCTAATGTCTCTACAATTAAGAGGTCTCACATCTGATTTAAGCAGTTTCTTCCTTTTCTTTTTGATGTCATTGTACTTACTTGCAATGGTCCAAAGCAGATGTTGTTTACCTTGAACAATCACATTTTCTCATGGCACAGTTATTGTTAACAAAATGACATTATAACAAAGGGATCAGTCAGTGACTGGTCACATCTACCTAGTTTAACAAATATGAACAAAGAAATAGACATCCAAAATTTTAATTATTCATTGGTGTAAAATTAAAAGTAAGTATCTTTTCATTTTAAGGCTGTTTGGGGTGAAAAAGTATTTAAACATACATTTTGGAAATAATTATCAACAGAACTTATCTTGTTTATGAGAATCAAGAGTGAGTCATAGAGAAACAGGGGAAGAGAAAATTCCCATCAGCTAGACAAGATAGACCTCTCAGCTCCATCAGCACTGCTAGAAGCGTATCTAATGAAGGAACAAACCACAAAAGCAGACATTGGAGATATATTCCCAAGCAGGCCATCTAGATCTTTCAATTGCCAAGTATGGTCTGTTTATACTCATCATAAATGTTAGTGCTATGACTAGAAGAGAACAGGGAGGAGGAGGGCAGGAGAAAACAGCAGGAGCCATAGCAGTACCAGAATATGGAATAAGTCATCCTTCCTGAAAAGGACTGCTTGTGTTTTACAGGATGTGAGGCTGTATCTTGTTCTCATAATCTGACTATGTATTTGCAAGGTCTAGATAATAACTACTACCTTGGAAAAAAAAATCATACTTTATGAAGGGACATAAAAATTGCAGATGAGTATGCTCGGACTGTACTTTTCACTTAGCTTACTGTAACAAGAAAAAATACCAAAAGGAAGAAGTCATAGCTCATGATGAGTTAATGGTTGAACTCAATGATCTTTTCCAAAGGTCTTTTCCATCCTGAATGATTCTATGAGTCTACAGTTTGGATTTTTCATAGTACTTTTAGGATGTGGTAGGAACGGTTGAGAACTGAAAGACAATATGTATAAAAAAAATTGCCAACAGTTACTTCCAAAACAGAGACTGTACCACACTTATAGCAGGGAACAGTATAATAAACATTTTAGTATGTGGGTGGTGCTACTTCTGCCATTTTTATGCAGTAAATACTATTTCACATTTCCTTAAGAAAGAATACTTGCAAAATAGTTGCCATAGTACAAGCAAGAAGTCACCTTTTAGAAATGGTACTGTATTGCTGGGGTTTTTTACAGCTAAAGGGTATAACATCAAATAATTACTTCTTAGGGACAAAATTTCTAGATCTTTCAGCCCCAGTCATATTCAAATATGCAGAAAAAATTGCTTGCAATGAGAAAAAGTTTAATATATACAGCCTTATTTGAAAATAATCACATCTATATTGTTCACACAGGTCATACTAAGTACCTGAAAACACTTCCAAATTCTTCCTAAAAATGCCTGAAATTTTATTTTATTTTTTTTCCTAAATAACTGCCTAAGGAAAGTGATAGCTTGGGAAAATGATACCATCCAAGTAGTTTGCGAGAAGGTATTTCTTTTGTGTAGAGCTTCCTTTCATTAACAATTATTATAGAAAACGATCATTTTTCTTACATAGAGATACCATTCAATCACTGTTTATTTCTGAACATTTTAACTTAATATTCAAATTTTTTTCTAAAATTTCATAGTATGAGCATCTGTTCTGTAATTTTGAAAACCTCTGTGTACTGGGCAAAGCAAAAGTGAATTAACCACATAAATTTTTCAAACTGTTTTTTGTTTGCTTAATTATATAATGATAGAATAATAGAATGGTTGGGGTTGGAGGGACATTAGAGATCATCTGGTTCCAACCCTACTGCCATGTGCGGGAACACCTCCCACTACACCAGGTTGCTCAAAGCTACTTTCAGCCTGGCCTTGAACATTTCTAGGGATGGGGCATCCACAACTTTTCTGGGCAACCTGTCCCAGTGCCTCACCACCCACACAATGAAGAATTTCTTCCTAATATGTACTCTAAATCTAAATCTACCCTCTTTCAGTTTAAAGCCATTACCTCTTGTCCTATCACTATCTGCCCATGTAAACAGTTGCTGTCCTTCTTTTATATAAGCTCCATTCTAGTACTGGAACCTTGCAATAGGGTCTCCCAGAAGTCTCCTCTTCTCCAGGCTGAACAACCCCAGATCTCTGAGCCTGTCTTCATAGGAGAGGTACTCTATCTCTCTGATCGTCTTGGTGTCCCTCCTCTGGACCTGCTCTGGCAGGTCCATGTGTTTCCTGTTCTGAGGAACCCAGAGCTGGATGCAGCACTCCAGGCGGGGTCTTGTTAGAGCAGAGGGGCAGAATCACCTCACTCGTCCTGCTGGTTGTGCCGCTTTTCATACAGCCCTGGATTATCCCAAAATAGTAAGGCAAGTACAAATACCACATAATACACATAATGTTTGCAGTGTCTAAACAGTTGAGTCACTTAAAAACAAAATTCTGTCTTATAAAGTGGCCACCCCTCTTATTTTTTGTCAGTCACAGTGGGTGGACTCATATAAGCACAAATGTTTATAACTGAACAGAAGCTTCCAACTTTGATAACTAGCAATAGATATTATTTGTAGAGCTCTTAGCTTTGTGGTTTGAAATTTTTTATTTTTTTTATATATATAGGAAGCATCAGTATTTTTGATCCAGACCAGCATGTCCCTGTGCAATTTGGATGCATGTACAAATAGGTCCAATGGCATCACCCTAAATCCATTCTAACTTGTGGTTATTGACTTCCTTTTGAGTTTTGAATCAGGCCAGTTTCTTCACTAAGTTCAGCTAGGACAGAATCAGGCATTTTTCCCCCAGCAGGAATGAGAGTAACATCTCTTCTGTATGCAGCCCTTGTCAGTTTCACAATCCTAATTCTGTGAGTCACTGAGCAACCTGACTCACCCAATATCACCCGACAGTATCTTGAATTCCAGCCCAGGGCTTTTCTCACCAGGTAACTGAACAGAAGTACAGCTATTCCGAAATCTTTTGTTCCTCTTTCTAATAGTCTCTCCTAAGCATATTATATAAGCATGATCAGACTTCTTGACACAAGGAACAACTGTGACTATATCTGAGTGTATTATGTAGTTCTGCAATATGGACCTGCCAGTGTGAGTTTTCTTGCTCAGTTTTGCAATATCTATGGCTTATTGGCCCTTTTAATGGAATTGACTGGGATATGATGCATTCTTCTGGAAATAAAACATATTTGTCATTCCTAAATTTGTACTCACACACAGTGAACTCAGAGGCTCCTTTACTTTTAATAGTTCAGGATCAATGTCTTAAGGTGGGGAAAAAAATTAATGTTGCAGTGTGTTCTGTAAGTTCAACAATTCCACAAAAAGTTAGATTCAGTCACTACACCTTTATTTCCTTTAACTGCCCTCACTGCTTGCATTTCAAATGAAAATAGCTTTTCATTTATATTAAAAGTTACTTTTATATGGTGGCTCCACAAAAATAAGAAATCTCCACATGAGTAGGAAGAAATTCTCTTCTGAATACTTCATAGAATTTGGCATTCAAGGATCTGAAAATGTGACACATTTCTTGAGATCCTATACATAATTTTGTAGCTAAATTCTTAAATGTATTACTCAGTCTGACCCAGATCTTTCTGTAGTTTCTGTCTTGGATTTTTGCTTTTCAGGATATGGTGGACAAGGAGTGATGTAAAACAGAAATCTTGTAAGTAAATGTAGCCAACAAAATGACCTGAAATAATGGTCTCCTTGGAGGTTTGCTTCATGTAAAGTGGTACAACTCACGGAAAGATGAGAAGACTTTCATAAGCTGAATACATTCAATCTTTTATATGCCCTGTACATTCACAACATCACATGTAATGGCTGTGTACAGCAAAGCCTTCAAAGTACCATTAAACCCCACTGAGATTTAAATAAGTGCTTTCGAATGAAGGTTAGTCTTCTTCTAGCTCTGTTTGTAGGACTGTTTTTGTGAAAATAAATTTACTGTTTATAGTCATATTTCTGTCTCACCTCATCAAAGGTGCCATTTTAGAAAAAAAAAAAAACACCCAAAAAACAACATTGGCCCTACCTATAGCAGCCATGTGTGAGCAAATGAAGAAATGGTAGAGAACAGTATGCGTGTTTTCTGCAGAGCATCCCTAGCAATGCTGCAGCTCCACTGTCCCTTGGCTCTTCTCCTCAAGGTGTCATTGCTAATACACTGCCCCACAAGATCTCACAGAGGTTGCTCACTCAGGCCAAAGATCTCTTGCTTCTGTGTAAATCTCAGAAAGTCAATGGAGATGTGTGACATTCATACTTAAGATACAGGCAGTAGAAGGCTCTTGCTCTTTGTGCCATGCTCCCATTCAAAACCTGTCCTCCACTTTGATAGACGTAGTTTAGATAAACAGGAAACATAGAAACACTCAGGCAACCTGTATTCTCATTGACATGAAAAAGGACCTGGGGTTTTTTCCCTTTTGGGAGAGGCAGAAGAAGGAATATCTCCTTGCTGGGAGGGCATATCCTTTTGTTGCTTTCTCGAGTCGGTGTTCTCAGCATCTGAGCAAGTCATAATTGGTAGGATCATCTCCTTGAGTGCCATTTGGCATTTATGGATAGAATTTTACTTGGGATTGGATGAAATGCTGTTGGCATACCTGCAAAGTTATTTTTGAGGAGTCTTAGAGAAGTTCATGGTTGAAGAGCTTTTCTTGCCTTATTCAGTCTTTCACTCATTCTCTGCATCATGATCCAGCTGTCTGAAACCCAGGTCCTTCACTACAGGTCATTAGCAGGGTTTTTTTCTGAGCAGTGCTGTGAATGTTTTCTAAATTGTTATGGACATTGCGGTCATGAGAACTTGAGGAGAGGGGAGCCTGACTGAGTATGGTGAGTAAAAGCTTTTACCATCTGAGTTGGTAATCATCCATGTTCCTTTGCCAGGAAAAAAAATATCCATCATGATTGGTGTCCCATATTAACATTATCTCCCAAGCATATAATCTTCTCTGCAGCATGTACAGGCATAAGAATGGTTTCCCTTATCCATCGTGTGTCCCCTTAGAGCCAGGCTGGGGCTCCCATACTGGGATGTTTCCCAAGTTCGTTCTGACAGATCACCACAGATAAAATGAAAATTCATAAAATCATATTCTATCTAAAATACCAGAGGGGTAGACTTTTATTCTAAGTACAGGTATTAAATATGCAATTTAAAATTCTTCCATAAACTGGTAGATCTGGAGAATTCTGCTTTTACGTTCTTCTTTCTGAAGCTGCATTAACACTATCTGGACTGCATCACCTTATTTAATGATAGCAGTCAAGTTGTTGCCTGTTTTAAGATGATGATGTATTTGGCAAATTTCATCTAGTGTGACTTGTGCAGTCTTGTAATAAAACATAATTTGGTCTTCTTTACAACTGGAGAAGCAGATGTTCTCAGGTAAGAGCTATTTTCTTTTCTTGTTGCTGCTACTACTAGATTGTTTTCCCTGTCACTGCATGCCCAAAGGTGTCTATAAATCTTAAATGCAACCAAATATGGCAAAATAGGCTCATTAATATCTTGTTGGCTTTGGGGGTGAAAGAGATGTGATTTGTGAGATTCCAGATGAGTGAGGGAGGAAGAAGGGGACAGGGCCTCTTTCATAGCGCAACAAGAAGCAAGAGGCTCAGAGGGTGCTGCTGATGGGCAGGTCCATGATTTTGACAGCTCTCCTTGCCCTCTCCTTCTTCCCATAGCAAATCCATGAGTTAGTCTTCATCAGAATGGCGGCCAACAATTTCAGTCAAATAAAAGCTAGTCTCCTCTTTCACACTTGGACTGACATTAGAGACAGGACTTCACCTCTCTGAGCCATCAGCTGCCTTGGTGCTGCTGTGGAAATCAATACATTTAAATTCAGTCTCAGACTTTATAAAAGAGAGATAATCTCTCCTTCAGGGAACAATTTCAGCTGAGGCTTGCTGGTTTATGGACATCAGAATAAAACAGTGAGCTGTCAGCACCATGCCGCTCAGGAGTGGGGAGGTGATGTCCCATTGGCACTGCTTTAGCAGAAACAGGGTGCCATACACTTGAAGACAGACCTGAAAATAAACATATTTACACTTTTCAGTTTACAGCTGGTTTTGAGGTAAGACTTCACACAGGGACTGTGAAGTCCAGAAGTGTATCGACTAGAAAATAAAGTATTATAATTCCCTCTTTGTAATGTATTCTTGAATAATAGCAGTAGAATTCTCTCTTTGTCATGTATTCTTGAATAATAGCAGTAGACTGTAGAACCTCCCCAAATGTATGTCTTGCAAGGACTGTACTTTGAAGTGATCACTGTCATGTTACTTCACTGTGCTGTATTTGAGTGTTAGTGCAATGTATCACAAACAGGAAAGTAATTTCCTTTAAGAATAATCAATAGAGTAGGAATGAAGTTCAAATGAAAGCTACAGGCTTTCCCTTTCAAGCATCTAGCTTGTGCCTCTTCTGATATCATCAATTAAAGCTAACTGTTCCAATAAGTTTATGCTTTTCAAAATATTACAATCTTACCTTATTTCAGCTGCAATGTTAGAGTAAACTAAGGAAAATGTGGCAGTTTTTATTCAGTATTTCTTGATTTTAATTTCTTTGTGATCAATCCTCTATATGTAATATAAAGCTACATCATTCCTAATTAATTTTTTCAGTTCGATATTCTTTAACTATTACAATCTTCAAAATTACTGTGAGGAAACTTACATCTTTTGCTGACGTGTTCCCTGTGAAAGGGCTTTTGAATTTGCTGAGACCTTTTATTATTCCTGCTTTCATGCAGCTGATCTGCAATTTGCTTCATCAAGCAGCCTCATGTATCCTTCAGGCAATGAAAAGCAAACAAGGTAAATCTTTACCATGTAACCACAAAAGTAATCTTTACACCCAGAGTGTCAGCAAAAATTGTGTGAAAACACTATTCTCAGCTCAAGCCGTTTGGCAATTTATGGATATGAAAACTTATTTGTAATTTAATATTGGTCAAGTGGCACCTGAACACTCCCTCTCCTGGGGAGAAAAAGTCACTGTGGCGCAGCAGTGTGCGCATTGCTGCCTGTGGGGAGTGTTTAACGGTGTTTGAACAATGCCTTTAATAACATGCTTTAACTTTTGGTCAGCCCTGGAGTGGTCAGACAGTTGGAGTAGATGATTGTTGCAGATCCTTCCAACTGAAATACTCTGTTCTATTCTATTCTGTTCTATGCCATGCTATGCTATGGTATGCTGTGCTATGCTATGCTATGCTATTCTAAAGACCTATCCCAGTCAGGCTGGTTGCATATATTTGCCCAAAAGGAAGAATAGAGAAAATAAAAAACTGTAAACATTTTATGGCTGTCTTACTTCAGTACAAGGTTGAGTGCAGCTGAGGCATATTATTTTACCCACCTCTGTAGACAAGAAACAAAACACTAAGTAAGATCTGGACCTCATTCTTATTGAAGAGGTCAAGATATCCAGGGAGGACAAGTCACAGAATCACAGAATATGCCGAGTTGGAAGGGATCCACAAGGATCATCAAGTCCAACTCTTATCCCTGCACAGAACCATCCCCCAGAGTCACACCACGTGTCTGACAGTATCGTCCAGACGCTTCCTGAACTGTTAGGCTTGGTGCTGTGACCACTTCCTGGGGAGCCTGTTCCAGTGTCCAACTACCCTCTGGAGGAAGAACCTTTTTTTCCACTCAGTCTCCGCTTTTCTGGGTGAACAGACCATACAATTCCTGAGCATAGATCTGCTGGGCCAGCAGAAATGCAGTGTGATGCAAGCTGTGTCTGGCCAAAGGTGGACAATAGAATCCTTAGCTCTGTCATTGCCTCTGTGCCTGTAGCCCAGGACTCAGGAGAAGGCTGCAAATGGTTTTATTTAAACCTCTCAGCATGTGTGAGCAAGATGGTTCTAGAGACGATAAATGCTCTCAAAGCATGAAGGCATCCACCCCTTTAGCCTGAATGCATCAGAAGCTCTTAATTCTCGTAACAGGTTTGAATGTCACCTGTGAAAGCATTTTGCAGTAAGCAACACAGGGTGGTTGGCAGAACTTCAGAGACAGCAAGAATGGTGGCAGACTTGAACCAACATTTCTTGCGGTATGGAGATCCTTTAGTGATGGTGCTGTGGTGCCTTTTGTAGTGTGTTCTGGGTTCTTGCTGATCTGTCTTCTGTATGAGGATCTTTACATGAGCAAAACAGCTACTGAGGAAATGAATCAGCATTACATAGTTCGGCTCTTGGTTTATTTCAGGCAGTTAAACATGGACACATGGGACTTTTTTTTATATTCTTAGTGCCATTAAGGTGTAATGAACCTCGCCTGAGGGTGCTTTATGCAGATCACCTGAATCTTTTATAGCTGCTATTTGCATATTTTATATATAGAACCCTGAATTTCTATGTGGCATTTCTCTGACTTCATCAAAGAAATATGAAGTTCTTCCTTGCAAGAACTAGTGGGGAAATATATGAGATATAGAAATTTCTTTTAACATAATCTGGTATCTATAAGACTTAAATATGTGAGGGCTTTTAATGAAATTACATTAAATTTTATATATGCTATGTTTGTAACCTTACATTTTGATCCAAATATCTGTTTGGTGTCTCTATTTCAGTCTTTTATAACATAATTACATTTGATTTTGGTCTTTAAATATGTAATCCATAAAAGAAATGTCATCATTTTTCATAGCAAATATAAAAATATAAGTATTCAAATAGAAATAGGAAAATATAAATATTTCAGTAATAATACTTTTTCAGATAATTCATATTGTGGTTTTTTCTGTGTCCACAGATTTGGTATCGTGTACCTAAAAAATTAAGAGTAAAAAAAGTTTACATCACTGCATGTGAAATCTGAAGTGGAAAGTAATGAACGTAATCCATTCTGCTACCAAGCTTCATGAATTGTCATTCACTGTAAATCAAAGTCAGTAAAACTAAGAGAAGAGAAGACCCAAATATTGCACTCAGACTGACCAGCTATTAGAAGTATTGTGCATTTCCAGCTGGCTTTCTGGACATCTGGGGCAAAGCTACCACCTCTGGCACAGTCTTTCTATGTTATTAAATTTTACCGCAAAATTACTTTGAAATAAGTAATAGAAAAGATGAACAGAGTAGTGAGGGACAAACTGAATTCAGACTGCTCTAAATTTGCATAAATTTCCAAAAAATGGAATGTCCAGGGCTCTGTGCCTCCAAGTTGAAGGTTTTTATACCATGAGAGGAGAGGAGGAGAGAAAGTAAGTACACAGGCAGCAGTCTATTCACATTAGCTTTATTTTCCTGAACATTTCCTTGGGTTGTTTCTGTGATGGGGAAGATAGAGATTATTAGCTAGTACAATTTAACTGTTATTCCCTCTCTCTTCTCTGAGAGAAGTTAAATTAAATGGTTCCTGGAGCTCTGTCTGCAGCAATATTCCCTGCTTGGAGTTACACCAAGGTGGAACAAATAACTACACTGGGAAATGTAAGAACAAATTATCTAATAATTTTTTTTGAATTTATATGAAGATTCAAAGAATCATAGAATATTCTGAGTTGGGAGGGACCCACAAGGATCATCAACGTCCAGCTACCAGCCTTTCACAGGACAGCCCAAAGAATCACACCATGTGCCTGAGAGCATTGTCCAAACACTTCCTGAATTCTAGCAAGCTTGGTGCTGTGACCACTTCCCTGGGAAGCCTGTTCCAGTGGCCAACTACCCTCCAGGTGAGGAGACTTTTCCTAGTTTCTAACCTACACCTCACCTGGCACAGCCCTATGCCACTCCCTCAGGTTCAGTGAGAATAGATCAGTGCCTGCCCTTCTGCTTCCCCTCATAAGGAATTTGTATACTGCTATGAGGTCTCCCCTCAGTCTCCTCTTGTCCAGGCTGAACAGAAGTGACCTCAGCTGGCCCTCATATGGCTTCCCTTCAAGGCCCTTCACTTTCTTCGTAGCCCAAGGAGGAGAAAGAGCTAAAAAATACCAAGAAAGAAGTTGATTTTTATTGGCATATTTGACAGCACAATATTTCAGCTATGGTCTCCACAAGCTGGAATTGTGTTGATAACCAGACTTTATTTCCACCATTTCTCTTCAAGCTAAGCTGGTTCCTGCACCACACTATAAGGAGCTACATATCCACACCACGAGCTGCTGCTCATATCTAACTCAATGAGAGCAAATAAATCCAGCAGCAAACATAGCTCTGACCAAAATACAGAAGAGAGAAGATGTGTGTCCATACATGGTTCATAAGCCCTATACGTATACTATGTACGGTTTGGTGCAATCCATGGGAGAGAGCTGTCCAGCCATGTACCAGCATTTACACCACAAAACAGAGGGGCAAGAGTTGCTTCCTGGTATTCATGAAGGACTGAATCCACTCTAAACCTACCAGCATGGCTTGTACCACACACCATCTGAGCACCTCCAAAGACAGGGGTAGGTTATGTTTTCGTGTATCAGCACAGCACACACTGTTTTCATTCAGAACGGCTACATGAAGTGTAATTTATTTTAGATTATAATTGCTGGGTTTCTCTTCTTTCATACAAAGGAAATCAGCAAAGCAGAGATTATTACTCCAACTTTAATTAGATATTTTCACACCCTCTAGCTTTCAAGTTATTGTTTTCCCAGTACCTTTCCCACCCTCTCTTGCTCTTCTGTTGAAGTAGAGGTACTATGTAAGAACTACAGCAGTTCTTTAACAAAATAAATTCTCATCTAAACTAGTAGTAGCTGCTACTACTAGTTTATACTCTTAGTTCTATGGAAAAAAAATGAAATTTGGATGATTTGTTTAGAGTTAAAATTATATAAATTAAACTTCATAGAAGGAGAATTTTTTTTTTCAAAAACTTGTCATAAGCTATTTCTGAAGCAGAATTATTTGCATGCTCTAGGCAGTGGAAGATGATGCAATAATTCACCTGACTATCAGTAAATCTACTGTTCTCAAAAATGAATTTGATCAAATCAGATAAATAAACACACCTCAAAAGGTCATGTTGAAAAATACTTGATTTGAGAAAATTTGTGAACGGTATAATCTCTTCTACATTTGCTAACACATAGGCTTAAATAGAAAAAATAGAGCAAAACAAACCAACATACAAAAAAATCGATTCTCACTTTTCTCTAGAAAGAAATACCATAAGAGATTGTTCTACAATTTACTAAAATAATCCCAGCTATGTGTATTATTTACTTTGGAAAGTGCTGATGGGACTTAGGAAAATGACGAATTTTTTTTTCTCGTCTCTGTCCTGAGAGAAAAAAATCAAGATGGAAAGAAAGGTGCTTGTTTCCAACTCAATTGTGTTCTTCTTGCAGGGCACTTCTTGAATCAATGACTTTCATACTCTATTTAAAAGATAATTCAGTAAAGAAAAAACATCATTTTATTGCCACTTTTTATGACAAAAGTTTATGATTATGAATTTAAGCCAACAAGTCATGTTATTTTTTTTAAAAGTAAGAATTGCATCAAAGACCAGCTATTGGAACTATATGTAATTCTATTGCATTTGGTGTTCTGTGTTAATATATATTGACTCCTTACAAAACAATTTATCACTTAGTAATTAATTTAGTAATCATTTCAGCCTTGTGTCCTATCACATTTAGTAATTAAGTAAAAGTCAGTAGCTGGTTTTGGTTTAAGGCCTTAATTTAAGGACTGTCTTCAGTAATGTTCATTTGGAGATAACGTACTATATCCACTCAGTGAGTAAATGTCACTGATTCATTCAAAAAGCCCCACAAAAGTATCAAAGCAGTTTCCTAAGTATAATCTCTAATAAAGATGGGAAGTTAAGAATTTTTACATGATCCAGTGAGAGGAAAGAAAATATTTCATTAATTAGAAGCCTTCAGTGATTCCACATATTTCTTGCTTAACTTTGGAGAGATGTCTTTTCAAATATTTTCGTCTCATGTAATTTAGCTGGACGAGAAAGGCCATACTCACCAGAAAACACAAAATACTTGTAAAAATGCTATGGCAACAGACAAGTGTTTTTGTTGGCATAGATTATATCATTGGGGAAGTACTGAAATTACTTTGGATGAAGAGTCCTCTGAAATGTGAAACTTATCCCACATTCCAGTATTCATGAAGCATATTTGTATCCAGGATGCAGTCTTCTGAGGGAAATTGGTGATAGCTCTGGTGTTCTCCTAAACTGTTGTCTTCTTCCTTTCTGGTAGTGAAGGTTTTCTTTCTCCACACTTTCTCCAGTCTGCACCCTTTTTTGTGCCAGCTTTCTGCAACTGGTTTTCCTGGGTGCTGGCATCTGAATTTCCCAAGCCATTGTACTGGATCACATGATTCCCCTCTCTGCAGGTCTGCTAGATCACACTGACCCCTTGCAGACCTAAATTAGTTAGAGCTTTCCACATGAAGAGATTTCCTTTGTCTCAGTTTGGACTCATCCTGATCAATGATCTCAATTCATTAATGAATATACTGTAATTTAAACTAGCTGTTCAGTAGAATTTCATTATAAAATCAGTGGTGTTGTTGACTCCTTATTTAGTAGGGGTTGATGCTTCTCACAACTAAGTGACTGTCTGAAGGACAGCTGTGGAAAAGTCTTCTATGCTTAGAACCAAACAGGAAATACACAGTGGATTAAGTAATAAGTAACTATTTTCACAGCTTATTGTCAGGGTGCACATGTCATCTGGTTGACCATGATCTTTTTTTTGGAACCACAAGGAAGAAACTGTGATATATTAGAGGTGTTGAGGTTCTGTTACATGGCAGCTATGCTTTGTGCACATGTTGCAAGGTTAGTTGTTTTTAAACATTTAGTTTTGTAGTTTCCTATGTGGTCTTACTGTCTCTTTAAGGCTGTTGTGTGGGAATGAAATGTTTAGTTCTGAAGGATAAGATCCAAAAATAGAAAAGAAATAGTTCTGAACATAAGCAATGATCTGAAGTACAAAGCCTAGTGATAAACATAATTGTTAAAAATAGGAAATGGTGGTAGAAATGCTACTGAAATATTCGTTTCTAGTAACAACATATTTATTCTGTCTCCAGTAAGATAAGTGTCTTGAAGAAACTCTATGAAAGAACATGAAATTGAAGGTAGTAAATTTAAGTTCCACCACCAGGTTTTAAAAGGTGTAGTGCACATTCCATTGCAGCAGAAACTCTGGAGAATTCTGCTTCCTGGCTACTCTTAGGGTCTAATTATTTGCAAAAATAAAATAAAAATTTGCAAATCTGATGTCTCCTGGAATCTTCTCTTTCAAAGTTTCATGAGCTGAAAACCCTATTAATAAATGTATGGAGGTTTTAAATTTAATTAATTATTTACAACTCCTGTCATGTCTTGAAGGTGGCTCTTTCCTAAATAATATGTAAGAATATTTGTGATGATGTTTCCTCCCATGTGCCCTCTTTCTGGATGGGCGGTATATGGGGCGGATATTGATGTTTCAGTTTACAAGGCAAAGGGTCGTGGAATGTTTTGAGTCTTGATTTAGGCCCAGGAACAAGCCCTGCAACTGCTTGGGAAGAATATTCTAAGCTGAGAAGCAAAACATTCCAAGGTCCTTAACCAACTCAAAACATCAACATCTGACCTTCACACAGTGGCATGAATGAAAGATTTAAAATCTGCAAATCATGCCATTTTAGATCCAAGTTCTCCAATGTGCCTGGCATTGTCATATGGTGATGCTGTAATTTAAGTTACATGTTGTAGCAGGGACATTGTGTTCACCCAAAAAGAAAGGGAAAAATATGTTTTCCAGAAGGTCATAATTCCTTTTGTATAGCAAGTGTATAAATGACTATAGGGTTTTCAGTCAAAAATGTTAGTATAAAATAATTTTATAACAGATGAAAATAAAAAGAAAGTTTTCTTAAAGATACTATATTACAGTCCCACAAAACTGATAAAATGTGTCGAGCGTCACAGTAACTACTTTGAAAGATTAATTAAAGTAATACCTTTTTAAATTAAGGTTTAAGTTACACATTATTGATCAAGTGTTAAAACCACGCATGTCACAATTTTTATTTTACAAATATAAATGTTGAAGTTGTCACAAAGATTAATAGTAATTCCACTATACAAAACAACTCTGAATCTATAAATATGTATACTACAGATCTAAATTACTGTCTATCCAAACACAGTTTAATACATGATTAAACCTTCTCCTGCTGCCTTTCATAACTCATGTGTTCTGCATGGAAAGAATTTGTAGGCTAAATCCCTTTTCTGGATGACATATTGAAAGTCTTTCTACTTCATTTAGGCATGTCTAAATCTAAACAAATCAGTGTCAGCCTCCCTTCTAGCCCACAAAATCTCTAGGAGGAGCTAATCTGATCCTAAAGTACCTAAGTTATGTATGAGGGATCTGTAGCAGCCTGTTTCACTACACAGACTGTAAAGGAGGCGTTTCCTTAGTTAATCAACTAAATTTAACTAAGACTACTGTAGGCAACTAAATTTAGACAACTAAACAGGTGGGAGGAATTCCTCCCTCCACAACAGTTTACATGCCAGTTAGAAATGATGATCTCACTGTCGTGGGCAAATATGAAACTTGTGTTTGTCTTGGTGAGAGTAAAGACAGTATCAGGACATGGGAAAGCTTTCACAATTGCCCCATTCTGTGTCTGTCTCGAAAAGCTACTGGAGACAGGCATTAGTCACTCCAGTATGTTCCTCATGCCATTCAATTTAAAACTGACTGATGTTATTGCATTGTCATCTTCTTATGATTAGATTATTTTCTTTGCGTGGGGCCTCTCAAACAGTTTGAAATAGTTTGTTATGCTCTTAAATGGGAAGCCCTGGGTACACTCAATGTGAATTATTGGCCAGGGAGCACAAAAAGTACAGAAAAAAGTTCAATTCTTTTTATCAAAAATGTTTCTGGCATAGCATGTGATACAGGGCATTTGTAGTTCTATTTCCTTTTTTCATACATCTTCCATTACATTCTAAAATAACTTGTACAATAACCACCGTGGTTGCTTTGTGTTTCAGATGTTACCTTCTAGGTATTCTAGTAAAATAAATTATATAAGTATAAGGTATGTTTTATTTGTTGGCTAGACCACAGTGGAAGATGTAATTCAGAATATCTTATTTTAGCTACATTTTTTCTTGATTTACAAGCTTGGGATGAAGGAGTTAGAAGTATTTACCAGTTGGCTGACAAAAGCTTAGAATGTTGCACTTGGCAGCCTATCTGTTTGAAATGGAGAGTGATGGTGTTACAGGAGTGGGAATTATTTGTAGTGCATTAACCTGATGCAAGATGACAGCCTTTCCCCCTAAACTCTATACTGCAAGTTTGATGAAATAGTCCTTTGAGTTTCATTATTCTGCAAAAATCCAGCTATTAAAAAACAGTCATAACTGGATCCACTTCAAAGGTTGTTTAAGCAACAGAAAATATCTCAGATCCCCTTCACCTGACAAGCTACCAGATGGCGTGACATCTTTGTCTCCCACCTGCATTTTGCAAAATACACAAGTAGAATATTCAAGTCATGAGTATATTTTCAGAGGAAGCATCCATGAGAAAGATGTATTTGATCTGAACGATCCCTGTAATTTGGAATACTGCCATGTCTATTGAAGCAAACATTTAAGAAGAACAAAACTCCCTCTCATGTGAGGAGCTTTTTTTTCAGATTTCTTTTTATTAATAATCAAAAATAGTATCACAATACAATGTAGCTCTCTTTAGGCATTTGTAGGTGGTGTGTGGAGAACATGATCTTAAGTAAAAGAATACACAAAGCATTTTATTCACACAGCATAGTGCTAACAGTTAAGCAGATCTGCTTTAAAAAGGCCACATGGTAATTAATTCAGAAACTCTCACAATTTTCTAGATGACAGAGGTGATTTGAACTTCCAAATGAACAAAATCATTTGGAAATCCTTCAATTATAGAAGGCTTTTCAGGATATATTTTTAAGCATAAAATAGTTTTGTCTTATCCTAGCATCTGAAGCAAAATTTCACCACCAAGGCTGACTTGAAGTATTTCTGAAGAATAGTGAAAAGGCCAATGAATCTTTCATAGTATTCTACCCTTGTTGTTCCATTATATATAACAGTTACAAAATTAGAAAAACAGCCGCAGAGATTTGTTTTCAATCAAGAAGGAAAAAAAAAAATTAGAGGTAGCTGGAGACAAATCACTCTTGACTTGTTGAGGTCAGTACAAATCAAGGATAGAGTCTAAGAACTATAAGTTTTAAAATCTGTAGTGCCATCCAAAAAAAAATTACTTTTATTTTTTCAGTTTTAAATTAAACATGCTGGTTACTTGACTTACACTACAAAATGCATAGAAAGCATAAGTCCAAATACTTTTCAATGCATGTTCAAAATTAACATTACACACTGGCAGAGCAAATTATCAGTATGGCAAATTACATACAAAAAGTTTATAGGGAAAAAATTATGTTTCAATTTTGAGTTCATAGTCCAAATTTCTAGACCATGTAATAAATTTGAACATATTCTGATTCCGGTCCTGTTATAATTCTATCATTGTGTTTGGTAAAATGCCTATCTGAAGGTTTCTATTTTAGTTCCTTAGGCAGTCCTGAATGCGGAACTGAACACTGGCTCTTTCAGGCAAGTGCTATAAGCACTAGTCTTTGGCATCAGACTCCTTTACCTTTTCCCTACTGTAGTGAATTTTTAATTTCTTTTGCAATTGAAAAATTTAGAAGGAATTTTGAGAAATATGATGCTTCAGAACACTGTGATTAGCATATATGCATATAGACCATCTCAGAATGCTTTGTGCAAGATTTGACTCAGTATTCTGAACACCGAACTACTTTGTGAACATCAAGAATAACATGTCCTTCTGGTTTGAAAGGAGTAATCCAAGCTTATTTTCCCGAAAATCATATTACAATGCCTTACCTTCAAGATAAAGACTGAGTGTTTTACTTGAACAATTTCCTCTACATCTGTGGAGAAGGAGAGGCAATGGGTTTGGGAAGAACTGTCTTTTAACAAAGAAGTGGGGTTTAAATCACAGAATCATAGAACAGTTTGTGTTGGAAGGGACTCAACAAAGAGGATAAGAATTTACTCATGTACTAAAAATCATGTTGCCATATAGGTAACTGACCCCTCCTTCCCTTAATTAATCCAAGTGCTTCTTAAGAAATTAAGCAACTCCATGTACTACCCACCAGAACCCATGAAAATAACTGCAATACTGTCAAGTACCAATGAACTAGGAGTAACTTTCATAGGTATTTAATGATCAGAGCATTAGAGTTTCAAAACTGAAAACAAGAGATTGAATTATTGTAGCTGCATCTACATTAGTCTAGTATCATAACAGCCAAGTGCCTTTTTAAGTGATTTTCCCTCCTGCTTTTCCTCCTCCTACCACATCTTGTTTGGCACTGTAGCGCAGCCTGAAGTATATGGACTGGATTCCTCCACAGGATCCAAAGTCTGATCATTCACTCCAGAAGCATTCCTACCACACTCCAGCTGCTAACACTTAGCCTGCAGGACCAGGATAGAGCTCACCTGATATAAGTCATCTGAAATACAGGGATTTCAGCAAGGAGGTCTGTTGCTACTGCACTGTGATATTTGCTGAGGCAGATGCTGTGTTAGTGTCTATTCTTCTAGGCATAACATCATGAAAGCATAATGCTTAAGCTCCAGTGCACTGTCATGACCCACTGAAGATTTCCACATGCTTTTGAGGAGCACAAAGAATTTCTTAGTAAGCAAACTGGTGCCTTCCTAATGCCTTAGTTCTGTCACATGGCGATCTGTGTGGTAGCAGGTGGTTTTCTGAATATATGACAGCAGAGTTCTTGTCATGGCAGGCACAGGTACACCTGCTCCTGCTTCCTCTTTGGTGGTTGTTCTTGATCAGCCTTGCTTTGCACAGTTAAAAAAAATGTGGCAGAGATTAGCTATTTTAGCAGTCATACATCTGCTCTCATCAAATCATGCTGGATTTGTAGAAGTAGAGCTGGTCACTAGCCAACTCAATTCTTCACTTCTACCTTCTCACCTGACACAAACCAGTTTTGCAGATAGGCTGCTGGAAGTGTTCTCAAAAGAACACTGGCTTAATTTCCTTTATACTTTCTATTTTTGGTTTAGTCTGGTTTGGGTTAATGTTTTTTTTTTTTCTTTTTGAGTAGATGTGTTGATAGAATGAAAAGTCGATTGAAGAAATGTGAAGGTAAAGGTACGGATAAAGACTTTTGCTTCAGAGGTGATGCATGATACTGAAGTCATACTGTCACATAATGAAAATGTGACAGCAAAAAGTTGAGAATACACTAGAAAGCTTTGCCCATTGTCTCCTAGCAAAAGGCAGTCGTGTGTCAAGTACGCTCCAAATCTTTCCAGTTAATAGATGTCATAGATGAAAACAACTTGGATGAGTGGTTGTCAATAATCAGGCTGATATCAAAATTTACTTAAGTAGGTCAGTGTGAGTACAGTTGGAAGTAATGTGATAAAAGTTAACAAAATAAAATATTGGTGGAATAACTGGAAAGTATTTTGAATAGTGAAGTGTGTTGGACTGTGAAACATTATCTCCTAGTGTTGAAATACATGCATATGTGTTTATAATTTATATTCTGAGCTGTTTTGCTTTTCTAATGTGATATGGTAATCATGTATCTATGAAAATTATTGGGAAATTTTTGCACCTCTGATTTAATCCTAGCAGTGTATATCTCTAGTGGGGCAAGTAGTGAGACAAATATCATAGATCAGAAATAACCAGATGGCAGCCCAGAAGGGCTCTGACGTTTGCTCAAATGTGGAGTAACAGGGTACCAAGTTGTGGGATGATAACACCTGGCTGCCTGTTAGCACTTTATGTCAAGGCAAAACTTTAATTGCCCCAAAAGTGGAGCAGTGCCTGCAACAGCATCATAAGTGCCAAACGATGGCTGCCAATGTATTACGACTTCATTTTCACATCAGGTATTGATTTAATAGGAGTCAGTCTTGTTTTTACTATTAGTAGCAACAAGTGCATGGCAAACTCTACATGTGCAATGACGTGCAGCTGCACAGGCATCTCCCATCCACTGCAGTATGCTGCCAGCAGCTTTGAGGTCTGTCTGTGCTGACCCACTGACACCATGGGGAGAAGAGACATGCTCCTTTCCATCCCTATGCCCCAGTGGGTGACTTTTTTATAGACTGCAAAGCCAAGGAGCATTTTTACAGTAACACCCCCGGTGTTTCAGCTGCCTTGCTGCAGATGATCTGTATTCTTTCTTAGCAGATATCTAAACTCAGTGTGCTCCTTGGCTTTTCCTAGTGAGTAACCTGGCAGAGCATACCTGCCCTAGAGGCAGCCAGTTTCTTGCCTGTCATATCTCTCACCTGACGCAGTTCATCTCTGAAACCCTAATATATCATCTTGTGGCTCTACACATCGATATTCAGGCAACTGAATTCTGCTCAGCATGCAGGATTTGCCTCCAGACCCACACAGGATCTACATGCAGGTGCCCATAATAAGTGTAGTAGGTGAGAAGGTAGCCCATCAAGAGCTGAAACTGACTGGCATGTGGATATCTAAGTAGAGCTGAATTGCTCTGCAAGTGCTTCTAGTTCTACTGAATAAAGCTGTGATAAAGTTGACTAATAGGTAAATGTCTAGTGACATCTCAGATGGCATCCTTCTTGGATACTACTTGTGGACAAAGAAGGGTATACTCTATTTGGCCAGTCCCCATGGTTGTCTCAGGCATGTAGAATACCTTAAAGGTCATTAGACTCTCTCTTTAGAAAATATAATCCCATCCTGGTTATCCACTGACAACAGAAGGAGTTTGGGGACTTAACTCACATGTCGATGTCTATATTTAGACATTTAACGTAGGTGTCTTAACCTTGAACTGCATCCCACCCACGGTTTTATCTGCCAAAAAGAAGTCTAAGGACATGGATTGCCTGAAGCAAAATGCCAAAAACTTGCCAGTAAATGATTGTCAAATATATGCAGCACTTTGACACAGCTCTCATCCAAACAATCAGTTGCTTTTCAGAAATAAATATGAGACTACTTTTAGGATCCCCTGCCACTGGGTATAATTCTCAATTCTATGTTATTTACCATATTCTAGTAGACACATTCTGTTGCATGATGCACTGCCCATTTCTTGTTGTTCTTATGTTGTTATAGTTTCTTTTCTATTCCAGTCCTGTCAGTTGCTAAGCCACTGCTAAAAATGATGGACATTTTTTACTCTTACTGATCTCTGTAAAATGCAGGATCAAGATACTCTCGTTCAGTCAAACTCAGTAATTGTTTCTGAGGAGTGCTTTATTAACAGCTGTTTTTTCTACCTTGAGGTTGACCTTATGTTTTGAGACAATTAGCTTGATTAAGTTCTCCCTGACATGCCACTGTGCAATGAGCTTTGGAACTACTCTGTAAAGGCAATGTCTAAATTACACTACCCTTGAATTAGTCCCATTTGTCTAACTGTCTAAACAAATGACCGTGATTAGTGTAGAAACAGTTCCACTTCTAAAAAACAAAATTGCCCATTTTTACCATGAAAATGGTTACTGTGAATAACATTAAAGCGTTTTCCAGCATTTCTTTACAAAACCAGAGCTAAGTAAGCACTTAAGCATAGTATGTACCACTGGCAATTTAATTTACCCCCTTGTTCCTAGCAATGAGTGTAGAGAACTGAGGGATGTCCACTTCAGTAACATGCTATCCATGACATCTGATAGTCTTAAATTTTTGCTGCTATCAAAAAAATAAAATCACTTTGCATATTTTGATTCTTATCATTCCTAAAAGAAGTCGTCTATCCATTCACAAGCATAAATTTTAAAAGGTATTATTTTCATTTTTTTTCCCTCTTTTTCTCCTCAGAGGTCTGGTAAAACAATATCAACTGTTTTTGTAATGGATGATAATATGTTGACAGTTCCTGATTATTTGTTAAGGGCTACTGCATGTCTGGGGCTGCAGCTCTCAATGGAAAGAATGTCGTAATTTTAGATTTCCTTGAATAGAAACCACTGGTGTTTTAGTGCCCAGAACATCAGGGCACTGACCCACTTCAGCAGTGAGCAGTGTCCATCATAGCAGGCTGTGGATGGCCTCATGGGTAATGTGAGCCCTGCGAAGCAGCACAGCCCAGCAGGGATCAATGGAGATCCCTGCTGAGGACACTGCTTGAGTTGAAGGGAAGCAATGGCTGGAGTGCACACTGCTTTAATAAAATGTGGTAGCTGTGCTTTCAGGGAAGATGTTACTGTCAGGCCAGAATAACCTGCTCCTTATTTAGTTAATGTACCTCCTGTGCATGGAATTTCTAGCAGAGTCATCCTTAGATTTTCATAATTTTCTTTGCAATTTCATTTGTTCTTTTGTTTGTTTGTTTGTTCCAGTTCTCTACTCTTCTCCCAAAATATCTATTTTTCATACTTTTTTTTTCTTTCATCAGGTCCTGATATGTCCATATCCTGATATGTTCACTTCTACATGCTTGATAGACAATCTTCTGTCTTGGTTTGCCTTTCACTTTCACTCTAGCAAATTTTCCTGGTAATTACAATTCTTCTTGGCTGGGGTCTCTGTCTTCTATCTTGCACTTACTTGAAAGCTGAAACCAGTTGATCTCCTATGTTGATCTCTTATGTTCCAAGATCTATGTGTAAATACTTCCAAATGTGTTCTGTTTTTTATAAAATACAATCTTCTGAGAGCCTGCATTGGCTTGGATAGAACCTGATGTTATTTTTAAAAATCATGTTAAAATTTTCTTAAATGAAAGTTTAGAAACATTATGCTTTGGAATAATTTGCTTATTATTCAAAACATTGGCCTGATCTCATATCAATATGGCAATTTAATAAGGGAGAAAATGAAATATAAAATGCTGCAGCTATTGGATAGTATCTAAACCTATGTTGTGTTTATAGACTATTCATTAGTAGCTACACCAAACTGTTCTCATTCATATTAGTAATATTAGTTTATTCCTTGCTCACACAAATAAATTTAGTCCAGAATATCAGTATCAAAACAGCTTTATTTCAATTTCTTTCTGTTCCCTGCAGTCAGAAAGAAAGCTGAAACCCTTCTTAAAGGGGAAACACCAATGCAGGCAGTCTGTCTATTACCATTAAATATAACCTTAATCCTTCATTTTAGATGAATCCCAGAGTGACTCAGAAACCCAGTCAAAGAGCCTAAGATATTATTATTTTCTACAAATGCATCATGAAGATATATGTTGGGTAGTTCAAATAGTTATTCCATAACCAGATGCTAGAAATAGAAAAAAAAAGGAGTATGAATTTTCTTTGATTAATTTTAGACTGAAAATCAGGATTTTAAAAAGTGTATTTTACAATGATACTGTAGTAGATGCATAGAGTCAAGAAACTGATTACTTTCAAGACAGAGCATGACAATTAGTAGAAATGTATAGCCTGGTTACTAACAGCTGGTTTTACCTTTGGGTTACAGGGATTGTTATTAGCTACGTATATAGTCTTATCTCCAGAAGAAAAAAACCAAAAAGTGGAAACTGCATCACTAACAACTGAGTTTGAAAAAAAATTCATACACTCAGTATGTAACTAACTGTGCAACATTAGCACACAGGGGGCTATGGAGAATGTAGGATTCACCTGCACAGTGAAGAAAAATGTTAATAGCTTGCATATATGTATTTGAAGTTCAACTTCTTTATGTAGCTTAGGTTGGTTTCACCTCTTGGAAAACTGATTTCAGAGAAAAGTATTACTTCCCTTACCAGCTATAATGAGTTGCACATACATATCCCTTGAAAATGGATGACCTTCTTTAATGTTTCAAGACAGTTCATGAGATTTTTTATGGCCACCAATGGTTTGATTTTTTGTTTTAACACAGTATCTGAAAGGGAAGATGTGCCATAACTCACAGTGCAATCCCTTATGTGCTGTTGTATGTATTCATACTTAGAAGAGGATTGGAGTAAGAAAAAAATTCCAATAAAGGGAAATCTTTCCAAAATAAGATTGACCCATAGCCTGCTGATAGATCATTGATTACAATAGTGACAGGAACCTGCATATCCCACATATCAGGAGATATTCCTGATATTCCTAATCAAGATAGGGCATATGTTTCTTTGTACATTTGTATTCCTTTGGTTTTGATCAAATGCAACTTCTTATTTGCCATTTTTTCCTTTTCCAAATGAACCTTATGAACATCTTTGGTTCAGAGACTTCTTCAAATGCAGATGTTCAGGCTTAGATTCATAACCACCTATTCCAGTCAAAAGAAATAAATGGAGATTTGACTGAATTATTTGCATCAGGACTTTCCTTCTCTTTTTCTGCTAACTCTAGAAAGAGACCAAGATAAATACGTTCCAACTTAGAAATCTTAACAAGCTGTCTAAATTTAGGTATATTGCATCTAGGTACAGCACAACTGAATGTGGATAATATCTACAGTATTTACCTCTTACATTCACTGATATGAAGTAGATGTCATTTTACTTACTTGAAAACAGAAGTAAACACTGTAACTTTCAACCTCTTGATGTTTGCCTTTGTTTTGCCTCACTTGTATTTATATTCCACCTATCTTACTCAATAAAATAAAATGGTAATGGGTATATTTAGAACAAGTTTTCAAATATAAAGTTCATGCTGTTCACAGGGAAGGAACATTTGACATTCATAACTACAAGAGGTCATAGAGTCAAAGACTTACTGAGTACTAACAGAGGCAGAGACCTGTGTGATACATTGAAGAAAAAAGAAAAGCGACTGAAACTGAAGCACTGCAGGGGAAGCAGACTGCTGGAAGTAAAGAAGTTCTTACCTATATGCATCATTTCAGAATTAAGTACCACAAGCATTTATAGAATATTTTGAAAAATTATTTTTTTATCTTTCACTAGAAGTTTATTGACTGAAAACAGCTGAGGAGGAAAAGAACATGGGTTATTACCACAATGAAGGCTGATGATTATGATACAGTCTTGAACAAGGTGATAGTAGGTCTAGAACTTAATAAAGTAAAATAGAGATCTAAGCATAAGATAGAGAAGTATTTTGAAATCATTGTATGAGAATGCAGGGAAGTGTGTCTTGGAGTAACGTACACTTCAGTCACCCAGGAAAGGTGGTATGGCAAAGGCATAGTGCAAACAGAAGGAGATGGAAGGTTCAAGTCAGCTGACCACTTTTAGACATCTGTTGCTAGTTAAATGCATGAGGGTACTATGGGTTTGGGGTGTGACATAAGAGCTAGAGGAGACTTGTGCTCTTTCAGGGCAACCCCTGGGGACAGATAGGGCACCTTGGGGTGTTTCAGGTGGCACCAGTGTGCAAGGAATGGGCTGGAGCTGTAAAGGAGCCAGGTTTGTGCAGCCTGGAAAAGGAAGTCTACGAAAAGATAGCTTTTTCTCCAAATATGCTAGGAAGGATAATCCTTTGAGTTGTCCTCAACAGCTGAACCTAATTTAGGACTGATGAAATTGTCATGCCAGAGGAATGAGGCACTGTCACTCACAGAAGCAGTGGAGGTGAAGCTGGATCAAGCAGGGGAATCCCAGCCACTTCTAACAGGGAGTCTGACCTTTTCAGAGTCAGATTCTTCAAGAGAGCTGCCTGTGCGAGAGGATGGGTTTGGTGGCTCAGGATGCCTTTTCCAGTTCAGGCTTCTCAGGACCAGGAAGCCATTCAGATCTTCTCTTGACCTGCCTTGTGTCATAGTTCAGATGAGGTATTTATAGTAATCCTCAAGTCTGTCAATCTCTCATAACATCTGGACTTCTTGATAATTAAAATACTGTTTCAAAGAGTTTTTTCCTAAAATTTTAATGTCATCCCTGTTCTCTTCAATTTTTATTTGATTGTCTTGCCAAGGAGGTTTTCCTACACTGAGAATCTGAGTTAGACTAGCTTTAGATGAACTTGTCCACTCCACCTTGAGGTACAGAAGGCATAACTCAGGTGCTTCAAAATGAAGTTGCTTACTACTTATTTCCAGAGATAAATATGAATGATTACTTTTTAAACTAAATGAGTGAAAAACTGGGCTAAAAGAGTGTGTAATTTATCTTCTGCCTGTTGGAAATCATGACAACATGCATTTTCCCCAGTGAAAGTTTTATGTATCAATTATTTTGTGTTTTCCTACCTGTCAAATATATTTTTTCTGTGAATAACATGCTGTAATAATTAATTTTATGTTTGGGAGAAGAGTCATTATTTATGAGAAAAGACCTTACATAATACTTCAGAAAGCAGTTCATAACTGAATGTTGATCTAGATTTGTTCTTCAGGTGATCTGGTTTTTAAAGTTTTTATGTTGTAATATGCTGGTGCATTCTTCTGACCTTTCCCCACACAAGAAAGAAAATACAAACTTCCTGAAGGGTGCTCAAAGTATTTGAGTTATTACAAATCTCACATAATTGCTGATGGCTCACAGATCTATAGAGCACTATAATAGACATGCCTTTGTAAGCCAGGGAAACCCTATGACAGCTTTCCGATTTCATCAGCCCTTGACAATGAAAATTCTCTTATTGTTACTATTTAGATTTTTCACTCCTGTTTTAATTTAACATTAGACTTTTAATCCTGAATACTATTTAGGCATAAGCATAAAATGACAATTTGGCCATGTAGGCAAATTTCTGGAAAGAACTGGTCCCCTGGATTTAAGAAGCCTTATATAATACATTATCAAGCTATTCATTAGGGCATGTTCTGTTCTATACATTTAAAGGTCCTGAGTTACATGAAGCTGTCATTTTATGACTTCTGGTAAACAGGAGTTGTCAGACTTTTGTTATTTTATTCTATTCTATTCTTTGAAATCTCCTTATTGATACAAGGGCTGGAAGGGCTTAGTCATCACATAATTATGCAATTTGTTGAGGAAAATGTTGTCATTATTTTTGTTGGGCTTTGGTCCAGATAGTAATTAGGTTTTGGTGTTAGACTAGTTAACTAACAAAATTATATATATCACTGATTGCAATCAAATTCTTTTGTTGGGGATTATCATCAATGGGTGACCATCTTTTTCTAGACTTGTATAACTACATTTTGTGTTATCTAACTAATTAGATTGATTGTCTCCTGTAGATTCTAAATGGTTTGCTTCAATATAAATTTGATTTTAATTTTATTGATCATGAGAATTCTTTTTACTTGAGTTAATGGGTTGTTATTTGTAGGTAAGCTTAGATAACAAGTTTGTCTGATTTTAGGTTTATGAAGTCCTTTAGTAAAATATACTAAAATGCACTGACTCGAATGTCTCTAAGCAGTGAGAGGGCAGAACCATTAAGAATGTGAGTGGAAAAAGGCCAGTTAATTTCCAAACCTGAAATTTCCCCTAACTAGATTTTATTTATTGTCAGCTTTTGTTTTATTTTAGTTCAGCCTCTTTCAAGGCTCCCCACAAAATAGACACATCACTCTGATGGCAGCAGCTAGTACTCAAATGCTTATGTGAGCCTATAAGTTTGTAAACAGATCTTTTCACAGCTGGTTCTCTGTTGGCCCTACATACTAGAAAGTGTTTTAACTTATCCTCCGGATGACTTGGCCTGTACATCTGAAAATGGACCCACAAGGAGTGTTTTTATTAACAAGTCTTAACTACAAATATTTGGGCAGTCTGCCCAAACCTTCCCTTTTCTGGCCAAACAGCATGCTGCCTGGAACTTCATCATGTGAAGCATGCAAAGACGTGGTTCTGTGTGAGAACATATCCTGAAACATAGAAAAGTCACTGCCACTTCCAGCGTAACTCCCACAAGTAATGCTCCTGTTCCAAATTTCCCAAGCTAACTTGCATCCTCTCTCCTTTTGTTCCCAAGCGAACTTGTACAGTCAAACCCTTTCTACTCAACCTAGTTTGATTTCTCAAGCAAAATTGTGCATTTCTTTCTTCTCCCATGCTTTCTCCCTTTGAAGAAAGACCACCCACTCTTTCCATGAGCAGGGGACAGCCCACTCCCCATCTCTCCTGAGAAATGTTGCCATGCTGTGTGACTGCTGCAGAATCACATCCACAGAGCAGTAGGTCAGCGCTACTGTTGGAAATGCTGAAAGGCAGCCTTATGTGTAGCCAGATGACACTGAAGTACTTACTCTTGGAAACTATTTTGGAGAGCAACTTTAATTTACCCAGAGGAAGAACACCAGCCAAGGAGACAGGAAGGTCAACTCAACTGGATGGTGCAGTCACTCATTAAGATCATTATCTGTGTTATTGCCTTCTCTGTCCTTCCCACCCCAAACTGGCTGCCTACCACATGTAGGGTGGATTTACATCATTCATCCACCATCATTTCAAAGAAAAAGGTCCTGTCAATCACTGGAAAGCAGTCTCATTCCTTTGTATGCTAGCAGATTTAAATGCTTCACTATTCCCTTCTGAGCAAGAACTAATATCTCAGGCTTCAGGGTCATTCCCACAGATTCCCAAGGATATTTGTGTACTGCTACCCCTCAGGAAGAGGAAACTATGCATCTTGTTTTTCTCCAAAGAGTGCCTTTTTCTAGTTTAAATAGAAGTGGGAAGATGAACTAATGTAATATGGTCATCTAATGATACTTCTGTGACTTGGTGGTTAGTGGTCTGTGAGTTATTTTATGGGGGAGCTATCTGATATTTTTGCCCATAAAGTGAATGAAATTTGCCTCAGTTTTAGATGCATTTGAATAAGCAAGTTCTTAAATATCTCTGAATTTTAAAATTATGTAGCTTTGCAATACAACATGCCTGACCCCAAATCATCCTACCCCTCTGTAATATGTTAATAATTTCTAATATCTCTCAAAGAATTTTTTTTAATATTTTGATATTTCTCAAACCTCAAGCCAATACCAGCCCTGACTTTAAAGGTCAATGTTAAAAGAAGAACCTGTCATTCTCAACAAAGATTTTATGTGGCATCAGCCCCAGAAGAAGAAAGTTTCCTCCTGTTCAGCATCAAGTGAAGTTAAAAAATATCTGTACACTATATATGAAGCACCATGCTTTAAACCTACACAAAATGCTATGAAATGGCATCCTGTTTTAAAATTTGCAAAGCAGCAACAACCAAAAAAATCCTAAGGCAGCGGCCTGTGTCCCTGCATTAAAAGCTTGTCACATTGTGTCAGCATTTGCACTCTCCTTTGGCTTGATCTTTTAAGATGCTCACATAAAATGGTGGTAGAGTTTAATCTGTCATATATCCATTGTATCTTGGCCCCTGAAAGTTGTTCTTTCTAGCTGATGTCCTGCCTTGATGATTGTGAAGCCAGAACATACTTAAGCAGACAACATGACAGCCTGCGTCCCAATATCCACTACAGCTGTATACTGGATCATGTTCTTTCTTTTATTACAACTTGGATTATAGGGTACTTTAAAGCAGAGCACAAACAAGAGGTTTAGCCCTTTTTCAAATTAATCAACTGCCTCAGAGGGGAGATACACCACACTGAGCTATTCAGTTTATCTCCTGCATGTATGACCTACTATTAAAGTCCAAATTACTGCTTTTGCTATTGCTAGCTTTCAAGTCTGAAGGGAATTGTAGTTCTAACTATGAAAAATTACTTTCAGGTGAGGACCCCATATACTGTATTGCCAGCTATAGCAATTGTAAAATAAACAGTGCTAAAGGCATGCATGGGCAGTGAAATTCTATCACCTGCAGCTGAAGTTGTTTGAGCAGTCCCTGGAATCAATCCAATTGTTGGCTCAATCTTCCTATGCAATTCCTAGGCCAAGTGTAGGAGTTAGCATGGACCCCAAATTATTCCCAATAGACAGTTCTCATTCAGCTGCCCTATTCAGGGATGAGGTATGTTTAACAATATAGGCAGAGCCTATCCAATTGACTTCAGTGCCAGAGGCATGTTTGTTACTTGTCTAGATGTTTGGTTACATGCCAGTATCTGGACTGATACTGGGTTCAGAAATCAAAGGCTTATCTGCATTGCTTTTGTTCTTGTTGAAATGAAACAATCTGTTCTGGTGACTGACAGTAAAGGAACTTTATGCTTCGTTTAGACAGGGATTTATCAGAGCTAGTGTCTTGCTTTCCAAAATTCTCTTTGAACATCATTTTTACTGTGTATCAAATAGGGTTCTGTATCAGATTAAAGTTGGTATGTCACACATCTATTTTAGAAAGAAAATTTCATACTTCCATAAACATAGCAAATGTAGGAAACTTTCCTTTGCCATGAAAATTGCATATAAAATAGTTTCAGAAGATCACAGAGAAATCAGAATGTTATACACTTGTCATAAATGTTCTGGTTTGCTGAGCAGGGTGACACCATAGTTACTAATGAAGTTTCACCTTTTTTTTCCCCATGAAAATAGTCTTAAAAACAAACTCATGAGCAAAATCAGAAGTGTGCTTTTGATGACAACAGAGAAGAAGCTGTCTAGTATAATACTGGTATAGTAAGAGTAACAGTGGTCAGCGTTGGAATTAAGTGTCTTTAAAAGAGTAGCATCAGTGAGAATTTCAGAAATTGAACATGTGTATACTATGGAGTACATCCATGTCCCTCCAGCTGGTCATTTGCTGAAGATGTTTTGTCATTGGTCTTATCCTATCTCTGAAAGGGTTGCAATCTTTAAGCACCGTTGCAGTGACTGGCAGTACAAATTGCTTGTCACAGAGGCCCTTGGTGCCTGTTGATGGGTCACTCCAATACTCATCCTGCACATGGCTATGATAGTGTTTTGGACTAGGGGACAGCATGCAAGGGAAATGCAAGTCAGGGTTTCCTGGAAAAACAGGGAGGATATGATCATATGTGTAGAGGAAGCAAATATGGCAAACGTAGAGGCTGGGAAAATGCTAAGGAATTCTGATTGTTTTTTTGGTTTTGTTTTGGTTTGTTTTTTTAGCTTTATTTTTGATGGGGAAACTTCAATGTATCTGGGATTATAAGATGGAGACATAGATATATATGTATATATATACACACACACACGTGGCATAGCAGCAACAGAAAAAAATTCCTATTATTTATTCAGCATCAGTAAAATTAATAACATCAGATTTTCTTAAGAATTATCAAATTATTAAATAATGATAAATAGAGTGGAAATGTTAAAGGTTTACAAAGAAGGCAAAATGTTGCCATTCCAGCCTGAAAAACAAAACATGAGGGAAACAGTCCCATATAATTTGAAATTGTCTGTAGCAGGTGTAAATAAACCTGCACGTTAAGAAAGAAATCTTTTCTCCTATGAATCTATTTTCTGTCAAAGTATTATAGTTTCCTTTTTTTAATGTAATTTTCCTGTTCAGGTACTGATGATATTTCTTTGACATGACAGGAAGCACTATATATTTATTTAGAGAGAGTTATTTTATCTTTATTTCTTCTGTGTAGTTTTTACTATGTGTCAGGTCTACAGACTCTGTAGAAACTATAGTTACAATTTTTCCAAGTTTTGCACCATAATTTTTTTCTTTCATTTCCATCACACCGTCCTAGTGTATTGGACTTCCTGTTTCTTTAGTGTCTTATTCCTGAAGAGAAGCTCAAAGCTGTTGGAGACTTACCTCTGCTGACTCCTCCTATCTGTTACAGCTGTCAGTATGTGCCTCATGGTGTAAATCTATCATATGGGTGCTTTTACATGTGACAGTACAGTTGAAGTTTTTATACAACACTATTTTTTTTTTATTTTTTCCAAACACACATGAACCGCTATATTTGATGTTTATATCATCTTTCAAGAGTGTTTTGTATCATCAGTCAATCTCTGCTTTCTAATTGCTTGTAAACATAAATATTAGTTAATACAAGACTTTATCTATTAATTATTTTCAGGACGTGGTGCAGGCAAGAAAGAAAGATTAGCAGAGGACAGCTATTTAGAAGAATGTCAATGTGTTCTTAATGTGTCTCTCCTGAAAGAGACAAACTAAGCTCAGATCTAATTTTCAAGAAGCATGGAAAAGTAAGCAAAATCGCTTCCAACAAGTATCTTCTGTATGGCATACAGTGAAGCAATAACAGATCTTCCTCAGACTTACCATAAAAATAAAGAAAAAAGAAACCCCCCAAATCACCCTAGTGAAATCATGATAGATCCCATCTGTAGGTTGTTGAACTCTTCTACTATAAGCACCTCTGTGATGCTCTGTTTCATTGGTACAAGCTAATTCCTGGTTTTACTCACGATAAACAGGGAGATAATGATCTGTTTAGTCATATCCATGCTCTCAAAAGAGAGGAGCTTTTAGCATTGACCTTCCAGTTGCAGTCTCTTAGTTTTCTCCACATGTCTTGAGAAATAAGGTGTGTACATTGTTGTGGGTTAACATCTGTCTGACAGCTATAAGGTAGAGCCATTTTTGAGACCTAAGTGGCAGCTGGTCAGGCAGGATGTCCTTCAGCATCCAGCACCAGATCACAATTTGTGAGCAGAGGAATGAAACTCTAAATCTCTATGGCTGTCATGGGAATATGGCAGCCCACCTTTCTTGTAGATAAATACTTGTAAACTCCTACGTTTAAATATGTAAATTTGGATCTGAATATACACTTTTTTCCTTCTAGATTTGAAGTTTTGAAAAGAAAGAGTGAAAATCTAACTGGTAAAATACAGTGCATTAAGAATAAAAATGTCGTATCTGTTTGAGGAGTATAAATCTGTGCAATGGATCTGCACTGTATTTTATTTAGAGTGAGATTAACAGAACATATTCTGCAATCTTTAGTAGCCCAGACTGCAAACTGATACCATTTTGTAGGGAGAACTGGGAAACCTCTAGCAAAGGATAGCAATTCCTCAGCTTCTGTACATTAATCTGGAGGAGAATTTTGCTCAGGTGTTTCCTTTGCTTTCTCCTGCCTGCCTCAAGCCCTGTTGATCTGCTGTGGAAAACAAAGAAAACAACTCAGTAACAGCCTTTGTACTTTTGTACTTACCTCTTATTGCACTGCATAAGAAAAAATTGAGCACATAATTACTATGTTCCTCACAGTGTTTAGTGATTCTTTTTTTATGAATAAAGCCCTAACAATAATAAAAATATGTATTATCTTTTTCAAACTAGGATCTCAACAGAGATTTTATTTTAATGACTGAAGGGAGTGGAGGAAAAGATAGTTGGTTACTGCAACTTGCATTATCAACCAAGAAAATTACAAGAAGCTACAGTTCTTCATCTAATAAGCTGTTGAACCTCTAATTGAACAGAAGAGGGAAATATTTTTTGTGTACCTTGTTCTTTGAGGTCAACTTTTTCTCTTCCCCTCCCGCCTTTTTTTTTTAAACCCAGGTAGAAGATAGACCCAGGAGAAAATTATTCTGTTTGAAGGAATTAGTTTTGCCAAGTTCTTACATAAAGTATACAGAATAAAACCACAGACATTAAATGCTTTATTATTTGTAATACTTTATAGTGATTTTATAGCTGCTATGTTTTAGTATTAATTCTAGTTTAGGACTGAATAGTTCAGAATCAAAACTGTGACTATTATCTACCAGTCCTTGGGAATTTATCTCCTATGGATTTTGTTTTTCCTTTTGGGTTCTGAACTTTAATTTATACATTAGTAAGTTCTGGTTGGAAAAGCATTTCATCTGATTATTTTTCTAATAGTATATAAGATTGAATCAAAATCTTTGTAGGGAAGCTCACCGCTAAACTGTGCAAGATAAGTCTTAAAGGGAGTTTGAGCACTCGGAAGTTGTAAATGCTAATAACTATTCAAATTCTAAAATATTCTTTCGCCTAGGCTAAAGAAACAGATAAGAAAGGCTGTATTTAGTTGTCCACACACAACCTTGAGCAAATCATGGGTTGTGTAGGATGTCAGAGGCATTTTCACAGAGGAACCAAATGTGAAAGACCTGAGACATGCTGGAGTGCAGATGATATAACTAGTGCATCTCAGTACCTTAGATGGGCAACTGAACGGATATCTGACATAGCCACTACAATCAAGCTTAAAAGATGTGAGTGCCCTTTAATCTACTGGGCAGTGGTAACTGTGCATGAGCATACTCTCAAGCTGTGGGAAGCATCAGGTAGTGGAACTGAATTAATAAATTAAAGGTAAAGTGAAGCTACAGTTTTGGTGCAAACTACACTGTATCGTATCCTTTCATGTTTGCCACAGGTTTAAGAAATGCATACAAGCAAATGGTATGCTGACAAATACGCTTTGAGTTGGTAAGTTACAAACAAGCAATGTTTTGGCTTACACTTTTGCTGGTCTTAGAATTTCTGTTGATAGACACCATTTGTATGTGTTTCAACATCACGTTTTAGTATGTTTTTAAATACTTTTGTATTGCAAATATTAATTTGTTGCACTGTATCTCCAAAGTTAATTATTGATTTAATCTTTATTTTCATATTGCAGAGAAAAAGTATTAGAATGGCATAAAATATGGCCCAATTCTACTACAAAAGAAGCGTCAGTGCTCCCTACAGAGATCGTATCCCTCTTCGCATTGTACGGGCAGAGTCTGAACTGTCTCATTCAGAGAAAGCCTATCTGAATGCCGTGGAGAAAGGAGATTATGCCAGTGTAAAGAAAGCTTTGGAGGAAGCAGAAATTTATTTCAAGATCAATATTAACTGCATTGATCCCCTGGGAAGAACTGCACTTCTTATTGCAATTGAAAATGAGAACCTTGAGCTCATTGAGCTGCTCTTAAGTTTTAATGTATATGTGGGAGATGCTCTATTGCATGCCATACGGAAGGAAGTAGTTGGTGCTGTGGAGCTGCTGTTAAACCACAAGAAGCCCAGTGGGGAGAAGCAGGTACGTGCAGGATTTTCTCTGGGTTTTTAGTCTGCTCTAATGTAAAGAGAAGAATTGGGCAAAGGGAGTAAACAAAAAGAAAAATTAAACCAGTGTTCAACCTTGCACTTGGGTATTTAAAATCAGAAAATTATTTACTTTGATGCTGTATGCGTTGTATTCATCTGTGTTTAGACATGATAGAATCACAAATTGTTTTGGGTCAGAAGTACCTTTAAAATAGTCTAGTTCCAACACCTTGCCTTGGTCAGGGACATCTTTGCCTAGACAAGGTTGCTCAAAGCCCCATCCAACCTCACCTTGTGCACTTCCAGTGATGGGACACCCACGATATCTCTGGGCAACCTGACCCAGTGTCTCACTATGCTAATTATAAAAAATGTCTTCCTTCTGTTCAGTCGAAACATAGCCTACTTCAGTTTAAAGGTGTTGCTGCTTTCCCTGTCATCACAGGCTTTGGTTAAAACCCTCTCTTTGTCTTTCCCATAAGCCCCCTCTTCATAATGATATCATTATTTCTGCGAATATTACTGGGAAATTTTAATCATTTAGCAAATAATTCCAAACAGAAGAGTCGTGGTAATATGTGGTCTATTTGAATTAATTATGAAACTCCCATAAAAGTCAATGAATGTTTCAACCCCTACACATGGAGGTCATCATCTCCCAACACAGCAAGAAAGCACTGGGACACATGACCCAGTTGATCAGAACTTCAGCCCTGCCTATCAAGTACATCTAAGAAGGTACAAACTCCTCTCCCTTTCTCTTCATTTTGTCTTAAAGGAAAGCTTGTTCCATATAGTCTCATTCGTGATGTGATACCTACCTCAGCACTGCATTGAGACAGCTCTAGGAAGTAGCTAGCCTCTCGCATATCCTTCTCATTTTAAGAAAATAATGGAGACAGAGTAACATAGTCCATTAATTGTGATATTCATTTGACTTTTCGAGGAAGAAAATTATCAAAAGTAATTATGATATTGTATTATATTTTCATCAATTTCAAATTTTATGTATTATAAGTACTCTATTAATGTAGTTCAATGAATAGTATGTTGAATGATTACAGCCTTTTCACCGATAATGCATACAATATACCTTAATTACAGTATAGTGTACTTGCTATTGATAGAATTGCAGATAGTAGGTAAAAAGTATAATTTTTGCTGATAAAATTACATGAATTCTATGTTTTCTGTTATGGAATAAAAGAAATATAGTAGCTCTTCGTGCAAATGTGTGCACCTGCCTTCTCTTCTAGACAGTAAAAACAGAGCTCCTTTAAAATGACAATGGATTTATGTCAGAGAAGGGGAAGAAAACTAGATTCTCTTTATGTTTGTCTCATTTCATTATTTCTGAACTGCTAGTGCAGATGAGAATACAGTGTATAGAAATTTCTCAATGCGGTGTACCGGAACCCAGAAGGATCAGTGCACAGCCTCATGCCAAACCAGCTAAAACACCTGTGTCTCCACTTTCCAGCCTCTAAATGGAAGTTGCCATTTGTAGAGCAGAGTTCATGTCACTTAATGGTAACCAACCAAAGGTATGTCTCATCTCTGATCTGGCTCCCTGGGCTCCCCTTAGCAATGGAGAAAAATGGAGAGCCCTTAGGAGTACCTCATGCTAGCTTTCTCAATTACTTGTTTTAAGACAGCATAAACTACTTTTAGGCTTTGCTACAGTCCAACAATTCACCTTAAAATGGCTGCCTAGATTTCAGACTGTTCTTCAGACTTTCAGAGCTACTTTTTCCTATGTGCCATAGCTGTGCTAATGAAAATGCTTGAATACAAGTAGTAAAACTTGTTTTAGTTGAGCTTCATGGTATAGCAGACAAAAAGATTGGCTTGCTTTTGGGGTGCATACTACAGTGTTAAATTAACCACAAACTGCTGTGCTCCAATATAGAGGTTAACTCTCTGGACTGAAGCTTATGCTTGTTGTTTCAGTGCCAGACTCCACTGCTGGCTGCTATGAAGAGTGCTGTTCCTCTTGCTCTTTCTTGGTTTCCCTGGTTGCACTTGCTGTGTGTCTTACTGTAAAGCGTGAAGATTAATAAATCATCTGATCAGAGACATCTCCTTTTGTTGTCTGTACAAGGCTAGGCTTGCCCATTGCCAACACAAATACTTCCTGCAAGCCAGTGCTTGCAAAATTAGTTTTTAAACAAAGAGGTTATTTACGTGTGTATGCTGTTGTATGCACTGGGGACCCCAACAACCATTAAGCTTCTGTGGGTGTCAAGTGTGTAGATAGTCATGTTGGCTCATTTTTAGGAAAATAGCATGCTGAAGAGAATGTAAATGTGAATAACATTTTGCATTAATTCTTCAATAACTTTACTGTAACCAAAGGTACTTGCTGGATGAAAAATCATTGCAATGGGCTAAAGATATAAAATCTGGATACTGAGAATTACAGACTTGTTTTCCCCTAGAGAATCAAGTTACTTTTGAAACTATTTCAAACTATAACTTGGCTTTTTTGATTACTGTTATTTGTAAACATTTGACATATTGTTTAGATGATGATTCATTTTCAGACTGTGCTTTTGACAACATGATATCTTTAACTGTTTGGTTTTCCTTCTTTGTATAAATCTGCTCATGTGTGGTAAAATCCTGGTCCCTTGAAGTCAGTGAGATTTTTGTCATCGATTCAATGAGGTCAAGATTTCAACCTTTTTGCTGTTTGTTTCTCTTTTTTTCTTTCTTTTTTCTTTTTTTTTTCCCCTTCAAGAAAAGTTATTCTCAGAGGAGAGCACAAGAAACAGTTTAGGTTCTCAAATATTTAATTTGTGATAAAATTTATGAACATTCAAATGCTGAAAAAAAACCTGATATGATTCACAAGTAAATTAATTAGCCCTCTATCTTTTTATATGGATGAGATAATATCCTATGTATGACACATAGCTAATTTCAGCTTCAGCTCATACAATAATGTAGCTATATTTATAAAATTAAATAATTTTTAAGCATAGGTTTTCTTATATAATTCAAGAGCACACTGAAAATGTCAGAAAGCTAGAAAAAAAAGTTTTCTTGTATCAACAGAAAGCTACAATTCTTCAGGACAGCTGAAATGTATCTTTTGAAAGAAGTGATTTTTCTCCAAAGTTTAATTATTTAAATATGTAAATGTTGAAAAAGAAAATAGGGAAAATGTAAAAATATGTTAATTCTGACCGGGAATCAATGCATATAGTTAAACTAATATGGCTTTGCATTTTTTGAAAAGTTTTCCAACCAACATCTCCAAATTATGAGATGCCACTCCATCTTACCCTCTGACAATTTCTGCTCAAAAAAGCTAAACCCAAACAAACAGAAAACCAAAACACTCTAATAATAACCCAACAAAATAAAACAAAAAACAAAAAAAAACATAAAACAACAGTCAGATCTTGTTAAAGTTAAATCTAAACTCTCTAATATGGCTCTACCTAATGTCTATACATGATCTGCTTTGCATTTTGAAGACCACATGGTTTACAGTAGTTTTAAGCTGATTATCAATATATAGATACATCTGGTGCCACCTGGTGACTGCCGAGGAGGCATGTGTGTTTAACAGCTTTGAATTGTCTTTGAACTCCTTCTGTTACTCAGTTTATGAGTGAGATTTTTGCAGTATACATTAATACAGCTCAGGAAAAGGTTATTTTGTCACTTACATTATAGTCACTGTATTTTTTATACTTTTTTAGCTGTACTAGCTGCTAGAGCACATGTAAAAGAGAATAGCACAAATTAATGTGAATGAGTCAATGAGACTCATCCAAGTACTTTTAAATTACCATTCTTCTATGCCATATGTCCTTAATTATATGCCAAGTCACTTGTTGCTTACCCTGATGGATAGCTGAATGCCAGATTAAGGGGAGGGGGGGAAGTTGTTCTTTTAAATTTAGTATCTGCATAAAAAGTTTTAATGTTGTTAAATTGCATTCAGCATCCACAGATGGGATGGGGGTTAGGCAGTGTAAAAATAAGTAGAATACCTTTATCTAAGTCATAGTGTGCTCTATTGCTTGAAGAACCCAGGCATCAATCTCTAGCTGGGTGTTTGACCTCCTAGTCTTGTATATTCAGGGAAGAATGAAGCAGAGGTATAGCTGCCTTCTAAGGAAGCTGCAAATCAAATAAGTGAGGTTGGAGTTGCAATTACTAAACTTGAATAAGTTTAGCATTGTATTAGCTGACAGACTAGACTTGGGGCTTGGAAACCTGACTGCAATATTTACAGGCATTGCCTGACTAGCAAAAGCACATAGCAGTGTTTTTATGCATTCCTGTTCACTATTGGATGTCGATCTTGTGATACTTGTGGGTATTTTTAATGTGTGGACCCCCTAGGCACATCTTTCTGCAGATATCTGAAAAAAATGCTGTGCTAAATGCCAGACTGGCATTTGCAAGTACAAGGAAATTGCTAGAGGAAAGAACTTTGGGACAGGGAGATATGTGATCATTGTGATATGTCCCTGGTCTGCTACTTCTGTGATGTGGCTCCTTCAATTAATGTGAAAACATTGCTAAACACAGGGTTGGGGTTATGATAAGGTTGAACTCGATATTCTTAAGGTTGGACTTAATGATCTTGGAGGTCTTTTCCAACCTAAATGATCCTGTGAAAGTGGAAGCTGACAGACTGCAGCCCCTGCAGCTTTCTTCTAGTCAGTTTTGTATCAAAATGTTTATAGCCATCAAGAAAGTAAGGGAGGTAAATCTCCTTTGTAGCAGATTACTTAGTCTGTGGGTGCTTTGGATGCACAGATCAAATGTCATCTTGAAGTTGTCTCCCCCAAAGGTGCTGGTGTCATTACCACATGCAGAGAAAAGGAGAAATTGCTGGCATAATTCTGGAAGTAGGAAGTCATCTGCTGCAATTCTCATAGCCTTTTTGTTCTGCTGTGACAACCAGTAAAGTCACATCATAAACTACTTTATGCAAAATCGCTGTCTTATTGTGCCAGTCAAAGTCAAGCCAGGAAGCCAGGGCTCAGCTTGTCAACGTGTTGTCCTCTAAAATTGCAAGTCTGTGGCATATACCTTTTTTTTCGCTGGGTTTCATGGATTTTTGTGACAATGTCTCAAAGGCACAGGAAAGGTTAAGTTAAATCTGTTGTCTAATTATTTTTGGAAAATATATTAAAAGAGGCAAACCCCAAACGTCTGAAACTTAACATATAGAAAGACATTTCTGAAGGACTGAAAGGTGCTGCACACTGGTATCAGAGTGTAAGAGCCTGACAGGTGTTTAGGAAATGGTAGAAGATACTGGTACCGTGCTTATCATTTCAGCACCTTCATGAGTTTTTTCTGCCTTTTCAAGGCTAGAAGTTAGTTAAGACAGAGATGATGACAGCAGGGATTGTCAAAGCTACTTGATACAGTGAACCTGCAAATGTTTACCTACCTTAAAGTAACATACACTCACTTTGAAAAATCCTCTTCCACCATCCCAGATCTCCCCCTAGTTCCCATGGCTTATGCAAATCTGGTTAGACAGCACTTGGGTTGCACTCAGAACTATGGATTCCAGTCCCTGATTTCACTATCAGGTTCTGAGATTTCCTCAAAAACAGATAGGAATAGATTTTCCCTTCAGACAGTTTTGCGAGCAACGCTTCTTCATCAACATATAAGGGCCTCTCTAGTAATCTCTCTGGCTGTGGTAGGCTTTAGGTATGGTATGTTCTAGTGAGGGAAAGAACTGAAAGGAAGGAGATGAAAGTTTTGTGTAGGGGGTGACCACAGCAAGCTGTGGTTATGTGCTTTTATGTTATAAGGAATGCAACATGAGAGGGATTGGTGAGGTCATATGTGAGAAGATAACAGCTCTGATACTTGCAAATGAGGTATGAATCCAGGAGTGCAATGAAAGGACAAGGAGAAATGGCTTTAAGATGAAAGGGTAGATTTAGATTAGATATTAAAAAGAAATTCTTTACTATGAGCATGATGAGGCACTTGAACAGGTTGCTCAGAGAAGTTTTGGATGCCCCATCCCTGGCAGTGTTCAAGGCCAGGCTGGATGAGGCTGAGACTTTAAGCAACCTTTTGTAATGGAAGGTTCTTGCTCATGGCAGGTGGGTTGGAGCTAGCTGATCCTTTAGGTTTCTTCCTACTCAAACGATTCTATTATTCTATGAATCTAACCCAGTCAAACTCATTTTAATGGTGCTGTATGCCACATCCACAATACTTGCCAGGGACATTTTAGACATTTTTGATCAAGAGGATCCAGAACATTTTGGAGTTTACAGGGTGTGTGGTGACAGCATCTCACCCAGGGAGGCACCACTCTATCATTACACATCTGGGTATTGAAAGAGGTAGCAGAAAGCTACATGGTGGTCTGGCCAACCCCCTTGATCTGGATAGTGGGCAGAGCAGTACCTGAGAGCTTCCTCTGGCATTTATGTGTTATTCAGTGTGTTAGCAACCATTGCAAGCTCTTGGATGGGAAGAGTTAATCAGGTAGATCAGTAGGAAATCTTACTATCTTGGGACTTTTAGGGAGGTGGGGAGAGAAGGGACATTATTTTGCTGTCACGGCCTAAAGTTATATTTTATAAATCTTGACGCATGTATTTGATTGATAATTATTTGGAGTGTGGGAAGGTAGAAAAGAAGAGGAGGTGTTGACAATACAAGTTGTCTTTCACTTGAATCTACTGATGCAATCCTCATCAGAATAAACAATGAGTGATCTTTTGCCAAAAATGCATTTCAGCATCTGATTTTTCTAGCAGTGTTGCTATGTAGTTTTTGAGAGAATGAAAGGATATAAGAGAACAGCCAGGATGAGGGGATGGTCCTGTGTGAGGAAGAGTCAAGGATGTTGTATAGTATAGTTTCTAGGCTACTGGAGCAAGCTTCTATAGGGATATTCAGGCACTCACCTAAGCTATCTGGGAGGAGATACAGACAGCAAGGCTAGACAGCTTTGCAGGCAAAGTGCCTTCAGTCTGGCAGCATTCCCAGAAACAGATAAAAAGTCTTAAGGTGAAAAGTCAGGAAACAGCATGAAAGCAGAACAGAGCCTGAAGGGTCATTTTCCATTCCTGAAATGCTAGTGGCATGGATTCTGCACTTCTGACAGAGCTATATCAGGCCTGACAGAAGCTCCTATCTCCTAGAAAATTGCCCATATGTGGCCACATCACTCACTCTGTTCTTTTCATGTCTCTTAAAATCTTTAGACTTCTTGAAATTGCCCTTTGAGGAGTTCCAGGGTCCTGTGATGAAGCCAGTGCTTTTCTTTGGACCTGCACTCATAGCTCAGCCTCAGTCTCAATCAGGCTCCTCTTAACATATGCAGAGCATTTAGTGAGGTTTGACTTTTCCTTTCAAGCCTCATGGGATATCATTTTCCCAGCTCTGCACTGCCACACAACCCAAAAGTGTACAAGGAAAGCTGCTGTGTCGTAGTTGTACTTCCTCCTGGTAACTGTGTTGGCCATCATGGAGAAGACTAGGGAGCATATACAGGGTGTGGACCCAGTACACTTGCAATAAACTTTAACTACAAAAATACTGAACCTGTTATTTTTTTTGTGTTCTTTCAAATTTTCACCTAGTTACGGAACTGGGAATTATATTGGTGAAGCAGGAGCAGAAAGAAGGATGTTTATGAGCACTGCATGATGACTTGTAGTTTTCTTATCTAAAACTCTCTCTGGTAACTTTGGAAAATACCAGTCACAATCACTTGTGTAATGCTCTTTGGCTGTTGAGATTAAAGCATCATTTTTGTTTTGAAAATGTCTCCCACAGAACTTTGGAAACTACATGCCTTTCTTTGAATGTTCTGATTAATGACAGTCTAGCTAGTAATGAGTATGGAGGAGGCAATGCAAAGACATTTTTTCAGGCATTAAGTACACATTCTTGAAGTAGAACGTGAGGGCACAAAGTTGGCGCTTCCCACTGCTAACTGCCTGAGTGGGTAGCAGAGTATTTTTTTCCCAGGTGCATCAGACAAGTTATTATTTTCTGTCAGGTTTTAACATACTGATAGACAGAGATGAATGGAAGAGGCTGTGTAGGAGATATTTCAGTTTACTGGTGAAATAGATATATTATCCTATCCACATGTTTAATCTTTCATATAACCATTTGGCCACTTGAAAAAAACATAGCTTGTAAGGACAGATGTACCATAAAGCTGGAGATGACTAATTGCATATAGGATGGAGATAGGGATTTATGAAAGTATTTTTCTTTGATCTTTTTGAGAGGTACTGTTTTCAAGTTCAGAAAAAGCTGCACATAAATGTCATTATGTCTTGGCAATAAACCCAAACTGTCTGTGTTTATATGAATCAGAGCTAAGGTGGGTGGGTGAGTAGAGAAACCTGTGACAATTACTCAAGAAATCCTCCAGAAGCTGGTATACTGGTGCCATCAAATAGAGCTGCTAGCAATTTCAATATTGAGGTAGGCAATGTGTTCTGCAAAATGCACCCATCACCTTGTAACAAATGCTAAGTCATAATATTCCAAAGTTGAAGCAGTAGCAAAAGACACATGTCAAAATATGGGGAAACATGATAGATTCTTGCCCTGTACAAAATAATGAGCAATTTTTTATTGGCAACATAAAAAAATTTGACTAGCACAATCCTTACAGATAGATTCCTGGAAGGCAGTGCTATTGAGGATGAATGACTTTCACCAGCTGTGAATCTAATCCTCTGTTTTAGCAGTTTGTAGAAATTCAGAAAATATTTATCACAAATACAGATATATTTTAAAGACAACTGGTGAACCAAACTTCTACCTAAACTTGAAATGTTATAGATTCAGAAAGATGAAGTACTTTTCTTTCAATTTTTGCTGGCTTTTTGACACTTCTTGTTTTCAGGTCATGCTAGAAACAAAAGTACTTTCTGCCGTGAGGAGATGAGTGCAGATTAGCAATAAATATTTAAATATCTAAAAGAAATAAAAATCTTTAGGAAAAAAACATTTCAAAATCTTTAGAAACTCAATTAAAAACTGATGTCTGTGGAAAACTCAGATTTCTCCTTGAGAAGTCACATTTTCAGTGCTGATTTCTTTTCCCTTCTTTTTTATGTTTGTTGATATCCACTTTACAGCACTCATGCAAGTTTACAATCAGAATAAGGATAGCACACAAATAAAAAAGGAAAATATCCAAGGTCTCTGCCTTTTACAGCCAGTGGTCCTGTACTGTCCATCTTCACAAGCCTCCCAGCTTGGAATTCTTTTTACCAAACCTTCCCACTTTCGCTTCCTGACAACTCAACAAGTGCAAAGATAGTTTCAACTAAAGATTTTTACAGCCCTTCAGTGCTTGAAAAGAATCAGTTCTGAGGCCAGCAGTATAAATCTGTTAAGAAGACCAAAAGTTCAACAAATAGAACCTTTTTTGATGGAGGTAGTCTTCTCTTCTAAGGTCTAGAAATCCCCATGGGCAATTATGAGTAAATTTGGCTGTGCAATTTAATGTATGAAGTTAACACTTTATAAGCACTAAAAGGCGAGATAAACAAGCCTCTCAAAGGGCAGTTAATGATTTTGCCCTTGATAAGAGTGAGATTTGTGCTCACATAAATATGTGTCTGCAGATACATTGTATGTAAGGGGGTTGGAGTCAGCTCCCCGTTCAGATGCCTGAAGCTGAACACAATGTAGTAACGTGCAGAGATGTCTCCTGCAACAGGGCAGCCTGCCTGTCCTCCACCTGTGCTGCAGAGGGGCGAGACTCACCAGCTGGTCTTGGGTCGTATCTGTGTAGATCTCTCTGATTCTGTAGAGTGTCTTAAACAGTTCAATGCTGTTTGAATCAGTCCCTTTACCGCTCATATAAAAGCTGGATAGCTTCATTAGTAATATCAGTGATGAGCAAGAGGGTTTTCTGACCAAATACAGGTGTCTACCATAAGCTAAGAAAAATAGTTCTCTGGACTCCACTCACTAAATCAACTAGGGGCCCAGGTCAGAAGTTCACATGTGGATTAAGTGAGATATGAGACATCCCAGAATATCTGTAGGACATGTGTGGGCCTGGCACTTCAGACACAGGATCTGTGGGCAACTGAGATGGCCCTACATTTTCCTTGGTATAACAGGACTTTAAAAATCTAATTCACATATAGAGCCTATAATTAGGTGTTTAAATCTGGAGATAAATCCCATCCTGTAGGTTTTGCAGCATATCCTCTTTCTCACAGTGTCCAGTTCAGAAATCCAGGCAAAATTTTAGGAACAGGACAACCAGAGCCTTCCTATTGAAGGAAACTTAAAGGCACAGCAATTCCTGATGGACATCTCCAAAGGCCACTACCTTGAACTTGCCTTTGGAGATACTTCTTAAATAAGTTGTATGCAAGGAAGACTAGAATTTGAAAGACTTTTAAAAAGTGAACATTTGTCTTTGAGAGTCAAACATGCCATCATATCTAATAATCTGTAAAGTAAATGGCTTTCCAAACCCTCAGCTATAGGAAGATACTACGAAAATTTAAAGACAGAAACACACCACTGTCAAGAAGCTTGCTCATATACGGCCCTGCACACTCCACCATCAACTTCATGCTTGTCACAGGGCACCCCTTGTCAAATTGCTATGTGAGCAGTGAACTGTATGGAATCTGATTTCTACATAGCTATGTGCATCATGATTGAATTTCCTATGATTTTGATGTTATGAACATTCATCAAAGCTTTGGAAGAGGCTGAGGCACTCGTACTATCCTTTTGTTTTATGAATTCTCTGGTGTCTAGTAAATTAGATATGCTCCCACTGCAGAATTTTCTTCAGATCTCAATCATCTGTCTCTTTTGGGAAACTTGAAGGAATTTAGTATTTCTAATATTCCTTTCTGTTAACATACAGCTGAAGCAGTCCAATAAATTCAAAAGTCACAGTGGACTGACTGACAGAGTCTGTTAATGTGATTACAGAGGCTTGCTTTTCTTAGGACATTACCAATTTCGCCTGTCAATTTACCAACTGTTTTCTGAATAGAGGATACATATGTCACATACTGTTCTAATGGTAGTATTTTGATTGTACTTTATGCCGGTGCCAGGATCCATATCTTCCACATCTTTGCCCCAGACTGGCAGGAGGCAAAATTAGTTCCCCTTTCCACTGAGCTACTAAAACACTACTGAGGGTTTGTAGTAAAATATTACCTAAGTGAGCAGGCTTGTCACATTGTGTGAGGCATTCTGAAAGGAAAAAACAAAAAAGCCTGGAATATCTACCCTTAAAGCCTTGCATTTCGTATTATGTACTACTGAGATACAGCTGAATATTTGCAGAAAATACAAAATAATCTGCCACCATTTTATTTGCTACCAACTAGTTTTAGACATCTACAGTAAGTACAAACGATCTAGCTGATAAAATGAAATTTCTCTTCCCTGCTTAATTACATCTCTGCTTATTAAACTTCTGTTTAATACTTTGCACTGAATTGAGTAAAAATATATTTACATAAGCTCAAAGAAAAATACTTTCCATATCCTAAGGCATTTAGGAATACCTCTTCCATTCATTACTATGCTGGACCATGTGTAAAAGATCTGTACCGATCAAGATCCAATCAACTGGTAAACTCAAGAGCAATACAACACTCAGATAAGACTAACCTGAAACCTAAGGAATGCTCACAGTATTAAAGTATTTGGACCAATCCATTCTTCGTGGCATCAGGTTCTTTCTAGCAATCTACCCTTAAATACCTCTAACTATTCTGCTCCTAGTCTCTCACTGCATAGAACAGGTTAGGATAGTGCATGTCTCCTTTTCTCTCTTTCCAGTGGGAATTCAAAGGCAATATTTTTATTTCTAGCAATCTTCTATTGTTTAACACCACATGTTTCCAAAACCTCATAAGCAATAGGATTGTTCAATTGATTCTTCCATGCAGGGAGGGTCTTAAAGTGTCAATTGTTAAGGAATTGACCACAGCTGAGAATATCATTAACCTTCAGGTGTCAATCCTTTGCCTGTCAAATGCATTTTTCAGTCCCAGCATATCCTAGCATAGTTGTGTCAGCCTTGGTTTTCTCTGTGTACTTCAGAATAAATGTCCTATTTTGCATCTGTGAAATATGGAAAATTTACGGTATTGTTCAAACACTAGAGCTGCTGCTAAATAAACTACTGAATAACATACAGGGAATAATATACTTACAAAACCCCTTTTTATGAAAGTATTCTGCATACTTTGAAGATTTAGAAGGTTTCTTTGTCCCTGCCATACTCTTTTGTATTTCTTTCTCTTAATATTTTAAAATAGAGAAAACATTTTTCTTTGACTGTTTTGCAAATTTGCTTGATTCCCACTTTGTTCTTTGACAGTATAAACAGTTTCATTTTCTCAAATATGAAATTTACTCCCCATCCATGAAGATATCTCAAATTACTTCCCAATGCTAAACAACTGCAATCAGCTGTAAAGAAGTTTAGTTAATTCCCACCCTCTGAGATGCTTTGTGTCTCCTAAACAGTTTGTTGATACCAAGAGAGGCCACAAATCTGTTATTGTTCTTTCTGCAAAAGCTCCTTTTCTAAAACAGTCTTTCTCATTCCTTAGCCAGTGGTACACCTTTTCTTGTTTTTAGATCCATGAAGCTCAGATTCTGAGAACTTTTTTTTTCTGACTTTTCTCTCAAGAACTCCTTGTACAAGCAAGCCAATTTCCTTCCACCTATCCAGGTAAATATTGAAGCCATTTTGGGAGAAGGCAAAAAAACAGGAAAGTAAGAGCTGTTCCACATTTTTGCAATCAGATCAGAGACACAGGTTCTCAAGTAATGGAATGCCAGACATAAGCTTCACTAAAATGATTTTGTCTTTCTGGACCACTCTGTGTTTGAGAAAAGTATCTATGCATCCATTTCAAAATGTTCAGATGGGAAGGACCCCAGTAGATATACTTAGAATATTCAGGAAGTTTCAGTATTGGCTTCACTCATGCAAACCTTGTGGGAGGTGTATATGAGCTTTATGATCCTGTAAAATAACTCAAATTCTCCTTTAATCCTTTCCATAATAAGATCAATTTTCTTTCTTAGCTCTCATGGTTTTCAAACCATTTAAATTTTTTTCTTTCCCTCTCCCTAAATGAAAACAACAATGTTTGCTTGTCACTTTTCATTATAACAACTCAAGCAATGCTGAGAACTCTTACTGGAAACACCGGTCTATCTAGTTTCAAAAAGATATGTGGCAAGAAAATTAGTGTAACTTTCAGAGCTGGAAAAACAAATTCTAAATATCCTGGCAGTCTTTTATTGAGTGTCTATTTTTAAGCAATTTTCCACCCTTGCTCAAGCTACTGGCATTGACTGGTGGAACAGCATATCCATCCACTAATAATGTTCATAGGAAAACCTTAATTGAAAATGACCACCTTTGTGTACAGACTGTATATTGGATCAGTTCTCAGATACACAGGGAGCAGAAGAACGCATAAAAAAAGAAGAGAATGAAATGCTGAAGCCCTTTGACATGTCCCACCCAATAAATGCATGTCCTAAATCTATCAAATCCAATATCTTTTCCTCTACTTGTAGCTGGAAACTGTTATCAGTTCACTTTAAAGCATTTCCTTTCCATTCTTTAGTCTCCTTTTTCAACTAAGAGGAATCTATACTTTTTTACACCAGAGAGGATCCTGAAGAAAATAGTCGAACATTCTGCTTATAAATGCCCAGGAGAAAATATACACATGAATAGTAATCTTACCAGGATTTTTCAAGAAAAAAATCTTGTTGTAACAATATAATTATCATTCATCACCAGACAGCAAGCTCTGTATGTTGGGGAAAAGCAGTACATATCATTTAGCTTAGTTTTCTAAGATTTCATAAACTGTCACTCAAAATACAGTCCAAGAAAACCACACTCAGAGTAGTTGCCAGTAATACTTGGTGAAACAGGATTAATGAATGCAACAGAGGGATGAAATTAGCAATTGTGCAGGGATCTATCTCAATCAGTACATTCATTCATGACATTTTAGAAGAAATAGTGGGTGTGTTAATTCTGTAGAAAACACAAAGCTGGGGAGATCACAGGGATGTTGCAGGACACAATTAGAATTCATGATGGTTTTGGCAAGCAAAAAATTATTTCTGTAAAAAGTAAAACAGTCCAGTGAGAAAAAATGTAAGGTTCTAAGTAGAGGAGAAATAATCAATGACATATGTATGGGAATTGAAAATAATTAAGATAACAGCTCTGCACGGAATATTAAAACAAGACTAACATAAAGACTGGACAATGTCATATTACTGCGCAAGTGTCCTAGTTCAGCAGGAGGGACCAGTTAACACTGGGTGTGGGGTGATCAAAGCTGTGTATTCTACCCCCTCTATTCATTCCCCAAGGACAATGGGCCATTAGCAGCAGCTGCCCAGGGAGTCATTATCACCTTCACACCCAGCCTGAGGGGGGCGGAGCTGCTAATGGGCCATCAACAGTTCAATACCACCCTGGCTCCCAGAGTAAATCACCTATTGTGTGAGTTCCCGCCCAGGGGGAGGGACTGGGTGCTCCCTGAGGGAACATAAGTAGTGGGTAAGAAGACCTTGGAAACTTCTCTTTGGATCCAGAGAAGCAGCAGGACCTCAACAGGAGGAGATCACCAGTCTTAGCCAGATTACAGCCCTCACCTGCACCAACAGGTTTTTCATTTCCTTTTGCTCTGGATTTGGGGGAGCCACAGGGGGTCTCAGCACAAGGGCAAACAAACCCCCTTGGGTTTGTGCCCCAGCACACTGGGTTATATTGCTGGGTTTTTGTGAGTTGAAAGCAATTTCCCTTTTGTGCCAGTGTATGTATTGTAATATTATTATTAAATTTTAGCTCTGACTTATAATCTCTCTTGTGGTGAGTTCATTTTCCCTGCTGGTTCACCTTTAAACCAGCACAAAAAGTTAATACCACATTTGATCACATCAGAATGAGCACAGATCATATATCCTCGAACCATAGAATGGCCTGGATTGGAAGGAATTTTAAAGATTACCTAGTTCCAACTCCTATAAGGAAAGTCTGAAGGAGTAAGTACTTAGAAAACTGAAACTGGAGTAAAGAAACAAAGTATCCTCTTTATCCACATTTTATAGAACAAGAATTTATGGGCTTAAACTACAGAAAGGTGAAACAAATTAAGTATCAGAAACGTTGTCTGGAAATGGTGCAACATATTCACCAACCACTGCGGGGCTTTAAGAAAAGATTGGACAAATTCTTTTCCTTAATAATGTTACTTTAATGCTTTTTGTGCAGCGTGGCTGTCACAGAGACTGGAAGTGATCAGTCCATGCTGTGACTATTATGTCACACAAATTGATTCAGCTGTAATGAGATGATCATGAAAAAGCATTAGAAAACCATAGATTCATGTCTTAGGGAGGTTAAGTGTAACCAATAAAGGAAAAAAAAACCAAAAATAAAAGCACCAAAATAAACCAAAAAACAAACCTCCAAGGTTTTGAAAATAGCAAAGAACAAAAATAAAAAAACAGAACTCAACAAAACGGAATGTAGATCATGAAACTGTATGCATATGGATAACTTGTGTGCTGGGGGCTGTACTGAAATGTAGAGTTAAGAATTTTCAAGGTGTTTGGCTGATCACAGCTATAGAGCAATAGTGCTGAAGCAACTGAGACCTTAATGACACACCTTTATAGTATTAATTACTTTATATAATGTTGTACTGCATGAAATGACTTGGATTCATTTTAGGTCATACATTCTTTTTTTTTTTGCCTTAGGTTTTTCCTCCAATCATGCTGTCATGATTGACATGGCTCAGAAATTTATTCCCCCAACTACTTGAAGTCATTGCAGGATTTGCTTTCCTTTATGAAAAAAGGCAAAATAATTGTAAATAAATAAACAAATACCAGAACCAGGCAAACTGCACAAGGAAATAGATTTACACAGATTCCGAGCTCTTGCATCTAAACAGTAGGTAAATAGGCACTGCGGTTTTCAGTCTCTCTGTTGAGATATTCCAGTAATGACAGCCATTATAAGACATCTAGATACAAACAAGGAGGCACCTGAGAGTTATGTTCCTCCTTTTCCAAACTGACTTTTATACGATTCTGTTTCCTGGATGTCTAAGAGATCATCAGCAATCAATCTCTACTTTGATGTCATGGGGACAAGAAAATGTCTCAGACCTAAATGGCATTAATTTAACTTAGATTTCTCTTCCTGTCATAGCAAAGGATCTTCTCTTCACACAGACTATACAGGAAATATAAGCACATATTGAAGAAGACTGTTCCACTTGGTATCTAAAAGGATTGTTAGATATCCAAGTCACACTGACTCATTCCCACTTACAGTGAGTGCAGGGAAAAGAAGTGTGTCAAAAAACACTTGTGCCTTTGAGCACTGAGTATACAGACTTTGAGTTGGGCTTTCTTATTTTCTGTTTTGTTTTCTTTTGGTCTACTTATCACCATAAGATACACATAACGCAGTCACCAAACTTCTTTGCTCAGCCCTATAAATAGTGTTGAAGTAGAAAATTTTCAACAAAACGTTAAGAAGGCAAAAATGTTTTTACCTGACCAACTTTAAGCAGCCTCACACTTGACAAAATATCTCTAAAATATACAGTATAGCTACACGACTTCAGAGCCTTGGGAAATGACAGTCAATGGCTATAAGACCTAGTAGCTTCCATCCTCCAAGGTTTAAGAAAGATGTTATATGCATGTTTTCTGTGAGAGTTCCATCAAGGCTTCAGACTGTGTGGCTATTACCTGTGTGTGCTGCTTATTTGTTTTGGCTTCTTTAATGAGAATTATTTTTTGGTACTTTGAAAGTAAAATTCATTATATGTCTGACAACTTAAGAGCAATTACTCTGGGTCAACAATTAAATGCTGAAATATTCTGAGTGCCATGAGAACACTTAGAACTTCAAAGATAAGTACTCCAGTTTGCTGCAGATGAGGGAATAACTTGACCTTACTGCTTTGACATTTTATCTTTGGTTTATATTAGTAGAAATCTTTAAATGGGAGGTAAAAGATCAGGGGTTAAAGTCATGATGTAATTAAAATTGAAGTCTTAGTGTTTGCCCTTTAATTTTAAATGTTTCTGTATGTTTAGGCTGAAATGATTTAATACACACCTTCTCTATTTGGTTAAATTCTGATAATATGAATTCCAAAATGTGTACATTAGTCTTATATCTGAGTTAACTTAAGATGAAAAGTTTTGATAAGCTATGAGAACAAGCAGCTTTTGAGTTAATGGACCCTATGTGCAAGTCAATCATTCTAACATCATGTTGTTTGAAGCTGTGTCTTAATTTTTCAGAGCTTAGGGCTGATGATATGTTTAAGATAGCCTTCAGTTCTGGCAGGGCTTGAAGCAAATGTTTGTTTAGTACTGTCAGAAAGTACAAAGCTAGTGACATGCAAAGTGACAGAGTAATAGTCTTAGCAGTCAGTGAGTTTGAAGTTAAAGCTTTCTGTCCTTGGGTTTTCTGCCCTTGCCGCTCTTTTCTTTGCTCCATGGTACCCTAAACCTGAGACCAAGAGGGAGTATCACTGGTTGCAGCAGACACTGTCAGGATACAACACAGACCTCTCTGTAAACCTTTTCCAGATCTATGATAGCTCAAAATCTTACTTCTACTAATGAAAAGTTTGAACCTCTACTGCTGTTTTCATCTCTTTCTAGCCTAAAAAGCATTGGCCACAGCTGCAATTTAGAAAGCAAGCAAGAAAAGTGTGTGTATGCATGCAGTGCTCTCTTTTTCTGTGTCTAAGTAAAAAAGAAGATAAATCTAAGAGTACAATAACCAGTGAGATTTGGGGTTGGAAACCGGTTTCTTTTTCCCCACAGACACCAAAGGCAGGTGAGAAAACAGACAGAGATGTCAAGCCCCAGTCTGCACTGGATAGGAGTAATGAAGCAATCTGGGCACATGGGCATGCCCATGTGGGCTCTGCACAGTGTTAAGCATGGAGGTAACAGATAACCCAGAGGTGCCCTGGAAGAGACCTGACAGAGCAGTGTGGACTGAGCCAAAGTCCTCTGAGAAGACATATATCCCAGGTTGAGTTTTTTTGTCCTGACTACAGCTGAGACTGGGCACAGGGCACAGACCTTCTGGTATCTGAGTGTCTCCCCCATCCATACATACCTTCAGTATGTTATCAGCTGGGTTCTTTACCTCCTGAGTAATATTAAACCCATATTTCTCTGTCTGCACAAACTGCACTGTTTGTTTGTAAGGGTGAGTGAGCTAGTTCAGTCATTCGACGGTCCTCTGCTAAAACAGACTCTGTGCCAGCCTGATCTAGTGCCAGGCTAGGAGTGCATGTCTGAGTGCATGGGAAGGGAGAAAAGGGTTTTCTGCCTGTTTCCTCCACATACCTTCTCAGAATCCAGCACAGCCACTCAAGGTCAGCAATACACTATGGTCAAGCAGGGATTGCTTCCCTAGTGATTTGTGATTACAGTCCTCAATGCAAGATCTCCAGTCCTGACGTTCCACCCCATTTTATCATTCCCATTTAAGTGGCCACCTCACAAACTAATTCTCTCATTCAGCCCCTTAATGCTTCAGGCCCCTGTTTTACAGCCCACATACATGGGTGATCTTAGATGTGGACACTGTCCCATTGAACAAATGAGAACTGTTTTCCATGCGGAACAGCTGAAAAATGTCCAAAATGCGCAGTGTCTTCATCAGAAAGGGTGGTGGGGAAGAGACCCATGATCTATGGATTTTGTTTATGGGTTTACATCCACAGACTACTATACATTTTTCCTCCCTGTAGTGGCCATCTCTTTCCCTAGCTTTTAGATAACATTAAGTCAAATGTTTTCCTTTTTTTCTTCCTCTTCAAAGAGCATCACTCAGAGCACCTCTCACATGTGGATTGATTTTGTACTTGATTACTGAGTTGGGGAATAAAGGCAGTCTGTAAGTGATAATGTCAATACCATTTTTTTTAATTAACTTTGTCTAATTACAGCTATATGCTTTATCCTACTAATCTAATTAATTGTCTTGACTTGGGAAAGACTTTAGAGTCTGGTAGAGTAAAATAAAGAAACAAGCTTAAAATGAAAGACCTTACAGTCTTCTGATAAAGACTGAAAATACAGAAAAGCACATCAAAAGAGGTTTTTAAAACTATCTTTTTGAACCCTTTTCCTAACAATGACCATTTTCTACTTGCTTTTTCTATTTATTTCTTTGTGCATGTGACGTAGAACTGAGCTTTTGTTTGGTATCTTTGTCTTGCTGTCTACGGAGTCTTTTTTTTTCAACATTCTCTTTAAGAGAACATATATTTTCTTTTTCATTTACTTGCCAATTTTATTTTATAACACGAACTTTCCTGCATCCTGTTCACTGCTTCCTTCTGAGAATAGCAGTTATGACCCCATGATTCTTTTTTCCCTGTAAAACTGAGATGAACCAGTGACAGATGAGAAAGCATTTCCATCTTTCTTATTTCAAGGGACCCAACAGGAGCATTTGTGGCTGACTCTTCCTTGTTTATCTAATAATTTTCTCTGAAGAATGGTTGCCCCGGATTGTTTATATACAAAAAGGTTCTTTGAAAAAGCATGCCCTGTTTATTGCAATATATTGACTCGAAAGAGGCTATCTTAGCTAATTGAATTGTTATGTTTAAAGTGTTATCTTCAACTTTGGTTAGAAGCAAAGATCCATCAGTAGGTGTATTACCAGTAAACCATTTGTAACTTAATTTTACATAACTCTTGAAGAGGCCTATAAGGGGTTTTTGCCTTTTTTCACAGGTACCACCAGTGCTTCTGGACAAGCAGTTTTCAGAATTTACACCAGACATCACACCTATTATTCTTGCTGCCCACACCAACAATTACGAAATCATAAAGCTCCTTGTGCAGAAAGGGGTGTCTGTGCCCAGGCCACATGAGGTCCGCTGTAACTGCGTTGAATGTGTCTCAAGCTCAGATGTGGACAGCCTCCGCCACTCTCGGTCCAGACTCAATATCTACAAGGCTCTGGCGAGCCCATCATTGATTGCTTTGTCCAGTGAGGACCCTTTCCTTACTGCTTTTCAACTGAGCTGGGAGCTGCAGGAGCTGAGTAAAGTTGAAAATGAATTTAAGTCAGAGTATGAGGAACTGTCACGGCAATGCAAGCAATTTGCAAAAGATCTCCTGGATCAGACACGGAGTTCCAGGGAATTGGAAATTATTCTTAATTACAGAGATGATAACAGTTTGATAGAAGAACAAAGTGGTAATGATCTTGCAAGATTGAAACTGGCAATTAAATATCGTCAAAAAGAGGTGAGTGTGCTGGAAAATATTTTAGCATATTCAGTAGTAGTAATGTGATAGATAAGAGCCTGAAATATATCCTTGTAACTGAGACAAATTGATGCTTATGTTTTGGGGGTTTTTTTGTTGCTCTACCAGATTTCTCCATTTTTTTGTAGTAGTTACAGTTTGATGGTATAAGAATTTAAAATGTTCTCTTATGGGACAAATTCTGTGAAATTTCTTTTAATTTTACACTTCAGTAGACATAGTCTCCAATAGTTGTGCTTTTCAGTGCTCTGCAGTGATAGGATAAGAAACATATAAAGCATACTTCAAATTAACTGTGTCTGACAAAAAAAAAGGAGGCTATTTGTTTAACACATACTACAGGTACCTCTATAGAGAAGTTTCTTCAAAAAATAGCTATTATGAATAGATATTGAAACAGAAGATTAGGAGCAATGCAATACCAAAAATGTCAACATTCAAATTCTCTTTCATAAAGAAATGGAAATACTTGGGTAGTGATTTGCATGACAGTTAAAAATTCGTAAGTTTGCTTCACTGATATATATATTTAGATGTAATCAGAGGATGTCTGCATATCTTTTAAAAGGACTGAAGTTCTTTTGTGCAAGCAACAGCAAAAGAAGCAAGACAGAAAAATGAGTTAGGAAGACAGTTCCCCTGATATTTCTGAAACTTCACTTGATCCCTGCTCATCATCATGTCAGAATGTGTTGTATCATCTTACTTTGAAACTGTACATACAAATTCAGCTGAACTGTGGAATATATTGTCTTGCCTGTCTATAGGCAAGACAAATGCTGTGATTAATTAAATAGTATTGGTACAAATTATGGCAAATTCTTAAGAAACTTCTGTGTTATATTGAGCTAGTCTGTCTAATGCTGCTAAATCTCTGTTTTGCAAAATATAAATGTTAAGTATGCTAGAAAGGTTTGCAGAAATAGTAACTAAACATGTAATGATTTTTTTTCCATTTGAAATACAATTTAGTAATCATAAGAAACTACCATGAAAGTAGGGACCTACTGAAGTACTGCTGGAAAAATTCTCAATTGTTCTCTGACTTCATAAGTCTTCTATACAGGCATTTTTTCCTTCAGGAAATGTATTGCATAATTTTATATTTCATAGTATAATGTTTTAGGCAAGATATTCACTGCCTTCATAAATTATTTTCAGATGGTATTTTGCCAGACTTAACAACTACTATTTCTGTTTCTTGAAATGCCAGTCTTGTCTTGCAGTCACTTAAGAAATTCAGGCTTGGATTTTTTTTTCTCAAGGATTCATGCATTGAAATAAAATTTTCTGACCTCTCATGGTTTTGGGTTTTTTTGGTTTTTTTTCTTTCTTGATGAAGTAAAATCAAGTGGTTTTAGATTCTCTTGCTGTGTTCCTAAATGTATTCCATACTCCATGCTGGAGCAAACAGTAGCCACTGTAACTGTTCAGTCATTTTATTTCTGATTATTACAACAGTGTTCTGGTAGGTGCAGCTCTATGATCAAGAAACTTTCCCCAGGCATAACAATTGCTTGGATTCTGGCTGTCCCAGTGCATATAGATCTTGAAGAAAATACATCAGATAGGTCTTTTTATTTGCTATGTCAAGGATGTTACAACTGACACTGAATCCAGAAGCCTGCAGAGTCTGGAGATTCTTTCAGCTCAGGCACCAGAACCCAGCCAGGATCTCTTGATAGTATAGCATTTTAGGCAATATATTCACTGTTTTGTAAATTATTTTCAGATGTTACCGTTCCAGGCTTAACAAATACTATTTCTATTTCTTAAAATGCCTCTCCAACAAAACAGCAAAACAGATAAAAATGCATTGTTTTCCCCTCTTACCTTAGCAAGCATCCCTAATATCTCAACTTTTATTCCATATTTCACCATATTAGGGCTGAGGTCATAGCTTCTTGAGTAAGAAATCAGGTCTGGTGGTACAGAATATCCAGTTATAAGTCCAAAATTGGCATCTAAAAGTGACAAAATAGTGATGAATGAGGACAAATAAACATAGAATATGTGTCCTTTTATATTGGTTTTTATCATTAAGAGCTCTAGAGTTCAACATTACTTTTTTATTATTATTTTCAAGCTGAAAATAACAGCAAGAATTATTAGCAGTCATTCCTTTTGGCATTTTAGCAAAGTGGACATGACACATATTAGAACTAAGCCTTGTAAAAGAAGTGGAGTAGGCTTTGTATAATATGACTTGGTTTAACCTCAAGACACAAGATTGGATAGAACAGCAGATTAAGGATAGTTACTTGTAGAATCAAACAAATAGATGGTGAAGAATTTTCATTGTGGAAAGAAGGGAAAATTGACAAACATGAGAAAAGATAATTACCAAGCTTGGAGTTGTTGAGGAGCTTTCAAAATAACAAGGTGTTTATAATGTAAATCTAGAATTGCCTTATAATGAACAGAGACTCTTAAAATTTAAGTGATTAACCAGTGCTTGTCGTAGATATCTGTAAGCCTCCTGTGTCATTGTGTATGGAAATCCATTCTCAGAGCTGTCTCCATTGTCCATGTTCACCACTTTGCCCCTGAAGTGGACCTTTGACAAACCAAAAACTTTATTTCAATTGGATTTGAGGTTCTCCACAAGGAAAGTTGCTATAATTGACATAAGACTGTGATTCTCATTCATATATTGGCAAAGAGCATCTAAGTCATATCAATTCTTAGTCCATGGAGTCATGTCAGAAGTAACCTACTGTGTATCATTGAGAAAGAAACTTCCCTGACAAAACCATCTATTTTCTTTCAGTAATAACTAATGACATTGAAAGAGATTTATGTTTTCAAGCTTACACTGCAGGATAATGTCTGGCAAGACTGTGGGTAATATCTGTTCAGAATTATGTGGCAGAACCAGAGAGGATCTGTGAGGACTTACATTTTTTGTGCTTACCCACAATTTCTTTTTAGCATAGCACATAGGACAGAACATCCAAGGTACTATTTTTTTTCTGTTCAGTTTGTATCACTGATGCTGATTGATTGTAAGCAAAGACATGTTGCTGATGCTCACATACTGCTGCCTGGGCTGCAGCCAGCAGCAGCAAAGGGAGATTCCCTGAAGTCACGCAGCCACCCTACATTGGGCAAAACATTTTGTTATCCAATTATCTGCTGTATAATATTATCTCAGCTAAGGGACCAATTATCTGCTGTATAATATTATCTCAGCTAAGGGAGAGTTTGGTTTTATGAAGGTTGTCACAATTTCATTGTGTTAGATTCTAAGCACACAGTGACCAATGAGAATTAAATTTTTCCATTTTTCTGAACCAAATAAAAATTTTATCTGATTTAACTGCAGCTTTGCTCAAGGATGTAGAAGGTAAGTCCCCAGTTCTGTGTATGATTCACAAGCAAATCTGAGTTCAAGCAAAGTGCAAACCTCTGGTGCAGCAATGCAATTAAGTAGCAGAGAATAGTTGCAGTCTTTAATGATTAGTAGACAGTGATCTGTGCTACCCCGAACCTACATGTTCTCTGTCCTATATTGAGAGGTTTTGATACAGAAATCACAGCAAAATCCCAGTGTCTCTCACTCTTCAGTTTACTTTGTTTTAGTATTGGTTCTGTTTAGGTGTTAAGCATATAACTGCAAAAATGTCAAAAAATGCTTACTACAATGCTTATTAATTTTCCCTTATATGTAAAATAAAGAAGATAATAGATTAATAGACTGAATCAATATCCTCTGGTTTCACAATAAGCTTAATTAGTCCAATTTAAATACTTATACTAGTAATTTATACCTCTCTCATTTCAGTTCATACTAACTGTCCCATGCCATTTAAGCTGTAGCTATAGAAGCTTAAACATAGTAACAGGATGAGGTTATAATTATTGGCAGTACTTTCTCATTGTGCATTGTTATTAGACATTCTTATACCAACAAAGAGGAAATATTAATTTTAAAGTATGCAACTGTTAACCTTTTCTCTTTCACTTTTCAAATTAATAAACACTAGCTGGTTTAGTTTGGGTTTCTTTTTTTATTTTCTTTAACTTTTCCATTCTTAATTTACGCTGATTGTCTTTCCTCATCAAATATAAGATTATTGGTAAACTTGGCATACCTTATATTATCTGGATGTAAGATTAAATTCAGCATATTTCAGTTTGACACCCTGGAAACATTTTAATAAGCTTTTTTCTACTTTTATTTTTTAAAACCTAATGATTATCTAGCCTCCATGCAGTGTTATATATTATGTTGAGACATATCTAAAGAAGCAAGAACTAAATTTTCTAAAATTCTGGAAGAGTGTTTTTCCTGATACTGAGTTACTTTTAAAATGTTTGATTTAAAACATAGAACCATTTCTAAATTTTCGTTTCTTCCAATATTTACCAAACATGCAGCTCTTTAGTTACTAAAATGCTCCCAAATACCACTACTTCGCGTTCTAGCAGCTTCCCAGGAGCAGGCCCTGTTTTTTCTGAGTTGTGAGCAGCTACCGAGTCTGGACTGCAAAGAGGCAGAGTGAAAGAAGGAGTTTAACAATTTCACACATTTAAGAACATTTAGATTTAACAAGCATATTAGAAAGACTTTCAGGGAAAAAAAAATCAGGGGAATCGGTTCAGACTAGGATAAATCTTAAATAACGTAATATGATAAAGATTTCATTGCTCAATCTTGTTTTCTAGGAAAGTGATGCTGCAGGATAAAAAAAAAGTTGTTTTTGATAATAAAAACCATCTGCTTGCTTCTATTCAAAAGATGACTTTTTAAAATGCAATCATCATATCTATCTAGTTTTCTATGCAAAATAAAGCCTCAGTGAAATGCAAATGTTTCACACTAATTTCATAAATTCAGCAAAATTTTCAATGAAAACATGTCAAATCATTTCAAAGCTGTCATTTTCAAGTCGATGTTTAAACACTTTATTTCAATAAAGTAAAATATTTTGTTTGCTTGGAGTTTTTTCTTAATTCACTTAGACTTTAACATTTTGAAAATGAAATTCTTATACTTACTATCTTCTGTATCATAATATTATAGAAACCAGTATAAGCATGGTAGATAGCAAGAACTATTCTTTTTCAAAATTGAGTGTCTCAGAAGTACCTAGAGAAAATAATTTAAAAGTACTGAAATTAAAAGTTACCATGTCCTTAGTAATGTTTTTAATGTTTAATTATAATGGGTTTCTCATTAAAAATCTTTCAGATGCAAAAAGTTGAATTACCAACTCTGCAAGCTGGAATGGCTTTGGAAAAACAGTATCTTATGAACTATCCTGTGTTTAAAAAAAACCCACACCTGAAACAAGCAGAAACACCACAGCTATGTGTGTCAAGTCACTGTGTATATGAATATTTGTCAAAAGACTGCAAAGGTGCACTCAGAAGTTTCCCTGTAAAAAATAACAAAACCTCACAAAAAACAGACTCTGATAATGTTTGGGCATTTTTGACACCAAAGGAAGATATGTTTAGTCTATGAATCATATAACTGAGAGGAGTGATGTATGCACGTTTGGGTCTATGTATCCAAAAGACCCATTTCTGTAGACTCTCAGCTGCAGTATTCAAAAAGTTTGATAAACATCTTTCTAGGCAAGAGCCAGGTACTCTAAACCAAATCATAGGTTTGCTTTGTAAATCATGTAAAAGTCTCTGTGTGTATAGATAAGGACTCCACAGATTGTTAAATAGTATGAATTATGTAAGTAGCTTATCTGCTACACCTACTTAAAGTCTTCCTCTAGCTGCTGGTAGAATTGTTTCAGTTGGAAAAAACCTTTGAGATCATCCAAACATTAACCCAGTACTACCAAGTCCACCACTAAATCACATCCCAAAGTGCCACATCTACATGGCTGTGGCTCTACCACTTCCATGAGCAGCCTGTTCCTATTCTTGACAACCCTTTTAGTGAATAAATTTTTCCTAATGTCCAATCTAAACCTCCCTGATGCAACTTAAGGCCATTTCCTCTCATTTTATCACTTGTTACTTGAGAGACTGACCCCCACCTCCCCACAACCTCCATTCAGGTAGTTGTAGGGAGCGATAACGTCTCTCCTGAGCCTCCTTTCCTCCAGGCTAAATAACCCCAATTCCCTCAGCTGCTCCTCAGAAGACTTGCACTCTAGACCGATCCGATCACCAGCTTCATTGTCCTTCTTTGGACATGCTCCAGCACCTCAGTGTCCTTGTTGTAATGAAGAGTCCAAAGCTGAACACAAGATTCATGGTGTGGCTTCACCGGTGCCAAGTACAGGTAATGATCACTGCCCTCATCATGCTGGACACACTATTCCTGATCCAGGCCAGGATGCCATTGGCCTTCTTGGCCAGCTGGGCACACTGCTGGCTCATGTTCAGTCTCTATTAACCAATGTCCCCAGGTCCTATTCTGCCACTTTCTTTTTTTTGCCTTTCCAGTCAGTCTTCCATCAGCCTGTAGTGATGCAAGGGGTTGTTGTTAGCCAAGTGCAGGACCCGGCCCTTTGCCTTATTGAACTTCGTACCTTTGGCCCTGACCCAGCCAGCCTGTCCAGATCCCTCTGTTGAACCTTCCTTCTCACCAGCAGATCAATACTCCAGTCCAACATGGCATCTGAAAACTGCCTGAGGGTGCACTCAATGTCCTCATCCAGATCATTGATAAAGATATTAAACAGGACTGGCCCCAATACTGAGCACTGGTGACACCACTAGTGACCAGATACCAGCTGGATGTAAGTCTATTCACCACCATTCTCTGGGCCTAACCATCCAGACAGGTTTTTTAATCTGTGAAGGGTGCATCTGTCAAGGGCACAAGCTTCCATCTTCTCCAGTAGAATGATGTGACAAACGGTGACTTTATTAAAGTTCAAGTAGACAACATCTACAGCGTTTCCCTCACCCAGTAAGCAGATCACCTTGTTATGGAAGGAAATCAGGGTAGTCAAGTAGGACTAAATGATGTGTGGTTGTCCCTGTGAAAGCTGTACTTATTGCTGCTAGGAAAAAATTCTCTTAAATCACAGGGCACATCTGCTAAATACAGCATTTAGTTGTGGTGAAGAAATTCTCCTAGAGTGTGTGAGCAAATTCCTTATACAGTCAAAAGACAGAGGTATATGCAGAGGGAGATCCTGTCTGCTCAAGATAAGACTTATAAGTTCACTCCAGAAACATCTCTCTCTTGGCTGAGTAAGGAAACAGGGTGCTTCAATGAGTCTGACTTCACTAGGCATTGAAAATGTAGATTTGAGTTAGACAAGTTACTGCATCAACTGCAGTTTCTACTCTGCAGTAACAGAGATTTCAAATTCCAAAGACTCAGAGCTCACATAAGGGGAAATGAATCTCAGCAATAACTAATTAATGATGTCTCAGAAGGCATTGATAACCTTTGAATGCTGTTACACACAAGCAGTATCCCTCTCATCACAGTTCTAGTTAAACTATTCATCAACTGGCACCAATGTCTTTTTATTTTGAACACTTGCTAGAAGTAATTAAAGAGGAGACTTGCTGTTAATGAAGTATGGTGGAAATATTTCTGTTCCTTTTTTGCATCTTCATTATAAGAAACATTTCTGGGATGTCTGCCTCAAACAGGAACAACCGGTAGTCTAAACCCCTAACCAGCAGTGCACAACCACAATTCTGTTAAGACGTGACCGGCAGCAGCAGAAGTTGGGTTTTGTTTGATAGAGTCCTTAGTAATGCACCTACAAGTTTCCACATAAACCTGGGGTAGATTTAGCACCATGAGTTTGGGGGTTTTTATACTTAGAATAACAAAACATTTGCTTAAGGAATGAAACTTTAGAGAATAAAAATCTTGAACAAGGTGAATAAAGTAGCACACAGAATTTCATTATACATGTAACCCTATAACTGCAGGAGTGTACAGCCCTCTTTCCTCCCTCCATATAATTTCTAGGGATCTGGCTTTTTTTCCTCTCATCCCTGCAAGAGCATCTAGCCCACAGCTCAAGTTGGTTAGCTTGTCTGGGTGATGAGCCCCAGACTGGGCTGTTGTGGGATTTGTACCTGCTGGCTGACTCCACTGCTCCCATGGTCTCCATTCTTAACTGCTGCCAAACCTTCCCTTACGTAGCTCTTTCTTTCTGCTCCCCACAGCTCCACTAGCAGCTAAGCTTTACTCCTCACTGCAAGCTATTTTTGCAAAGCCCAAGATCTTTAAATAATTCTTGCGGTTTTAGTGCTGTTAACTGTCCCTGTAGCATGAAGAGCTCATACAGGCATCTAACTCACAGAGGAATATAGTTAACTATTTCAACTTTTCTGTTCTTTCTATTTTTCCTGTCCTTAGGTCCCAGGGCAACATTAAGCAATCCCTCTCACCTATCTCATAGAAGGCCCTCACACAAAGCCTTCTGTTCTCTGGTCCACGAATTAGCTATTCCATGCCTGTGCTAGGTGTAATTGGCCTAAAATAAGAATGAAGGCACATTTGAATATGCTGGCTGAAGCTTCTGCATGATGTTGCAGTGCAGATTTTTCCACTGCATGACTTTCTCCATTAAGATGAATGTTTATTGAACAATAAAACAAGGGAGCCAAAGCAAAGTTGTTTTAGGCCTGTCTCCTTGTTCTTTTAATTTATCTTCTCATTCCACCAAATATCCACAGAGCAGTCTTCTCTTCCTTCCTTACCCCTTGATTTAGTGTAAGCCTTAGCTATCAAGATTAAGTGTAAAGGACTTCTTCATCCATTGCCTCCATCAATATGTACACCCATGATCAAACAAATAGTTATGAGAAAAACAAATGCTTGTTATTTGAACTCATTCTTGTGCCTCCAAAAAAGATCAGATCTATGTTCACTTGAGTAGAGAATAATACTTTCTAAACTTTACAAATCCAGGAACTGAAGTAAAAAAATTAAGAGATGTTGAATATGACACTGGTATGACAAACAGGAGCTTGCATTTTAATAGTCATATAGTGTTCAAGTTTGACTGTTGGCATTTGAACTTCTAGGTTTTTTTCCATACATAAAATAGAATGTTTACACAAAACTATCAACAAGTCCTCTTTACAGAGACATTTGAATTTCTTCTGTAAATAATAGGATGACATTCTTCAGTATTGAAATTTTCTGGTTGTTGAGATAGTTTACAAAAATAAGACATTTTGATAAAAGATTTTAAAAATTGGAAACTCTTCTGTTATGGGGAGAATAGTCTCACTTGTTTGTGAGCACTTGCAAACAAGCAAGAACTTCATAAGGAAGGATTTTGCAGAATGTTTTGAACAACAGGGAAATGCCAAAGGTGCATGCATATAAAAAAAGAGATGAAAGAAATCCAGAGTTGAATATCTTCTAGCATGTTCTTTACATCAAATAATGGCTTTTATTCTTTGAATCTGTTTCATTCCTGAGTAGTATTTCATAATTGTGAGGATCCTTAACATTTGTAGAAGACAAAGACCAATGCAGATCTTCAGAAAGTAGAAAGTGCTGAAGGTCTACAAAGTGCAACATGCCTGTGCTGTATTGGTCAAGAACAAGGGCTGGCTAACTAGGATTTTTAGGTGGATGAAAAGGAATAGAAAATATTTTACTCTGCCTGCTGCGCATAAAAAATAATAATATTTAATTATCAGGGTAATGTATTCATTTAAATTAGAGGTTGTTTCAAATAGTTAACCTTAAGGGCTTCATTGGCAACCCTGTTATGGTTCACAAAAGATATGTCTCACATGACGTTTGACCTTAAGACAAGATGAATGTGTAACATCAGTTAAAAAGTTTTGACACATTACTAATAAAATATGTTCAAGTTTTGGGTTTTTTTCTGCCTTCTTAATAGCACATGGAAATAAACTAGAAATAGCCATGCCTGTGGTGTGCATGTGCTGTGAGTCCCTGACACATTCTGCATAACCTCAGGTATTTAGCTAAGGTACCTATGTCAGCAGCCCAGCCTCGGGTTCCTTCATAGCTGATGGGAAGAGACAGACACTTCCAGATGGCAACTCAGGCCATCCAAGAACAAAATCACTTTTGTCACTAGCTATGTTACATTTATTGCAGAGGAGACATGGGACAACTAGATGTGTTGTACAGGGTAAAAAGAAGAATTGTGTGTAATTTCTGGAAGGTAGGTAACAGTGGGCAAAAACTATTTTTTAAAAATCTTTATATTCTGTTTTTCTGAGAACTGGAAAAGCTTCCTTAAGCTGAAATTATGAACCTATTTACAGGAATACATTCTAACACATTGTATGATCTAACGGTCTGCTTGGAGGAGTAAGCATCATGCAAAGCTGTATTTCACAGTTATGGTCTGAGGGAAAAAATCCTCATTTTTACATGAAGATACTGAGGATTAGACAGAAAGTTTTGCAAGAGAGAGCTGTTAGACCTATGACACCCTGCAAGACTTCACTTATGTTTGGACATTTCTTCATCATTATTTCTAAAGCTGGAAACCTGTAGTGAATTTATTTGAAAGCAGTCAAAATCTTGAAATAGAGGGTAAAGTTTTTATAAACACTGGAAAAATATTTTCTTTCACTGCATGGGACCCTATTGTCAATACAAATGTATTAGTGAAGTCACAATGAAGGTAAATAGCATAATAACACTTAAATGAAGATAAATAATAATTTTCATAGTATATTAAGGTTAGAGCTTCCTAATCTGACTGTGAAAAAATTTTCTTTGTTCTGTGCTAAGCCTTGGCAAAAGTAGTTTGGCAGTAGGATCAGTTTTTCTTTTCAGACTGGTCTTTCCAGGTTGCAAATTACAGTGTACGAGTGATGTTTAAACAAGACCTTATCACTGCTAAAGACTATATTGGTTTTAGGTCATATTTTTCTATTAGAACTTTCAGTTAGAGTAAACATACATCTTGTGTTTAACTCCATCTGACAACTACCACTCACCTACTTGCTCACCCTCCCCCTGTGAGATGGGGAAGAGAATCAGAAGAGTAAAAGTGAAAAACTCATGGGTTAAGATAAAGACAGTTTTTTAATAAAGAAAGAAAAAGCCACACATACAATCAACCAAAACAATGAATTCATTTTCCACTTCCCATGGGCAGATACATGTTCATCCATCTCCAGTAAAGTTGGTCTCTATCATGTGTAACAGTTACTTGGGAAGAAAATTGCCATCACCCAGAACTACCACCCTTCCTTCTTCTTCCCCCAGTTTATATATAGAGCCTGATGTCATTTGGTATGGACTATTCCTTTGATCAGCTGGGTCAGCTGTCCTGGCTGTGTCCCCTCTCAACTTCCTGTGCATCTTCAACCCACTTGCTGGTGAGGTAGGATGAGAGACAGAAAAAAGCTTTGACTCTGTGAAGCACTGCTCAGTTATAGCAAAAACATCTCTTTATTTTCAATGCTCTTTCCTGCAGAGATCCAAAGCATGAAGAAAATTAACTCTGCCCCAGTCAAATTCAGCATAACACAGAAACACCACTTGGACTGTAACTAGATTTATGGCCAGAGACATGCCATTTACCCTGTTTAGCAAGGATTTGGCACCATTTCTCACTATGTTGTTGTAATCAAGTTGAAATGCTGCAGTCTGGAGGGAAGAACAAGATAGGTAAAAAAAGTGGTTGGTGGTGGTGTGGTTTAAGCCCAGGGAGAAGACCTCAGGCTGAGAGGGTTGTGGTTAATAAGACCTGCTCTGCCTTAAAACAAGCAAAAACTATGCAGCTCTGTATGGATCTGTACTGGCCCAGATTTATCAGTGACCAGAAGATCCACTCTTGAAAAGTTTACAGACAACACCAAGAGAGAAAAAACAGTTCATAATGCTCAAGTCAGGGCTGCCTTTTAGAGTGACAAAGACAGGCTGGAGGAACAGGCTGACAAGATTCTAATGAAATTCAAAAAGGACAAATGCAAAGTCCTGAACCCAGAAGGATGAAGCCCTGCAGTAACATAGGTTGGTGACTGTCTGCTGGCTACAACGCAGAAAAGGAGCTGGACATGTGACCATCTCCATTAGAAAAAGCGCCAGCAGCAAGGATAACAATAACCTGGGCTGTAGTAAAAGGAACTTAAGTGCTATATTGAGATAAGTGATTATCCCACTCTAATCAGCACTCACTGAATCAAATCCAGCTTTGGGCCCCTCAACACAAAAGATCTTTGAATAAACTGAAGCAAGTTCAGTGGAAGGCCACTGATATGGTGGGAGCTGGTGCACTTCTCTGAGGAAGAACTGAGGGAGCAAGGTCTGTTCATCCTGAGGCAGGAACAGCTTCAGGGTGCCCTGGAATCACTCCCTAGTAACTTCAAGGATGTCATCAAGGGTATTGTGGCAAGTTTTCTGGGGGTAAAAATTCGAGGAAATGGAGAAGTTATATTCACATGCTCACAGAAGTTATAATGGTATGGAAATTAGAGGGTAAAATGCCGCTGCTGCTCCCTGATGGAACACAGTTGGCATGGTCTAGGATGATTCCCCATACAATAGTAAGCACCTGCTAAGGGGGATGGAATATAGTGTGGAGAGCAGAGAAGACGCCACGGCCAGGTTCTGTAGAAATCCTTGCAGTGAAGCAAACTTGGTGGTACTTTGCAACTGATAAACCCCATAGCACCTGTCAACCAAGGAAGAGAGATGTCCTGCTGCTGAGCCAACAGCTGTGTTGAAATCTCTCCATTCAGATAAACTTGGTTCAATAAAGCCTAATTGCAATATTAATGCAAACCACCATCCAAGGTATGACCCACCTCACACTGGGCATGCACTCTATGGTTTTTCTGACTGTATCTTCAAAAGTGAAGCAAGAGAATTTTATACCAATCAGCAACAAAAGTATTTATGATTAAGGCCACTCTAGCTTCACCTAACATAAAGAAATAGTATACAAGTACGTTGGGAGTGGGGGGAAATTTAGAGAAGACTCCATTGTAATTGCTGAGATCAGTCAATGGGCTGAACCCATCTTCTCTCCCTATAGGATGCGTATTGGGTAAGAACCATAGTCTACGTGCACTGAGTACTTTTATTAGGATTAAAGCTTGTCTGTGTATTGCTTTAAATACATATTTGCAGTCAGATACTAGCACTGGCAATCTTGGAACCTTAACCTGGCGCAATTTTATATTAATAAAAAGTGTTATTCCGTAAACTGCTAGTGTGAGTCCTTCACAGGTGCTTGCAGTTGCTGGCAGTGGGTAACACACTCAAATAAAGTGGGAAGACTTCCTGAGGGGGTCTTCCTTGTGCTGTTGGCTTAGCTTCCTGAAAAGGGCAGTTGAATCACCCTCAAATCCAACAGGACTGTTTGGTGTAGGGTCCCCATAACACAGCTCTGACAGACTGGTCAGGCACACAGGTCTCGGCTTCCCGGAGGCACAGACAGACAAATCACACACTAACAGTTGAGAAAATCTTCCCTTTTCATGTGACAGAAAATGCTATGGAGCCAGGTTCTGAACAGGTTACCCAGAGAATTTGTGGATGCCTCATCCCTGGAAGTGTTCAAGGTGATTGGATGGGGGCCTGGGTAACTTGATCTATTGAAAGCTTCACTGCTCATGGCAGCAGGGGTGGAACCAGATGATCTTTAAGGCCCCTTCCAACCCAAAGTGTTCCATAATTCTATGATTCTCTTCACAGTGTTTCATGGTCGAAGGGTTATGAATAATAATTATCTGCTGAAAGAAGAAAAGTTTGGACTGAATATAAAGACCAAAAAAAGCTTTCCACATGAGACCAGTCAAACAATAGAATAGGTTTCCCAGAGAGGTTGTGCTGTATCCATTCTTGGGGATTTTTAAGATTTAACTGGACAAAGCCCTGAGAAACCCTGTCTGATCTCACATGTAACCCTGGTTTGAGCAGGAGATGGGAGAAGAGACCTGAGATCCCTTCTAGGCTGGATTTTCTGTGATCTGATGTCAGGAACTAAGGAAACATATGCTTTGTAGCCATTGTGCTTGGAAACCTCTGTCATCAAGCATACAGAGGGATGACACATACTTGCCTTTCTTCTCCTGTGGTATTAAGCAATCTGGCCACCTTAGTCTTTCTCATATATTTCCTAGTATATGCCCTGGCATCTCAGCTGAAAGCATAAAGAGAGAAGCATTTTTGTATCTTCTTAACCCGAAACAGATTTTAAAGGTACAGAAAGAATACTGCTGTTCTTATTAATGTTGTATTAGTACTCCAGGGACCAAGCAATAGGAGTTAAGGAAGCAAAAGGGGTGGATCATTAGAAAATTATTTATTACATGAGAAGATAGAATGTGAAAGTGTTAAGTTTACAGATATTCTTTTCACATGAACAAAATACAAATACTTATTTTAAGTAACTGTAGTAAAAGCAACAAAATAACTATTCCATCCAAAGGTATATTATACTTTCTATACCAACTTTTGAACAAATAAGATGATTCCACTTCAAAACATGTAGATGAAAATTATTATTCTGTAATTAAAAACAATAGGAAGATAAGTTCCCTACTGCTTTCCTTCCTTCGTAAATGTAATTAATGTAAATTGAACAGTTGTAACACTGCCCATACACATATTCTGCCAATATAAACATAAATATTCTCTCAGTCTTGAGTCCTGTGGCTTCTATCCTCCCTCAATGTCCATGAAATATCTGGGTTTTGCATCAAGTCCAGCAAGTTCAGTACTTCAGAGAACAAAAAAAAAACATTTCTTCAAAGCAGTAGTGATATTATATCTGCCATCAAGTCATGAAGTCTTCTTTTCAAAACAGGAGGTGAGTTTTTACCTTTGTGACCCATCAAGGTTAGAGAACTAAGGAGTTTGTGTATCAGATCCCATGTTAGAGTTTCTAAAATTCCTCACAAATTAACACTTATGTTGGATTATCCTTAAAGTTCTAATTTGAAGCATGAAAGGAGCTCACAGTTAAAATTTAATAGTCCTGCTGCTGCTGCTGTTTCCCTGCACAATTATAATGTAATTTTATAGATTTTATAGTTTAGTTACAAAGTATAGATCTTTTTGGCTGATATCCTCTCAACTTCTCACTGGAGCATTTGGATGTTGAAGAAATCACCATTTTGTTGTGTTGATAGACACTGGATTGAGGAGCACTGCAAATTCTGGCAGGGATGGAACTGGCTGACACTGAGTGGGCAGCAGTAACTTGTAAAGAGAAAAGGGGGTCTCACTACCGCAACCTCAGCAACTAGGTATTTCAGGTGGAAATTTAACAGGGGTATGTGCAACCCTGACTACAGGTTTTGATGGCATTAGCATGAGATCTTTGCAGCTACAGACTGAAATTTGTGGAGAAAAGCACATGGTTGAAGATGACTTTAGCTTCTGAAGAATCACTCAGCCTGTCTGTGCACCATGGCAGAAGTCCTCCACCAGGCTAATTTTTCTTAAAACATGTATGATTTATATGGGCAGAGGATGGTAAAGGTACACATGCAATCTAAATTTAAAGTGAATCCCACATAGGAGCTTCAGTGGGTTTTTTTGGTTTGCTTGGGATTTTTCCTCTCTTTATTCACTTTTCTCTTACTGTACAAGTTTCTTTATTCTTAATTGTAACGTATGTCTGATTCTCAAATAAATTTCAGTTTAAAGAGTTGTGATTTCCTGCATATGATCAGGAAACAACACAGAAGAATGCAAAGAAAGCAGAAGAAAATATTCCTTCAGAGTACCAGGGAACAATCTTTCACAAGGATTAAAGAGCAGCTCTTTTTTAGAAATGTACCCTTTCTGACTTGTTGGAGCAGAAGCTAGGGCATGTATGTCATGCAGGCAGTGACAACAGCCTATGGAGTGTATTTTTCTGTCAGTGAACAAATTGCCTGTGATTTGTCAAGAAGGAATGTAGCCTCAGACCTTCAGGGACTGAAACAACTCTTGTTTATATCATTCCACATATGTTTCTTCCACCTCTAGCTTTCTACAAATTATCATTTTCTTCCACACTCTAAGATAAAATAAATTCCTTTGCCTGGAACTGTAAACTAATGTGTTCTACTCCATCTCCATAAGAAAATGCTATTAAAATTGGAAAAACAAAAGCATGTCCTGAGTGATTTCTAGGAGCATGCAATGAATTTTAGAAAGGCCAGTCTAACACAGAAACATAAGACGTAAATTAACAAAATATTGTACAAGGAACTGATCTTCAAAATGTTGTCTGTACTCCTAAGTGAAAGCAAGCCATAGGTTGACCCCAAGACTGAGTGATACTAAGGGATTTGTATGCAGACTACAGCAAGCTGCAGATTTGCCTTTCATAGAGCTAGCTGGAGAGGTAGAAAATGGAACTAGGAAAGAGCCAATAGGTAGTGGGGATGACTGGGTTGGAGTGCTCAGACTCAGTCACTGATTTCTTCAGTGTAGAAGAGGTCTGAACATCCTTAAAACTGAAGCATGTAAAGCTCAAGTGAAATGAGCTCTTAATTGATTCTTTCATCACTCTGGTTCACTGTGACAGAAACCAGCAGTGTTCAGACATCTGCATGAGAACAGCAAGAGTAACTCCAGGTTTTTGTCTGCAATACTAAACTCTAATGTTTTGCCACAAATTGCAGAGCTTCATAAGGTGAAAGAACTACTGAAGGACTGTAATTATTTATCCAAGTTGGCAGATGCTGGGTACACAGAATTTCATTAACAGCTGTGGTAGGAGACTTCCCATTATGTGAAAGCACAGTATTTCCTAGGTCTGTTCACAAGAGAAGATAATTTTCTTCAGCCACAACCTATTCTTAGGTGTAAAGTCGCTGTGGAGAGCAAGGCTTTTGAACAAGTAATTATACTCTTACAATACTTTCCAAGTCTTATATTCTGTGTCTAAACCACAGAAACCACATATGGCTACACTTGACTGATAAAGCTGATGAAGAATAACAGAAAATCTGTCACAGACTCACAAGCATTCTCCAGCAAATGGTCTCAAAATAATGCTCACTGAGCATCCTTGCCAGAGACTTATCATTTCAGCTTAGTCTTCATGCAGGAACTGGGTGATTAATCTGATTTCTCAGCCCTTAACATTCTCAGATAAACACTCAGCCAAGTTAAACAAGAACCTAAAGATAAAAAGGATTAAAACATTTGAAGATAAAGAAAAGCACATTGAGTGACTATATACATTCTTTTCCTAAGTATTCATGAAACTACAAAGCCAGATCTACTTATGTTACTAGAGAATTTCAAAAGAAAAATTTGCCATTAATTGCTTTATTTAGTTTGAATGTCTTTGTAAAAAGTGTGTGTTTTTATTTTTCCCTCATCCCTTTAATTTTATATTAAGACAACCTTCAAATGAGTGTTCTGCTTTCCAGGAATTGAATTTCCACTGATTTTAGTATCTTCAACTCTACACAAGCTTCACATCATAAAAAGTCACTTCAAAGAAACTGGGAAACCTTGGAGTTCAACATGATTCTGTTGTTGGCTCTCATCCCTTGACTAGAACAGCATAAGCATAGAGTCAAGAAGTTATGCTTATATCCATTTTTCATATGAGGATGCAGGATGGCACTTCATAAAGCTGAGCTAACAGAGTGAAATCTGTATTTGCCTGATGCCAGTGGAAATGATTGCAGTTGTTTTTATAGAAAAGATTAAACAGTGTGACAAAATATCACTGGTCCAACGTTTCTGTTCCCAGCAGCAAAGAGCCTGAAAATAGAGAAAAGAAAGTATTAAAAATTTGGTAGTCAGGTTTCTTCCAATAGCTCAATAACCTGCTCAAATCTGAAAAGATAATGAATAAAGGAAAAGGGAGGTAAGAATGTCTCTCTGTCTTGTTTTGGTGTCTGAAACAAACTGCAGAAATGAGGATCAGGATGGTCTCTGGTGATGCCAATAGAAATTCTTAGAGGAGAAAACAATACCCATAAGAAGAATCTAGCTGTTCCACTTGCTTTCCTACCCATCCCTCACTCAAAGCTTTTCTCAGTTAATTTTGCTCCAATTAAACTCACACTGTGTTCTGTGCTTTAGTTGCTTTCAGCATATTTGCAGCTCCCTCATGAATGTTGAAAGGTTGGTTTATTAATTTGTAACTTTTCCTTCTGGCAAAAAGTAGACAAAGTAGTATGGTATGGATGTGAGGGAATTCAGTGATTCTGTTATATGGTGGGAGTGTAACTAACTTAAATCCTAATTCCTTCTGGCTGACCAGCTAATGCTTAGCAATACAGGACACAGAATCATCTTGGATATAAGAAACATAGAATCATCTAGGCTGGAAAGGAGCTTTAAGACACATGCTAATCACTCACCAGTCTAGAGGTGTATTTTTTATTTTTTATAACCCCTATGTTGATATATGAAGTTGCTTAGAATATATATATTGATTTTGGTCTCCTGAAAGGAACTTGAATTTTGAGATTATTAAGAAAATGTGTTTGTAGTCTTAATTTATTCACTGTTATAATGAATACCAGAAGAATGATCTGCCCCTATTTTTATTCTCTTATGAGTTAGTGTATTTTGTAGAAACTAGTAGTGCAGACAGTAAACTTGGTGTCAGAGGTATTTGAAGAGTGCTTGGGGAATAATAGGATTGAAATGATAGAGACCTAATCAAGTAAGTGCCCAGTCATTTTGTTGTTTTGCCTATTGGTGTTCCCAGGTCATTTCTGCAAAGCTACTCCCTAAACTGTGAAAGAGCCTGTACTGTTGCACAGGGTTATTCTGTCCCAAGAGCAGGATAGGATTTTGCGTATAAATATCAGTCTTATTTTTTGTTTGCTACGCATGGAAATACACCAAATAGGTGTGCAAAACCAGGGATCCCATATAACACAAGTTCATACTGTATTCTCTCTGCGGATAGTTACATTGATTCTGCAATTGTTTTCCCTACAAAAATGTTTTGAATTGTGGTGATTGGAACACTTGCCCAGAATGGCAACTAGAAGCATTATACCAGCATCACAGTTTTGAAGTTTGAATCTATTTTGCACCTTCATCCCAAAGCCCAACAACTGATTCACTTTTCTTTACCACTGCAAGTCTAGCAATGCTATTCATGCATACTGGTTCCTGCATTCTAGTTTCAGTTGTCGTTGCCTTTTCTAAGCAATTAATCAGAATCACTGCAATTATAGATAAGTCTTGACTTATTTAATAGATATTTAATAGTTTTCTCTGTGCTGATTCATTTTACTGAGGAGTAATAAATCAAAGTGAGTGTTTCTGCTTGTGTTGATGTGACAAATGGGAAATTTAAAATGTTAAAACCTGCAATGTCATTGCTTGTACATTAATTAATCTTCTTTTGCAAAGCATTTCAGTCTTCACTTTTATGTTTTTCCTTTTGTTTCCTTCCTCCTCATATTTGAAGTCAAACAATAGAATAATTATAATAAACCCCCCTGGCATTGTATTCCATTCTTGGAGAAAGCGATGTAAACTCTGGATTTTATGATGAAGGTATCTGTGCTGTGAAAATGTTTTGTTATAGGGACCTGATCTGACACAGGTTGCCCTGATGATATACAAACTGGTGTCCTCTGGTGCACTGATCCCAAGTGTCCTGTTTAAAGCTAGAATAGAGTTAATGTTCTTAGTAGCTGGTACAGTGCTGTGTTTTGGATTTGGTATGAGAATAATGTTGATAAAACAGTGATGTTTTGGTTGTTGCTAAGTAGTGCTAACCTAACTCAAGAATTTTTCAGCATCTCATGCTCTGCAGTGAGCAGGTGAACAAAAGCCTGAGAGGGAATATGGCCAGGACAGCTGACCTAAACTGGCCAAAGGGATATTCCATGCCACAGAATGTCATTACCAATATATAAACTGGCAGAAGGTGACTGGGAGGGACCAACTGGTGCTTGGGGCTGGGCTGGGCATTAGTCAGCAGGGGGCGAGCAACTGTATTATGCATCACTTGTTTCTCTTGTGTGTGTTCCTCTCTCTTCTTCACCGTTGTTGTTGTTGGTTTTGCTATATTTTACTTTAATTCAGTTATGAAACTGTTCGTATTTCAAGCCACATTTTTTACCTTTTTCCAGTTCTGCTCCCAATCCCCCTGTGAGAGATGGGGTGGTGAGTGAGCAGCTGCATGGCACTTAGTTGCTAGCTGGTGCTAAACCACAACAGCAAGTGACTTCACTTATTCCCTTAATGACAAAGCTGCAGACAGAGCTGAGAAAAAGCTGACCAGTTGTTTTCATACAGCAAGAATCATATTTATAATGATGATCTGCTCCAGTTGGCACAAGATTTAGATGGGATGGACATGCAAAGATTCATAGTAATTGGCACAGGAATCAGGGCTTCTGGCCTGAGGAAGAAAACAGACAGTATAACTGTACCCAAAGGAGTCCAGTACACAGTTGCTAGTATTTAGAAAGGAAAATGTAGTGCTGATCCAGTCAATAACATTGAAGCATTTAAATTGCAGTTAAACATTATTTGTCTTAATGAAGCAGTCCTCACAGAGTAAGTGCTGAAATCCACAAAGACAGCCTTTGGAGGAAGGTGTAGAAAAGAACATGCAGTGGTGTCTCTATAGGGAGAAACAATCTACCAAATTTAGTAGTCTACTTAACGAGACTGGGACTTCAATCTGTCTTTAGTGCCAACCAAATATACTTTTCCCAACCAGGAGAATTTTGACATGTAAATTTGGAGTCAAACTAAATAGAAGAGCTTGGGTTTCCATTAAATGTCTGTGAATATATGTAAAATATGAAAAGTAAGATTTTCTAGAGAAATAAATACAATTGAGCTTAATTCTTGTTGAACTGGAGCTCAATCATTGGGATCTGTGTGTGAAAAAGCAGCAGATCTCTGAGCTAAACTTTCCTACCAGTGTGACTGTAATGGCAGTACAACACAGTATCTGGCCATGACTTTTAAAAAGTATCAATAAGAAAGCTTATGGATAAACATTTTCACCGGCTTCCTCCCCCCAAAAAGATCTTTAACATTCATACATTAGCGAATGCTATCAGAGATAGTATTTTATACAGCCTAACTCACTTGTACTTAAATCAGAAAGGAAACAACTTTTCTTTACCAGCTTTCATTTCTATATGAAAAACTAGTTCCTTTTTTATGTAATATATACTAAGCCACCTAGCAATGTCACAATGGGAATTTAATTTGGACCTCAAATTTTGTTACATTGCTTTGTAAGTGTATAAATGAGCACACATTCCAAGTAGACTTTTTTTTATATTTTTCCATATTTCCTAATGCAATGAAATAAGTACTTAAAGGTAACATTATGGTACAGTAAAGACCTAACTGGATTTATTCTGATGATAAATTATTTATGAAAGTATTATTTCTATAAATACCTTAGTTAATAGTATTAGTTGTATTATTTCTTCATCATTTCCACTGACTTGAATGTGTATTATAGCAAAACTAAAGATCAGATTTAATCAACAGTAAAAATGAAATTCTGTGTTATGTATATGCTTGGGTATCACTACAATCAGGCTAAGCTATTATTTATACCAAATTATTTTTGCTGGCACTGTGAATAATTTCTGATTTTTACCAGTCTCAGGGAAGAGCCAATTCCCAGCATGACAACTAAGAGAATGAATACCAGAACATTTTCAGATGGGCAGACTCTATGAACGAGCTAAAGATGCGAAACCAGGAATAATCATTACAGCAAAATCCCTTGTGTGATTACAAATTGCTGGAAGCTATTGGAAACCATTGTAATGTAAAAATATAAACTTGCTGATTGCTAATTATGTGGAGACATTGTCAAAGTCAAGTAACATAAGACCAACAGTACAAAAGATAAGAATAGTAAGAGAATACCTCAGAATGTTGTTTCTCCAATTAAGGAAAAAACAATTATACTACAGTAAAAATATTTTTGCATAGCAATGCAGAACTGGTCAATTATTGCCACAGGGTATTTCTACTTCTGCTAGTCACAAAATACTTATACAAAATATATTAAAAAAATAGCTTCCTGTTCAGCAGAAGACTTAGCTTTAATATCTGATCACCTTAAATGAGATGCCATCCATTTATACAGGAATTTCCTGCTAGGGTTTGGCTGCTGCTCCTCCAACTGTTAACAGGTGACTCAGAGGTGTGGCTTGCTCTTTAGCAGGAGGTTGAGAAGGCTTTAAAAACCTCTCTGGGGAGCATGAGTGACCTGAAGCACGGTGAACACAGGCATGGCATGTCAGTGAGGGTGTGGCATGGTAGGGCGAGCAGGCAAGCCTAGGTGTTATGTGTGCTTTTTTTTTTTCCTCCTTTCCCCACAACTCAAGGCAGTCATGCCTCCCAAAAAAAATTAAAGCTGTTGCTCCTGTTACCAGTAGAGGTGTGTCAACACAGACAGAATCCTCTGAAAAGGATGCAGCTGCTCAGGCCTCTGGCTGCATAGACTGTTTGAGCCTGGAATTGCTACTGGAGGACAGTATGAGAAGCATCTGCATGCGATGTGAGCAGGTGAACAATTTGCTGTGTCTGGTGGCAGAGCTAAAGGAAGAGGTGGATAGGCTCAGAAGCACAAAGGAGAGTGAAAGGGAAATTGACTGGTGGAGTCACACCCTTTCAACTCGTAAGGAAGCCCAGCAGGAGGTGGTGAAGCCCAGCCCCTCCTGCCACTGGGCAGATAGAACTGATCATATGGATGGGGACGAATGAAAACAGGTGCCTGGTTGTAGAGGCAAAACCACCCCCTCTCGACCCCTTTCACTTACCGGGTTGCCCTTAAAAAACAGGTATATGACCCTGGACTCAGAAAGTGTGATGGAAGACAGTCAGGAGGAAGATCTACATGGTTACCCCCAGTCTACCAGACGGATTACAACTACAGATGGGAGGAAAAAGAGAAGGGTTTTGTTGTAATCGGTGACTGAGGGACTGAGGGTCCTTTATGTTGGCCAGACTCATCCCACAGGGAAGTTTGCTGCCTTCCTGGGGCCAGGTGAGGGATATTACTAAGAGACTTCCTAAACTAATTCAACCCCAAACGATTACCCACTGTTGATTGTCCAGGTTGAAAGTGATGACATCAATGAAAGAAGTACCAGGGTAATTAAAAAAGATTTTAGGGCGCTGGCTAGAGCACTTCATTGAACAGGAGCACAGGTAGTAATTGCCTCGGTTCCTGTGCTAGACGGGATGAATGAGGAGATAAATGAGGAGAGGTATAGGAAAGCCCAGCTTAGAAATAGGTTGCTTAGGGACTGGTGCTATCATCAAAATTTTGAGGGTTTTGATCATGGGGCAAACTCCATGTCGCCTAGTCTCCTCAAACCAGATGGGCTTCGTCTATCTAGGAAGGGCAAAAGAACTGTAGCCCATAAGTTGGCAGGGTTGGTTAGGAGGGCTTTAAACTAGGTTTGAAGGGGGAAGGGACGGCAACTGGGCTCTCCAGAGATAGGCCTAAGGGCATAGAGCCCAAGTTGAGAATGAAATCAATGGCCCAGCTGAAGTGCATGTACACCAATGCACGCAGTATGGGAAACAAACAAGAGGAGCTGGAAGCCATAGTGCAGCAGGAAAACTATGACATAGTTGCTGTCACAGAAATGTGGTAGGATGACTCACATGGCTGGAGTGCTGCTATGGGGTCCTACAAACTCTTCAGAAAGGACAGGCAGGGTAGGAGAGGTGGAGGGGTGGCTTTATATGTTAGAGAGTCTCTTGACTTTGTTGAAGTTGAGGTCAGCAGTGACAAGGTTGAGTGACTGTGGACCAGAATCAGGGGGAAGGCCAACAAGGCTGACACCCTTGTGGGTGCCTGTTACAGACCATCCAACTAGGATGATGAAGGAGATGAATTATTCTACAAGCAGCTGGCAGATGTCTTAAAATCTCCAGCCCTTGTTCTTGTGGGTGACTTTAACCTGCCAGATATCTGCTGGGAGCTTCATACTGCAGAGAAGAGGCAGTCAAGGAGGTTCCTGGAGTGTATAGAGGATAATTTCCTTCATCAACTGGTAAATGAGCCTACCAGGGGTAAGGCCCTGCTAGACCTACTGTCTACAAACAGAGAGGGACTGGTGGGTGATGTAGTGGTTGGAGGCCGCCTGGGGCATACCGACCATGAAATAGAATTTTCAATCCTCAGGGATGCAAGGAGAGCCATCTTTAAAACCTCTACCCTGGACTTCTGGAGGGCAGATTTTGGCGTGTTCAAAAGACTAATTCAGAGCATACCCTGGGAAACAACCCTTAAAAACAAGGGGGTTCAGGAGGGATGGACATGTTTCAAGCAGGAGATTTTGAGTGCACAGGAACAGGCTATACCAGTGTGCCGAAAGGCCAGCTGGCAGGGAAGATGACCAGCTTGGTTAAATAGAGAGATTCTGAAGGAAATCAGGGATAAAAAGAAAGTTTACAAACTGTGGAAAAAAGAGCTGGCTACTTATGAAGAATTTATGAAGATAGCTAGGTCATGCAGAAAAAAAATTGGGGAAAGAAAAGTGCAATTTGAAGTTAAGTTGGCTAATTCTGTTAGGGATAACAAAAAGTCCTTCTGTAAACATTAATAACAAAAGGAGGGGCAAGGAAAACCTCCATTCTCTATTGGACTTGGAGGGAAATATAGTTAAAAAAGATGAGGAGGAGATTGAGGTACTTAACACCTACTTTGCCTCAGTAAGACTGGTGGCCCTCAAGACAACTGGCCTCTGGAGCTGGTAGACAGGGAGAGGGAGCTGAATAGCCCTCCTGTATTCCAGGAGGATATAGTTACTGACTTACTGAGCCAGCTGGATCCTAACAAGTCTATGGGACCAGACGGGATCCATCCCAGGGTGGGGAGGGAGCTGGCAGAAGAGCTTGCCAAGCCGCTCTCCATCATCTTCCAACAGCCCTGGCTCTCTGTGGAGGTCCCAGATGATTGGAAGTTGACAAATATCACCCCAACCCACCAAAAGTGCTGCAAGGCACCCTGACAACTACAGGCCTGTCAGCCTGACCTCAGTACCTGGCAGGGTTATGGAGCAGTTCATCCTGAGTGCAATCACACAGCACCTTCAGGATAGACAAGGGATTAGATCCAGCCAGCATGGATTTAGGAGGGGCAGGTCCTGTCTGACCAACCTGATCTCTTTTTATGATCAGGTGACCCACCTGGTGGATGAGGGGAAGGCTGTAGATGTGGTCTATCTGGACTTCAGCAAGGCCTTTGACACTGTCTCCCATAATATACTCCTGGAAAAGTTGGTAGCCCATGGCCTGGACAAGTGTACCCTCTCCTGGGTTAGAAGCTTGCTGGAGAGCCGGGCCCAGAGAGTGCTGGTGAATGGAGCTGCATCCAGCTGGCGGCCAGTCACCAGTGGTGTTCCCCAGGGGTCTGTATTGGGTCCAGTCCTGTTTAACATCTTTATTGATGATTTAGATGAGGGGATTGAGTCCATCATCAGCAAATTTGCTGATGACACCAAATTGGGAGGGAGTGTCAACCTGCTGGAAGGCAGGAGGGCTCTGCAGAGGGATCTGGATAGACTTGAGAGATGGGCTGATTCCAATGGGATGAAGTTCAATAAGGCCAAGTGCTGGGTCCTGCAGTACTACAGGCTGGGTACAGAGTGGCTGGAGAGCAGCCAGGCAGAAAGGGACCTTGGAGTACTAATTGACAGGAAGCTCAACATGAGCCAACAGTGTGCCCAGGTGGCCAAGAAGGCCAATGGGATCCTGTCCTGTACCAAAAATAGCGCGGCTAGCAGGACCTGGGAAGTGATCCTTCCCTTGTACTCTGCATTGGTGAGGCCACACCTTGAGTATTGTGTTCAGTTCTGGGCCCCTCAGTTCAGGAAAGATATTGAGGTGCTGGAGCGGGTCCAGAGAAGAGCAACAGGGCTGATGAAGGGAGTGGAGCATAAGTCCTATGGGGAGAGGCTGAGGGAGCTGGGATTGTTTAGCCTGGAGAAGAGGAGGCTTAGAGGTGACCTCAGCACTGTCTAGAACTACCTGAAGGGGAGTTATAGCCAGGTGGGGGTTGGTCCCTTCTCCCAGGCAGTCAGCAATAGGACAACGGGGCACAGGCTCAAGCTCTGCCAGGGGAAATTTAAGTTGGATATCAGAAAAAAATTCTTTCCAGAGAGAGTAATCAGGCATTGGAATGGTTTGCCCAGAGAGGTGGTGGATTCACCATCCCTGGAGGTTTTTAAACTGACTTTAGACGTTGGCACTGAGTGCCATGATCTGGTAAATGGCCTGGAGCTGGACCAAGGGTTGGACTTGATGATCTTGGAAGTCTTTTCCAACCTAATTGATTCTATGATTCTATGAATTGTCTTATACTTGAAGCATCTATTTTTTCCACCCAGTCCTACCATTTCTTTGCCACAGACTTATAATAATTGCAGTAGAAATGTCAATTGGCCAGGGAATTTTGCCTTGAAAACTTTTGGTTTTCTTTTTTTTTTCCTTTTTTTTTTTTTTATTTGTTTGGTTTTTGGTGTATGTGGGGTTTTTTTTCTGTAGAAAATGCCTTTTCAGGGGATAAATCAAAAGTTCAAGTGTAATAAGAATTCGGGATCAGTAAAAAAATATATTAATCATAGATAAATGTAATTGATCTATGTAACTGTTTTTTACCTATGAGTAATGTTTCTGAGACAGCCTATACAGCCAACTTTTATACTGTGAGTCCCAGGAACACTTCCCTGCCCCCAGTTCCTGTATGCACGCAAGTACTGACTTATGACACATGAAGACATGGTGTGTGTTCACAACACATTCCATTCCTTTCCTCTGGAATGTTCTTCCTCCACAAGAACAAAGAGAGAGATGCAGTGTGCAGTAACAAACTCCCCTTCTCTGTGGAGCTGAAGAACAAGAGTGCAGGCTTCACCACTGAGTACACTTTTCTTCCATCAGGGTACATCAACAATTCCCCTCTCCACTTCCTTTATTATTTACCTAATGTAGTAAATGTAGATATCACTACTGAATATATTTCACAGCATATGATGACAATATCTCAACCACAAAAATGAAGGAAGAAGTCAAATTTGTGAAAATTATTTTGGGCATTTCTATACCATTTCTTGATGAATGAAGCAGAAAAGCATAACTTTAAAGAAGTCAGCGAGAGACTTAGGGTAGTTTTCCAGAATACTTTGTAGTTGTCCATAGCATATCTTATATGGCCAATGAAGCTCAAAACCATAAAGAAAAGGCTACAGTGAAGAGGCAGATATTTTTTGTTGTTTCAGTACATTAACTAACCTTGCCAATATGTGGAACACAACAGTATGAAACTGGATATATGGACCTCTGAGAAATGCATTATATCATCTGGAGGCACTATATTATGTTTTCTGTTATGGACATTTGCCTGTGGTACTAAAACTGCTTCCCTATGCATGCAGGTCCAAAAATGCTGACATAGTGTTTTCTGTGCTTCGTCCATACTATACCATTAGTTGATTCTTATGCATTTTATGTCAAGTAACTAATTTAAAGTGCATTACCAATGGTGTTCCCTCTGACTCTAGCCGCAGCAAATATATATTCTATGTAAATTTTCTCCTATAGTCAGAGGATCCAACCAGTGCTAGAACTGTCTTGTCACAGTCATTTTGAAGATAAGTATGAAAGCTAATTTCTTTAAAAAATTATTATTTAAAAAACCTGACTCTTCAGTGTCGGGATTTGAGAATTTTCTACATTTATTGAAAAACTTCCTTTGCCTCAGAATGCAATCTTTGTCTTTAATACATTGTACCTTAGCAACACAGTCCCAACACTATAAAGGAGACAAGAAACAATTTTTCAAGCCTGCACAGAAATTCTTTTTCTATTAACACTGACAGTTTTCCATATTAATCTGTTTAAAGATTAGAACTAAGCAACCCAATGCCCACTCCATTGTGGAGGACTGTCCAGATGGTGCAGTCAGCAAGCATCTCCTCGTGGCATGAGATACCTCTGCATCATTTCTGGCTCAGCCCCTGGACAGCCCAGTACTTGGTGGACACTGGAAAAACCCCTCTTTTTACTTAATTTTCTCTATATTATGGCAATGGAAATTAATTCCCTTTTAGCCATGCTTGGCAAGGAGTAGGTCCCCTACATCTGTCACCAGTCTTTGCTAGTCACTGGAAGCTGTTTCTTCACATGGATCCCCAACACTGTGAGGGTGGCCCAAAGGTGTTGAGAAAGAGGACACAGTCAAGGCTTAGGAATTGATTACTTTTAGGTGAGAGGATATGTAATGGGAAGATATTAACAGAATGAGGAAACAAACATGGACCTGGCACACTCTGGGACAAAAAGAGGAAAATATTTTACTGAGAAATTAGTCCATGAGTCCCACTTTTTCACTAGTCAAGCAAAGCACTAATCTGTACCTACTCAAGCAAGTTGACTAGAAAAATTTTGTAGGGACACTTCTGTTAAAACTTGGCCAAAACTTTGAAGCCATCTGCTCTGACTGCATGCAGTATTATTTTTGCCTTGAAACAACCACACTGAAACCTTGAGAATGGATTTTTCCTAATGGAAGAGTACGCTCTGTTACTGTTCTTTTAGACTATTCTTAAGATTCCTACAGAATGAATTAATTTTCTTGTCTTTCGCAACAGCCAGAGGCAGCTTCATTGCTAGTGTCTGGTAAGCAAATATGTCTCTGCTAAAGACACTGGCATTTCATTAACATACACCAGGTTTGAATTCGGCTCAAATTAACAATTCTGGCAAGATCCAGACATATATAGAAAGAGTTCAAATCTGAAATATTTTGGTGTAAATAAACAATTAAGTTATAAGGGAAAAAAATTCTACATAGCTGCACTAAGTTTTCAATTAATGATTTAATTAATTCAATGTATGTACGTACACTTATGTATGTGTAAGTGTATTGGGGTTGCCTGGCAGGATTTTGGTAGCAGGAGTAGCTACAGGAGTGTCTTCTCTGAGAAGCTGCCAGAGCTTCTCCCCTTCCCCAGTGTTCCATGCCAGCTGGCTCCCAGACCTGCTGCGGGCCAAGGCCATCAGTGGTGGTGGTAACACCTCTGAGATAGAAGATTTAAGAAGGGGAAAGAAAGAAAGAAGCTCCTGCACAGGAATAACTTCAGATAGAGAACAGTGAGTGAGAATATCTGAGAAAAAGAACTCTGCACCAAGGTCAGTGGAAAAGGAAGAGGAGGAGGAGGTGCTCTAGGCACCATAGGAGAGATTTCCCAGCAGACAGTGAAGACCATTCTGTGGCAGGCTGTCACTTTGGAAGTCCATGGTGGAGCAGATATCCACCTGCAGACCCTGAAGCCCCACACTGGAGCAGGTGAATGCCCAAAGAGTCTGTGACCCCATGGGAAGCCTGCACTGGAGAAGGCTCCTAGCAGGACCTGTGGTACTGTGAAGAGAGGACCCGATAGTGGAGCAAGTTTGCTGGCAAGACTTGTGACCCCAAAGGGAATCCACGCTAGAGCAGCCTGTTCCTGAAGAACTTCACCCTGTGAAAAGGGGCCCACACTGGAGCAGCTCATGAAGAACTGCAGCCAGAGGGAAGGACTCACATTGTAGACATTCATGGAGGACTGTCTCCCATGTGGGAGTACCATGCAAGAGGGACCTCATGATGGAGCAAGGGAAGAGTGTGAGAAGTCCTCCCCCGGAACAGAAGGGAGCAGCAGAGACAATGTGTGATGAACTGACTGCAGCCCCATTCCCAATCCCTCTGCACCACTGTAGAGATAGAGAACTCAGGAGTAAAGCTGAGCCTGGGAAGAAGAGAGGGGTGGGAAGAAGCTGTTTTTAAGATTTGCTTTTATTTCTGATTATCCTTCTCTGGTTTGATGTATAATAAACTAATTTCCCCACGTTGAGTCTGTTTTGGGTGTGATGGTATCTGGTGGGTGATGTCTCTCTCTCTCCTTATCTTGACCCCCCTAGCCTTTCCTTTTTTTTTTTTTTTCTTGTTTGTTTTTTTTGCTTGCTTTGAGTTTTTTTCTTTTTGCTTCTGTTTTATGTCTTTAGTGTCATCTCTAGCATGCTGCTACTCTATGTCTCCTTTTTAAAAGTAAACCTTAGAGAAATAGGAACTAGTGATCAAAGTATAATATAAAACCTTGAAATATACTTAAAGCTTCCTTGAAAGGCTATCTGAAAAAAATATTAAATATGGATTGGGGAGGGTTGATGAAATTTGATTTTAAGAATCATATTTTAAAAACATGAAATCCCATCATGGAAAACAGACAGAGCATAAAATATTGCACAGCATAGAAGTATATACTGACAAGAGTTAGTGAAACACTGGGGAATGCTAGTGCTTGGTTCATACTGTGCAAATGTTTTGTAATGTATCTGTAAGAGTTTTGTCAGTATTGAAGCATGTAAGACTGAATTTTAGAGAATTAGCAGGGAACATACTGAGAAGAGTTTGTTCATGGCTGTGGAATTCAGTGTCACTGCTTACAGATTTCAGTTCTGTTTGTTCTCATGTTGACTTCCACCTTGTGTTCTGTGAATTCTCCAGAAATGCTGCTGGTTAAATAATGGAAATATTTTTGTTACAGTCTGCTGGGCTCCTTGTGGACTCAACTGATGGGGAAGTCAGGCTTTATTGTGAAAAGTAAATGTTGATGGCTTTGTACAATACTTTTTGTGTTGAAGGAAGGGCAGGCTGACCCAGCCCTGTCTTACTGGTATTGTCAGTATTAGTGGGCTTGCACAGGCTGTGGATTTTTTTCTTTTAAAGTTACTTAACATACATACATGCAAAGAACTTCACAGAGGTAAGAAGAAATTAACTGTGTTCTTTTCTTCTCTTTGTAGTTTGTTGCTCAGCCCAACTGCCAGCAGCTGCTCGCATCCCGCTGGTATGATGAGTTCCCTGGATGGAGGAGACGACACTGGGCTGTAAAGATGTTGACGTGTGTTGTGATTGGACTCCTTTTTCCAGTCTTCTCTGTGTGCTACCTGATAGCTCCCAAAAGCCCATTAGGGCTATTCATCAGAAAGCCATTTATCAAATTTATCTGCCATACTGCATCCTACTTGACTTTTCTGTTCCTGCTGTTGCTTGCCTCTCAGCACATCGACAGGTCAGACCTGAGCATGCAGGGACCACCACCAACCATCGTCGAGTGGATGATATTACCGTGGGTCCTGGGTAAATGTATTACTAAAGAAAATACAGTGAAGTGTTTTGACCCCTGTTGTTTTGCAAAACATTCCTGAGGCAGGATACAGTAGAATTGTCATGAATTATTGACCTACCAATGCAGGCAAATGGTCCATTTCCTCCAATACCTAGCAAGAGTAGTTGACAACATGGACAAACAGCAGAGTTCAAAAATACAGTTTCACCATCTGATATATTACAGTGAGAGAAAAAAAAGATAGGTTTCTTCCTGTGCTTAAATAGTACCCTGAAACATGCATGTTATTCTTTTTAATATCTATTTTCTCCAGGCCAGAAATTGTTCTGATTCTTGTGTCAGTTTTCTTAACTTGTTAGTTGACTTTTAAAAAAGGATCCCTTGCCATGATAACTATTTTTCATGTATTGGACTGAGGCATAATGTAATTTCCGAAGTGTTATTACTAGCCTTAGTTCCTCATAGTACACTTCTTTCCAATATGACAGACCTATCTATTGCAAATAGTGATGAACAGCATTTTCAAGTGAGTATTTTTATTAAAATATCCATGGAGAATATTTTTTCTGTGCAAGAGCACTGATAAGAACTTGTCACTCAGCTTAACAGAAAATATTCTACATTAGAAAGAAATAAGACAATTCCCTAGAATTTTTAAAGTGGAAGAAAGTATTGGGACTCTGTCCTGATAGTTTAAAATTAAAATTTTGGTCTGAGATTATTGAAAGCCTGCTTTGTGTAGCCCACGTCATCCTTAAATGTCTTCCTGTGTGATTCTTCCTCCCTGTCTTTCTGTGAGTTAAGGATTAGGTCCTCCCTACCTTTTCCTGTCTACCCTGCTGGATAGTAATCTCTCTCTGTGTGCTGTGGTCTCTTCCTTGTTTCTTTTTTCTGAAATCATCACCAGTTGGACCAGGTCAGGCCTTGTCTGAAATGAAATTATAGAAAGAGGGATTTAGTAGTCTTAACTGCAAGAATTTAAGTTTCATATATTTATTAGAATTGTCATCATATACACAGGTTCATGCACAAACTTTTCTGAAATTTTGCTGGGATTTTGATACTGTTACCTCTCCCAGAGGTTCCCGTTAAGATTCTCTTCACTTTTTCCCAAACACCAGGGGTCCTTTAGAACAATGAAACTGACAAGTCTTTTGGTATAATTGATCCCATATGATTTACAATGCAGGATTGAATTTATAATACTCTAATTGACGTTGCCTAATATTCCAGACAACATTGATTCAGTGGCTTTTCCTCTACCTTGGTAGAGCACTGTGGGAAGCAGGAGGCAGGTCTACATCTGTCTTTCACTTAGGAGAACAAGTGTGCATTACTGAAAACCCTGTGTACTTGTTGGGAATCTGTCAGAAGGACTTGTGTTCCACAAGTGAACTGCTTTATGAGATGTCCCCCATGGTAGCTCAGAAGCCCTCACCACCTGTCTTCACTGTAAGGTGTGTTATCCTTTGCTGGGTAAATATTTCTACTACATTAAAAAACCTGTCTTCTAGTATTATTGAAAAGGAATTATTCAATCTGGCAGGCTGCCTAGACTGACATTTCTTGTAGACAAGTCAGACTAACTTCAGTCGGTGAGTTGCATATAAATATTAAAAAAAATCTTCAATTAATTTTCCCAGTTTTGCACCATCAGAACATAAAAATCAGTATAAAAATCATGAGCTGGATACATTACTTCCTTAGAAATAAATGCTACATTGATGAGAAGGACTCAGGGGCTCTTCTGTGACATGTGGATAGGAGGTACTAGTGGCTTTTCTGTTTGGTCTTCCAAAATTGCAGGTGGTCAATATCATCTTTCACAGTATCCTGTGGATAAAGGATAGTAAGAACAAATGCATAGCTGACACATAGACCTTGACATGCCAAAGTGAATTTTATCATTAATCTGTCTTTTAATACAGCCCAGAGTAAAAGGCACAATGTGAGAAGGGCAAGAGCTAGTTTCTGGTAAAGACAATTCTAACATTTTAGTGATCAGCTCGTCTCCAGTAAACATACAGTGGGAAAAGGAAGAACCTCCATTACCCTCAACCTTTAACAGAGTTGTTTACTTAGGAAGGGGTTTAAGTAACCCAGCATCCCAAAGCACTTGTTTGAAGAAGCCATTAACCTTGAGAATTATGACTATCAAGATGAATATCATTTCTAAACAACTTCAAAATTTACAGTATAGACTCATATGACCAGATTATGCTAGTACTGCCAGTGCTGAAAAAGCCCTTCATGGGCAAGCAGTACAGGTCAAGTCAAGGGAACCTCTTTCATAAAATTCACAAGCATGGATAAAGATCAATCGTCAGATACCATGTGATTAAATAGCTTGTGGTTAATCTAGATTGTTATGTTCAGAGAAACTGTGCTTTCCGAAATCTTTTGCATCTAAACCAATGTATTTTATGCACTGACCTCTAGTGTTGCCTAACTAGTGTTTTCCTGTTGTTTCAGTTTTGCATTTTCTGTGTTCAGCTTTCAGAATTTGTTTGCTGTAGTGCCTTAGCCTAGATTCACCCATAGTAGTTTTAGACAATTCATTAGGTACCTAAATTCCCACTAGCACTGAAGGAGACAGACACACATCTCCACAGGACTTTTCAGCTCACAGCATGTGATGGATGTGTCTATTTTAGGAGTTTTTGTTTGGGTCTTTTTTTTGTTGTTCAGGTTGGGTTTTGGTTTTTTTTTTTTTGTTTGTTGGGGTTTTTGGTTTTGTTTGGTTAATTGATTGGTTTTGAGGGTTTTGTTGTTTTTAAAGGAATGAATCTTGGCCCAAAACATGCTCATTTCCTATTCACGTAATACAAACTATAGTCTAGTCATCTCTTAATAAATTTAAAATTTTTCTTAAGTTCTTATCAATAACCAAAAGTTAGTCTCCAGGCTGCAATTCAATCTGTTGTCTCATCTCTTCAAAACATACAGTTATGCAGTATCCTTAAATAGAGTAAATGCAGCACTCTTCAGTTACACAAGGGAGACTAAATCTGAGGTACATAGAGATATTTTTGCATTTTCTGAATGTAGACAAAAGATTTTGTCATTTGAATAAAAAATAACATGGCTCTAGGGTTATAGTTCTTCTCTGAAACTAGAAACAAGATGAAATAAATACTTTTCCCAAAGCAAAGTTTATTCTGGAACAGCAACTCCATGTCAAAACTATTAACATTTCAAACAATAGAATTCTTTGTTTTTCTCTTAATTCAAATAGCTTGGCATGTAGTTTACTTTTTAATGGTTATCTCTTTTAAAATGAAGAGAGGAAGAGGAGCTCTCTATTTCAGGCATCTCATCAACATGAATTTCAGCATACAAATGTTTCGTAGAATTTAAGGAGTTTCAACACTGTCCATCTGAGCTCTCCAGAAATCAAATAGTAGTTAGCATTTGCCTACTACTATGTAGTAGAAGGCTGACTGTGCATAATTAGCACATATTAAAAGTGTCACTAGAGTAGGAGGCTCACAGGAAAAGCCTGTACTGCCTACATTTCCATGGAGACTATCGACTTTACATTTTGAAAGTCTCTCAAGGAAACTTCTGCATTAATTTTGTCTTGTACATGATTAGATGATTACAAAAGTGGTGCTCCAGTATGTGGTGATTATCTGTGGAACAGTAAGTCAGTATAACAAGGCTGTTATAACTTTAAGAAGTAGTTATGGAAAAATCTTTCCATAAGAGTCAGAATCTCCTGTCTCTGCATTTAAACAAACAAGCCTTGGCTTGAAAGGAAAAGTAATTTTGTTCTTCTTATTAGCTGTTGATTGAGATCTCCCAAGCATGCCAGAAGCTTCACACTACAGAAATGTAGACCTCTGTGCTATGCTTGAGAATCTATCACCACTGAAAAAAAGCACAGGAAAATCAAAAATACTGTCTTGGGGGAAAAAGCAAGAAAGAACAATATTTTCCATCATCTCATTGCTGAATAGCCTCTTAGCATGATAGCAATGATGCAAAGGGTAAATCAAATAAGAACCAACCTCACCCTCTGTGTGCCTTAACTGCAGCTCACATAAGGATCATATTGTTTCCTGTAGACTTGTCATACCTTATTCTTCTGCCCTCAACCATGGCCTCAAACCTAGCAGTGACTGTACTAAATGTCCTTGCAGTGAGCATTTGGTTCAAAAGGGAGAGATATAAAATTCAGAGGAGAAAGCCATCAACCAGACAAACAATGTTCAGTATTTGTAGTAAAAAAAGCACCCTTATAGTTGTTCAGGGTGGCTGCAGCAGAGAACATTTTTTAGGCAAATTTGTTTTCGTTAGTTTTTTGTTCTTTTATGGGCATACTTAAGTGTTCATTGTATTTAAATTGTTCAGAAAACTGCTCAGAGTAGGAATGCAGCATTACAGGATTTCTTGAACAATGCATTGCCCATCCTTTCTGTCAGAATTGTTTATGCTATTGGAGTATTTGAATCTATAAAGAATGTGGATGTTTGGGAACTGTGAAAACTGGAGACATTTTTGGTTAGCAAACTGCTGGTGGGATCTATGGAAGTGTACATTCTTGTTAGTGCTTAGCAGAGTGTACATCCAAACCTATGGCACAGCAAGACGCTTCAGAATAATTGATCACAGAGGTGCCAAGTACACTCTACATCATCTTCTAAATTTGGTCTAAAAAGCATTGTGTAAAAAATTAAACAGTTAGTATAAATTGGCATGTTTCAGGGAACAGATACAGAAGATAATGTGGCCAGCAAGATGAAACAGTACATAACCAGTAGTGACAAGTATAGTGCAGAGGACAAAAATACTCAGAAAAAGCAGCAGCACAACTTCAAGTTAAGGAAAGACAATGCACATAATGACCACACAAGGCCATTTAGTCTGAACTACTGCTCAACACAAGCTAACTGCAAAGCCAGGTCACATTGTTCAGTCAAATCTTAAATTTCCCCAGGGGTGATTATTTCACAGCCTCTCTTTCACAGTGCCTATGTCTGGCAACTGCTAAACTTTTTTTCCTGGTATTAGTCGGAATATCCCGTGCTACTATGTGAAACCATTATCTCTTGATAATGTGCACCTTCAGTGTACACCTCCAGGACAAGTCTGGCTCTAATTATTCATAAACAGCAATTTTATTAGTGGATGACAACAGATATAAACAATCATAGAATATTCTGAGATGGAAGGGACCCACAAGGATCATCAAGTCCAACCCTGAAGTGAATGGCCCATATAGGGATAAAACCCACAACCCTGTCATTATTAGCACCATATTCCAACCAAGTGAGCTATGAGACTTTATACCTCCCATTAGTGTTCTCTAGGCTGAACAAAATCAGCTCACTCAGCCTCTTCTACATCATGTGTTTCAGCCCCCAAATCAGCTTGATGGCTTTCCAATAAATTCACTTCAGCTAGTTAATGTCTCTTTTACTCAGGATTCCAGAACTGGAGTCAATAATGTAATTATTTATTTAAATATCGGAAGAGCCACTTTTTGTCCAGGCATGGATCTTGCCATAATAGGAACTTTAACTCAGGTTTTAAATATTTAAGATAAACATTTTCTGTGTAGATCACTTTATTTTATTTTTTGGCCGTTCGTGATGTTGGCTGATATGTGGCTTTTTGTACTTTAAGATTTGATCTAGAAAGGTCTCGCCATTTCCAAAACAAAGGAAAAAGGAAGCTTTTACTTCAGGAAGCACTTTCAATGGTGCCACAGCCTCCAGTTAAATACAAGTAGTCATATTTTTTTTAGTATTCTAGTGAAAATCTATCGTTAGTTCAAAAAGTGTTTGTAAATATGTGAATATAACTGTCTTGGGAAGAGAGATGGGACATAAATTGTGTCTCTAGACATGTTATTCCCACCTCTTTGTGTGACCTGACACAGGACCCAGACACTGTGCACAGTTACTCCCACCACAAACAGCCATTTCCGCAGGGGAAAGCATAAGGAATGTGTTTTATTTTGTGCATATTCTCTTCAAGTATTTGTACGCTGTTAACAAAATATCCCCCAGAGATTGGGAGCCTCTGAATTATTCCAGGATGCCTCTCCACATCTCTGGTTGCCTTCATATACCTTCAGCAGAGATCAGTTCATCAGCCCAGGTGTAAAACAGAAGAGCTATTTCAAGGCTCATCAATGCTCACTGAATTCCACGGAATGACTTTCCTTTGCTTCAGAGAGCTTTACATCATTAGCAGCTTGTCTCACTCCTTGTAACTGTGAAACTCTACATAACATAGTAGAGCAAAGTTAAGCTTGTTTGTTAAATGATTTCACAGCCCAGTAAAAATATGTTCTTCAAGAAATATACTTAAATGTTGTTGTTGATCTTGGCATGCAGAGATTGACCCTAAGCAACCCCTTGTTTCCCATCTCTTAGTGGTAGGGAACAAAAATAGCACAGAGCAACCAACCTTTTCTGGGAAAGGTAAGGCCAAAATTAGCTAGGAATCAACAAATCTTTTTGAAACCAAAAATAATTCAGGATGCTGCCTTTCATCTCTTTCTTTAACAAATTTTCATGCTATTATTCACAGTGAGACTTTAACCATAATTATTTTTATAAACAAAAAAAGCAAAGTTGTGGAGATGGCATAAATTTTTGTTCCACATTAGTTGAAAAATTGTTTTTGCAGTTACTCAAGTTTCAGTACAAAATAAAAATTTAGACACAGTATATCTAAGGTTTTTTGTCTTACAACACCTTTTAATGGATTTCATAGGGAAGTTATTTCTGTGTTTGTATCTTTTGCATGAGACTGAGATGTGTTCCTTAAGAGCAAAATTACAGGTCTAATAGTTGCAGTAGATCAGGATAGATCTAAAATATTTTCCATCTGAAAGTTATCTACCAGCACTCGATACTATGTGTAATCCATGGTTTTACCCAAAGGAACAGAGAACTTTTGTAAGAGTATTGAGCTACTGCTCGTGCTCAAAGTTGCAAGATTTGCAAACAGACCCTTAATTTATGAAAAGAAAAGCAGGTCCATATTTTTGAAAAGACATTTCAGTGTCTAATATCCAAAGATTTCAAGACTGGAAATAGATCTTCAAAATAAAAGTCTGCAGATAAATAGTTGAAATAAAAGCTAATTTTATCAGTTTATATGTATTGATGGATCTACACATTAATCATATGTAGTATATGATATCTGCAAAAAAAGTGTTATAATTTTAATGAAATATGTTATTTTTCTGAGAACATTCATATTTCGGTGCCTTTTGTTCTTAAGTAAAAAGAATTTTACTTTCTATCCATTTTGTTACTTTTAATAAAATCTAATTTTGCTATAAGTAGGGTTTGTTTTAGAAGAAAGAACTTTTTAAATTAACGTTCAGAAATATTTACTGAAAAATAATACTCAACACACAGATTCTTCAATTTTATCTATTTTAATTTTTTTTCTTACTTCAAGAAAACTAGACTTTAGTCAAATGGTTGCATGTATAATAATTCACAGTGCTTTACAATGCCTCTCCATAGTGTCTGTCATTCCCAGGACCTCAACTGGTCTATGGGATTCCTGCCCTGAATTTATATCTGTTTCATCCCATTAAACACATGAAACATTTCATAAAGTTTCTTTCTGACATCTCAATCTGTTTCAAAATATTCATGCTATTATTGCTCTTTTACTGCTCCAATATCTAGTTATAAACAATGCAGCAAGTGCTTGAAAGTCTCAGTCTCAACTTTTCAATTTAGGTCCTTGATTAATGAGGTGGAAGAGCTGCATAATGTTGATAATTTCCTTGCGAGTGGCAATAAATTATAACAGCATGGAATGGGTAGGTGAGAGTCTAAGAAGCAGGTGTGAAATCTAGCTGGTGTGAAGAGATAGGAAATACACACTTGGAGCAAAGAGACAGAATATAGCAAAGAATATTCAGCTAAAACAGTGAAATCTAAGTGGAATTATTTCAGCTAAATAAAGGTACCTGGAAGACAGACATCTATTTTAATTCATCCTGATTGCCATGGCTCCCTTTTCAGTCAGTGGGAAGATTGGCCCACCTGTAGATGACAGGATTATTGCCTTGGAGATACTTGTCTCCTCCCAGAGAGGTAAAGAGAGCTTTGGGCAATGAATTGTCCCCAGCCTGACTGTCTAAAAGGGTCTTGCTTTTATATCTATCCCTTGTATTTGGCTGGTTCCTCCTATCAGTTTTTCCCCAATACCTGTGCACAAGCTGGTGATGTCCCCTCTGTTTTGTTGAGACGTCACCTTTTTTTGCTGAATATATAGGTCTGACAGCATGTGATAATATTGCTGCTTTGGCACACTAATAAGCAGGCAGTGCATGGACTCTAGATATCTTTTCTACCTGGAACAGTGCCTCTATTAGACAGTCTTGTCACTGCATATCTTCCATCATGTCAGGCCATAGTTTGGAATTGCCCTCAAGTCTCTTTACATAATAAGGTCAGGTAGTACCCAGCTATCCATAAATATTCTAAATAGAACATGGAAGTGCAAAAGGTCAAAGAGATAATGCTTCTCTGATATCTAAATTTATTTTTTTTTAAAGACATGGATTTTCCTAGTCTTTTCCTGATTCTCCCAAAGAATATAAAGAACAAAATTGGTATATTGTGTCAGACCATGTGAAGATAAGAACTGACTGATTCCTTCTCCCAGACCCTTCATTCTTGCAAAAAAATATAGTCATGATCTACAGCAAAATTTCAAGACCTCTGGCTATGTAACCATAAATCAAACCTAAATAGCACAACTGGAAATCCCTGAGGTTCATTGCTGAGAATAGCTTTATCATGTAAGCTCACTGTGCCTTGAAGAAGTTTTCAGCTTTGCATAAAGGCTCTGAGATTTCAGAGCACACCTGAGAGGATTTACAGCACTCCAGAGATCCCATTTCTCTCAGCATTCATTGCTCCAATTGAGCACTCCTAAGGATACCTAGCCATAGAGACCTGGTAGCTGCAAAGACTGATCACAGCTTTCCTGGTGAGATTGCCCTGGAGTTGTGAATTTGAGAAATCAATCTTAGGAATTATTACCAAGATTTGCCTTCAATCTGCACATGTCTGGGGAGCTCTCCTGTGTGTACATGGACTCTGTGTGTCAAAAATGTAGCATCCATCCATTAGCATAGCTTCAAGTTCTCTGGAGCCACATAAGATCTCAGTAAGTGTATTTATATGTCGAGTTTGCACTTAGATGCTTTGGCTGGCAAGAAGACTAAACTGTCACATCTCCATTACAGCCAACAAAAATGTGGGATTTTCAGTTTTCCATTACTATTTGTTTGAAAAGAACAAGTCCTGCTTGAATATGAACAAAGAAGTTGTCTTGAATCAAGAAAAAATTAGAACCACCACCTTTATGATATCAAAGTATATTCAGAACTTTCAGCGTCAAATTACTTCAAAATTGCTAGTACCTTGAATTAGTTGTGTTTCTAATTCAAAATTATCAAATTTACAACAACCATGTACTCTCTTCCATTATTCTATAATGTCAGTATTTGTCTGTTGATGTCAACTTTACAATTACATTTCATTTTCTGAAGACCAGGAAGTGCACGGCAAAACAGTCTGGCTTTTCACTCACAGAACAGATCAAATGCAGCAGCATTAGTCAGCATTTCTTTTTCAATCTGTACTTAATCCTATTATATTTTAGGCAATGCTGCCAAAGCATATGATGCTGAGCAACAGTCTTACAGAGAACAACCCTGTTGCAGTCTCTGTCAGTTCATCTTTGACTGGTTGTGAACCATGCAATATCTTGGCAGAAGACTAATGAACCTAGAGCCTCTTGTTTAAGCATTCATCTTATTATTCATCCCAACCTATTTATGCTCTGTTTTTAAAGCATATTTTAAAGAAAATTCCTAACTCTGATGAGTTACAAAACATTTATTTAATTCTATGTCTACATTGATTTCTGCAAAGCCTGTTTATTTAGGGATTTTCTATCATGTCAGCTTTCTGCTTTCTGTGACACAGTCAGTGTCCAGATCCTGTGACTACATCCATATTTATTAAATGAAAAGGAGCAAGGCACTTTTCTCTAACACAGAGACTTAGAGGCCATATCTGTATTGCACAGCCTTCAGTTCCAGGTCTGCTCCAAGCCTTGTCTCAAGCCAGGTCTCCTCCTGCAGCACAGCAGTGATTTTTATGTGCTATTCTGCGGGTAGAGCAGGGTTGATTCAGAGCAGTGTTTGAAATGTGAAGGGTATATTGCAGCCCACAAAACAACTGCTTTTATGACCTAATGATGCTTAACATGTTATGTCTGAATGGTAGTGAAAGAGCAAGCAAGTTCATGCACTGTATGGTGAAGATTGGAGGGGACTGTGGAGAGGAGGGAGTCAGAGCTGCTGTCACTGTGTTCATACAGTTTGTCAGGAGTGACCAGGTCTTTGAAGGGGATGTGGTTAAGTCATTTCACAACTGAAACAGGCAGGCACATAGAAGCCTGCCTAGTAGCCCTGTGAAGGTATGTTCCCTTAGTGATGGCACATGGGTAGCTAAAAGCAGCAATGTAGCAGTATATGGTGTTAGTGGATATTGACTCCTGCCATACAATCATGTTCATCTACTTTCTCACTGTTACTCATCTCGATTGCAGCTTCAAAATAAGTGTTAGCTTCTTAACAGTGCTATATTTTGTGTATTAGTTTTATCTTCTAAATTAGAGATAGCATTGCAGTCAACCTGTATAAGCCGTTGTAGACAGTAAAATGAGCATATCTCACCTTTCTGTGTACATGTTCACAGCCTGGTCCTTTTTCAGAATGTGTTGCCCCAATTTGCAGAATGCTGAAATGGTGGTGGTGGCAGGGCTAAAAATGGATCCGATAAAGATAAAAGTTGCTGGATCAATCAGATGATTCAGATACTTCTGAGGCTTTGTGGTTTCTGTGATGACACACACAAACAAGATGGGCCTACGTGTCTGAGGTTTGAAGGGAGAAGTTATTGAGGAAGGGAAGTTTTCCTTTTGAAAATACTCAGAAGACAGATCAAGCCAAAACACTTCAAAATTAAATTGTAGTTACTCAAAAACCTACCTAGCACAAACAAGAATAGACCAGAAGACACTTGTTAGGGATCACATTTGCAAAAAATTCACAAGTTTTCCATCCAGTCAACTAGAAGACCATTGAGACAAAATGTTTAGGTTCAAGGAGAATTAAGCTCAGACAAAGGAGATACAGAACTCCATAAGCCCCTGCATGAAATCTGTTCAACATTTTCCAGAAGAACATAAGCAGGTGAAAAAAAGCCATGATGAATTAACTGTATTTCAACATCTGGATGTGAGAGACTGGCCTTGTTTGTGTTGAATTTTGCCCCTCTAATGATCACAAGATAAAGAAATTCCTATAAGAAATAATTAACTGTGAAAAAATTAAAAGTTTTAATGGTTTTTTAATTTTAAAAGTTCTGTAGATTATAATATGAAATATGCATCTAAATGTTCTGTGTTGTTTTATTACCATATGTACTGGTTTCACCTGGAATAATTTCCTTCACAGTGGCTAGTATGGGGCTGTGTTTTGGATTTGTACTGAGCACAGGGTTGATAATGTCAAGATATCTTTGTTATTGCTGAGCAGTGCTTGCAGAAGGCCTTTTCTGCTTTTCATACTTCCCTGCTGGCAAGGAAGTTGGAGGGTGCATGGGAGGTTGGGAGGAGACATAGCCAGGACAGGTGACTCCAGCTATCCAAAGGGATATTACATACCACATGACATCATGCTCAGTATATATAAAAAGCTGGGGAAGAAGAAGGAAGCGAGTGTTTTGAATGATGGCATTTGCCTTCCCAAGTAATCATTATACATGATGGGCCCCTGCTCTCCTGGAGGTGGCTGAATACCTGCCAACCCATGGGAAGGAATGAATGAATTCTTTGGGTTTTCTTCACTTGTGTGCATGACCCTTGCTTTCCCTGTTAAACTGTCTGTATCTCAGCCCATGAGTTTTCTACCTTTTACCCATCTGATTCTCTCCCCAGTCCTTCTGGTAGGGGAGTGAAAGAGCAGCTACGTGCGGCTTGGTTGTTGGCTGGGGTTAAACTTCAACACCATATTATACAATAATGTGGAGTATCTTCTTCAAAGAGGTTTTAATGTTTATAGTATTAAACAGTCTCCACACTGTTATCTCTGAAGCTGTTAAACCAAGACCGTGTCAAACAACTGGCATGATTTCCCATTGGGATTGAATATTTCTGTTTCATTGTGTCTGGCACAATGTGTGTGCTCTGAACACCTGAAAACAGTTCCTTTATGTCCCAAAGGAAGGGGGACAAACAAAAAGCATTCTGCTGGAGACTCTATTCTTTCATACAGAAAAGCAAGACTTTAGTTCAGAATTAACAATAACAATAGAAATTCTCTTCCTTATTGTGTGGGTTTCAATCAAAATAAATTATTGCATTGGATTGACTCCTGCGGTCATAAATTTTCCAGTTTGATTTATATTGACTTGGTTGCCAAGGACTGAGTTGGAACTGTTGACTGGTTGTAAGCCCTTTTTTTTTACTTTTTAGGATACTGTTACAAAAGAGATCAAAGAAAGCCACAGAAATTGCCCTTGTACAAGCAGATGGGTGTTTTTTAGGTTTTTTTCATTGATTGGGGGGGTTTGGTGTGTTGGGGTTTTTTTATTTTTATGGGGGTTTTGGTTCATTGGTTGGGGTTTTTCCTTTTTTTTTTGGTTTGGTTTGGTTTTTGTTTTGCCTGACAATTTAATTTCAGAAACATTAAGGGGAAGATAACATTTCAGCTAGCTAGATGTGTAATTTAGAGCACTTATCCACCTACCCTTTATACTTGATGTAGGGAGAATCAATTTGTAGTGTTAAGATCTGTAGATAAGTGTCTAGAGTAGTCACAGCCTTTTTTAGTTAATATTCATGCTTAATGGATTGTGTTGTATTTACAGGTTTTATCTGGGGTGAAATCAAACAGATGTGGGATGGTGGACTACAGGACTACATTCATGACTGGTGGAACCTCATGGATTTTGTAATGAACTCATTGTACTTGGCAACAATCTCTTTGAAAATTGTTGCATTTTCAAAGGTAAACTTTAAAAAAAAAACCAGCAAAAATTTTAAGATAAATGAAATCAGGCTTCTTCAATCTTTCTTCTGTGTTTGGAGTTGCCCAGCTTTAGTGATGCAAGAAATGTATGATGTGCTCAATGAATCCTCTGCAGGAATGACAAGAAGTTAGAAGAGCATAAAAAGCAAAGAAAACATTGTGGTTTATGCTTTTTTCTTCCTGGCCCATGCAATCTTTTGCTATTTTTTCCTGAACTAACATATTGTTATTTTCTTGAAAAAGGAAACCAACTAATAATATTTCATAATATTTGCATACTTACATTTTGTGTTAATATTTGACTATTGTTCAGTAAGAAATTATTGCCCCTAAGACAAATTTACACGCCATGCAAAACTTTCAGACAGGAGTACGAGCAATACATTTACTCCAAATGGAGGGGAGATAAAGAGCAAGATTTTAATTTCTTTGAACATTTACCATAAATGCAACATGAAAAAGTTAAGCTGAAGGCGATAAAATGGTCACTTGATACTGGATATGTTCATTTTTTCATCCTTTTCATGGACTTGTTTAGTTAGAATAGTTTTATATTTCAACTGTTTGAAGTATCTTCCAGGTACAGAGCAGTCCTTTTCAAATCCATAGAACATGTTGTATGAACATTTTGTATTGTATTGAAGATAAATGCATAATATGATAGAAATTCCTCATCAAATGAAATATTTTAATCATAAAATGGTCTCAAGCACAACAAAACCACATCTGAAAGGAAATTAAAGCATTTCTTAGCATCTGTCATAGAGTTCTTACCGCATCCAAGTAAGGATAAGCCCATTTTTACTGGCCACTGGATCAGCATCCTATTTCAGCTTTTTCAAGATCCCTGCCACCAACTTCCCTGTATGCATGGAGGGAGAGTCTCTCCTCTGCCAAGATACTTTTGACTGGGACAAGGAGGGATCCATCAAGTTGCCAGCTACAGCTTTCTCTCTTCAAGCAGCAGCTGTTCTTGCTGCAGCCCTACCATAAGTGTAGAGGAACTTAGGAACTTCTAATTTATGTCGTCTTGTGTCTGTTCACAAAGGTCCATATATCAGCCAATCAGGAGCAAGGATGAGCAAAGACCTGGGATATGTTGACACACCAGCCTTCTCCTTTGACTAGTTTCTGGCATGCTGGGTCTCTGACTGCAGACCTTTAGAAGTCTTCTCACTCAGAGAAACTGGGAGCTATTCCAAAGTGTGGAAAGTTGTCATTTAAAGCTAATGAAATGCCTTTTTACACACAAGGATGCCTCATAAAGTGACTGGAAAATAAATAGTCATTTCACTGTCCCATGTAACAAAGCAAATAGTTCATTAAAAATGAATGTTTCCAATGCATTGAAGTTGGCCAATTATTCATCTTAGAATAATATTAATTAGAAGACATTATAATCCTTTCATCTTCCAGACAGCTTGTGCTTACAGTAATCAGATTCCAAGGTGACGGTATCTGTGCATCCATTACTCTCCAATTAAGTGCTTATGTGTCAATCATAACACAGTGTATAAAGCACTATCTTTGGTTCTGCAGCTGTTTTTTTTTGTACTGCATATTCAGTGTTGTACCTAAAAACCTTTCTTTTCCTTAAAAAAGCCTCACTTGTGGTAGTCAACTGAAACACACAATGATGTAATGAACAGAGTAGTTAGTACAAGCGTGATTTAATACCGAGGCACATTTCCTTCAAATACCTGCAGGATCCTTAGCACTATGCCAGATGAGATTGAGAGGATGCCAAATGTAACCAGTATGTTTTGATGTACAGCTTTAATTTTCTTTTCGTAAGCCTTGCAAGATAGATTTTTGTAAGTTACAGCTTTTCTGTAGTTATTGAATCAAATCTATAAGTTGAGTTCTTAGATGTATTCTATCTTCTATGAATCAGCTCAAGCCACACAAGAAAACACTTCATCAACTCTCTTTGATAAAATTATGAGTGCCCTCATCATGCTAGTCTCCTATATGATAAATATTCCCAGAGTGAAATTTAGTGTTTATTGCCCATTTAAGGCTCTCTGGTTGATGCAGTAGTTAAGTGGATGGATATTTACAGCAGCTGATGGGATGATGTAAAATACAACAAAGCAGGATGAGAGAACTGCTAAGATAACTCAAAAGTTAGTGGTTTCATTGCCAGTATTCAAATAAAATGAGTACATCTCATAATTTTCAAAGGGCTATGCTTTTTGTCTCTGTATAACAACATGTGAGGTCTTTCTAAATTAGCCAGTATGTCCACTGAAAATACTAATACTCTCTCCTTTATAAAAATGTCATAATAAATAGTGCATTGTCACATATTTTTTGAAGGTACAAGATGACAAATTTTAAGCAACAGATTTGTTTTGATGAAGGGTTGTAGATAGAAATCATGTGTGTTAGGAAAATAATGGCTCTTTTTATAGTTTGGAAGATAATTTATTTTGTTCTGATGTGTAAAGTTAGATGCAATGCCAACTTTCATGCAGAACCTGCTTGCTTTATCTTAAATATTTTTTTAAACCTGAGCATTGGATCTATTGCTGTTTGTTTCCAGTTCTGCTAGAAATTGCATGCAAGTTCATGTTACTAATAATGTTTCTAAGCCACTGACATGAAGAACTAGTGGAGAAACAGGTTCCTATTCAGGGCAAGACTTTCCAAAAAGTAATTAAAAGTACATTATTTGTCTCAATATTTACTGGCTTGATTACTGTGTCAAGTCTATTTTGTTCAGTAGTAAATAAGATTGTATATCTCTTCTGCCACCAGTTTTGCTGCAGCTAACATCTTCTACCATGCTTGCATTTTAAAATGGTTTTGACTGATACTTTATCAGATGCACTGACCAAATGTCCATTTACATAGGAGCATTAACGCCCCTCTGTTCCTGAGAAATTACGGACTTGATTCCTCAGTGTAATTACCATTTTAAAGCTCTCTTCTAGGCCATCCCCTTTCCCTCTTCCTACTGCTGCTTGAAGTTCAGCATAATGAATGTGAAGATTAGGTCATACATTTTAAAATAGGAAGAGTTCACATTTACATATGATCTTTCAGGAAAGTATTTAAAGTACTTCTCCTGAAATCAATATTATTTAAGTTTTCTTTTAGTGATCAGACACAAGGGTGTAACCTTTGACCACGATCCAACGGCCCATTAAACATTTAGGTAGCCTGATCTACATGTCTATTTGATCTCTTTTGGTGCTTTCATAAGACCTATAGATCACATCTTTTCTTTTAATGGGAAAGCAGTGACCACAGCTTTTTTCTCACAAATGGTTCTGATATTAGATTTGCATTTGAATTCCTTTGAGTAAGGATCAAGAATTACTATCTTGTATTTCCTGGGTGACATCGCAAAAGCATCATATATTTGCCTTGTAACTCTACTGTTTATATGCTGTTCAATTTGGTTTTGCTCTTCCTAATTTTCCATTGATGTGCTATGTAAATTTCCTTCAACCAATGAGCCAATAATAGGTATTATTTAATCACATTAAGTGATAGCTGGCTTTGTTACAAGTCAAAAGGTTGTGTTTGCATTTCAAGTGAGGACGGAAATTCATCAGGGTCACAAAATAATAGAGGACTGCAGAGTGTCAACATCATGATTTACAGCAAGCTCAGTGTTTCTATATTTGCTCTTACCATTTTCCATTCCCTAGAACAATAACCACTTATTTATTCTATGTAGAACAGAAGAGCATTAACAAGTATGAGTGGAAGAACAAATAATTCAATGTTTCTTCTTTTTTTTCCTTCGTATTTTCACTGTTTCCGGTTTTAGTATACCTAGACTTTTTGTTCCTCTTCTTTATTTTCCTTTTCACATGGAAGTGTCTTTGTAATCTAGGGGTTTTGTTGATATTTCTAGATTTCAGTATCCTCTGCTGTAGTTAGTGGAATCAACAGGGTTTTGTTGTTAGAGCCCTCTTATACTCATTATTTTCTTTATGTTATTTGCTGTCTTCTTATCATTAATATATTTTACAGATAATTTCAAAACCTATTTCTCAGGCCTTCACCTTTCTCACTTCTTTTCCACCAAGTATTTCCAGTCTCTTACATAATGTTTCTTCAAAACAGAGCCATCACTCTCTGTTTACAACCATGACACCTTTTGAATTGTATCCACACATGCAGGAAGGAGTTGGGCCCAAAAAAGGCAGAGTCAGTTAAGCTGAAACAACACAGCTGTGCCTTTGATTTCCTTTTTACAAATAAAAGGTTATTTAATATTTTCTGAATGTTTTTTCAACAAATGAGTTTTGTGTCTTGATCCAGAACATCACAGACAAAGTCCTTTAATTCTCACCTTTCTCCTCAACATAATTTCTTCTAGAAAATGTGGCATTGGATACATCCAGCCAGACTACACCTCTAAGACCTTCTCTTCTCTTCCCCAACAGTCAACAAGGAGAAAATGAGAAAGTTAAAAGAGCAACTCATCTGATCTGTTTGGGATATCTGCTTTCCTTCTACTCTAGAAATTCTCATTTTAATTTGCTGACTGTAAAACTAGGTGACAGAGAGCACAGATATGGCTGTCCACACCTGACTCATTAAACTTGATCCCTGCTCTCTTGCTATATCATATGCTACACTTACTTTGTGCCCTGTAGTTCCATATTTTACTTAGAAGCATTCCTTAGTATTCCTCCCCTCTTCTGTAACTTCCTTGGAATCTGCCACTACTTACCCTCTCCTAAAATATGTCTGCAGTTTGATGCTTTTGATTCTCTACCAAAAACTCTTCTGAGTTTCAAATGTGTTTTATATTATACTTTATTACCCCAGCACACCTTGTGTACTTTTGAGCATCTACTACATTAACCAGCACCTAACCTTTGGTTGTACTGACAGTATTTCCTAGTTATTTAATAGGTGCAAATCTGCAGCTATGAGGGTTCTAAAGTGCCATGAGAATTTTCAGTAATGTGCTGTAATATTATTATTTAAAGAAAGACATTATAGGAATCATGCTGAGGAGTTTTCAGCTCTCTCTTCTCAATAGACACTGCAAAATTTTTCTTCTGCTTTTTCTTCTTGTTTTATCTCTTAGCTGTTGTCTCTGGTAACTAAATTTTGTTTTCTACTGCCTGTTTTTCATCACTGATCTTGAATCAACCAAAACTAGACTGGGCAATACTGGATGAGGCAAAAGAGTATGTCTCTTGAAGCTATAATGCCAAATGCACCTAGACTTGATTTTACAGCATGATCATCAGGGAGAGCACAGTCTAATGAAGAGTGTACTGATCTATGACTCCAGCAGGTTTATATTTAATTCTCTGTGCTGCAGGGAACAAATATCACTAGTGAACGAAATATAAGGCTGAGTAACTCTTAACTCTTTAATGGACCATTCTCCTGTTTTGCAGTTCTCATCCACAAATCCACAGACTTGACAGCTGCTATGGCTGCCTGTATAAGAGTAAATGAAAATGTACCAGTGACTGCTATGAAGCACTGGGACGGTCTTATATGCACTGTCAGTCAGTTAGAGAAACCCTAGTGTGGTGTAGTCCCATGCAAAACTATCAGTGTCCAAAACAATGTCCAGTTCCAACTCACAATTCGAATCATAGAACTGCAGAATGGTATGGATTGGAAGGGACCTTTAAAGGTCATATAGTCCAGTGCCTCTGTAATAAGCAGGGATGTTTTCAATGAGATCAGTCTGCTCAGAGCCCCATCCAGCCTGACCTTGAATGTGTCCAGGGATGAGGCATCTACCACCTCTCTGGACAACCTGTGCCAGTGTTTCACCAAGCTCATCATAAAAAAATTCTTCCTGTATCTACTCTGAATCTATCCTTCTTCAGTTTAAAGCCATTAGCCCATGTCCTACAGGCCCAATTAAAAAGTCGGTTTCCATCTTTTCTGTTAGCCTCCTTGAGGTACTGGAAGGCTGCAATAAGATGTCCCCAAAGCCAGCTTTTCTCTGGTCTGAACAACCCCAACTTTCTCAGCCTTTCCTCAGAAGAGAGGTGCTCCAAATTTCTGACCATTTTTGTCATACTCCTTTGGACCTGCTCCAACAGGCCCATGTCTTTCCTGTACTGATGATGCCAGAGCTGAATGCAGATGAAGTCTCACCACAGTGGAGTGGAGGGACAGAACCACCTCCCTTGACCTGTTGGCCACACTTCTTGGACATGGTTGGCTTTCTGGGCTGTGAGCACACAGTGCTGGCTCATGTCCAGCTTCACATCCACCAGTACTCCAACTCATCTCCTCACAATCCCTTCATTCTCCAGCCTGTATTGGTACTGGGAGCTGCCCCAACCCAGGTACAGGACTTTACACTTAGTCTTGTTAAACCTCATGTGGTTTCTGTGGACCCACTTCTTGTGCTTGTCCATGTCCCTCTGGATGGAATGCTGTCCTTCTGGCATGTCAACTGCACCACTCAGCTGGTTATCATCTGCAGACTTGTTCACAGTGCCCTCAATACCTCTGTCCATGTCATTGATGAAGATATTAAGCTGTTCTGGTCCCAACACAGATCCCTGAGGGACACTACTTGTCACTGATCTCCATTTGGACATTGACCATCTCTCCATGGAAGCAACAATCCATCCAATTCTTTATCCACCAAAAGGTCCACATGTCGAATCTGTCTCTCTCCAGTCTAGAAAGAAGGCTGTTGCAGGGGACAAAAAGGACAAAAGGTAGATGACATATGTAGCCCTTCCTCTGTCCACTAGATTGTTTAGGCAGGACTTGCCCTTGGTGAAACTGTGATGGTTGTCTTGAGTGACCTCTCTATCTTCCATGTGCTCCTGGAAGGATCTGTTCAATGACCTTCCAAAGCACAGAGGTGAGGCTGGCAGGTTGCTTCTTCCCAGGGTCTTCTCTCCTTTTCAAAAATGGGTGCAATATTTCCCTCTTTCCAGTCACCAGGGACTTCACCTAACTGCTATGACTTTTCAGATAGGATGGAGTGTGACTTGGAGACTATGTCAGCCAGTTTTTTGGGGATTCTGGGATGCATCTCTTCAGGTCCCATAGATTTATGTATTTTCCAGTCCCTTGGGTGGTCCTGAAACACCCTAAAAGTAGTCACGTCTTTGGAGAGTGAGTGTGGTGTTGAAATGCTGTGGTGCTTGTCTGTGTTGTCTCATCTGGCTCCAGTGACACAGAAGAGTCCCTTTCCTTGTTGCTGAGGGCATGTTTAGCAGCTCTGAAGGATGCATCTGTGTGGCCTAGAGTAGGTAAATACAGACTACACCATATTCCCTCTTTGAAAGGAGCTTCATATCATATTATTTATTCTTTTTAGAGTGTTTCATAGCATAGATTCTGTCCTCTGATATATTCCATAAAACAGATTAATGAAACTAAATAAAAAATAATGAATCTGCCACAGTACTTAAGCCTCAGTTCAAAGTAATATCTTTCATCTTCAAGAAATTTTTCATAAAGCTGGACCGGGAAAGAGTCACAGTTCCAGGGATCAGACTCTTTGATAATGAGGCACACAAGCAGTTTGCCATGGTTCATTAATAAGCAGCTTTTTCATCATTGGTCCAGTATTAGTGATTAAGTGATATATTTATTCCTTGATTGAATATTTTCTTCCTACTTGCAAAATTTCATGTAAGTTTCTGTCTATAATTGTCAGCCCTGCACTGTTCTTAAAATAAATAATTTATCTGATTTTACAGCTGGAAGTTTCTATAATTCTAAAAATTAAGATGTTCAAAATTGTTCCTTTTGCTTTGTCAGAATTTTTAGAATTGCTTTTGCTACTGTAAAAATTTATTGTGATATCTGCAAATTAACTGCTCATCTATAAAGTAACTGGCATATTTATCTATGCATAAAATTTGAAGAGTAATTTCTTCCCTTCTGCTTCTTTTCAGTATAGTGGGTTAGTTCCACGGGAGAGCTGGGACATGTGGCATCCAACTCTTGTGGCTGAGGCCCTGTTTGCAATCGCAAACATCTTTAGCTCCCTGCGCTTGATCTCATTATTCACTGCAAATTCTCACCTGGGACCTCTGCAGATATCTCTAGGAAGAATGTTGCTGGACATTTTGAAGTTTCTCTTCATATACTGCCTTGTGCTGCTAGCTTTTGCAAATGGATTGAACCAGCTGTACTTCTACTATGAGACAAATGAACCTGGCAACTGCAAAGGAATACGATGTGAAAAGCAGAATAATGCATTTTCAACGTAAGTGGCTGATCTATTTCTATCCTCCCTTTCTGTCCCAAATTTTTTAATCACTTAGATACTGTTTACAGGAAAGAGACTCTGTTTTCTATTGGTGTTACAGTGATGTCTTGATAATCGCATCTGATACTACCTAATTAAAAAAAAAAAAAGAAGAAAACTACATCACTCTGTAATAATTTCACCCCAAACCACAGTGAAGTTTGTACAATTCAGGAAAGCTCAAAATATAAAAGATAAGAAAAGATAACAGGAAGATATATGAGATTCGAAGGTACATATTTGGAATTAAGGTCACCAGATCAGAGGTTATTATCCAGGCAGCTGTCGCTCTGCATTTCTTCCATGTCTACCTGTGGGCATTAAGTAAGACTGGTGTCCTAAAACATGAAGATTGCTTGTAAATATGATAAACTGAGGCAGGCAAAAAATACGTGGTCCAATTTTCTACTGACCCTACTCCACACAATCAAATTTCCATTCTAATTTCTGTTATAAAGTATTTTTTTCTTTCATTTTAAAATCAATTTTACTTCATTCTGGTTTTTATTTCATCTGTAGTATCAAAGTACTATTGAAATGAACACTAATTCTCTATTTGGTCTTTCAACTTCCAACCTGGATCAAGTCCTGCACTAAATGTCTGTTCCCTACTAATTTCTGTAATATCTAGGCTGTTTTAAAAATATATTTATTACCAATAAATATATTCCTTCTCAAAGTAAAACATTTTATAAAAATAGCAGTCTTTATATCATCTTAATCTATTAGTTTTTCTCAGGCACAACGTATTTATCTTACATATTATTAACATCTACGCAGGTCTAAACTTTATGTGATCTTAACAGAAAAGCACAGGGAAATTTTACAGAGCTCAGCATTAAGGGAAACAATATTATTAATCTGGAAAATAACAGGGACTACTGGTACTTGCGTCAGAGGTAGGTCTCAAGGCAAACTGTGATGCCTTATGAACTTTTTCAGCAACTGTGAGGAGGGGAAAATAGTTGTTGTTCAGTTTGTGCTCAGACAAGTGTAAACCATACAAGAGGCTTCAGAGCAGTACTTCACCACTCATATACACTGTATTACAGGAACAGTATTAGAGGAGTTTCTATAAGTGGAAGAGCACTGCCCTCTCAGGTTATCTCTATAGGACAGAGCTGTACAGGGTTGCATGACAATGTTTCACAGATGATACCACTTGGTGGGAAGGGGACTGAAGGGTTACATTTTGTCCAGCTCTGGACAGTACATCCCAGTGTGTGGGATGATGCAGGGTGGTATGAGTCCCTGCAGTTCAGGAGCCTCCCTGCTCTGGGTGCAGTAGGGAAAGCACACACATCCCCTCTGGGTAACCTGCTTCTGATGTCTGGGTGAAGGAGCCAGAGAGAGGCCACAGGGAATATTCACTCCAGTTAAGATAGGGGCCAAGATATGCAGAAAAATTTGTTCCAAACTTTTGAGGAGTGAAAAGCCTAAATAGGGGCGTGCTTATGACACTGTAGTAGAATATTGTACATAAGTGAAAATTTTTCAAGCTATCTAGTTGCAGAGGATTATTTTTCAAAGTTTGTCATTGTTACTAGCTTCCTAGCTGTTCTCCCAAACTTCTCTAAGGGAATACAATATACTTCAGTTATAAAAGCACAAGTTTCTTTTGAGAGCAGCATGCTTGTCTTTTTTATGTCTGCCTTCTTTGCTAAACAAAACATATGCTAATGATAATAATGTCTTTCTAATTATACAACCCCTTTTATCTCAGTGGCTCTCAACAGAAACCAGAATTGCATAAACTGACTAGGTATGAGGATACCATACTTCTTTCAGCATCCTGGTGAAACACCAGGAGTTATTTTTGGATCCTTACTCTACCCCCTTCAGTAAAGGCAAAAGGCCAAAATGCTTCAAGGGAAGGTGTCCCTCATATAAGATATCTGAAACTATATCCCCCTGAAGTTTGAACAAAATCAGACTTTTGCTTGAAGGCTTATTTCTAGATTCTGTATTGTATATCTAGAGGCTCATATTTGAAACATCAGGCAATTTTTTCCCTGGAAAGGTATTCCATCTATGTTGACTATACTGTTTTAAATATCATTCCCCTAAGTATAGTCAAGGACTTCTGTGCATTTTGGGAAAACTGAACACTATGAAAACTAAATGTGTTGTTGTTATACAGCTATTGCTTTTGGGTTTTGTTTTTCAGATTATTTGAAACGCTACAGTCATTATTTTGGTCTATATTTGGACTCATCAATCTCTATGTGACCAATGTGAAAGCAAGGCATGAATTTACCGAATTTGTTGGAGCCACCATGTTTGGTACATATAATGTAATATCTCTGGTTGTTCTACTCAACATGCTAATAGCCATGATGAATAATTCTTACCAACTTATTGCTGTAAGTTGTTCCTTATTCTTAGATCACTTATGACATATACCTTCTCGCTATTCCTACATCCCTTTTCTCTGGCAGTAAAACTTGTTACAGACAGGACACTGAGATAACTTTTCTAATTTATTCTAATTCTTCTGCACTGTTCTGGAAGGACACAGGAACCAAATCCAGGGTGGAATGGGTAGAGAGGAATCTTCCCACAACACTGAATGGGGAAGAGCTGACCTTTACAAAGAAGCCAGCTTGTGGGTTGATAAGGATGTCCCGATGCTTCTGGCAAGAGACAGGCTACAGTCCTTCCCAAGCTGCACTGTGCAGGACTACTTCTAAGAAAGACACTGCCCACTGTTTCTGCTTCATTTTTAATATATTTGCTAACATTTGACAGGCTGTTACTTTTTTATTTTTATCTGGCATAAAAATACATGAATATACAGTTAACAAAAATTGGATGCCCATGTTTCATGAACAGTTGTGGACCCATTAGCGATTTAGTAAAATGCCATCTCATTCAGCCGTGTTCTGTTTTCTCCTTTAATGAAAAATGTCTTTATCCTTATCAGACCTATTCACTTATTTTTATTTCTCAACTGTCTGTTAGGGAGAATAAAGAAAATAAACACTGATTCATCATATGATAATTCAAATATGACCATGCAAAAAGCAAACAAATAAAAGAAAGCTTCACAGTTTTAAAATTTTAAAATGTGCCTTTTTTTCTAATCTGGAAATTACAAGTTTCTCACAAAATAAATACTGACTACCTGTATTTTTATAACACTAGTTGGCAAAGTCTGGTGCACAATTATACCATTCACCATTCTCGGGTTGTAGACAGTATACTTTTCCTTCTACAAATTCTAAATTGCTCTTTTGATTACTGTATGGCTAGGGCTAGACCTGGCTACTATGTTTTTTATCCAAATCTAATATTAGTGATTTAAACTTCTTTTTCAACTGCTAGGATTTAGAAATCTTTCCATGAACTTTAGTTTTGATTTTTCCAAACTTTCCAGAATTATACAATACTATATGGAATCAAAAAAAACCCCAAAATTTCAAATAAAAATAAAAAACCCCTCCCCGCAACCTATTTCAAATATTGACTTGTGAAGTAGGAGAAAAAAGATATTTGACTCAGCAGTTTTAGTAGCCTCATGATCTGTTCAATTACTTCTTTGTGAATTTTAGGTGCTGGAAATTAGTAAAAGAAAATGTATGTAACTTACTGTCTTCTAGAAGCTGCTGCAGAGCAGCATTAATTAGACTGATCTATGTGGAATAATGATGAATTGCTTTTGTAATAAAACATTTCTTCCCAAAATGTAGTTTTTTTCTCCTGGTAATTACCCTTTCAGTTTTTTGAGGGACTTAATAATTTAAAAGGTAGCTTGTGAGGGCTAGAAGTGCTTATAACTAGTTATATACTTTACATATTGAGCATCTCTACTTAAGTAAAGCAGCTTAGCTTTGCTTTCTGTTAAAGATCTCCTGTCAAAAGAAGATGGTAGTATTTTAGCAAGACAATTTATTAGTATTTCAGGGTTGTTCCAGTTTTAGTTTTTCAGATTTCTGTAGAGGTTTGTTTCATATCCTTAATTACAGCAACACCTGTGCTGATGTGTTTCTTGTGTGCAGGACCATGCAGACATTGAGTGGAAGTTTGCTCGAACAAAACTCTGGATGAGTTACTTTGAAGAAGGAGGAACTCTGCCCACTCCTTTTAATGTCATACCAAGCCCAAAGTCTCTGTGGTATCTGATTAAATGGTTATGGAGACACCTTTGCAAGAAAAAAATTAGAAGAAAGCCCGAAAGTTTTGGAACAATAGGGGTAAGTTGTGGGATTTACTCTGCCTGTAGTCTTCCTTTTTGCTATATAGATGAGTCTTTCTCGGCTTATTGAGCATTCGAACTGTCAAATAATGTGCACAGGAGTTAGAGAATAATTCTAACAGAGAATGTTTCCTTTTTACACTCATATCAGTGTATTTGACTGAAGAGAAAGCATCATCTTATCCCTGTGCAATGACAATATTAACCATGACTGTGCCTTTTCTACAGATAATGCAAGAAAAATTAAAATCAATACAAAACACAAGAGATCAAATGTATATACTTGTATACCAGTGACAGAATTGTTGGTTGATGATCTCCAGCTCAAGTGTCACTTTTCATGCTTATTTGACATATCATGAACGACAGACTCATAAAAAATATTCATCATGGGTTATTTTCTGTCTCTGTTCTTTACATGTAATGAAATTGGTTTACCATAAAAGCATTCTTACCAAAGCTGTTCTCATTAAAGAAAACATGTTGAAAGGTAATGGCACTTATTTACTTGAATTTACATGTAGAGCTATTTCAGAATCACATTGGTACCCAATTCTATTACTGCTCATTAGCAGTGGAATTTATACGGGAAAAAATACAAGGGAAAAGATACACAAGGAGACCAAGACTCAGCACCTGGATTCAGCAGATGCCTGTGTGATCTCTCAGACACATACTTTCTCTGGTACCAGTGGGTAAAACAAATTCAAATTGTCCCTCCTAACTTCATCTAGTTGAGGCACCTCAGTCAGCAACACAGTTTTCTGAATTGTCAGAGCAAATATCCAGGCAGCATCCTAATCCACCAATAAATAACTCTCTCTAGTTATGTTTTCTGCATTGCCCATGAGCAAGTCAGTACCTTAGTAACTAGACTGCATTTAGCCAACTCCAGAGTGAAAAAAACCCTGTTCTGGGTAAGATGTGGATAAGTGCACTTTTCTCTATTCCATAGGGGTTTGGGCAATATAAATGTTTTCAGGTCTGTTAGGAACTCAGATAGCCGAGCATTAAGTGAGAATATGAGTCGATTGTGGGTAAGGGGAAAAAGAAAGGAATGTAGTCGCCATGCTGTTGACCCTGGAAGAAAATCTTCCATTCATTTCCTTCCCAGAAGCCAGGGGATATGATACAATTCTTTGATGGAGCATTACTATATCAACATTTTATTTCTTCCCTATTTCTTGGTAAGTGAGTAATAAGGATAAGGTTTTAACACCTACTCTCCTGTCATATCCTAGAATTCACTACATCTCTAGATATACTTGGAGGAACAAGTTCACATCAGTCTACAGATATATGATAAAGAAGAACAGTGACATATAAAGCTAATTCACAATTACTAAGCTGATGAATAAATTTTGTCCTCTTTGTAGAAAGCGTCCATTCAAGCTTATTGCAATACACTGATCTGGTTGGCCAGTTTGTGTGATGTGAAATGAAAATTGCTTCACTTAGCTGTCATACTTGTCCACAGGAAAGAAACAGACAGAAATGGAAGACTGTAAGCATGAGAATGACATTAAAACAAAGCAGTAATGACTATGAGAAACACATACTGAATAAAACCCATTAAAATAATATTAGAAAAGCAGTAAAGAGAGACAAACATTGATTCATATAGAAATTTAGAAAATAACATTAACTAGCATGAGAGGGGAATGATTTTAAGAATAAAACATCTCTGTGCAATGTAGGAAGGAAAAGAAGTAAATGTGTAGACTAACAGGAGAGAAAAACTATGAGATTTTGTTAGAAAGAGAAAATCAAGACAGAGAGTGATGTACTTGTGTGTGGGAGAGAGTGCACAATGCTTCTAGGCATTTGCTAAACATTTGGCAGGGATGATTAGCTAGTGTAAACTGATAGAGTGATATTAAAATTATATGTCATGATGCCAGTGTATAGCAGAGAGTTGATTAACAAAATATCCCTGTTCGACTGAGACACATCTAGAATGCCCTTATACATCCCAGCTAAACCTTCAGGGCAATAGTTTTTGTCAGACTTTCCATCCAGGATAAGGACTTTTTGTTTCCTTTTTCTTACCTTCTCAAACAGTAGATCTGTGAGTAAACTGATTCCTGGATCTGTAGATTAATAAAGAAAACTATGAGGTGCTCCCAGCCCTATGCCAAATGGCATGGTGAGGAAAGAGCATCCCCTGCTTCCTGGAGCTACCTCCTGCTAGGGTACATGAATTCCACCTTCTAGAAATCCATGTCTTGCATTTGGTGCAGCAAAGGGTCAAAAGGCAGGCAGTCTAGTCACAGAGCTACTTAAGAATTTTTCAAAAAAGAATTTTTTTTAATGACAAAAAATACAGAATCTGTAACTCCCTATCTTTTTAATTAATATATTCCAGTTTCAAAGAAGCTTATGTCAGGAAAGACTTTTCAGCTTCAGGGTGGAATTTCTATTTGAAGAAAGAAGGAGCAGGTGCCATGTAAAGCAAATAGCTTGGGCTAAGGGATACCCAAGTTCACTTCTTTTCTCCAGTGGGTATTTAATTATTTACTCCAAATATAACAGCTCTGACAGGAGATATTTCCATCTCAAGGTCGTTAAGAGCTTGCATGGGTTAAGGTGCTCTCTTGGGAGAACGTAAGAGAAGATGCTGAATCTGGCTTCCTTATGATATGTATGTGAACCATTAATTACTGAACTGTTTGAGAGTGGAGAAGATCAGCAAGGAAGAGATGTGGGACATTTTTAGTTAATTTCTGTAAAGTTTTTAAAAAATTGCTTGATGAAAGTGGAATTCTTAAAGCATGTGAGACAGTAGGGCCATATCCATCCAAACCCCTCTGAAGCAAAGAGCTCACCAGCACAGCCACCATGACAACCAGACTTTCAGCTGCCTGGCAAAAATGAGTGACTGTGGCTGACCAGGCAGATTCAATCCACCATATGAGCATCTCATAAAACTATGAAGTTCTTCAGATATCTCCTCAGCATGACAGGAAGCCCTGTTGGGGCTATCTGAATTTGGAACATTTTGCAATTTCCAGGCCTAGCTGTGCATCCAAGCTCCAAAAAAGAGTAAGATGTGGGTATGCACTATGCTGTCTGATTTCCACATTGGATAGATGCAAACCAAATGCTGTTAACTGGCTCTTCCCCAAAAGGTTAAGTCATCAGAAAACAAATGGACACACCATGGTGATCTTGCAGTTTGTCTTGTGGGAATGCACTACTTTCTGATTTTGAAAAACATTCCCATCATCCGCAGTTGAGCCTTGGTTTCCTAGAACTTCTTCAATTGTCCCAACAAGCTACATCACAAATTAAATTTGGAACCTCTATGAACTTTCAACCAGAAGTGAGTTTTCTTTGACTTTTGTTCAAGGATCTCCAATGACAGCTCTCTGACATCAGCTCACTGGAATCTCCCATGTAATAACTTTGTCTTCAGAGCTAGAAGATAAGCTTTGTTGAGACCTACTCCTTTTCACTGAGTCCTGCATTATAAACTCTGAATCCTTTCCTCAACGAGGACTGGAAAAACCAAAACAATATAAACTGCTTTTCTTTTGTTAGCTATATGGATATATGGATGCCGCATTATCTGTAAGGAAGAACTCAGATTTCAAAACATTCTGTTCTGAAATTTCTGAATGTTAACTTTCCTGTCAGGAAGCACTAATCAGCAGTGACATACTATGGTGTTTTCCAGTAGAAAAAGCAATAGTGTGCATCCAAAGTGTGAGTCAGTGCAAGAGGATGCAAAACAGATGATAAAATGGAGCTGGCAAGGATCATGTATGATTTCTGCACAAGAAATCTTAGTACCAAAGAACTGGGAATCACAAGCTAGAACTGAATCAACAATGTATTGAATGTGTCAACAGTCCACTGTAAAATTTATATATGCGTACACTTGAGAGTTCAGTATATGCAGGCAGAACATGTAAAGAAAGGGTTCAAGGTCAGGATAGTTCACAGTATAAATGCTGATGAAAGGATTTATCAGGCTTGTAGGAAGAAGAGAAATGTTAGTAAATATGACATGGTTGCTTGGAAGGACCCTCCATATTACTTTTTATAACAAAACTATCATGGGCAAGAACAGGGTCTGTAGGGCTGTGAGGTGCCTCTGAAGAAAGCCAATTGATTTGCTTCTCCCAAGATGTCAGTTCCACGATTCTTCTATCTTCTGTTGCACTAGGACAGCTGAAGCAGTGGGTGGTGAAGCCAAGGGGAGGTTTTTCAAGAGAGAGGTTTTTCCTCTCAAGCAACACAGTATATGCCCATGCTGATGGCAGCTTCTCTAGCCACAACTACAGCTGAAGGAAGGTTGGGATGCTTATATGTGATTTTCATCTCTGCTATGAATCAGACAGAGCACTTCTACCATTCAGATTCAGAGTTCAGCACATTTTTATATTCTGTCATTTTGATATATCCCAGGTATGCATCATTCTCTTTAGCTATTATCACAGTTATCTCCTACACTTGAAACTCTGAAATAACAGTGTGTGCTGCTCTCTCTCTCTGTGTATGTATTAGCTCTGTTAATTTTGTCAGCTCACTTTTGCAAAACCCAGATTAGTAATGTATTCTATTGATTATGCTGACATTTTCCTGACTGTACAAGGCTTTGGGGTGTGTCAATGCTACTCCTGCTGGCCACATGGAATCCATTGCTAGCTCAAAAAAGATATTTAGGAAAAGAAACTCTAATCCCACAGGAATAAATTTTACTGTTTTCCTCAAATTACGTTCTTCTTTACATCTGATCAGTCACTGAAAAGTGTTTTGCCTATAATTTTAAGTATTTCAGAGGAGAAATGGAAAGGTTTCTTCAGTAATTATTTTTTGTGTGTGTGCATCTGATGTTTAAATAAGCTCCTACCTCTTTTTCAGCTATCCAGATTTTTATGCCATTTTCTAAGTATCCTACACAATTTTGTTCTCATTTGTCAGAGAAAATCTCCTTCTCCATTCTCCTATTCTTTTATTAACACAATGGAAAATGATGCAACTTCTAAGTCAATATAAGCATGTTGTAATTTCTCTGTAATGTATGCCATTGAAAGTTGAGCGAAGAGATAATATTTTCCACCTGCATGGAAATCAGTAGTCTGGAGTGTTTTATAGCCAGGGACCATCTCAGGAAGAAACCTCTTTGTTAACACAGATAAATTCTAATCCTTTTGATCACAGAATCATAGAATCGATTGGGTTGGAAAAGACCTCCAAGACCATCGAGTCCAACCCTTGGTCCAACTCTAGTCCATTTACCAGATCATGGCACTCAGTGCCACGTCCAATCTGCGTTTTAAAATATCCAGGGATGGTGAATCCACCACCTCTCTGGGCACCCCATTCCAATGCCTGATTACTCTCTCTGGAAAGAATTTTTTTCTGATATCCAACTTAAATTTCCCCTGGCAGAGCTTGAGCCTGTGCCCCCTTGTCCTATTGCTGAGTGCCTGGGAGAAGAGACCAACCCCCACCTGGCTAGAACTTCCCTTCAGGTAGTTCTAGACAGTGATGAGGTCACCTCTGAGCCTCCTCTTCTCCAGGCTAAACAATCCCAGCTTCCTCAGCCTCTCCCCATAGGGCTTGTGCTCCAGTCCCTTCACCAGCCTTGTTGCTCTTCTCTGGACCCACTCCAGCACCTCAATATCTTTTCTGAACTGAGGGGCCCAGAACTAAACACAATACTCACCAATGCAGAGTACAGGGGAAGGATCACTGCCCTGGTCCTGCTGGCCATGCTATTTTTGATACAGGACAGGATCCTATTGGCCTTCTTGGCCACCTGGGCACACTGTTGGCTCATGTTGAGCTTCCTGTCAATTAGTACCCCAAGGTCCCTTTCTGCCTGGCTGCTCTCCAGCCACTCTGTGCCCAGCCTGTAGTGCTGCAGGGGGTTGTTGTGGCCAAAGTGCAGGACCCAGCACTTGGCCTTTTTGAACTTCATCCCATTGGAATCAGCCCATCTCGCAAGTCTATCCAGATCCCTCTGCAGAGCCCTCCTGCCTTCCAGCAGGTCGACACTCCCTCCCAACTTGGTGTCATCAGCAAATTTGATGATGATGGACTCAATCCCCTCATCTAAATCATCAATAAAGATGTTAAACAGGACTGGACCCAACACAGAACCCTGGGGAACACCACTAGTGATGTGATGTTTCTAATCTAAATGAGGAATATATCCCATGACTTCAGATAATAGTTACATTTTCTGGACCTTTATCCCTAAGGAGTTTGAGGTCAAATGCAGACCTTGTCTGAATTCCTGCTTTATGAATGATGTAATTTTGATAAAACACTTCAGAAGAAGTAATCCAACATTATCAAATTTTTGACTGCTAAAGAAATTTTTTTTCCAAACAATGCAAATTACTAGGAATGACATGAACAGGAAGATCAAAATAAGCATCAGTACTAGTGGTGCTTCCTAAAGGATCTTAATGCCCCCTTTTGGAATGTGATAGGAGTATCCCCTTCAGTTTCATTATCTCATTCAACATTGTCATCAGAAGGGCATTTCTCCCCTTGTTGTTATTTTTAGTCGCATTTGTCTTTTATCCCTCTGCCAGCCATACTTTTCACTTTCGTCATGCAGATAGCACAATGGTTACTCTAAACAAATTTTAAACCTCAAATTAGACTATAACTGGGTAGAAGAAAGCAGGCCAGCTGAGAACTAAGTAAGAACAATATGAGTGTTAATGATATTTTATTTACAGTGAATATCTTGATTTTCAGATGTGTTTAGGCAAAGATTCATTCTGCTTTCAGAAGAAATCAGAAGATGATTATGAATGGGAGACTGAACCCAAACAATTAAACAGGAGATAGAGAACTGATGGAGTAATAACATTGATAGGTTACATCTGTGCATAATTCCCTCTGCAGCAAGTATGTGACTATGTATGAAAACATACAATAAAATCAATTTTCTTTCAGCTTCTCAGTGGTATGGATAAATAAATATTTTTACATAGTCATTCCAAATTGCACTTGGCATTGCATTGAGGAGAGAAGCCATAGCCTCTCTTTCTGGGAGTTTCCAAAATAAAGATAAGCATGTTTTAGGTATTTCTTATTATAGTTACAAAATTAAACCTATGCATTTGTTTCACATTTCACTGTACAATAAAACTGAGCAGACAGCAGCTGCAGAAAATATTCTGCCAGACAGCATTTGTTTTATTTATAGGAGTTATTAATTTTACCTGAAGTGTGTTTCAATTACACCTTGAAGTGTTTTTCCCTTTACCTCTGAGTCAGATCTGTTGTTGAGAGCTCTCTTAGCCACAGACTCTTTTAGTGCTCTCTCAGCAGGAATGAAACATCTCCATCGTGTGGTCAACTGCAAAAAATGAGATTTTATTCTAAAAATGGGCTAAAGATGGGTGTTAGGAGGGTACCAGCCTTCCCATGGCTCTTTTGCCCCTTCGGCCCTGGTGATGGGCAGGCTCACCCATCCCTCCACCCTTAAACACAAAGAATTTCCATCTTCTCTTTGGATAAGCATAGATACAGAAATATGACCTGAAAAAACACTGAAGGCAAGATGCTTATGTATAAAGCCCTACCCCACATTGGCTGTTCAGACTGATTAAAAAATAATGATTTTCCCCCTTTCTATTATTTTTTGCCAAGCCCAAACACAACCATGGTATCCCTCATATTAACTGCAAACAAGAAATCAACCTTGAAGTGTTAACTAACTGCAAGTACAGGGAAATTGTTAATCACGTCTTTCAAATAAAAGAATATGACAAAATAACTTACTGTGCCTGCCTCATTATGCAACTGAGGTCAATTTTAACAAGTACCTTGGATGTTCTTTTCCTGTTTTAAGCTGCTGTAAGTGTTCAGTTTTGTAGAAATACAGTCAGTGGTCAGACACATTCTTTTCTTGTCAGCATCAGATATATTAACCCCAATTAAAGCTGTAAATCTTTCTTTCACCAGTCAGGGATATTTAGGGTAGGAGACAGGGATGTGGTACTCAATATATGATTGAAGACAACAGTAATTACAGGATAACCGTAATTCAGGGGGATTTTTTCTCCCTGTCTTCTTAGTTATAGCAGTATAATCTAATGAAACACCTACTTGAAGCATGTACCATTGTTGCATCCTAACACATTTCTTTTTGCTGCTTCTCTTCAGAATTACTTTCCTGTTTACTCTCCCCTCTTATTGACACCAAACTGTGTTGAAAGCTAAAATTCCTTCTTCCATACACTTCTCTATGACTGTTTATAACAGAGAACTCTCTTTAATATAGTTTTATAGTTCAGGGTTTGGTTAGCTTTATCTTAAATGAGGTATTAAGAGCCATAGCAAGTGTCTTGTGAACATCATGGTTTTGCTAACCCCCTGTGTTGATTTTCCTTAGAAGAATTTCCCTTCCTGCAAGTCTATTGACTCCTGTTCTCTTGCTCTGCACCTCCAAGAAAAATCTAACTTGACATAAGTCAAACTTTTCTCAATTCAGTAAAATATGCTTAAGCCTGTGCAAGTGAGTGACATGATCCCATTGTTCCCCTTCTATCTCAGATCAGAGACCTTGGGGCTCTGCAAGCAGTGACCTGGCTGCCCCACCACAACCATGATAATGCTGGAATAACAGAATTAGATGAAAATGTAGAAAATCCTCTTTCCAACAGCAGCATTCTCCTTTCTGTAAAGCAAATGATAGACTTAGCTCCACCACTATCATTTTTCAACAGACTTTAACCATTTCTCACAGCTTGCTAGACACTACATAATACAAAGACCTGCTGTTTTGTTGTGGTTAAGTGTTTTACTTCCAGACATGGATTAAATTTTTTGTGTTTGTTTGTTTTTTCTATTTTTCAGAGACGTGCAGCTGACAATTTGAGAAGACATCATCAATACCAGGTACAGGCCTATGTTTAGTTTTTGGGCAGTTCTTTTACTATGACTCCAGAATGTCTTCGGGGGAGGGGGGAGGGAGGGGGGAGGAATGGGGAGGAAGAATTTCATGAAAAAGTAGAAAAGAAAGATAATTTTTTTTAAAAAATAACCCACATAAATTTCATACTAATTTCCCCTTCAGCAAATGACCTTAGTAATTTTGGTGTTCAAAAAAATAAAAAAATTGAGGAGTATGATTATATTCTTTTAGAAGTAATAGGGTATTTTCTAGAGCAATAAACATGCTAACCAGTATTTTGCCTACTGTAACATGGGTTGCCTTTAAAAACGCAAACACATAGTCCCACCTCCCTGCCAGGATTCATCAGAATCTATGACATGCTCACTGACATGCTCCATCAGAATCTGCTCTTCATCTCTCCAGCTCTAGTCTCCCATAGACAATTTTCTGTCCCTTAATAACCCCTCTGCCTGGATCCCCTGTAATCAGTTCCTCTTATTAATCATGCCTTCTTCAGGTTCTGATTTTGTGAGATTATCGTAACACAAGGAATGATTTTCAGCTTCCTTTTTTTTTTTTTTTTTGGTGTGTGTGTTAGAAGGGCTACAAGTTAAACAAGATGTGGGCTGTAGTTTTGGAAATTAATGAATTCCATATGGGAAATAACTAGGAAAACTAGGACTTTTCCAACCTGAAAAAGACAGCTGTGGAAAGTAAAAACAGGGATCTATAAAATCAAGGGGAAGGTGAACACAGAGCAGCTGCTTACTATTTATCTGTAAACTGAATGCCACACACGTACCACACTGCATTAGTAAGGCTGTAAGCAGCCCTTTGAGGAAAGAGATTATTCTCCTCCAGCCCACACTTGTAGCGCTGTATCTGGAGCAGTGTGTCCTGTTTGGGCCCAACACTATAACAGAGATGTTAACAAACTGGAAGGAATCCAGCAAAGGGCCACCAAAATGGTTAGAGGGCTGACATAAAAGAGGTTTGGATTTCAGCCTGGAGAAGGTGAAGGGGAATATAAATGCTGTCTTAAAAAACATGGTGGGTGGTTAGAGACAAGGAGCCAGATTTTTCTTCAAAGTACACAGCAAAAGTACAGGACTCAATGGACACAAAATGCAGAAAGGGAAATTCTGTAAGGTAAGGAGTACCATCTTCAAAGTGAGGGGAAGTAAAGAACTGGAAAAAGTTGTTGATGGAGACTGCAGCTTCTTCATCCTTGGAGGTATTCAGCGCTTCACTGGGCATGGCCCTGAGCTGAATCAGACAGCCTCCGTGAATCTTTTCCAACCTAAGTAATTTCTAGGATTTTTAGAAGTAGAAGACAACAATGGAAACTATCAGAGTCCAGGTTAAAAAGTAAACAAAACCCCAAATGAAATCTTACACCAGTTATACTGGGGAGTGCATTGGCAGAGGATTTCTGAATGCTGAAAGTTTACATGAGTTCAAAATGTGTAGGAAAACCTGACAGAGCCAGTTAAACCTAGACCTATCATTTCCGTCAGAAAGTCAATGAATCTCACAGCACAGGAAGCTTGAGAGAGAATAACTGGAAATAACATTGTACAACTGCACTAGACTTACTCTCCACTGTCAGACTGCACATTACTGACATGAGACAGACCTTTGGTCAAACCTAACATAACCCTTCTCAGGCTAATAAACATTAGTACTTTCCATCAAAAAGCAGAACAAATTTTCAAACAGATCTAAGGTTTGTACATTTTTATCATGTTCCTAAAGCACAGAAAGCCCAAGCAGACCCTGTGACTGTAACTAATACCAAGAAAGCTAACACAGTACTTTATATTTTTAGGAAGTTATGAGAAATCTGGTTAAGAGGTACGTTGCAGCAATGATAAGAGATGCCAAAACTGAGGAAGGATTGACAGAAGAAAATTTTAAGGTACACATTTACTTTTATGTTTATTAGTGATTTAGTGTTTTATTAAGATAAGAGTGTGATTCATATTTTTCACACTCAATTGTTCAGGTAGCATATAACTTGCTTCCTACAGCAAGTTCTTATACCTTGAAGATACCAGGTATTTTCCAGATGATGAAGTGTATTACTGATCCCTAGCATAAACCTTTCTTGCTTTCTTTTTTTTTTTTTAATTACAAAAGGAAAAGTCAAATTAGCTTTCATGTTTTGATGTTTCATCTTTCTTCGCAATTTTTAGGAGCTAAAACAAGATATTTCCAGCTTTCGCTTTGAAGTCCTGGGTTTGTTGAAAGGAAGCAAGCTGCCTAATTTGCAGACTGCAAAGATGAACAAGGACACTGGCTCTCTGTCAGAAAATGAAGAAAATAGTGAGAGTGAAGGGAACAAGAAAGGAAAGAAAAAACCCTTCAGCCTTTTTGACATAACAACCATGATTCACCCACGATCAGCCAATATTGCCTCTGAAGGGCATAATGTAAGCAATGGCTCAGCAATGATGGTGTCAGAGTCCACTCAGGAGAAACAAAAGCGTGTGAATTTTGTAACAGACATAAAAAATTTTGGGTTGTTTCACAGACGATCAAAAACAAACTCTGTGGAGCAGGGTACAAATAAAATATATACTGTTTCTGAAGAAGTTTCCCGTCAACAGGCAGAAGAGCAATGTGAGAAAACTGATGAACTGGAACAGGGAGAATTAACCATGAACTGTGAATTAAACATCCAAAGTCCTGACAAAAAATGCATGTTAGCTGAATCACAAAATAACAGCAACTCTTTGGATTCACAGGAAGAGGGAAGTATTTGTGCTTCAGAAACAGAGAAAATGGAGTTACAGAACTCAGAACCTGCCACACCGCAGGATCAGCTGGACAAGTCGTTGAACATTAGCATTGACTCTGGTGGGAAACAGGAAACAATTGTTCAGGGTGACTACATGATAACAAGGTTGTGATGCTTACAGGAGGAAGCATTTACAAATATATATATTTTGCATAGTGCTTTTGGGGATGGGGGGCAATGTTTTAAGAATTATAATAGCAAATGCAGAATTACACTTTATAGTACTCAACTGTGGCACATGATCTTGTAACATAGTAGTCAAGAGAAATATGAGGACCTTCTGTTTTGTAGTCTGCTTTAGCTTTCACGATTTGTTTTACATTTTTTAATAAATGGAAGCATCTTGTATTCTTGTACTGTTGCAATAACCCACAGAAACTTTTTAGCTATCTTTTTCAATTACAACAAATGCAATTTCTCTCATATGGTAGTTGACTCCTATGATAAATATTTTTCTATGCAAATAAAAAATAGCTTAAGAGACTTGTAAGCCTTTATTTAACTTTGTAGGCTGTTTAAAGATTCTGGGCACCATAATAATTATATGTGGCTCCTGTCAGCATAATTCATGTCAAGCTATTAGAATCATTTATTTAAATTGCTAGAAACTTGATTTGTTTCAAAAGCTATACAGAAGTAAAAGTTAAATTATATTCTTTTATTTATTGAAGGAACATGAAAACCTGTAAATTACGAAAGATCAGTCTACTTGATTATTTAATTACAGCTTCTCCCTCACAGCAACAGGAGTATCACTGTTCTGATACCATTGCTAGAAATGCATTTGCAGGGGTTGAAGACTGTAAAAAGTGTTTCTTACAGGAAAAGAAATATCTGTGGCTTGGTAAAAACTGGTGATGGATTACTTCTTAGGAATCCGTAATCACCACAGCTACTGCTTCTTCAACCATTAATTTTTCCTAACATGAACAACCTATGCACTTTAATATTCAGCTGCTTATTAGCTTTTGCCTTCACAATACACTTGCATTTGCTAAGAGAAAGATACTTCAGGAATAAGCAAACATGCAATGATCCCCTGAGTACTTGGGGAAATGTGGCAATTTGTTGAGAACTTTTAAAAGGCAAGATTTAAGAGAGTTTCTTTGACAATTGCAGAATCTGGGAAAACCTGATTGGATGTTTTATAAAAACTACCTAAATGTATAAAGAAAATGTAATAGTATTTTTAATAACCGATGAGTGACTTACCATCTTAGTCAAAACCAGTATTTTTAAAATTAAATGGTCTGTTTCTTTGTAATTGTTGACTGCTGTCCTGCATTATTAAAAGTGTAATTTTACAACTGGTCTAGGAATGGCCACCCTTGATCTCTCAGCACCATTCTTTTTCTCCCTGAATATACCACAGAAATGTCATTATTTCAGTCTTCCCTAGCCCTGCCATGAGAAATTTTGTAGTTCATATTAGCCTGTATTAAGGAAACTCCAAATGCACAGAGTACATTTACATTTCAGATGAAATCTATCACATGTTACTTCCACCTTGTAGGACCTGACCCAAAGCCATATCATTCTGGATCTAAACTGTCCTTGTACTGAACTGAGTTTTGAAAATTCAGGCAAATCCCTCTCATCTCTATGCTTTAAGATGAGTTTTCCAGCTCTACTTTACTCAAGTGCTACTCTCTCTCTGAGCTCACATATTGAAATCTTCCTTCCTGCACATCTGTTTGTGTCACAGCAGATATAGTTGAACCAAAGTGGAAAATATGAACTGTAATTGGAAAAGAGTTTGTATAGCTTCGCAACAATGCATTCAACCATTGGTTGATTTCCATCTTGGCCTCGACTGCTCTGTAGACCTTCTCTCCTTTCATGTCTCTCTCTTTGTCCACTTTTAGATTGTAAGCTCCTCAGGGCAGGGCCTGCAGCTTTTCTGTTTGGAAAGCACCTGAAATACTGCAAGTATAAAAAGAAATAAATAATAAGAAGAATGGTGGAATACCTTCATATCATTTTTATTAGGTCAACTCTTTTAGAGAGTTCTCTTTTCTACTGTTACATTTATGCTAAAAATACCATAAAGCAAATGTGTCTCATGCTGTCATAAAGTTTTCTATATCGCAGTTAACAGTCCTTCTCCACCACTGATTTCAGTTTCTCATTCTTCATCATGGTTTGTAACACCTTTGAGTCCTAAGCTCACTACCCTTTCCGTAGCCAAATTCAAAACAAACCATGTTTCCTCAAAAGGGGCTTTCAATATATTCAGGCACATGGTTTCAACTCCAGACAAAATGTGCCTGAACAGAATGTTTGTAATACCAGTTAACTACCACAGGTTTGAGCTCTGCATATTATTCTGCCATCATAAAAGCCTGTGTCTCCTATGCATGAAGTTCCCAACACCATTAATGTGAAACATTAGCCACAGCAACACATCATGACCCCATTTTGCTGGGCATCAGTCTAAGTCTTGGAGCAGATACAAGACAGAACAGCAAGACCTGCACATATGGGCAGGATACTTAGTCATAGGGACAAGCTGTACTGCATAGCAATAGTTCATCAGTCTTTTGATACCTTTTTTTTTTTTAATAACCAAATACTGAAACATGGGTCTATTAAATAAAGCATATTTAAAATCAACATTTGCTCTATTTTATGTTATCCTTAAGGATCAAAGCTTGACATCAGTAAGGACCTGATGCCATTCCATTTAAATTTAATGATAAATAAACAACTCATTCCATGAAAATAGATGAGTCCAAAATGTGTCCTAAATTGAAATGGTAGTGGACTCTCATTGCTTTGCAGGCAGCCAAAACCAACCAAAACCCTCTCAGAGATGGAAACCTAGGTTTCCAATAGTTGACATATGAAATGAATAACAGTTCCCCATAGTGCTTACTCAGCTTTGTCTCACTTTTCTTTCACAATGCAGTTGATGATGACCTTCTTGATAATGAAGTCTCTTTACAGCAACATACTCGCTGTTGCATTTTAAGAGTATGAGAGCCATGCTTACAGTAGGGACAGAAGCAGCACTCAAGATGTAACATAGAAGCTTCCAGAAAGGCTAAGCCTCTAAAGACACTAATGCTTTCTAATTACTACTTACCATTACTAATGCTTTCTAGTCTGGAAATTAGCAAGGGAATCTCACACATGGAGAACTCCTGAAAAACTCTTCCATTGCATGGAATGAATAGTTAATGCATACGAGCTTATATACTTTCTTCAGTGGAACTGAAAAAGCATGAATAGCCCCATCTACATCTGTTTGTCATGCTGGTTTTAAAAAAAAAAAAGCCCAAGGCATTCATGATAAAATCATTCCATAAGGTTTTAAGGAGGCAATAAAAGTCCATGGTTAGTGAACAAGATAAAATAACCTACTAGGAATGCATATGTTTCAATTTGGCAGGTTAGTAAAAAGATGTCTTTCTCTTTGCAGATTGAAATACTGTATTCCTAAACTCCAGTTTCCCTTTAAAAAAAATCCACAAAACTCAACCAAACCCTGTAACCCCCAAAAATCCTCTGAGATTTTTTGGATTTCAGAGATTCATGAGGTTTTGTAGTGCAATTAGTACCCTAACAACATCTGAAAGCATTGAGCTAATATTTTATAAATTCAATGGACAGCATAGACTGCTCCATAAATGTAGCCAAATGAGAGTAGTAACTGCAAAATAACTCATTCTGGTTAATGATTAATATTTTTAGTATACAAAATAGAGTATACAAGTCGGGAGATGCATACATCACCATCTTCTGAAAGTGTCAGCATGTCTCAGATACATTTAGAGAAACTCAGGCAGCCCCACAAAAATGCTCATTTCTGAAATAATTTTCATTCTTTTTCCCCCTCTATTCTTCACTATCTGATGTTTTGTTTTGTTGTTTTGTGTTACTTCCCTAATAAATCTTTTTTCTACTTGTTTCTAAAAGTAGACAGTAAGAGCAAATCGTGCAATATTTTATGATACATGATCTCATTATAACCTGGGACCTTGTCCATAGGAATACAGGATAGTTTACTAGGAATACTACAAATAGTTTTATTTGAATTAATTGCATGTGGTACTGAGATATATCATTCAGCCATATCCCAAGCATGAATATCCATATGCAGGTACCAAAGCATGGAAACAGTTTTTAACTAAAACGAGTTCTACACCAAGAAAAACAAGCAAGCAAAGAAAATTGAGAGAGATCTGTTATTATGAAGTTAGAGTTAGTGTAGTGTTTATTAGTATTCTTAGTTCCCTTCACTTTTATTAAGTAAATTTAGAGATTTTTTTTTCAGCATCTACTATTCAAATGATATAGTTGCTTCCTTGGGTTGCTTTGCAAGACACCAAAACTTTGTGTTTAATAATTAAGTAGAATTTCATGAACTGAGAGATTCTAAATCAGGAGACCATCATGAGAGACCTCATCCGAGGACTAGTTCTACTGATTTTATTTTTACAGGACTGTAACTTTCCAAATCTAAAACTACTTGACCATTTCCAGAATTAATTCATTGCCCTTGAATCACATGGATCTGATGTGAAATCAGATCCACATAGAGGAAGTATCAGGATTTCAGACATAGAGAGGTGTGCTCTGCTCGTTTTAATTATTTACTTACCAAATCATTAGATATGACTTACAGTCATTTAACAGTCATATATAAAGAATAATAATAATAATACAAAAAATATAAAAACACTATATATGTGAAAGAGTGTTTCAGTTTTTAAGCCTGTCTACAACAGGTCAACCCAAAACATCAAACATCCAGAGCCTCAGAAATTCAGACTCTAACCCAAATCTGGCCCATATTTCCCCAGAGAAGTGAATACTGGAGAGGTTTATTTCATTAAGGACCATGTATGGTGGAGAAGGAGCACTTCATTTTGGGAGCTACTTCTTTCTTTGCTTGTTTGTTTGTTTTCTATTTCTGCACAACATGAATAACCTCTGAAACCTAAAATATTCCCACACACTCACACTCGGGAGCTGATGAAGAGAGAACCAGATGTATGATACTGAGCCAAGATTTATCCAGCATGGTTAGGAGAAGCAAGTGATGAAAGACCAAATAAAAGCAATTATAAACCCGGAACTGGCTGTTAGTACTGCGAAAGACAGAAGTTTTTATAAGAAACTAAAAAAACCCAAAATTACTTTGGAAATCAATTTTACATGTAAAGACAGTAGTAAAATATCATTTGAAGTATTTTCATTAATCAAATTCTGGAATCTCACCTGGGATTTTCTTACTAATCTCCTACGACACTATCACCAATATCAAGGAAAGCATAACAACATCAAAGTGATTGTTCAAATGCAGAGAAATATTTCACTCCTTTTTTTGGTTGGTTTTTTTTCCCCCTCTCTAGCATATTTCTTTCTCAGTTTAAAAAACAGAGAAGAAATAAAATTGGAAGCAAGATGTTACTTAGTTCACATCCTTATATTCAGATGAGATTAACTATCCCATTAAACAGAGGTAATGATTCATCCCAGAGACAAGTACATTGCAGAGCAAGATGGAAAAACTTCTCTCACTCATCTCTATAATTTAAGAGATGTGCTGGGAAATTTAGAAGTAAATTACAACAGTGTTACTATGTATTTTCGCTGTATTATCTACAGGCCAATACTGCTGACTATTGGAAATATTTATACCTGCAGCAGTTGCACTTTGGCAGAAGACTGAGCTCCATGGTATGAACAGGAAGGTTATGCCTCTGTTCCCATGCCATCTCAAGGGGAATAGCCATAGTGAATTGAATTTATGAGACAGAAAACAGCGTGCTGAGTCATGTACTCAGCAACTGCTTCACACAAAATCATTCAGTCAATGGTTCTTTGGAATCTACTCAACCAGTAAATGACAGAGATGAACAATATGCAAACCTCTATGCTCACTTTAGTTCTTTCTTTTTCAGGCTTTTGCATCTGTTATTCCAAATTCTCTTCCCTTCTGTTTCTCCTTGAATTTACTACTGATTCTACATCCTTTGAAATTTAGTCCTGTAATGGTTTGACCCATGGCTTCCTCAGTAACCATTGTATCTAAGGAAGTTATAAGTATTCCACACGTGTCTTCCACCTAGCAGTGGGGGAGTGGTTTGGGTGCGTTTTTTTTCCCTTCCTTGGCTGAGGAGCTGGAGGGAGGTGGTTGAAGCCTGGTCCCTCCGGTGCCTGGTGGTTCTCCTGTCCTGGGTGAGATTGTTTCATTCTTGTTCCCCTTCCTTGAGGTTTTTAATTGTGTTTCTTTTGATTCATTCGGTTTCTTTGGGTTGGGTTGGTGTCTTCCCTATTTCCCAGCTAATCAATCCCCTTTTCTCCCTTCCCCTCTCCCCTGGGAGGTGGGATCCTATGTGTTGTGTATACAGTGTGGTTTGTAAATGTTAGTAAATATAATTTATTCTTTTTATTCAGTTCAGTTTCTTTAGAGTGCATTTCTTTTCAGTTTTTTTTCTTTCCTTTGCTGGGAAGGTTCTGGGGGGAGAAGGGGGGCCAGTCCAGGGTTGGCAACAGCTAGGCCAAACCTGCGACAAGTCCTTCAGTGTATCTCTTCCTATTCCACCATTCTTTTCTCTGTTCTTACATCTCTTGGTCTTTTTGTACACTTTCTTTCCCTCCTCTGTCCTTGATGTGCACTCAATCAAGTTATTCAGTCACACACAATTTCTGAACTAGAATATTCATTCTTCATGTATCACAACAATGCAACCAGTCGTTGAACTCAATTATCCTGTTCTTTATCTCACATGTTTTGTGACGCAAAACTATTTTTTTTCAAGCATTTTTCAGTATTAAGGCAGAACACCTAAGAACAATTTTTGTGTGAGGACATCATCCTACTACATGAATTTTTTCAGCTGACTTTGGACAGGATACATTAAACAAAAGAATAATCTAAGAGCCTAAATCGAGAAGGAAGAAAACCATATGCAGCTAAAACTTCAGTTGGAATTTATCTTCAATATAGTTTGGTTAACACATTTAGTGCAATATGCCTACTTACACAATAGGACAGCAGATTTTTAATTATGTAAGCAATGAAGATTTAGGATTATATCTCATAATTCCAAGTTCCCATTTGGAACCTGTTTGGTCTTTTATGTCTTTCTATCTGAGTTTCAAACTGCTTCTTTCAGAGATAAACCTTTCAGTAAATGAAAAGAGGAAGTGAACATGAAGATGACTGATGAATTCCCACCATTTGCTGGAGAATCTATTAACTGATTTGGTTTCTTTTTTAACCTTTTTACATACAAATTAACTTTTAAAAAGTAGTTGAAATAACCTATTCAATTTTTTTCCCTTTTTGATTCTTACTTTGTTTATTGGCTATGAAACAATACTTAAATTTTTACCTCTTTCACAGAAATATTCTACTCTTCCACTCCCTGAGAAAATCTTGTCTTTTAAGAGCATATTTTCTGTTCTTAGTTTTGCTTCCTAATCATGACCTTGTCATCTTTGTATACTTTCAGTAAATGACTTGGGCACACTTAGGTTGTGCTTTTGATAAGACATCAAGTAAGTGAACAAGCAGATATTTTTAATATCCAAGCATTTTTTTCAAAGAGGTTCTCTAAACAATCACAACAGAAGAGAAGCTAACATTTGCTGTATTGCACTATGGCCTTGTTAACAAAATATTGAAAATTAAATACTTCACTGCTATATGTGGAAGCAGACTTAGGCATTTATATTAAAAGAAAAGGAAAAAAGGATGTACTTTGCTATGTCATTGTTTAGCACACAAGCTTTCTTCACAATTTTTGAGGATTAGAAAGAACACCATGTACTGAATCACTTCAGCTAGTCTGGGCAAAACTGAAGAGGCAAAGTGGAATGAAGTGTTTCTTCTGACTTAGTCTTCTATGTGAGAAGAAAAAGGACTGATCCTCTTCCCAAAATATTGATAGACCTATTTTAAAGGACACAGCTTAGTTAGAACAGGTTGCCATTCTTGCTCTCCCTGAGGTGCACCTCTACAGAAAGACTGTCCATATCTCTCAAGGATCTTAGGTAGCCTGGAGGAAGCTTCCCATTCTTACATGAAATCTGTACTGTAAAAGAAACCTAGGTGTCCCAAACCCCAGCTAACTAGTGATTTTGGCATTTTCCCAGGTGCAGTACACTATCTCTGATGGAACTTTGCCATTGAATCAGCAAGTAGCTAAGTCTCCCTGAGACTACTGGAGTTCTCTCAGTATTATCCTATTTTGGTGTGAAAGGCTACAAATAATCCATACCTAGCTGAGAAAATGATTGGTTTGACACAGCTTGCATCCCTCTGGCACAATGGACTTGGAGTTGCACCTTACCCCATGCTGCAGAGGGTTCTCCATTTGCAAAACGGGGCAGACACTGAGTGAGTATAGCTGTGACTTCTGCAACAGCACCCCCCCAATGAACTTGAGCCCACAAGAATCTCACCCCCACCTACTAAATCCCTGGGAACACAAATATATCACATGCTGAGCTCAAATATTGGAAATGGATAGATTTGAATTTCATAGCAAAAAGGCTAAAAGATACCTTTAAAAAATTTTTCCATTGTCCTTCTTTCTGCCTTGAACAAATTCAGGAGATGGATATCTAATATTCTGTGAAATAAAATGAGCTGCTCTTTGAAGCACTATATTACTGGTTTGACATTGCATTTGAAAAAACAAATCAAGAAAATGGTTTTGGTGTCTTGCTCTTTTTGCATTCATTTTTTATTTCTCCATTAGTTTTTTGATGGCTTAGTCTTGATGCTTGTCAAGAATTGCTTCTTGACTACTTTTATCACTTCAGTGTTTTAAAATTTAATTTCATATTCAATTTTCAGACCTTTATAGAGAGTCTACAGATCCCAGCTAACACTACAGTAAATAAGAAAACACTTCCAAGCATCTAACAATCTTGAATATGTTCAAAACACAGGAAATTTTTTAAATCAGATAGCATAAAAAATAATATAAATTAAAATAAATATTTTATACATACCTAAAATGGCAGATACAACGAAGGGGAAATAAAACAAAACCAAAGACTGAAGCACTGGAATAGCTTTTTGAGTCTGAGTCCCACACACTTAGACCTACTTCTAAAAAAATTTTAGCTCGCAAACAGAAAAATAATGTTGATTTTCCTGAGTTGGAATAACTTGGACTAAAACATATGTCTTCTTATTAAAAAAAAAAAAAAAGAAAAAAAAAGAAAATTCTACACCTACGAGCCTCTGTTTATTTCTGATAACTCTGTTATTTCAGGAGACTTTTGGCAAAGAAGTTTTTTCTGCTTTTAGAGACGCTTATTCTTACCAAGAGTAAACAGCTTTCACACCTGAACTCCGAGGGACAGTGAAGCTGGATTGAACTATGGATAGAATGTACACTTGCAACTTCCTCTTATTATTGGCCTTGTTTCATTTTCAGTTTGCCACCTTGAATCTAATCAGTCAACGAAGCAACAGAAGTGCACTAATGCAGGGTGCCATCACCTGCGCAGCTGATTGGGCTTAAAAGCACTAGAATCTTCTAGAAAAGTGCAGTACATTATATTAGTTTCCCATATCAAAAGAGCAACATGATTTAGCCTTGTCATCAAACACAGAACACTTTGAATCTCAAAAATACTTTGTTTTATGAAACTCAAAGGGAGTCTTTCCCCTCAAAAACTGCCCAGAGTTTTGATAGAAAGCTGCAGGCTTCAGCTCTGATACTTGGAGGCTGTTGCAGATTTGTGCTAAATAGTTTGTTGTAATACTTCTGAGGTTTTCCCTGTAGCACAAAGAGCCCTCCAAGGCACTGAGGAAAGCAGGAATGTAAAATACACTACATCTGTTCTGAAAAAACTACAAAAATTCTTACTACTATTCTGTTTGTACATTCTGACAAACAGGACTTAATTCTACCTTTATAATTGCAATTGGTCAAAGTGTATTCGGTCTCACATGCCTAGTGGCATATAGGAGTCTAGAATGACCATGACTGGGGTTCTTCATCTTGCATTGCACAGAATTCTGCTCTTTCCTTAGGGCCTACCTATAGGTATGTGTTAGAATAAAATATGGCCCATCTACAGGCACTGCTTGGAAATCAAATTTACACCCAATATGGTGTGCATCAAAAATAATATCAACAGCCCTATACTGTTCTGTGTTGCAAATACATCAGTGCAAGATTTCAGCTTTTAGTTACACTATTTTTTTATCTATTTTCCTTCTTATTATTTACACTTGCATCTCAGTTTAAACTTCTCCTTTTGGGACAGCGGTATTGGGACCATATTAATGATGACTCTATATTTGAGCTAAGCATCTACCTCTTTTGGAATAAGTATTTCAAAGTAATCCTCAGAAGTTATGATACTATTTAAAGTGTTCCTCACATTTTAAAATGTAAGTTGGTGAAATTTCTAATTCAGGTTCTTTTTTCTTTGTTTTTTTTTAATCACGGATTTAATTTGTGTAAGAGATTGCAAAGGAAACTATACTATACTTGCCAAACAGTTACCCTTACATATTTTAATTATATCTGCTTCCCATTGTGAGCAAAGGCATGAGTATAATCCTGTAACTGGGAAATATAGGGCTTGAGTCTACTGTTAAAACTGGGAGGAGAACAGGAAGATATTATTACAATAATGTCTCCATGGCAGTCTTTACACACATAAGTGTGGAAAAAATAATTACAATTGGGAAAATTATTTTAAAGGGGTTTTTTTATAGAAATCTGTTAGATTATTAGGTTCCTTGCATGATGGGGGGAGGAGGAGGAAAAGAACAAAAGAAAGAAAGAGTCTACAGTGTTTCTGAGTAATATCATTAAAATATTATTCTCTGTTCATCAGGCACTATCTGAACTGTTACAAGTTTTTGAAACGACCATAACCTAAAAAAACCAAAGCAGGTGAGATCCTAGTTTAAATATACAGCTTCTAAAAGTATTGAGCTGAAAAGACATATATAAGTGACTCTCTAGGATTTTTTTTTAAATATCTCATGGACTTTGAATTGAGTTTTTACCAGTTTACGTGCAGCTTTTTTTATATGAGCATATTCATTTACCTTAATTATAGTTCATATCGTATGCTTGCATGATTATTTCACTTATTGCTCAGGCCATACATTTCCTGATAGTCTATTTAACTGATAGAAAACTAAGCAGTTTCTAAATCTGGTAACACAATTTGGGCTGTAAATAGTATGTAAGCAATTTCTTCTTTGTACTCAATACCCAAACCTGGTCTGGTCTTGATTAGCTCTGATGAGTCACAGCAGATTCATAGTGGGTGATGCTCATTAAGCTTTCACCTACCAAAGGCAAAGCAGCAAAAGTGTTGCCAACAGCCTTTAAAGTTCATCCACATCTAAAAAGTATTTCAGTCAGTCTGTTCTAAGTAGGTCTTTTGAAACATGTATCTTTTAAGATTGTGGGCTTTTATTTTGTTTGGAGCTTTTTTTAGAAAAGTAGTGTTGTGGTTTAACCCCAGCTGGCCACTAAGTCCCCCACAGCCCCTCACTCACACCACTGCACCAGGATAGGGTGTCGCAGTCTTGGTCTCTTTGGGAAGGGACCAGACCAGTGATGGGGTTCGCAGACTGCCGATTGAGTTGTCGCTCGCCGTGATTCCCTGACCCTAGGTAAGGTTTGCCTCGCGACGTGAGAACAAACACCCAGGAGCCAAGGATGGTCTGACCTGATCCGAAGATCCAGGTTGATCCGCCGATCTCCTTTATTGAGGGGAACAGGGGTTTATATAACTTGGGATAGGGAAGGTTCTGGAAAAGGGGAGGAACTAAGGCGGAGCATGCAAATCCGCTAACAACTATAGGGTAGGAGAACTGAGGGGGAGTGAACTGGGGTGTGGACTGATGACAGGCAGGGCAAGGCCCGCCCCCTAGAGGGAGCCGGCCAATGGTAGCTGCACACTTGGTGTCAGCTCCTGCCTGCCTGGGGGAAGGTTCTGGAACTGGGAGAGCAATAGACAACTTTAATTTAATAAAAAGTGGGGATATAACTGATAACTGGTAAAGTCCTTATTGTCAAGTCACTGTCCGGATTCATAGGGGTCTTCCTGGACCTTCCACACGTCGAACTCTGTACGGCGATCCCTTGCCCTCCTCCATTCCTGCATGTCCATATAGTCCCCATCTCCAACAATAGGGGAGACAATTGGAAGGGTAAAAACAAGAAAACACAGAGGTTGAGATAAAGACAGTTTAATAGGTAAAGCAAAATCTGCACAAGCAAGCAAAGCAAAATAAAGCATTAATGCCCCAGCTACAAGCAGGTGTTCAGCCATGTCCAGGAAAGCAGTGCTGCGTCATGTGTAATGGTCATTTCTGAAAAACACATTCACGAAATGTGCCCTTTTCTCCTTCTTCCCTCAGCTTTACATGCTGGCATGAAACGTTGTAATATGGAATATCCCTTTATTCAGTTTGAGTCAGCTGTCCTGGCCAGGTCCCCTCTCAACTTCCTTTTCTGCCGCAGTCCACTCACTGGTTGGGTGGGGTGAGAAGCAGAAAAGGCCTCGACACTGTGCAAACACTGCCCATCAATAAAAGAAACACCTCTATATTGTCAACCCTGTTTTCACCACAGATCCCAAACACAGACCCCTACTAGCCACTGTGAAGAAAATTAACTCCACCCCAGCCAAAAGCAGCACAAATGTTCAGATAATTCTAGTACTTATTTATTGGAATGTGTTTTGGCTTAGCTTAGGATCCATGCCTGATCTTTGGGTTTAGAAAACTACTATGTGGAAGTAACACAGAAATAAGCCACAGCAAATTAAACTTCCTTAAAACCACTTTCATTTTTATTGCCTCTGTAACCAAGAAGCTGGAGTCTGCAATAATGAAAGGCTAATATAAAACAATTGAAATTGAACCATTATAGGATCTATTATCCTAACTGAATGCTTATGTTTTCATGTTCAGAGTTCAAAGGGAGTGTAATGTGAAGTACCCTGTGCTACATCTGTAAGGAGGAATAAAATATCCATTGCAGGCCTTACAGAAATGTGACATTGGGCTTAAAAATTAAAATCTTTCATGCAGATAAGTTTTCATGTTCATAACTTCTTGCTTGTGTTGCCACTTTCTTAATGATAAAATGATCACTCAGATTTTATATTCTTGGTTCGTCAGTTCACAGAAACACAAAAAATCACATTTTTTTCCACACAAGAAGCAGCTGAGTTTCTAAATATTTTTTGGAAAGAACTTTGATAACTCATTTTTAAAAGGCCGTATATTTAACGGGAGGGCATAAAGACAGCAGATACCCAGTGGTGTCTAGTGAATGGAAAAGAAGAAATAAGCAAAAACTGAAATACAGGAAATTCAATTTAAAACTAAGAAAAAAAATTATTTTGAGGGTGAACAAACACTTGAACATGTTTCCCAGAGAGGTTGTGGAGTGTCCACACCTGAAGATACTCAAAACCTGACACAGCTCTGAGCAATCTACTGTGATTCTGCTCTGAACAGGGAACTGGATGAGGTGATGCCTAGAGCTGACTTCTTTCCTCATTCTTTTCTAGCTCTATTTTTTTTAAAACTGAAGAGCTTGAAATTTGAACAGTACACATCTGGAAGAACTGCCATATCTACATACCCTCTCCACTTACAATTTAATTAAGGATTTTTTAGGTTTACAATGAAGTGAGTTTCTGGAAGACTTCAAGAAGGAAAAACGTTGAAGAACTTTCTTGTAGAGAGCTCAGGAGTTAAGTTCTCACCTCATTTGTCCACCTACAATGAGAACTGTATAGAGTGATGCAGGCTGCTTTGTGATAAATGATGCTGGGGGTTGATGCCTGTGATGAACTACTAGACAGAGTACATGGATTGTACCTTTGAGTTCAGGGAAGTCACACGACCAGTCCAAAGTTTCTCCACAGACAGAAACCCATCCATCCTTGAGAGGTCAGTGTTCAGCATGGTCAACGCTTCCTGTCTGACTGCAAGCCCCAAAATAGGAGACGGGAGGAGTAGTAGCAAATCATTTGATTCCTTTGATTCTTCTGGTCTGTGGCATACTCTTTTAGATTGGCATGTGCTTTTTCTTGAATAGTGGGCATAGAAAGAAATTTTTGTGTTTGAGGAGGTTAAGATGCATGCAAGTGTTTAAAAGTCCATGGCATTTCTATAGCAGCAATGATATTTTCCAGATAATCTCTAATCATTGTCATGGACAATTTTATAGTAACAGAATTGTTATTTACTTTATAAAGTGCAATGACTCATTTAAAACTCTTGCTGTTTATTATGCCAGAGGATACTTATTCATTTCCTAGAGGACCCCTGCCACTGTCAACTACAGCTTTTCTTTGAGTCATTACTCTCATTATAGCATCTGCAGTCCCTAGAGGAATGCTCACTTCACCAATGAGTATCTTGAAAAGGCTATAATGTATAAAACAAATGAAGGAAAACTCTGTGTTCTGGAACATAACATTCTTTAGCAGAGTGGGTGCCTTTCAAATTCTTTTTTAACATTTATGTGTGGTCACTTAATCTAAGCAAACTGTGACTCAGCTATAAAGCTGAAGAGCAATATAAGTTAGTCTGCTTTTTAAAAAACTTTTTGCTAAATTTAGAAGTGTTTGTCTGACAATAATTTTAAAATACTCAAGTATAAAATATTTTAAAATGAGACTTCCTTTTTTCCCCCATTCAACTCATATCAAAGTGCTGCTGGATTTAATTTTTTGTTAATGACAAAAGGAATTCCTCTAACTTTTTGGTTTGTGTATTAGATTCACCTTCAGATTTATGCTCTCCTTTCCATAACACTTATGAACACTTATGGACTACAGCATTTTGATAAAGGGTAAATGCAAACCATCTGATTGAAATGAATTTTTACATTCAGTTTCCGTTTTTAATTTCCTGATCCCAAGCCATTAGCACTGGCTGAGACTCAAGCAAGGACAGCTTTATCAGTTCTCAGTAGTCCCAAAGAACTAAGCAACATAGTCTGAATACAGACTTCCACAGACATAGCTCCTCAGTCACAGCTTTGTCTCTAGAGCATTAAGAGTAACGACACCAGATCCATCTGTTTGCTGTTCTTTGTCATCCCTTGATCTGCAAAGGGATGGGAATGATTTTTCTTCCCTAGAAGAACTGACTTCAAACTCAGACACTGAGCTCCATTTAGCACCTCCAATTCTATGTCTAGTGTAGGACAAAAATGTTTTACTCACACATGGAAGTGCCCATGTTGTTGAAAACACATTAATATTTCTTATTGAATAGAATTCATTAGCTTTAGTTTGTGTTTTCTTCTAATGCTAGCCTCACTGTGGTTACTCTTGAATAATAGGAATACCATAAATAATCTTCCATCCTCTATTTACCATCAAACATCTCTATTTTAGGTGTCATTAAGTTAAAATAGGGGTTATTTACTTAGCCATTAGGTGTCCCAATGTGTAATGGTGAGCACTCTGGACTCTGATCACAAGGTCGTGAGTTCGAGTCTCAGTGGAGACCATACTGGGCAGTTCAATGCCTCCCTGCCATCCGATCTTGTCAGATCTCGGATGCTTAGCAGGGTCAGCCCCGGTCAGTCCCGGGTGCTGTAGACAGCCCTGAGGACTTCACTGTCACCATCTAAGCTTGCTCGGCCGTGGCAGATGAACCTTGGGACTTAAACGGTGGGGCCAGTTCTGCGCATGCTGTGCCTCACCTAAAAAATCCACTGCGCAGGCTCGAAGGGCACACCCCCACATGGGGAAAGGCCTTCCCAAGTCTTTGTTCACAAAGTTTGGCCATACATACAGGTGTCCCAATAGGCTAATCCTTTCCCAATAAGATTTCTGTAGCTTCATGAGGATTTGCAAGCAAGACATATTGTTTGGCATTGGAATGCAGCTGCTTGAGCAAGATTCTCTGTGGTCTGCACACCAACACAGGCACATACAGCATACATTCTGCCTCCATAGCAGGTGCCAATAGTATCATGACAACCAAGGAATGCAAAGTTCCTTGCCCAGCTGTGTTTATAGAATGCATTCTACCAAATTTGGTTTTCATAATAATTCTCTGAAATGCACCAATAAATATTTGCTGTTTCCAGAAGCTGTTTCTCCAAAGAAACCTTGCCTGCAGAAATAATCACAGCTTGAACACAAATCTGATGTCTTCAAATATTCAAGACCTATAAAAATTGGCAACTGTTTGCCCTCAGTTTAATAGAAAAATTTAAAAAAAGGCAACTAAAAGTGCACCATAACTTGATTAATTTATTTGCTGAAATACATGTGCATGTTTAATTTTTCATTTCATAAATCATAAAGCTTCAGGGTAGGTGCTGAAAAGTTACCTCGTGAGAGCCTCTGTACTGAGACAGTCAAATTAATCAAAGTCTTATGGAAAAGGAAAACCCTTAAGACATCTTTTGATTTAAATCCAAACAAATCTTGTCTTCAAAGACAAATAAAGAAAGACTAAAATTTTTGTCAGGGGAATCAGATTTTTCTTATGGTGTTAAACATCATTTTTTAGACAGATAATACTACACAAAATTTAAGTTCATGATGAATGCTCAGGAACACAAAAGGTTGTGTGACATATCCCAACCTTCACCTTGCTAAATGGGTATTTAAGACCTATTTGAGCAAGCAGCCTTCAACTCTACCCTTTCCTCTCCAATTGCAGGGACTGCCACAAACATACACACATTCTCAGTGAAACATTATCCCTGACCTCCAAAAAACACAAAACCAAGAAGACAGCAAGCGTTTTAAAATCTCAACCTGTTGACCTTGCTGGATGTGCTATAGGACAAAAATTGAAATGGTACAGTTTTGGTGGGCATGGGGTAAGCAGCAGTGGGTTTTGTCTGCTACTAGCTGCTTGGACACAGCTGTGACTGGCACAGGGCAGCCCCAGGCTCCTCTGGCACAGCCCACCCTGCATCCCCACAGTCAGATGTCCATTGTTATTTAATGAATTCTGCTGAAGATGATTCCAAATGTTCCTTCCAGAGATGAAGAGCAGCCATGTGCTGTATAAGAGCTTAGTTCTCCAGTGTCCCTTTCTCTTAAATCTCTGTCTGAACCCTTAGCTGTGGAGGAGGTTTCTACAGACAGACATTAGATATTTGAAGGACCATTGTGTTTGACTTTCTGAGAACCAGAAGAAAGTAAGGCATCATTTTCCATGGCACCTTCAGTGAAGTGGAGTTTCCTAAAGAGTATGTGCATGGCTCCCCAGTACAGAGCTTTAGAGGCTGGGTCGTGCCCTCCGTCACATAACTTATGTCTATACTCATTTGAAAAGTTCAAGACTTCAAATGTTTTTTTCTTCAGCTTTGATGGTAACAGATAAAATTTTAAGGCAAGTCTGGACAAGACATCAACATGAATGTACAGTTGCTCTTCAATACCAAAAATCCCACATACAGTCACAACCCTCCTTAAACATTAGCAGTATGTTTAAAAGTCTATTTTAAATTTTATATACAGCTTGGACTGGTAATAATTTATTTTGACAGCCTCATTTTCTTTTGTTTGTCTTCCATTTTACTTTGTTCTGGGAGACTTATGGGCTTCCTTAAATTGCATGTAGATTATTTTCTTACCACTTTAGCCATCCTTATTCTGCCAGAGGGATCTATGTGAAACAGAAGGAGGACTTAAGTATTTTTAAGCAATGTGTGACAAAGGGCAAAGCATTTGGAAGCACTGCAAAAAATGACAGAGCAAAGCATTATGTTTTTCAGTATTAAACTCTATGCCTATACCATCTGTTAGAAACAAAGATCAATCTTAATATCTTTAGGGCTGCAGTTGTCCCACTTTTTGCTCTTCATCCTCTTGAACTCCAGGACTTAACTGCAGATGGGAGAATTATCATATTCAATTTAATATTCTGTATGAGCAGAACATAGGTGGAAACTCTAAATTCATTTAGACACAACCTTGTATTAAAAAGGAAACCTTGGAACTGATGATTACTCCTGTTAGAATTATCTAGTATTACTCAAGCTAGAACTGGAGATTATTATAGTTAGAAGTAACATAAGACCTAATATAAACCAAGTATTGTTCAATAAACCTTTGATGAAATGCTCACATCAAGGAAAGTTTGTGTAAAACACAGAAGTCAGAAAAAACTCAACCAGACTCATGCCAAGTGGCAGGGGGGCACACAGTATCACATCCTTTCTTGGACCAAAATAGTCCTTACATTTCTCAGGCCTTATCAAGATCATACTACTCAGTGGAGAATTTTCTCTTGTGGCAGAGGACCTGCAATATCAGAAATGGAAAAAAATCTTGTAAGAAATGAGCTCATGAATATGATGAAGAAGCAAACCAAAATGCCTTTAAAACAGAAGCTTTTACTGTTGTGTAAATATATGTTACAAAACTGATTCCTTGTTCTTTTTCCCTGAGTTACTGCCTTCTTCCCAAAATCCCCTCAGAGAAGACCCTTATCTCACCAGCCATGGCTGCCTGAGTTTTGGCCTTGAAAAGTTTGTATAAGTTTCCTTATTGGCCCCTATTTTACCCTTTCTTGTTGGTTGTTATCCCCAATTTCCTATTGGTTGTAGCTGGAATCTCACCAAAACCTTTAAATACCTCTACTCATGTGTGGTTTCTGTGTGTCTCTTCCGGGGCAGTCAGAGACCTCGTGGCAGCACATCCCCTCCAGGTAACGGTTTAGTTCCTGGGACCTGGGTGCGCCTCAACTGTTGCATTCTCCTAAAACTAAGGAGGAAAAAAAAAGGCAGAAATTCAACCTAAGCTAACTTCTCCCTAAAGTAGAATTTTTCCTGAAGATCTCTTTCTTCACTGTATACCTGGCTATTATTATATCATTTTGACAAAGACTTGACTCTATATTGGGGCATCCTATATTCCATAAGTTGTCTTCCGGCCTCTCAAAATGAAAGTTTGGTCATGCATAGTGTCAGGTGCCCTAGTCCTGACTTTGAAATAGTTCATCTTTTTGAAGGTGTCCTGGGGACAGACTTTTAAAAGAGCTTAAAGATGCATGGAACTGTACGTGGAATTTTTCCAATGTGTGAGCACGCATCCTCTAAGTTGGCAAAGAACTTCAGCAAGTTTGTCACTCAGTGATTTACAAGTCTGGTGCCCACTGAAAGTTAATAGAATATGTTCATTTTTATTTTGTGCCTTATCAGTTATAACTAGATTTGTAAACTTATTTCTCTTTGTGTTAGTAGGGTCTAAGAAGCTAATCCTTTCCACAACATAAGAACTAATCAATCAACAGTCTGAGTTTTATGAGTCAGTCACATAATATTTAACTTTTCTAATATTGATGCTCCTCAGGAATGAGCAGCACTGAAATGAGTAAGTCACAGAGTAGGTATTTAAAGAGGAGGCTGTCTAATAGTTTATTAGCTGTCATTTCCTTAAAAACAAGCATATTTAGTGAAGTCAAAATTTATTTAATGATCTGACAGATTGGTGCCATCTGTAGCATATACTTTACCACTATAATCTGTGCTTCAAAATGTATAAATTTAACCAATCACTTATACAATCTGGTTTTAACTTTAATCTATGATTGAAAAGGAAAATCTGTTCCGCACACACAAAAAACTGCATTTCCTTTTGCAATAGTTAACTTCAAGAAAGGTATTTCTGGCTCCAAGATATATAGTGCAGTATTTGGGCTTATACTTTACTATTTTACATGATTTGAGAAATCATAAAACTTTTTTCACATACCTAACCATTGAACAGCAATTCTGTTCATCAGCATAACAAATCTAGAAATTTCATACATAGATATTTCCATGAACTTTCATCAACCTCATTTTCATTTTGCCACATCTCTGATTTTCTGTGGATGGGGATGCTTGTTTTGTTCCATAGTTTTTACTCTAAAAGCCAATATTACAGTCTTGTTCCTATTAATTCGGCTTTTCTGCAGCAAGAGATTATGGTTCTCTCATTTTGATTCAGCTTGATTCTGAATACAATAACTCCTCCCCCAGTGATTAAGATAACTAAAGTATTTCAAAAGCCACTGGGTTGTATTGCTATGGTAACCCACTGAACCATTGAAATAATTATTGTGTGCCTGACATTATATATAAAGGTTTCATTTTCCCCTCCCAAATACAATACTGCTAGACTCAATCTTTCTCTCAACCCTTTACCCATGTCAAGCAGAAAATAAATTTTCTTTAACATTGCAACATTAAATCTACTGATTTGTCAACATAGACTATATTTTTCATGTCTTTGTTTGTGTAATTTTGCATTGCAAATCATGATCTTTAAACTGAATAAAGTTTCACTTCAATAATAAAAGCTACAGTAGATGTCACCTCTTATGAAAAGTTGCAAAAGTACTGAAAAAAATCCTGATGTGCAAATGTGAAAAAACTGCATCTGGACATGCATAGTACAGATCAAAATTGACTGTGCATGGTTTGTAAAGTCTAAAATGCAATAAAAATTCTCACATAACTTGCTGAATTGAAATCTGAACCTGGAACTCATTTTCATCTACCTTATGTAAGTGTGAATCTATATGAGATCCCATTAAAAGCAGAAGTTTTATTTTCTTCAAGATGGTTTGTATGATCTGCTTTAGAAAGGTGACATTATTCATATTTTCATATCATCTTCTGGAGACATCTTGTGAATTTCAAGATATTCACGGTGAAGGCAGTCTCATGTTTTTTTGTCACAAAAGCATTTAAGTTTTTACCTTATCACATTGTATACGAAAATTAAAGTCTGACCACATTTGATGTCTTTTTCATTGTCCTTTGTTTCTTTCACAAACGTAAACCCAATGAAGGAGGCTCACTGGTTGTCCTCATTTCAGCCAGGGTAGAGTTATTTTCTTCTCAGTAGCTGTTGCAGTGCTGTCTTTTGGATTCAGAATAAGAATTGTGTTGACAACACACTAATATTTTGGGGTTTTGCCAAGCTGTGTTTACCCTAAGTCAAGGACTTTTTTTTTTCTTGTCTCATGCTCTCCAGTGAGGAGGTACACAAAGAAACTGGGAGGGAGAATAGATGAGACAGGTGACCTGAACTGACCAAAGGAATATTCCACATCATACAATGTCATGCCCAGTATATAAACTGATGGGAGTAACCCAAAAGGGTGGCTGATCTGAGTTCAGGAATGGAGGTCTGTCATTGGTCAGTAGGTGGTGAGCAATTGCGTTGTGCATCACTTTTTTATCCCTTTTTATTATCATTATTATAATTTACCACTACCACTGTGTTTTACTTTATTTTCAATATTAAATCATTATTTTCTCACCATACAAGTTTTACTTTAATTCTCCTCCCCACTCTACTGAGGGTGGGAGGGTAGGGGGGACTGGGAGTGGGGAATGAGGAGGAGTTGAGTGAGCAACTAGTGGTGTTTAATTTCCAGGTGGAATTAAACTATGACATGGGTATAAGACAGTGCCCCAGCACTGAGTTCTTAGAATTATTTATTTGGCTTATTGAGTGAATTTATAATTTTTTAAAGTTAAAAGCTATATACTTCCATTCCTGGAAGAGCTAATTTTTTTCTTAGGAAAGCTTACATCTTAAGCTTCTCCAACGCTCAGAAAAACTACCTACTTTTTGGAGTGAATGTTTGTAAGGATAATCCCTGATTCAGAACCCATGCTGTTTTGTTTTGTTTGGGTTTTTTCATTCTACATTTACAATACTGTAGCCTAACCACATACTAAGAAAGCCCTAAAATTTGTGCTACATACTAAAACTGCTTTTAGGGAAGAGACACCAGACAATTGCCCTATCTCTAGACAGGATGAGTAGGAATGTAAATGGCAAGAAGTAAGACAATCTGTCTTGTCATGTCTGGATCTGGCTCTGTGAATTTAATTTCACCTCTGAGCAGTGAACACAAACTTGAATGTCAGACAAATAGAGATGCCTGATATTTCACACCATGGGGAAATTCAGGGTCAAATCCCTCCCTGCTCAGTTTAAGTGAAAGCTGTGGACATCCAGTAGGTCTTGAAATTCAAGATTCTAATGTGTTTTACAGTCATCTCTGGAAATGAAATTATATTAACTTTTTGAGGTATATTTTTTCAATGATTAATACTTTTATCTATTTTGAGTGTTCATCAATGTCTTATCAGTGATAAATCTTGCATTCAGTGTCTATAATGACTTCTGAAACATTGCTTCTACTTAAAAAATAATTTGAACAGGAACTACTTTTAGATCTTGCTAACAATATTGGAATTCTGTTTCTTGAAATCTTGGAGAATCTGGCAGATAATTATCAAAAAACTACATCTAATTGCCTAGGCCACTCCTCTATCCCCACATTCAGTTGACTCTACTATATTCTTTACTTAGCAAAAAGTCTATTTTGCTATGTCTTGTGCATTTGAAACATGAGACAAAGAATCAGTAATGAACCTTCATTTTAATGTCAATTCCATTTCCATAGACATATATACACAAGTTAAACCTGAGCAAGTTAATCTTTAAAGTTTTACTCCACCTCAATTTTGCTAATCTTTGTTTTCACATCTTCCAGAATGCCACCTTTATTGTGTCTAACATTACCACCTTATAAAACCTGAAAGTATTTGTTTCACTTGGAGCCACTCTTAAGACTTCCTGCATTATACTCAGTGCAAAGCAATACCAGCTCTTTTATTGTTATAGTCTATTGATCAAAGACCTAATTTAAAAGATCTGTTTCATCAAAATGCTGATTATTCCTACTCTTTTCTTGATTTCTTATGCAAAGTTTTCTCAATGAGCATACACCACATCACCACCTCAATAATTTCCAGTATCTTTTTCACACTTTTCATTCATGCTTTAGTATCTTTATATTCCATGTTGGAAAGCCTGGTTGTTACGTGAAGTACTTGTGACAATCATGTTTGTACTGTCTATAAATAACGAGAAGCTTAGAATTTTACCTGAAGTTGACAGTAATCCTCACAAAATTCAAACCAGATGAAACAGCTACTATTTTTGTAGTATATATATCCTGGGGGCTACTCCTTAGTGTTTCTGACAATGTAGATGCTGCAATAAATGGCCTTTTGATTAACTAAAAGTTTGGTAAATTTTATGTGCACTGTAGTAGTTTAAATGACCTTTGGAATCTGAAAAACTTTTCAACACAGTAAACAAGAATTTAATTGGGCCATTTAGATACATGTTACTGACAGTGACAATTTGCTATCATTTCATCCTCAAGCAAAAAAATTCTTGCAAGGAGGCATGTTCACGAATTAAATAAACTGTATGGTACTGGTGAACTCATGGGATTTTTGTTGGTTTATTCGTCTGTGTTTTTTCCTTTAAGTAGTAAATAATAGAGTATGGTCACACAGTGTAGTTCACTGCCATACCGTCTAATAGCAGGGCAACCTTGAAAAATTAGTGGTGGCCAGCACAAGCACCCTTGATGTAGGGTTCTGCTGTGTTTTTGGGACATTCTACTGCTCCCTGAATTTCTTAACTCCTGTTGATTGGTTCACTCAACTCTTAACCCAGTGTTGCACTGACACCTTGTGCTGTATAAGCACAAGTATTGGAGAATACAGTGGATTTTATCTCAAGGCTGCATTATCAGATGTGCTCCCTCACTAAGGAAGAAAATTGTTTGTCTATGGCAACAGCACCACCTGCTGTTGAATGAGGAATCAACAGTCTCATTTCCTGAGGAGTTTGCCTAATCATTATTTTATTTTTCCTGGTAGCTGAGCTGAATATACAGTTCATGATTGAGGAATAAGGCTATATAAGTTGAACCGTAGCATTTTCTAAAATTTGCCATATGCACATAACTTTGACTGTAAATAGCAATTTCACTGTAACACAGAGAAAGCTGAATATTCCAATGTTTGGGGCTGTACCTATCTCCCGAAATAGATAGGAAAGATCAGTACATACTATAAAGAACTTTTGAGAGATTTATTAGAAACAATCCTTCCCTGGATTTGTAGATCAAGAATTGGGTAATGGGGAAATATTAAAGATCCAAATTGGGTAGTTTGGCAATGAGAAACCTAATGAGATTTATGAAAAGAGTCTAAAGCACATGGAACAGTAGAAGGAAAATTAATTAGCTCCTGGAGGTGTGGTGTAGCTATTCTTTAACTGTATGACCTTAATAAAACTGAACAGTTATGCAGAATACCAGCGAGAGGCCCTGTGGGGCTAGTCACTAAGATGGGAAATATCAGCTTATCACCAGATCACCAGCTGATCACCAGAAAATATATTGTACTCTAAGGAATCTTATTCAATATGGTATATTTCTAAGTGGATGTTTCCTGAAAAACAAACCACCAAAGGAAGGACGTGAAGCTTGGGATTTTCTTCACATGGCATTGGGATTTCTAAAGGTTAGGAGTCAAGTTCAAACTAGGTGCTGGATCTGCTTTGCTGTTAAAGGTGAGAACACAAATCTTTCACATGTAAAATCTGCCCTTTCTCCACCTGGGACAAAAGGAGACTAGCTTTGACTTTGAGATGGCTAAATTTAGTTGATGTGAAGCTTAGCTTGTAAAATGATCACATCAAAAATCAGCAGTTAAGCAGGGTCATGATGTTTCAGAACTGAGCTAGGAAATTTTAAAGTCAAACCCTTATGTGACAGAAAGTAAGTAGGTAACTTAAGCTGGTTTATTAGCATCTAAATACTTGGGATAGTGGAAGAAAAAATGAGGTATGTTCTTTGGCTGTTTTATTTTAATTTCCCAACAAGATTGACTATGACTATCAACCAATGCATCCATGATCATCCTCTTCAAAGGACGTACCAACGTATCTTTCCTGCTACTTCTTTGGGGTTTATTTTCATTTCACATTTGTGGTGATAGTTTTATTTGCATTCATTTTCATTTACGTTACAACTGAACACCTTACTTCTAAAGTGTATCAGCTTGCACTTACAGGCACTAAATCTCCTATACACATGTTACTGTTAGCCTCTTAATTTGTCCAAAAGGGCAACAGGATATTTGGCTTCTTCCAGTACGTACCAATGGCATTCCTGAAAACAAAGTAGTTGTTAAGAAGACACACCAAAGGTTACTCCAGATGCACATTGCTGATCTAAGTGAAATTAATCACAAACACCCCCCCCCCCCAGATCTAATCAAGGTTTCCAAGGAAACCTAAGCAATGAAGAAACAATTGCAGGACTGAGATAGCCTCTCTTTTGCTTTAGAAACTTTGTGCCCATTTTCTCTTTCCACTGAGCATACACTCACACAAGAAAAAGTAAACACATGAAGTTTTAAAATGAAGTTTCAAAATAAAGCAGAAGAATAGCTATAACACATCACCCTTTGTAAATTACCTGGAACACCTGCAGATTTGAACTGAGAAAATGATATTTGCAAAACCCTTAATATACTTCCATTCATGTTTACTAAATCTTTGCACATCAGCAGCAATATTGGCCATAACAGACTAGTAGATGCTTCTATTTCAGTTTGATGTAAAAGCAGTTATTCAAGCCCCTAAATATTTGAATGCAAAGGTTTTCCTTCATATAATTAAACAAATACTCTTTAGGAATAATAAAAGGAATTGTTTAATAACACAGTAAATTCTTACTGTAAACACTCAACACTGGTTTCAGAAAACGACTTTACAGAGTTGTCTCCACTAGAGGTCTCCAGAGAAATGCAACTGCTCGAAATAGCAGCTACCTTAGGCTTTGCTTCCTGACACTATTTACATTTAGTGGAAGATTAAAATCAACACTTGTTCTATTCTTATTCCAGGTATTTATTTGGATATGTTCCTTCTGCTGTGAATAATAAAGATTCCTATTATTACAATAATAATTAAAATCCATGAGGTGTTTTCATGCATTTTATTAATAAAATTTTTAACATTTGAAATTGCGACTTCGACACGACATCACATAGGAAGTACACTACATAAAGTATTTAGCCAAAGGACAAAAACCCCTAAGGTTGTTGCTTGGCGGGGTAGCCACCTTCTAATTAAACAACAAATTGAAATAAACAAAGTAGCAATGAACATTGAATGAACTGTTGGTTAACCATGACAGCATTAGTACAAATTAAAATATGGTTACTCTGTTGTGCTGTTTAGAATACTATTATATCACAGGCAAACCAGAGCCTGGATCCATTATTATCTTTTTATCTAGGCTAATGTAAACATAAATGAGGAATAGGATTCAGTAGCTGGGCTGTTTTTTCTTGTTTCGACTTTTTGTTTTGGTTTGGTTTTCCTGGAAGTTTTTAAATTATAAATATTCAATTTACACTGGGTTATTTTCCAAAAATTATTTTCCACTTAAAAATCAGCTATAACCATTTTAGAGTCTCTGCATTTTTACAAAACTCATGAGAACAACTCACTCAACCATTTAGATTTTTTTTTGGAAAATCAAGTTCATTTGCTTTTCTTTTTTTTCCTCATTTTATTTCAGTGAACTATATGTCTTCGTTGACTAGTTTTCAGTAACACTTGCCTCATTGAATATAATGATGTCACCAGGCTTGTTGTAAGGTGTATTGAATTATAGCCTACTGTACTCAGTGCAAAGAACAGATGGGATTCTCTGTGATTGGAGATCAGGTGACTGATAATCAGAGAGCTCAAAAAGCTGGAAAGAGAAAGGCTCATCCTGCTCAGATTGCTCTCTCTTTAACTGTGGTAGATAGTTCTGTAAACAACAGCATGCAGCAGCATTAATTTCTACTAAATTTTGATACTACATGCTAAATGAGGAAGAGAAGAACCTGAGCAATGCTGAGAGGTGATAGATGAGGCAGGGAGGTTCTCCTGAGAAGACAGGTCACTGGCACAGTTCTGTGACTCTCTGAAGTTTTCCAAGTTAATTTAACAGAATATCTTCTATTTTTTTTTCATCTTTGGATGGAGAACTGCAAACAGCGATCAACTGAGGACAATTAGCAGCTGGAAATGTCATACCTAGACACTTAAGAGGTGATATTTCTCACTTTATTTCTTGCTGCAAAGACCAGAAACACATAAAAAGTTCTGAGAGGAACAGGAGCACAGCACTGGCATTCTCCTAATACTGGTAATATTATATCACAGAATTGACCGGACACTTCGATCAGCTGATCCAACAGTGAGGTTATAGGCATGGAGTTCATATGGTGTGAGTCAAGATGCTGGCACTTCCAGCAGAGATGAGACAAGATGAGATGAGCTACCTTGAGCTTTTGCAGATAGGATATGTAGAGGTCACAGTAGAATACAAGCCCACCTACCACTTAGCCAAACATCCCTGTTCTTAATCTTAGAAAACATGAAGTCTGGCTACCTAAGACAAGACCTCAATAAAATAACATGTAGATACGTATGCCTAGTTATAACCTTTGCCTATGATTATATTTAGGAAATAGTCATTGTCTCTGTCTGCTGCTCTTTGCCCCATCTGTGTCTCTTCTATAGTGATAGGTTGATCCCAGGTGAGGTGTGTCAGTCCAATGTTGCATCCATTTCTAGTTATTCACCTCACTTATCGTTGGAGGAAGAAGATAAAGTGAAGTACAGCCATGGTAACTCACCTTTTTTCATAAAGATCTGAAATAATATATAAACTATCCCTTGAAATTGTATTCATATGAAAAAACTTCTATAAAACTGGTAATTTTTTTCTCTTGACATGAAAATTGCAAACTCCTAGATTGCAGTCCAAACACTAATTGCCCCTGGAGCCTTAAGACTGTCACTTCATAGGAGGCTTGATCCTGCCACTTCTGTCTCAGTTTCCTCAGTTACAGCTCAGAATTACATTTTCCATTTACTTCACCAGAGGCTTTGAAGGATAGACTAAAAAAGATAGAAAGGTATACATTCAGATTTTCAGATACTTAGAAATTTTAATATGATATGTAATCATATATTGCATAAAGCTTTGACTAAAAGCATTATCTAATAACAATTCTTATCATTAGAATTAAAATGAATATTTAAACTAATATTGCATTTGATTGAGCAATTACATAATCAGAATGTGTGTTAATACAGCTTTTTTTCTCAAAACAAAAATGCTATTTCAGGTTAATGACACAGTATTTGGAACTTTAATCAACTTCTCTAGCTAAGCAGTTCATAGCTGATAATAAATAGTGAGGACATGGTAAATGAAAGCAATGCTGTTCTTGTGGGAACAGACGACATCTTCCTCTGGGTTTGAGTAAAACCACACGCAATGATCATGACCTCTGGATGCCTCAGTGCTATAAATACTAAAGCATAAGTCAAAGCATAAGCTTCTCAAAGTTTCTTTGTTGTTGTGTCAGCAGAATAAAATTCTAAGCTCAATGTAAAAAGGAAGAAATTAGTCAATCAGGCAATAAAAGAAAAGGTTTATACAGTTAGTGTATGGTAATAATTTAGGTTACTGAAGCTGGCAGCAAAAGTTGCTGTTCTAAGAAGGGTGGTACGAAGTTTCAGGTTGATCATGTAGTTCCCTCCCACCACCTTCTAGCATGTATATAAATTGTCACTCTCCAGACCCTTTGCCAGTTCTCTCTTCTTGACTTGCCAGAAGCAACAGAGGACTAAAGATGAAGATCTTTTCCTTAATCACCTTTTCTACTTTATTGTTGTCTGCTTTTGAACAAGCAGCTGCTTTTGCTCACTATGACAAGATTTTAACTCATAGTCGAATAAGAGCACGCGACCAGGGGTAAGTAACTGGCTTTTGTTTCTAATATAAAAGGAAACTTGTTCATCTTTATTCTCCCCTTTTGTCTTGTATTGTGTTAAATGTTATTTTTCACTATGACTTCTTACTGTCATTCAAGTAGAATTTTCTTTTTAAGTAAATTTTACAAGAATTGTTCCTAAATAAAAAGCTTTCCAGAGAGTTTCTAAAGGAAACAGAATACTGTTAAACTTCATAAAAAAGGGAGAAATCTAAAATTAATATTTCTCAATGGATAAAATTCACGTAAATCAGAATCACTGAAATTAATTACAGTTCATAATTAATGTTACAGGATATCAGATATGTTGTTTGCAAACTTTTGAATAGAGTTGACATCTATTTTATAATATTTTCTCTCTTTATTCCATCCTAATGAAAATCCTGAACTCTATTTAATTGCTTTCTAACATGGGAGCATATACTGAGAACCCTTTGTGAAACTTCTATTCCCACTAGACCAATGTGGCAAGCTGCTCAGCAGGGTTCCCAAAAGACAATACTTACAAGCCAGGCTGTTTGGAGACACAGAAATAATTTGAACAGCTGGTGTCAGGGAGACACATGTGTCTAAAGATATTTTCCTGTAGTCTTCTTAAGCAAAAAACATTCTGTGAATAAGAATTTTTTATGATCCTACCTTTTTTTGCTAAATCCCCTCTGCCTGCTACATACAGACACAATGAGCTTTTCAAATAAATTTACTGGCTTCCCAGTAATGCAAAATAGATGTTCTAACTTTCTAATTGATGGATTTTTTAATTGCAGAAGTATGAAAACTAGGGGCAAAATACCCCTGCACCATGGAATTTGACCATAAGAAATTCCTCTTCTGTACACTACCATGCTAAGGAACATGTATATCTCATCTGAAGTCTGTGACTTCTTTTATTTACATGTCAATTTACCCTTTGGTCCCCAGTAATTCCCAGAATGTTTATTTAGGTGTCTGTGGTAATCCACAGGGTTGCTAATCAAAATAGCTGATTGATTTACAGAAGACAAGGCTTCCTTCTACATAGGAAAAAAAAAAGGCACTTTTCTTCCCCGTCTCCCCACAACCTTCAGCTGCACAGATGTGTGCAAGAAAGAATCCTTAATGAAAAGAGCATGATGGCATTCACCACTCAGCCTCTGGTGGATGGTAATTCACTTTGCAGGGGGAAGGGAGAAATGGAAGGCATACAGAGACTTGACTAGGCACAGCTGGTGATCACTGCCCACCAAAGACATAGGGTCAAACCAGAATGAAGGGGAAGCTTCTGTCCCTGCAGGGTGGGAGGTTTTGCCTAGGAACCCAGCTGGGCAGTCACCAGAGCTTGCACTGTAGTTGCTTGAAAACACACCTGCCCTGGGAACTAAAGCCAGATGTTAATTTCTTGCACAACAGAAACAATGTTTGCCACTATTTCATACAGAACTTTTCCAGAAATGTACAAAAATATCTTTTTTAAATGTTTCTCACTCCACCCATAGCCCAAATGTTTGTGCTCTTCAGCAAGTTATGGGAACAAAAAAGAAATACTTCAGCACTTGCAGAAACTGGTATCAGCAAGCCATCTGTGGAAAGAAAGCGTAAGTATGCTCTGCTTCCAAACTGTTCCCCGTTTATTGAGATAATATAATGTACGATTAGAAAACTCCTTTTCTCACAGACAAACTAGCGTTTTATAATTTATATTAGAATCTTTACTTCTCCTCCAGGTGGCATTGTAATACTGACTTCCCTTTTCCTTCACTGGACATGCTGCAAGTCATCCAAAATACTTCACTTTTTTCAGTAAAGTGTGCCATACCGCTGACAACTTTAGCACTAAATTTTATTCTACCACAGACACATTGGGAAGAAGGGGATTTCCTGAAAATGGCTTAGACTGAAACTTTGATATTCTCAAAGGCAGTTTTGGAAAACAACCTGCTCCTGTGGTTTTATTCCTAGATAGATGCCATGTCTTCTCATGAGAGAAAATTCAGCTGTCAGAGTAAATCAGACAGGGAACTCATTTCTCTGCCAAGATCCAGAAGCAAAATGTGTTAAGCAGTGATAGATACCTTCATGTGTTAGGAAAAATAATTTGAAGCAATAGGCAATTTAGATTCATTGAACTGAAGTTGGGTAAAGACTTTTTTCTAACTCGAATTCTGACTAGAATTTAGAGGAATGTAAGCTGTAAAACATTTTGCAGAGCCTGGGCAAGGCCCTAAGAAAGAAGTCTGGTACAGCCAATCAGAGGAAGACATTGAGCAGTGAGACAGAGTGGATTTGGTCATGAGAGTATACACAAAACTACCACCTGCCTTCTCTATCCTATTTTAACACTCCTACTATAGAACAAGCACTCACAGAGCACAGATAGAGGAGGAAAAGAATTTGTACAAGAGTAAGTTAAGTCGAACTCCTGAGGGCTGTTTGAGGGGGGGTTTGTGGCTATAATAGAGCATCTGTTATAACTTAGTCTTAGCTGAGAGTTTTATACTCTGCATATTAAAACCAGAAATGCAGACATGACTGAAAAGATTAGTGTAGTAAGAATGCTAATCCAAAGGACAACACATCTTCTTACATTAATATCCCCATGTTAACAACTCCTCCCTAACATATATATGATCTATAAAATGCTGAGTGCTTTTATTACGTACATTCCCCTTCCACTGCTATAAGTTTAGAATCAGGATGTAACTTACATATCTGCTAAAATCAAGGTCTGTTGGACCAAAAGTCTTTCCACTGTTTCTCTGCAGTATTTTATCTCCATGCCAGCAAGGAGTAGAAACAGATGAGTCACAGACCTGATCTGAATAAACTGAAATCTTTTTATTAGCCAAGAATAACAAGGACTTAAAGTAGAGTTGCTCTGTCTTTTTCCTTTGGAATATACTCCTTTGGATAAGGTCAGGACAACTTTGTGCTAAAAAACCCCAAAGAGTAACAACAACAACAACAACAAAATAATCCCAAAACAGACAAACAACTCCACCAAAACCTCAAGAATGCAACATGGCTTCTTATGTGAGCAATTTCTTTCTTTCTTTGGCCACCATCATATATTGAACTTGTAGGGATACAGATGAAATAACGTTCTGGTCTTGTGTGAGGTGGTATTTCCCCTGTGTACTGTGTCTGCATCATGAGTGGTACTGAGGCAGGTGCATCTTGCATGGAGTTTTATACTGTTCTAGCTTTATTGTGGTATGCTCCAGGCAAACACCTTTTCTCCCATCTCATCTTTCTCACATTCTGCGAACAGCTAAAAAACCTAACTGCAGAAAACTGTAAGGGAACATGAATATTCTTAGTAGGACCTTACAGTAATCCTTGACTGAAAAGAAACCTGGGACGTACATAAGAAGATACATGACAAAAAAGACTGATTTTGACATGTGTGGCTGAAGAAGCATTTTCTACCTAAGTATGTTCTTCAGCCAATTTTCTGTATTTCATTAATTGTATCATTTTTGGATGCGGTACAAAGACTAAACTTACTCTGTGCTTGAAATTGAGCTTCCTCTTTCCTTTTTCCAAGAGCTAATTAAGACCACGATCTTTCATATCTTCCCATGGGATAAGGAAGAGAGATTTTCTATTACAGGGAAGAAAAAGTATTTTCTCATGACAAAGCGGTTCACACAGTTGGGAGAATTTTTGATTCCTATTCTGCTACACAATTTTCTTTAATCAGATGATTATTTTTTTTATATTAGCTTCTGGCAAGGATGCAAGAGGGAGTAGCAGTATAAGGTTTATTATTAGCTTGAAAATCTGTAGCCTAAATTGTATGCTATTCTTGCATTCCCATAAAATAACCATCCACCAATTTGCTTTAAAGATGTACTAAAAAGAACTATACAAATGCTTCCACTACATGGCTTCTAAATTGGAAACATGCACATGGCAGATAAGTGTATACAGTACGTATGTGTAGGCATATGAAAGAATGGAGAAAAAATATTTTCATAGAACAGAGGAATAAAAGACTGGTTGCTCTCAATTATGAAATTACAATCCTCACTTTCACAGTCATACTTTGTAACGTTATTGTTCTTCCAGTCTAGTTTTCATTTTTAATCTCTTCAGTTAGTTTGGATGTTGAAGGTGTTGAGTCCAACTTTTTACTTGAATAAGCTGTTGATTTTAATGTTGTTGTGGTTAATGTTTTTTCAGCTTTAGTTTATGAAAAAAAGAGAGAAGTTTACTCAGATGCCACCAAAGAGCATGAAAGACTTAGTAAAATACTTCAAGGAATTAGCGTTCAGATCTTTTGAATTGCCAACATCATCCACATCTATAAAAATAAAACTATCATGTAAAAGAGTTAGGACAAGTTTTCCTTGTCATTATACTGTACCATATAGTGTACAGTGTACAATAATTTCAAAAGTAATATCTGAAGTCTAATGTATTAAGGTTTACAGTTTAGACTTTGGTTAGTTGACATAATTTGTTGGCATTCCCCTTCCTGAGGAGCCAAAATCACTTCTGTGATAATGTCAGTGAATTTGCACTTTCTTACAAGAGAGGAGAATTTTATAAGCAGGTCTATGGTAGAATTTTATTTCTCTCTTATTAATAAAGAAGATATATCTTATAAGACACACAGTGTTAAATTGAGCATTACAGTATAGAATTATCATTTATCCCTTGTTTGCTAATATGTGTAGCTTACATGTGTTCGAGAATTACATCATTCTATAACAACTCCTGACCCCCTGGTATTGCTAAATTCTTGGTATGCTGTGATGACATACTTTTTTAACTCTGGTTTTTATTTCTTGGAGACTGGTTTTTGTCCTCTCTACATTTACCCATGAACTCTTCCTTGTATCCATCCACCCATCCAGTCTTTAGTGACTTCCTTCTCTATAAACTGTTTCATATCTGTTCTTAATTAACTCCCTCCATCATTCCTGCGCTTCTTAAAATTCTTCCTCAAAAAAAAAAAGAGTCTCCCTTATGCCACTTTTTATTGCTATATCATTCACAAGAGCTTCTCCTGTTTAGTTCCTATAGCCAGTATTTAGGTGATCTCACGTAGTTCTGTCACTAATTTCTATTCAATTTATTTAAATTGTTCTTTCTCATTTACAGCCCATCTGCTGTGATTTTCATTTAATGTCTTCACTTCTGTTTTTCTTCAGTGTCATCTAATCAATTCAACATAGAATAGATAAATCAATTTTCTTCAACTGCTGTTCTAGTGGCATGATCTTTTAATAACTCTACTACTGAGTACCACGTCCCCTCCCATGTTCCTTCCTAGTACTTAAATTTCATGATAGTAGTCATTCTGGAAATTCAAATGCTCTAATTTAGGAAAAAAAGATCAATGTGTAGTCAATACAGAAGAGGCTGAATGATTTAAAAAAAAAGAATCAATACCTGGAGAATATGCACTTTTTAATGAAAAACTAATAATAATTAAAAATATTAGACTTAGCTAAAATTAGTATGCTCTTCTCCTGTACATTATTTAATTCCACTTTTGTCTATATCCCACAGAACTGTTTTATATGAGTGCTGTCCTGGCTATATGAAGATGGATGGCACAAGAGGATGTCCTGCAGGTACAAGCTTGTTTTCACATGGATAAATCAGTATATAGGAAGCATTATAACACTGGAGATTTTCAGTGGTGGCCATCTTGAGAAATGATTGGCTCTTTTTAAGAGTTATTTCCTGAGAATAGACAGGTTCATTTGCATACAATCAACCAAGTTAAAAATCAGCCAGTACTGAATTTGATCATGCAGTTTAGGTCAAATTTCCCAGTTCCTTCTAGATGTTGGATTGGTGAGGAATGATAGTGTCTTCAGTTCTCAAAGCTGCCCAAGAACTTCCACTCCTATTCCCATCAAATTCCAGAATAGCTTAAAGCATACCAGCAAGGTCAGAAAACCAGATGTAATGTATCTAAATTCTGTTTACTGCTTTTCCTGAAAAGACTTGAATTTAATTTACTTAAAGAGTCTTACAGGCTTTTACTAAGAAAGAGTGAAAATGGAGACAGGAATTCTTGATTTTTTTCTATTAATGCTATTCTGTTTTTAATACATAAAATTAATTTCAGCAGGAAAGAGTAATGTGCGAAGGAATATATTTCATAGCTTTGATCCCTGTATCTGAAGTAATCCTTTAACATTCAATAATGCAGAGTGCAGTTTGTTTAGATGAATTAATCTCCCTTCAAATTGTTATGTTAGTATGTGGTCAGTCACACTCTAGAATTGCCTGTTCCTCTCCATAAACATAAAAAGAGCCAAGAACAACTTAATTACCTGCAAATGCCTCACTTCTGGATGCCTGAAATTAGGAGAGATGAATACTGTTCTCATGTAGCAGTGTTTTGACTGTGAGGCTATGGCCATTCGTACTCTGTGTGAATCAATACACACACAAACCAGACATGGGAAGAAGAGCAAAAGGCCTCACAAGATGAATTCTAGTCCATCATGACCAAATGAGATCCCCTCCACAGAAATGTTTGTGATTATAGATGGAATTTACTCCTATATTCAGTGGATGGCCTCCCATTTCATGTTGGCCTAGTACAAAGCATGACAGCTCTTCCAAAGAAAATCTTACAATATTCAGTATTGTTTGATCTAAGTTTTCATTAAGCAATACAAAAAAATAAATGACTAACAGATGTGTTTAGATTATTTTTGAGTATGTCGACAATGGAATTTTTAATCCAGGCACATTTTTTAATATTGATTTAAACAGTTTCAGAACAATTGTCCAACCAAAAGAAGCAATGTAAATTTGATCATGAGGAATGGGATGACTGAATAGTTTATGGTATTCTTATCTCATGTTTATTTTAGTTGCTCCTATTGATCATGTATATGGTACACTTGGTATTGTGGGAGCTACCTCCACACAGCAGTACTCTGACATATCAAAGCTGAGAGAAGAGATTGAGGGACCAGGATCATTCACTTTCTTTTCACCAAGCAATGAAGCCTGGGAGCAATTAAATCCAGTAAGTGTGTGTGTTTGTGTGTTTGTGTGTGTGTGTGTTTGTGTGTGTGTGTGTGTGTGTGTGTGTGTGTGAGCACATGGATGTGCATGAGTTAGCTGAAGCAGCTAGTATATATAATAAAAAGGATTAGAAATTATAGTGATCTTTTAGACATAAAAAGGCATTATGCAAGTTATAATTAAATAATTTAAATGTTTAACGCAGGTTTCTGAAGTTAGAGAGGCTGGATTCATTTGTCACTTGCATAAGAAATATTTATATTGTTAGTGCTATTAGCGTAGTTTTGGGAAAACTTTTTGGAATTCCAGCTGCTGCATGATGTATAGTTGTACATTGTCAGTGATTCAGGTGTCCTCTTAGTAATGGTTTTAGTTAAATAAATACTGAATCAAAGCTCCTTCAATGACTTGTCTCTGATGAAGCCTCTGGTCTTCCATTTGTGGGCAAATCAGAGTGAAGGATCATTTAAGCAGAGCGAGGCTGATAGGGCTCAAAGTTGTGTTTCCTAACAGAAGTTGAAAATTAAGGTAAAACAGTATGTACATCTTTCTGAGTGGAAGAATGTTTTGAAGCTTCTAATTAATTACATTTCTTTCTTTTTCAGGAAATTCACAGGAATTTAGTTGACAATGTAAATATTGAACTGTATAATGCTCTCCACCTCCACATGGTAAATAAGCGCATGTTGACAAAAGACCTTAAGAATGGTATGACTCTGGTGTCTATGTATAATGGCCAGAAATTACTTATTAACCATTATCCTAATGGGGTAAGTCTATTCTTTTTTTTCTTTTTCCTGATCATATTTATTCATTTATAGCCTTTATTTCTCTTATTTCCTTAAGACTAAGGAAAGCTAAGACTAAACTAAGAAAATATGTTATAGAAAGTTTAACATCTAGCAAGTCAGTTGCCACTGACAAATAAATTTTCTCCTGAAGAATTTTTACTGCTGTAGAGACTAATTACTAAGAAAGAGTGAATAAAAATGTGCTGTTTGCTTTTTAGAAATCAGAGTTCAAATGAGAATGAACTTTCTTCATAAAGATCAAAGCCTTTTGTGGCCAAAATATATGATCATAATATATTTGCAAAATCTACTATTAATCTTCATGTGTTTACTAATATTAAATCAAATATTTTATTTGAATTTGAGAGCTTGTTAGGAACATTTAGGTTGTAGAAAATACACATCCATTATTTGTCTGAAAGAAAAGTGATTTTTATAAATGCTAGAAAAGTCCCAGTTAAGTCACTCATCTTTGTTGCCTTACATACATCAAAATGTCTTTGTTGGTCTACAGATTACATCAGTAAAAGCCAATAGCATCACCATATTAACCAGATATGGAAAACAAATCCTAATAATTGCAATAGGAAATAAAACATGAATATGAAATCAGTGTAACCTGAATAAGTGGATGCTACCTTTCCAGGAGTGTAATCAGTCTTTCAAATGTTTCAAAATGTTACTTCAAATTTTTTAAAAATCTAATGAAATACCAATAGTGAATACACAATGTACAGTACGTACACTGCCAGTCTGTAAGAATCGGGTTCCAAGTTTATGATCTAATTAACACTTATTCTTCTACTACTTGATTCTTCAAATACAGGTTGTTACTGTTAACTGTGCCAGGATCATCCATGGCAACCAGATTGCTACCAATGGTGTTGTTCATGTCATTGATCGTGTCCTGACTGCTGTTGGAAGTACCATTCAAGATTTCCTTGAAGTCGAGGATGATCTCTCATCTCTTAGAGTAAGGGAACAAAAATAAAAGCTCTTCTCTGTTTTTTATGGGTGTTTTGAGGTTTTGTTTGGGTTTCTTTTTTTTGGTTGGTTTTTTCTTACTTCTTTTCTATTTGTTTATGATATCTGGAAGAAAGGTTAGGTTTTTAATTATATTAAGAACTCCAGCTAGTATTGCAAATCTATCTATATAAAAAAGCAAAGCATATTTTACATGAGGAGTCTCCCTACTGTCTGTTGTGGATCAAATAGGACCATATCAGGATGGAATGTGTCCCTGTATATAAAAAGTGTCTTCTCTTCAATCGCTGAGGCAATGAAACATGTTAGTGTAAAGTTAGTGTCTGGTGCTAGATAAATTAAAATAATTTCAAATGGATGATGGAAAATGGTAAAAACACCAAATAAATTCCAGAACCTGACTCATAGTAAGTTTTAGAGCACCAATAGATGCACACAAGGAGGATCTTTCTTGCAGAGAGGAAGTATGCTTTTTTCTGTACAAGTTTCTAATTTTTCCTTCTTCTGGAAGATATGTCTGTGCAGTGTGATAGGATTTCATGCTACATCTTTAAAAAACCCATGCTATTCATTTGCAAATAACTTTTCCATTCTCCCTCTCCTCAATAAATAAAAGGTATTTTAAATACAGAGGCATAAAGGTGGAGGAGATTCTTTGAATCCCTCAAATACAGAGCATGATTTTTACAGCATCCACAACATTAATCCCTTTAAAAAAAAACAGCAAGCAAAAACCAACAACAACAAAAAAGAACATCACTAATGTCAAAGCCAATTCTTTGTAGTCTTCAGTTCAAAAACAAACTCTCTGTTGATTCAGTTCTTCATCTTTCTATAACACTGATCTCAGTCTATCATTAAAGTGCCCATGGGCATGAGGTGAAAACAGACAGATAATGTATTTTGGTAATATTTGAAATAATCAACATTAAAAGAAAAAGTTATTTTTTAGGGTGCCGCCATTACGTCAGATGTCATGGATATTCTTGGAAGGCCTGGTCATTACACACTCTTTGCTCCTACTAATGAAGCTTTTGAGAGACTTCCGAGGGGAGTTTTAACAAGAATCATGGGTGACAAGGTGGCTTCTGAAGGTACATAACCTTTTCTACAAATAAGAAATACAGATGAGTGGATCCAGGGAGAGAGATACAAAGTACATTTTCTGAAGAGGAGTTATTTCTTCTGTCTTGGACTTTTTCAGTTGCCTAAAGATTCAAAGGCACAGAAAATTTAGTTTCCAAAACACCTTAAAGGGAACTGTGAAAATATAGGCATATTGGTATTTCTAATAGTTCAGCTGCATAGTTTTGGTAGACATTCCTATCTCTGGAAATTCAGGGCTACCTGAATGTGAGATTCTCACATACCTTTGCATAGCCTATGGAATTCTGTACTCATAGGTCCTTTGGGGGTATATTGTCTGCAGTCACCACTCTGCTACATGCAGGTTGCAGCATAACTAGCAGAGTTTTCATAATATAAGTAATGTGAAATATTTTGGATCATAAATGTTGTTTAAAGGCCTATAGTATAGTATCAATAACTTTAAATAAAGTGTCTATGAGTACAAATATGCCAGCTAAGCTAGAATACTTTTAAAAATAGTATAGATGTAATAATTTATCTCATATCTATATATGAATTATACATACATAAATGTGTGTCCAAACAATTACATCTGTGAACTTCCTGCTCTTGTCTTTGCAGCTCTTGTGAAGTTTCATGTATTAAATACTCTGCAGTGCTCTGAAGCCATCACAGGTGGAGCTGTCTATGAAACTCTGGAAGGAAACACCGTTGAAGTTGGTTGTGATGGTGAAAGCCTGACTGTGAATGGAGTGAAAATGGTGAAACGCAAAGATATTGTGACAAGCAATGGTGTTATCCATCTCATTGATCAAGTGCTAATCCCTGACTCTGGTCAGTGATGTGCATGAAAAACTTCTTACACTGAAGATATTTTCTACAGTTTTACCTAGATTCCCTCAAATATATAGTTATGGATAAGCATGGAGAATCCAAATCAGGAATAGGGAGAAATTGTGTGTTAAAATACTTTTTCTTACTGCTTTATTTGCAGCCAAACAAGTCATTGAGCTTGGAGGTGTCCAGCAGACTACTTTTACTGACCTGGTGGCACAGCTGGGTCTGGCATCTTCTCTAAGACCAGAAGGCCAATATACTCTCCTGGCACCTCTGAATGGTGCTTTCTCAGGTTAGTAGCACTAAAACACTATCAAGATAAACAAGAAAGTATGATACCCTAGTGGTTTCACAAATCACTCCCAGCATTTGTTCTGTCTCACAAAAAAAGTGCCATAGCCAAAGAGAGATACTTCACCTTTCAAATAACATACCATGTAGAAAGGCAAAACAAGCTAACAACCAGGCTGCATAGTTTGCTTTCAGTCGTGTGATTTGTTAATGGAACTAGTATCACTAAAATAAGATACAAAATATGCACAGACAGATTGTGGGACTGGAAAGATATTAAGGATCTGCCAGTTCCCTTAATCATTGTATTACTTCCATTAGATTCACTATTTATTCTCAAAAAATTCATACAATATCGTGGTTTAACTCCAGCTGACAACTAAGTACCACACAGCCACTTGATTATTCCACCTTTCCCCACTCTGGGATGGGGAGGGGAATCAGGATAATTAAAGAAAAACAAAACAAGCAAAAAACCCCAAACAAACCTCATACGTTGAGATAAGAACAACTTAATAAGTATCACAAAATAAAATATTAATAGTAATAATACTAATGTTACTAATAGAAATAATAAAAAGGAAATATAATTAAAACTCAAGAGAAACAAGTAGTGCACAACGGCATTCCTCCCCACCACTGACTGATGGCTAGTCAAGGGGTGGCCCCTACTGGCCAGCTGCCCCCAGTTTATACTGGCCGTGACTTTCTATAGTATGGAATATCCCTTTGGCCACCTAGGGTTATCTGTCCTCAATATGCTCCCTCCAGCTTCTTGTGCACCTGTTTGCTGGCAGACCATGAGACACTGAGGTGTCCTTGACTTAGGTTAAGCACTACTTAGCAACAATGAAAACATCACTGTGTTACCAATATTATTCTCATCCTAAATCCAAACCACAGCACTGTAGGACCTACTAGAAGAAAATTAACTCTGTCCTGGCCAATACCAGGACATAAAAGAGAGTTAGTATTTTCCAGTATAATAAAGCAGAGAGAAACGGTTATAAACATACTATAAAGCAGGTGTTTGTACATTTGCAGAGGTGACTACATGGGCAAAGAATTCCCCAAAGAATTGGAGCATTAACCCACCACCATAGCAGCAAATTTGAATAGGTTTTAAGGTGCACATGCAGAAAGGAAAGAGCTGTAGCAGTAACTCAGAAGATGGAGATGGTACACACATAATTCATCAGCCATATTAGTTATAGTAATTAATCAGGGCAATGTCAAAAGTTCATGACTGAATTTAAGGAATGGCCCTTTGGCAGGAACTACATAGCAATTCATTTTCTGTGTACAAAGACCTGTCCAAGCTTTAACTCAAGCATTTCAAAGAAAGATTCTGTTTATCCATAGTCTTTTAACTTTATTTCAATGAAAATTTACTATATAGATTACTATATATTGATATCTAAATGGCTTTGTAGATGACACCTTAAGGCTGGATCAACGTCTTCTTAGAACAATCCTGCAGAATCACATTATAAAAGTGAAAGTTGGGCTCAATGAACTGTACAATGGACAAGAGCTGGAAACAATTGGAGGAAAACTACTTAGAGTCTTTGTGTATCGCACAGTAAGTGAATGAGGCTTTCTAACAATATGTATCCCAACTATGAAAATGGAGAGTCAATAAAAGGCAAATCTGAATGAAATCCCAACATTTACCATTATGACTATCTAGCAAAAAATCTTTAAGCTTTTAAGATAGGAAAAAAAAGCAAATCTGGTCTTTATAGATTGGAACTTTGCATGGAAAATTCTTTGGGAAAATGGAACAGGATTTCAGATTTGGCACTCCATTGATTACAAATGTTAAAGCTAATTTTTAGAAATAATGAAGAGCATTCCCAAGTGTAGCAAATTCAAGTTCCAAAATATTTTCACCAGGTATTTTACTGTAGATTTTGCTATTTTTGCTTTCTCAAGTAATGCTAAATTTCCTGGCAAGAACACACAATTAGGCTGTAAGAAATACATCTGAATGTTATTTTTAACATTGTGTAAATAGCTACACTTGTTTCTCTTTCAATAAGGCTGTATGTATTGAAAATTCATGCATGATCAGAGGAAGTAAAGAAGGAAGAAATGGTTTCATTCACGTCTTCAGACAGATCATCAATCCAGCAGAAAAGACATTGCATGAAATGTTAAGAAATGATAAGCGGTTTAGGTGAGTTGCAGTTTTGACAGCACTAAGAATTTCCTGTGGAGGGTATATATATATATATACAGAAGAGCAAATCTGAGGAAAAGTTATAAACTGAGTTTGGGATTTGTTGAATTTTAGAGGGCAAGGAGGGTAGGGAAGGACTTATTTCCTACTCAAATTAAAAAAAAAAGGGGATGAAAGAAAAAGTATTATTCTCCATCTGTGTGCTGAAAAAGCTCCCACACTCTATTGTAGAATGGTTGCTAATGGCACATAAGAGTCAGTAAGATGCCAGAATGAGAGGAGAAAGGGAACAAAAAGAATTGGATAATGCATCCGGAGCTACAAATGCAGTGGAGCCTGGAGTTTTAATTACTGAGCAGTACAATTCCACATGGGTGCAGCATGATTGAATGCATTTTAGTATGTATTTTTGTCCCTTTCCTGAGTGTATCTCAATACTTCTAGAGAGAGCAACTAACCTTTGCATCCTTCCTTTATCTCTTTGATCTGTGGTGTTTCTATTTGATGAATCCTGGTGTGATCCAGAGTGCCAATATTTTTTTTTCTGAAACATTTTTCCTCTGTCTGCTACGATTGACTCTTTTTTTTTCCCCCTCATTTTTGCTCCTCCACCATCTTAATTTCTGGGAAATAGTTGAAGTGTTTGAAGATTGATGTACTATCAGAAAAAAAATGACAGAATTAAGTACCTTGACTAAACTGTAGTTAGTACATTTCAACAAAATATATTTTTGGTTTGTCTGTTGTAAACAGCGTTTTCCTCAGTCTGGTGAAAGCTGCGGATTTAGATGATGTTCTGTCACGTCCTGGACACTGGACTCTGTTTGTTCCAACTAACGATGCCTTTAAAGGTTTGACTGATGATGACAAGGATATATTGATAAGTAAGTAATATAAGAAAACTAGAACTATAAGCAAAGGTGAAATCATTTGGAAAGGAGGCTAATGCATTTCTTACACAGAAGCTGCCTGGTGAAATAATTTACCTTTACCACAGAGCACTTCCGAGGACTTCCTTAAATCAATTCCTTCTTGGGGGTTAGAGGAAATATTTCTTTGGAAAGAAGCATCCAACCTGAACTTAAATTTAAATTTCACTCCTTAATGTCTTATTCTATGGTCTTACTACCTACTTAGTTAAAATTTCCTTTCATTTTATTACCTTCAACTTTTCATCATCCAACCTTGCTAATAGCTTTTTTAAACTGAAAATTCCATTCTATCACATTTTTTATTTCTACTTGTAACTGTTGCATTAAGAGATATTTAGTGTTGAGTTTTGTTACCTTTCCTTCCCTTTGCTTCCACCCAGTGATCTCTGATAGCACCTGTGCTCTCCAAGTTAAATATTGAATATCTTTTCCTAGATGCAAGTGCTTGTGATTTCTTTCCATCTAACACTTCTAACCTCTGGAATGTATGGATTTTTCACAAGATTTAAAACTAGTTTATTTAGTGTCATGCTTTATTTCCATAAGAGAAGAACTGCCCAGTGAATACTTCAAATCTCCTGCAGAATTCCCACTTGGAGATGGTAGACTGTGGCCACGGCACTATAAATAATTTTAGTTTATTTGAAAGTAATGTGAATGTGCCCTTCACACAGGTGCTACATCCAGAAGGTCAGTCACATTTTCCGTTCCTGTACTTCTCAGATCAAAGTTCAAAGGCAGGAAGCAAAACCCCATGAATTCTTAATGACTTGGAAGACTCAAGTTCAGAGCATTGATAAACAGCAATCCCAGTCTTTAACTCACTAATGAGGCACTGGGAATTTAATTTATCTGTTCAGTCATTTAAAATTATGGTTGTGCTCTAAGTTGCCTTCTAGTGGGGTTTGTCTCTAGTGACTAACAGTAAATTAACTGGTAGCCTAAATGAGGTAGCCATAAAAGGAAATAGAGCTTGTCACAAGTTTGTGAACTGAAGTAACTGGATAAATGCCATTGTTCTGTTTGTATTGTACTATGTAGTTACTTTATTAATTAAGATTGAGTTTTTGAAGTCTGTTATTTTTGTCTTCAATTTGCAACTTGAAATTGCAGTCGAGGCCAATGCCAAAGACACAAACCAAAGATTATTTTAACCAGTAACAATTGTGGCATAGAACAAAGGTAGTCTAATAGTTGGTGACAATATCTTTGGAGTGGCTGCATTTAGGCTTTGTATGTAATCTGATGGTATCTATGAATGGTCCAGTAGCAAAATCTCAGTTCTGATTTTACCAGGAAGAAAAAGATCGGTTAACTGCATTTCAGTAGTAAAGTAAATTGCAGTAATACAAATGATTGGAGCAAAACACAGGGACGGGGGGTGGGGGTGGGGATATAACAAGTAAAAAAGGAAATGTTACTGAAAGAGACACCAGATAGAAAAATAAGGACCAGATAGGATTTCATCAATGCTGAAACCCCTAAGAGCAATCCATATCAATATCATTAAACTTAGAATGGTCAATAGTTCATGTAATGGCAAGCAGATGTGTTTTAAGCTGCTCTGCTTGACACCCTGTCTCCTGGGGACATTAGGGGGTTTTCTACATCTATGTCTTTCAACCTTCACAGATCCAGAACACCAGAGAGTTGTATCAGGACATTAACATGGGTTTCAGGATACATTTGCTTTTTAAGACACTCATGAAAATGTTGGATTTTTTCTCTCTTCATCCCAAATATGAATGCCAAACTTTGAAATATGGAAATCATCCCTAAAATTACGTGGTTTTCCCTTTTCTCAGCTTCTCCAAGCTGCATGTGTTCTCTGTAAGAGCAGACAAAACCAGCACTCGTAACTTCTCCAATGACAACTTCTCTGTTCTTTTGTACAAGGTTTCTCATACATTCTTTATGATGATGTTCTAAGTGCCTTTTTGACATATGGCTGGTTTCTCTTTTTCATCGTTTTTACAGATTCAAATTGTATGTGTTCATGGCATTTTCTTTCATATTATGTGTAATTACAGCTCAAGCCTGTGTGAATCCTTATAATTTCCAGAAAGAACTATCTCTTACCATTTAATTCTTATTCCTGCCTTTTTTTTTTCTTTTTATATAGGAGACAAAAATGCTCTCAGGAATATTCTTCTTTACCACTTGACACAAGGCGTTTTCATTGGAAGTGGCTTTGAGCCTGGTGTGACAAATATTCTTAAAACCATCCAAGGAGGCAAACTCTACCTGAAAACAGTTAAGCATTGAAAAAGTCTCCCTGCTACAGCCTTGTAGCAGGGATTTGATATTTCATGTCTATCCCCATTACAGAGTTGGATGCATTTCTCCAAATGTTACAATAGGGTTTGGGTTTTGGCTTTTTTTAATGTCCCTGATAACTTCTGTCCTCTTTTTATCCTTTATCAGGTGAATGATACTCTTCTGGTTAATGAACTGAAATCAAGAGAATCTGATCTCATGGCAACGAATGGTGTCATTCACGTCATTGACAAACTCCTATATCCAGCAGGTGAGTATTATTATATGGAATTAATACACACTCTTTGAAATCTGTTTGCATGTTATGTCACTCCAACAATTTTAAAAAAGTTAATTAATTTAAGCATATAATTTTTACATGGAATGTGAAACCGAAAATTCACCTCACTTCTCATTTTATGGAAGAATGTTTCTTGAAACCATGCCAATATTTTGAAAATCTGTGAAAGTCAAGTATAAGGAAGACAAGACTAGGTGTAGAATTTTTTTTCTGCTGATATGGAACAATGTGTATATACACAATTAGATGATTGTGTGAGTGTTTGAGAGTCATTACAACTCCTGATCACTGTAAATGAAAGCAACATGCACACAGTTATATATTTCTTCTTACATGCCTATTTTTTTTGTCAGATCTGCCTGTTGGAAATGATCAGCTGCTCACAATCCTTAAGAAGTTGATTAAGTACATTCAAATTAAGGTACTTTTTCAGTAATTATCCATTTGTATTTATTGGTAGGACCTGGGGCACTGTGCACATCATAATTCATAAGTGTTTCTCTCACCCCTCCTTTGTTCAGCAGACAACACATACAATAGTTCCTAATAACCCAAATATAATTGGGAATCATAGCCTGCACTCAGTAGTTAGAATTTATAGTTTTCAATGCCTAATAATTATAGCTTATTTGCATTTGGGTAACTCTGGTTGAGCTGGCCCAAATCTACTCTGTAGTTCAGGTACAATTTATCACTCTTGGAAAATAAATCACTTCTAAATACTTGAGGCAGCCCCTCTTTAAATAAAATATTGAGTGGCTAAATTTTTATGTCATTAGAGCCACTAGCGTCGATACCCTGTGAGGAGTAGTAGGAATCCTTATCTATCTCAGCTATTGTCTTGAGATTACATTCTCCCTCAACAATGAATGACAGAACCTAGATGTATAGCACCACCCAACTTTTAAGTCAATGAAGCAGTAAATCCTACCCACGCTCACCTGGAAACTATAAGGCAAGTGCTACTTCTCTTAAGCTTTGCAATTGCTTTTCTGTTTTTATAGTTTGTTCGTGACAGTACCTTCAAAGAGATTCCACTGACATTTTACAGTAAGTTCATTTCAAATACTTCCAGATGGATTTGAGAATTCTTTTAAACATTGCCAATTCCAATTTGGAATTGTACTTCTCTTTTTCAATCAAAAAGAAAGGAATTTCTGGGAAAGTAAGATGTGCTGATGAAGCAAAGGAAGAGAAAGAGTCAAAGTAGAGTGTTTCTGGCTGTTAGCAACTTTATGTATTTTTAACCTTTCCAGATGTATGACTGGAAAGTAACCCTCAAGTAAGCTGTTCAGACTTTTTGGGGTAGGCAAGATATATATGAAAAAGATTGGGTTTTAGATTTTAGCCAAGGTTCAGTGCTTAGTACGTAGAAGAGTTGTACTGCCACTCTCTCCAAGACTTACTATTGCACTGTACTCACTCTCTAAGATGCAGCATTGACCAAACTGCACTGAGAGCCTTTCTTTTTCATAAATGCTTCCAGAGGAACAGAGTGTATGGTTCCATGTGCTTCCCAGATGTGCAAGTTGTTCTATTTTCTCTTTAGAGAGTAAAGAGAAAATAGAATCCCTTTTTGTTCTCTTGCAACCTTTCTCAGGATTTGCATTTACTTTCCTCATATGAAGTAGAACCTGTTGAAACAAATTGTTAGAAGAAAAAGATTCTGCTTAGACTAGTTTGTGAGGCAATGAAAATTTAGACAGATGATTACATTTCTAGGGGGTTTTACCAATGTATCAGAGTAGAAATGGAAACCATTGCACTAGGCTTTTGAAAGTTGAGAATGGACATACTGAAGCTAAAAAATTTTTGTAACAAAAAATGGAATAATCTACTGTGATGACAAGTTGAATCTGAGGCAGCAGTGCCCTGGCAGCCAGGAGGGCCAACTGTGTCCTGAGAGGCATCAGGCAAGGCATCATCAGCCAGTTGAGGAGGTTGAATGTCCCATTCTGCTCTGCTCTACACTGGGGCAGCCTCACCTTGAATATAGTGTGCTGGTTTGGTCACCGCAGTATAAGAAGGTCATTAAACTATTGATGTCCCTCCTTTGCCCAGTGTGCAGAGGAGGGTGAGCAAGATGGTGAAAGGTCTTGTCATCAATACTTATGAGGAGTGTGTGAGGTCACATGGCTTGTTTGGTTTGGGTAAGAGAGAAGGCTGGGAAGTGACCTCATTGCTGAGCAGTGACCTCATTGTAGCCTTCACCTTTCCCAAGGAGAGCAGCAGAGGGGGATGAGCTAGTCTCTTCCCTATGGTGACAAATGGCAGGACACAAGAAAATGGAATGAAGCACATTGGAGGAAGTTCAGACTGGACATTTGGCAAAATTTCTTCACCTGAATGCTGATTGGTCACTAGACCAAGCTCCCCAGGAAAGTGGTCACAGCACCAAGCCTGACAGAGTTCAAGGAGTTTCTGGGCAACACTCTTAGTCATGTGGTTTAGTCTTAGGAAGTCCTTTGAGAACAAGGGAGCTGGACTTGAAGATCGTTATGAGTGTCTTCCAACTCACAATATTCTACCTCTTATGTCCAGCAAGATTAGCACAAGAAGCAATGAAGCAAGAGAGGTCAGTGTCAGACAGGAATGTCAGGCAGCTGTTCATTTAGTTGAGTATGGGAATTGGAAGACTGTGACTTCTACCAGTAAGGGGTTCTCTACCATTAAAAGGAAAGAAGTCAAATGACTATCAGAGATGTTCAATGAATACTTGAGTCTGTCCTAGGTGTAGAGGGATAGCTTCATCTCCCAAGGGCTCCACAGGCATATTCTCTGTGATGTTCTATCTGTAGTTCTGAATGTCAGAAGGTTTCCTCTGTTTACCAGATCAGGTCCCTAATGAAAAGGACAATTCTCAGATTTCAGATATGTCAGGGAATTGTTCAAACTTTTATGCAGGCAATTGTACAAGCCATTATTATTATTATGTACCATATATTATCATGGGTCTCATGACCAGAGAGTTTCATAAGGCACAAACAAAGTCAAATAGCACGCCAGCAGATGTGGTCCGGTGACTCACATGCATCACCATTTCACAAATATAACTGAGATTCATACTATGGATCCTTTAGAGTTATTTTCCACCCATTAATATCTGTGATTTCATCCACATCCTTATGAGGAGACCAAATCCAACTGATCATTGACATAAAAAAATAGTAAGAGTGGAATGTACTGTATATTCCATTTTCTATGTTTTCAGAAATTAACATAATTGAAAGCAACGTCCAGCCTATCATCACAAAGGAAGGTAAATGAGGCCCCTGGTATATATATTTCTGCATATGTTCACATACATATCCAGAATATATATTGTATATATTTCTTTAATGGGATGCATTTTGTACATAGCAAATGCAGAATGCTAAGCACTTTGCTGGAAAAGCAAAGATACAAATATTGCAATTAGAACTGACTGAAATATTTTGTATAAATGGATTACCCACAGTAATTCCACACAAATGGATTTTCTCATTTTTCTACAGGCTCTTAAAAATACTTTATAAATAATCTTTTTGCAAAACATTTCTTTTATTATCTTATTTTTAATAAAGACCCTTTTTCATTAAAAGAATTATTTTTAAAAATGAAGTAGACATATTTCTTATACTTTGAAGCAAAAAAAATTGATTACTTTTTCTATTATTTTCAATCAGTTCTAACTACCAATATCTGTCATGTGCCTGGAAAAGATATTTAGCCAAAGTTTCTTTTTTAATTTTTCAAGACTAAAGAATGACCTCAAGATTAGTGGTGGGACTGAAGAGAACAAAATGTGGGGCTGGGACTGCTAAAATCACTTCTGATTTATAACTTAACTAAAGCCAATGAGATCCAGTTTCCCATTGAAACAAAAATGCTCAAAGGGAATTTGTTGGAGCTCAACTGACAAAGGCAGTAAAAAATGTCATGCAAAAATTTTTATCCAGAGTGCTTAATTTCTGTCTTTGGAGGATTTCATCCCAGCAGTAGTTATATATTATGTTTTTCAGCAGCTTGTCTGCTTCATCCTATTGAGGATTACAGACCATCTAGCATATAGGCTGATCTTTGTTGCCTAGTCTCCATCATTAAATCAGATCTACAGTGCAGTATAAATGGATAGATTATTTCATAAATACCTCCAAGATAGTTTAGAAATCTTCCTGCAATGAGGGTGAATCACTCTCTGAAAGTACCTGCTCCTCTCTGTTAAATCCAGATATAGGGTATATAGGGTATGTAGTTTAGTAGATTTGCATTATGTTTAGAAGTTGAAGGTTCACTGAAACAAAATTGTCTTTTAAAGAAAAAAATGAAATGTCTAAGCACTTCTATAACCAAATGTAGAATAAAGTTTTCTTCATATAAAAGAAGACAAAAATTAACTTTAGAAGTTTCTGAGTAGTGAAGGGCTACTCCTTTTCATTGCCAGTACAGTGTTTCTGCTTTGGGACATACTTCAAGGAGTGATGTCTGGCCAGTGATAAATCAGATATAGATCCAATAAAGCCAACTGTGGTTCCTCTGAGCTTGCTAGTAGTAACAGTAGTGAGCAGCAGCTCACATTTGAACCACATAAACTGACAACTACCTGCAGATAAAAACTGTCAAAGTGCATGTTAATTTTTTTCAGGAAGTTCTATCAGATCACAATGAAAAGGAGATTTCCATTAAAAAAAAAAAGACACTATCCACCCAGTTTAGAGGGCAAAGTCTGCTTTTTCTTGTTAGTGTTCTCTATTTGTGTTGTGCATCCACTGTCCATACAGAGACACGCGTGGGATATAAAAGATTAAAGAGATGTAAAGAGTTAAATCTGATTGAAACCAACATCTTAATGGATTAAATATTCAAAGGATTGTTCCTATACTAGGAAACATAGCAAGCTATGGTTTCACCTTTAAGTTTGCATATATGTGCTGTATCAATCAATGAGAAGGTATTTGGAAATGTAAACATAAAATGTATTTATGAACATGCATAGATATACCTTTAATATTATTTCATTTATATTCACATTTGTACCAATGTATATTGGTATTTAATGGATTCTAAACTTGCAAAAAATGTCTCTGAGTTTAAAACAGAAGCATGGGAATGAATTGTCTTAGAATGTTTCTTTAAAATATTTATGAATGTTTTTCATCCAGATGTGTTAAAAAATAAAAGAAGCAATAGCTTATTCAGTAATTTAGAACTCAGAGTAGATGAATAGAGCTCTATAAAAATGGGGAATCTTTATGATCCCATCATTTAGCTCTAAATTGTAACTTAGCAAACATCTGCTGTTGGTACAAAAGCAAAAAAAAAAAAAAATAATGCTTTGATTTGTTAGCCTGAATTGACTGTTTTCAACAATTAGCAGCAGGCACACATATGCAATACCTGTTGTTAAATCCTGATCAGTAAGAATTAAAAAAAAATCATCAATGCAGTATCGACAATTACAAAAATTCATATAAAGATATCAAAGGGATTTTAAAGAAAAGTAAAAGAGACGGACTATGCTAAGTTTCTAACTCTGAATGGGAAATAAAGGAAGCATTACAGTAGCTTCTTAAGTAGAAGGAGTTTCCATAACATTCACTACAGAAGAACCATATTAGTACTATTAATTGGCTGCATCAATGGTGTGTTCCTAATTTATTTGATATCTTCTGCTTTGGCCCATCAGACAGATAATGTTGGATCAGTGTGATCTATAGGAACTGCACAAAATTAAGAGGTTTGTCTTGGCAATTACAATCAAGATGACCTCACACGTGCTAATGATAGCCATTAATACTAAAAAATATCCTTGCAGCTGTTCCGGTTGATTTCAGAAGTTTGTTTTTTTGGTTCAAGCTGGATGACCACTGTCCAAGTCTTGGTAGCTTAAAAAGAAAAAAAATAAAGACACATAAAAATCCTCAAAGCAAAAAAATAAAAGAAAATTCAAACAAACCAACATAATTAATTTCCTCTTGGATATCTTTACCATTAGTAGGAAATAACTTCACAAACATTTTCATTGTATAATTCACATGCTGATCACTACTGGAGTCATTGCTTAAGGATTCCAGCAAAGCTGCAGAGTATCCTTCTTACCTATATATAGGAAGAGACTTCCCTTATGCTGCTGAGGATCTGGTTTGTTGCCTGAGACTTGTGAACAAATGTGAAAAATATCAGGTACACAAAATTTAACAAAAAAAAAAAATTAAGTATGCAATAGGATCTAAATTTAAGATTGCATGTGAGGAAGCATAAGATTGTACAACACTGCCACAAATGACTTCTCAGATTTAAACTCTCTATTAAAATCTGGTTCATTTAGTGTAGGGGGAGAAAATGCAAGCTTCATCTCAGTCCCATGGAATACTATAAATATTTTATGACTATTTGTAACATGTTGTGTTTTTTTTCTATGTCACAGACCCATCTATCACACAGATAACTAAATTAATTGAAGGGGAACCTGAGTTCAAAATAGTCAGGGAAGGGGAGACAATAACTAAAGTGATTCATGGAGGTTGGTATGCTTTCAGCAACTCAATATGTTTTAGTTAAAATTTGAAACATTCACTATTCCCCATCAGTTTGCACTTTATCTAGGTGATACATGTGACATGTTAGACAGATGTTCTCTTTTTAACAAGACTTTTGTGAAGTGCTATAATTTTATTGCATAATTTCATTCTTGCTTCTAATGCATATCAAAAAATGGTGAGTTTTTTGCCTAGCTGTGTTCCGTAGCTAGAGTCAAAACAATGTTAGAAATACTCTGCATGATGGCATAACATCTGTCTTAGTTAAGAATTATTTGCTAGTTGTTGTCCTGCAATGAAAAATGTAGTGCGCAATACTGAGATAGGCAATTTTTTCAGATAGAGGGGTAAACTCTGCCTTCTGCTTCACTAGGGGCATTGAGATCTTCACATCAAGGATGGTTTTAAAGGTAAACAGTATGTGGCCATCCTAAACTTTGAGAAAAATTAGTTCCTTGTCTCCTCTGAACATTTTTATTTTTCGTAAAATATGCTATGGTATTTCCTTGTGTGCTTCAACCAGTTTCCACAACTCAAAAAGAGTACTTGAAAGTTCATCACTTCATTAATATCTTCAATTTAAAAATCTTTGTAGAACCAATTATTAAAACATACACCAAAATCATAGACGGACGACCTGTGGAAGTAACAGAGAAAAAAGTAACAGAAGAAAGAATTATTCAAGGTAAATTATGCTGAGCTATACATTCTTAATAAAGTTTACCATTACATACAAAAGTAGTATGTCTTAAGTTGTGTCCTAAAGCCTAAACTGCACTTCCTGGAGAGACGAATTTTCCCTAATGCTTCCCATTGTCTGTGTATGGCTACACACATGTATGGAAATGGCAACAATATTTTAACAGTATGCAAAACTATGAAAACTATGAAAATTACTTGTCTTTATTTAACTTTTATTTTGATATATTCACTAAGTGTCTGCCCTTGCAAGCTTCTTGCTACTGTTTCAGAATGAGACAGCTTTCATTGCATTTTTATAGTCTGACTTGCTTTAAAGGGAAGACTTTTTTTTTCCTTAATTTTTGGCTTGTGTATCTCCAAGTAGGTTTCGTTTGACCAAAAGTAGATGTTCAGTGTGTAGACATCTACTTTTGCATGTCATTCCAGACTCTCCTGACAGTCATTTTAGAAAAACATATTCTCTGTTTCTTTGTAATGTGGAGACTTGATCTGACATCCACAAGTGGAACATTTGCCTTACACTAATGTAAGATAAAAATTAATGTGCATCTGCATCCCTTGATTTTCTCACACAGTAACTCCCAAAGTCCTTGGCCAATTTCAGCTGTATTGGACCTACTAAAGAGATACTTTAAGAATACTAGAAATTGATAAATGGAGTGAGGCATATGTAATCATAAAATATGATATATATAGTTATCTGCTGACACTTTTTAACCCCCTTGGTTAAATATCAGTTTGAATGCTGTCATTAAAATTCTGTCTACCAGACCACTTGTAAGGAAAAGACACTGTTATAGCAATATATTGATTTAGCTGAAAGTGGTAATATTCAGTCTGTTTAGAAAATCTTAAATTTCAACCAAAGAAGTCATTAAAGCAAGACAAAAATAAAGAACCAGACTTAAGTTATTATCACTCAACTATTTACTATAATATAAATAATGGAATGAAAGACATTACTGGATTCTGAATAAACCTGGGGAGAAAATTTCTGGGAGAGAAACTAAAATACAATTTTCTCAAATCTCAAATTCAAGTTTCACTAATATCTCATGTGAAATGTTGAACATAATGTAAAATGCCAGTATTTCACATCTAGTATCTCCTCCTCCATCTGTAGAAAATGACAAAGAATCTCAAATGTTAAGGGCTCAAACTCCTAACAGTAGTAAGAAAAGCAACAATGTCTATTTGCAACTGTCAAACCAGACTAATCACTTCAGAAATATCTTATCTATGACCTAATACAACAGTTTAAAACTATATCTTACTTTAAGAATGTAAGCAAATACATTCTAGAAATATGTTAAATTGTCTAAATACTTTCCTGAATAGCTCTACCTACTATTTTTAATTTGAGACATGGTGAAAGATAAAGTTATCATATAAGTAGATTAAACATGGAACCACAATATGTATTAATTAGGAAATAATAACTTAAAGGACAATCTTATTATATCTGATTAAAGCCACTGTCTTACAAATCTTTTTCCAGGTCCTGAAATAAAATATACCAGAATTACTGCAGGTGGTTCAGACAATGAAGAGAAGTTAAAGAAATTGCTTGAAGAAGGTTAGTATACTTGTTTTCTTTCTTTAATATACATATATATAATTATTTTATATACAGCTTAAGTATACTGAATGGATATTCCACGTTTTAAGAAATGATGCTCATACACTGCAAAATCTTACCCAGAGATTAAAGCTCACAACCTCAAAAATGTCCAAGTGTAACATTCTCATTTGAGTCCCTGATCTTCACATTTCAGTAAGCTCCACAGTTGAGGCTTCTTGGGTCTAATATATAAAAATATGGTGTCTTCAGTGTTTATGTGAAATTTTATGTAATAACAGATGAATTTTGTAATTCAGTGCAATGCTATGATAGGATTGAGTAATATGCTCTTGTGGGATTGTCAATATTTTCTGTAAATCAATTTTTTTGCCATAACCTGTATCCTATCAGAGGTTACCAAGGTGACTAAATTTATTGAAGGTGATGGTCATTTACTGGAAGATGAAGAAATCAAAAGACTTCTTCAGGGAGGTAATTCAGTGTATTATAACTAACCTTTTTTGCAACAGGTTATGATGACTGAAACGCCTCTCAGATATATTGATCTCAACATTTTAAAGACTGACATAGTGAAAGTGTAATTTTAATGGGAGAAAAAATAGAATACTGTATACAAATTACAACATCTGTGAAATGAAAATAAGGACAAAATTTCAATTTTTTTTTTAATGGCATTGATAACGGAAAAAAAAATTGGGTTTTTTCAGTCTTTAAAAAGTTATCTAATTAAAACTCAGGGGAGCAATGAAGATTTGTTTAACTTTTTTTTTCCCCACCAAATTTTTATCTGTGGAAAACACTTATGAAGTGGAAAGTATTATAACAGACCAAATTAATTTTGCTTATCAGTTCTTCAAAAATGAATATTCATTGCCCTCAAATTAATAATTAAGGCATGTTTGACATCCTTCTTTCAATGCTTACAGGTGATGGATATCCAGACATTAACCTTAATTCTCCTCAAATATAGCATTCCAAGGAATGGTTTTCTTTCCTTCTTGCTCTCTTAATTCTAACAATTTTGGCAATGTTTAACCAATAGTTGTAGAAAACTGGTAGAAGAACTTCTGCTTATGAGATTAATCTTTACCTAAGATTTGGAATGTTCTCTGCCTAATGTAGATTAGAAAAACTATAATAGCAAGGGGGAATAAAAATAAAAGAATTCAAGTGATGTGTCTTTTTGTAAATATTAGTGTAAACCTGAGTCAGAAGTTCAAAAATGGATATTTCTCTTGACAGAAATTGACAGAAATTAAATAAATTAACTGAATCCACTTCATTTTATGTTAAATTTTCATTAAGTTAAAAAGCTGTATAGCAGTAAAGTAGCTCACAGATAGCTATATGTTCACTGAACTAAATCTAGTTGTCCTTTAAATGCACCTTTCGGTGCATGTGACTTAAACTTCAGTTAAGTAAAAAATTGTGTGATGAACTGCTGAACAGCTTTGCACCAAACAAACCCATGCTAATTGATAACACAGTCAGTTTTAGAGAAAAGGCAAGATATGTCTATGAATCCTGTTGACTGTAATTCCTTGTTCTGTTTTAAGCATTTAATCTTAGTTTTACAGGTCTAAGCCAGGATTTGCCTATAATAATTGGAGAGAAATAGAAGTTTGCAGAGGGTTTTTCATCTTACCCTATCTTAAGAGTTGCACCTACGTGAAAACACTTGCTTTCTGGAGATGCCTATTTTTCAGGACGGAATACTTAGAAGGAAAGTTCCCCCATATACTGCACTATGTTCTACTGGTGCGAACTATGCAACAAGGAGCAGGATCAAACTTTATCTGTAGAACTTTTCAAAATTCACAGGTCTGAAACTTGAATCTAACAATTATAACTATAATAGTAATCATCTTCAGTTATAGGGGTATACAATTAAAGAGACATAATCTATAGAAATGCATATTACTGTGATCCTGTAGATGTATGGAAAAGAGATAAATAGTTTCTCTATAGGAAATTTGGAAAATATAATATCATCTCTTGAATTCTTGCTATTTTTCCTTGCTATTATATGCTAGTTTGCATAAGCATCCTGCTTTACAGAATGGACTAAATAGGCAGATTTATCTCTTGCTTTAATTTGATTTTTCTCCATCTTTTTTGTTATTTACCCAGACAGCTACTCTTGGCTTCCATGATAATACTTTACCATAGGTTTAGCCAATAAAAGCAGATATTTTCACATGCTACTTTAGGGTTGTTGGTGATAATGGTGATAATGCTTTATAGCCCTCTTGTCTACATAAAATTTCTTAAGTTTTACTGAAAATTTCTTAATTATTTAAATTTGAGTACAGTCACAAATAAATGTATTATTACTGTCTAAATAAAAGAATGATTTCATATGGGCTTTAGTTCTACTCATAAAATATTCAGCACTGCTTATGAAAATCTGCAGTCTTTGCTGAAACAAAACTTTAAACCAAGATTGCAATAAAAGACTCAGCCCTAGAATAACATGCCTTACGGCATGAATAGCATGGTAGCCTGCAACACCTACACCCCAAAATGACATTGTTTCCACTGAAGGCTCCTTGCATATGGTAAAATGCTCTGCCAGATTTAACTCATTTGTTTTTGCTGCTTATCATAGCTGGAACTGAGTACACCAAGGTTACTAAAGTAATTGAGGGAGAGCCACAGATTATCGAGAGAGAAATCAAGGAAGTTCATCTGGAAGGTTAGTCTAAAAATCCAGTATCACTGAGACTTGCTTTGTCTAAAGTGATCATTCCAGGTGAGGTTTTATAGTATCTATTCACAAAAATTAGCAGGTGTGAAGCTAGTATTTTAGCAAGAAGACTTTTATAATTGTTTTGGAAAAGAATTCTTTCACTGACGTTGCAGTGAAAAATGTTAAGGCTTATCATGTGGCTAAAAGTAAACTAGAAAATTGGCAAGCATAGTAGACAAGAGGAAATGTCTAACCACAAGCTTAGGTCAAACATCTGAAGGAACACTCATCATAAGAATTGACTTTTCTTTAAGCAGCACATACAGAAGAAGACCACGTGAGTTGTTTTTAACTTGAGTTCTTTCTTGTCAGTGTTAATGTGATCTGTGGCTGTGAGGGTTTCTAGTGTTGTGAAGGGGTGGGTAGGGTGGAGGGTCTATAAGCTCTGAGGCTGAGTAAATATCTCACAAGGTCTGCGAATTCTTCTACCTTTATCCTGTTTTTAATGAGAGAAGCTCTTGCGTTTGAAGAACATGAATGGTGTCAAGGTCCAAAATGAGCCAAATACAGTTCAGCCCGGCTTTATACCAGGAGTTTATTCAAGTTTAACAATCATTGTCCAGTTAAGCAGTACCTTGTTTAGGGTTTCTATTGTACTTGTATGTAAGTCCTTTTCTAATTCTAATAATGCAGAATAAGTTATTCTTTCAGCCTTTGAACTAAATTCATAGGAAAAAATACTGTTTCTTTTGGAGAATAAAATTAAATAAATATGTTTCTACTTTTTAAATTTTGAAGTCTATGCCAATTACTGAAGCTGTACTATAGTGTTTTATAGCTCCAATGCTGAGTAGTACAAGGCATGCTGGAAGGTCTACTATTGCCTGACAATGACAGACAGGTGTGATCTTCAAACACGAGGCATATCTGAAAGCATAATTATATGGAGAACACATAAATATGGAAAACATATCATGGATGAACCATATTCTATCCTTGCCAGAGCAGTGCAGAGCTTGAAATTTTCTGTCTCAATGGTGCAGATACCCAGTGTTTATCCTCAGCTCTTATGAGGTCAGGCCTATATCTCAGGTCTGTGCTTTTGTGCATAGCATGAAAAGACAACTCAGGATGAAAAGACAATTGACTGCAACTTTTTAAGTAAACCTGCAAGTATTTCATGGTTGTAAAGAAGGAAAAAATACCACACTAACATTTTTGCCACAGTAATAGAAGAATCATCTCTTATGTTGGTGAAATGTTTTTTCTCCCAATGAGGAGACATCTAGTTTAAAAATGTCGCAAGGTTTGGTGAGAAAGACAAAACATTTTCCATAGTTTCTCTCAGTCAGTATTTTGGAAAATGGATGTATCTGTTAATAACAGTAGTACCTATTCTGTAGTCCTGGCTGTGCTCTACCTTTTACAACAGAAGTCTGAGAATATTAAATGAGCTGTAAATGTAGAATCGTACTGTGGACTCACAATTCAGTTACAAATCAAGCCCAAACACAGCTGGAAATGTGGTCAATGTCTTGTGATGGTTAAGTTTCAAGCAAATAAATAATTTCTTAAGTAATGTCTATAGAGCAGACCTGGACATCCACTGCCAAAAGCTGAAACAGAGTCCTGGACTGTGCACTAACCTGAGCTTGTACCTCACTGACCCTGCATCGTGTGACCATCTGTAGAAGACCACTGTGGATATTGCTAAGATTTAATGCATGACTACATATGACAGAAATGTGTGAATTGTATTATAGGCATTCATGTTTCAGGTGATCTAATCAATATACTATGGGACAAAATTCTCAATTTACTGAAAACCTTAAAGAATAAACTGTGAAACGCAGCAATGGGTTTCCAGCATTTATAATGAGTTTTAATTCACAGGTTCAAACAAATAACTTCTGATTATCATATTTCTGTTTTCTAGAAGCACCTGCACGGAGAGCACAACCAACCAGGAGGACACAAGGTAAAAGCAAAACATATATTCAAACATTATAGCTTGTGTATTACTCTCGGGCTTTTTTGAAGTCAGGAGGAATAAAAGTACTCTTAAGAGTACAGAATTCAAAAGGAAAGAGTAGCATTTCTGCATTAAAAAAAAAATCAGTAAAACTTGGTATTTTTAACTACTTCATTTCTATGGTTATTTTTCTTATATCTGAAAATAGTGGAGACTATGTGCTATAGTCAAACTGTTTCAGATGGGAATAAGCCTTCAAAGTGAGATCTGACTCTGGAGCCCTAACATTGTGAAAATGGCACTCTGGGATTCCCCACCAGGGGATTTATAACTTGCAGATTCTATGTTATTTTGATTAATGAAGAAGCTGAGAGATCACTTTAATCTCTTAACCAGAACAAGAGTGAAATGTTCAGCACCAGGTTTCATCTTTCCTCTTCACATGTCTCTTTCTGAAGTAGATAGAGTATATAGTTTAACTGTGTTACTTATAATTATAGGTAATAATTAAGGCTCTTTCCCCATTTTTTGCAGGGGGAGCAAGAAGGAGGACAAGACTAGCTTATTCCTAAAAGCTTTCCAAGATAGAATCCACAGAATTACAAATTAACAACATGGTCTTTGTGAGGAAGAAGAATGCTTTTATAAAAATGAGAACATTAGAAAATGATGTTGTTTTGATAACATAATGTAAACTGAACCATGAATCCAGAAAAATATGTGAAGCTGCAAATACTGCCAGCACAGTGCTCATTGGGGGTAGTCCATTGAAGGTGCTGTAGCTGCTCTTAATGAAAAGCACTATGTAGGGTCGGATCCTGGAACAGCTGAAGGTCATCAACTTCTGTAAAACCAGGATTCCTTCTTATGCTGGCAAGTCAGTGTTTGCAGGATTGGATTAAAAAAAGCAGGGAACAATACAGAGTGTATTTTTTTATTATTATTATTTCTACTAAATAAGAAATATAAATGAAATTAGATAATTTCTAGGAAAAAATATCACCTCAGGTGACTTTTAGAGTAAACTAAGGAAACATGAGATGTTAACATAGCACTTTTGGTTCAGTAGTAATTTTTACTTTTTGTAAATCAAAATTCATCATGTGTTGAAAGTCATAAGGACACGAGTAACACCAGGTTTTAAGCAAAAAAACATGCCTTATATTAAATGTATCCTGTATTTTGTCCTACATTGTCTTCTAGTAACAAGACTAACGGAAGCTCACAAAAAAAAAAAAAAAAAACAAAAAAAGGAAAAAAACTTATGAGCTTCTTGCTTTGTATTTGAGACCATGTTGACCTCTTTATTTATAAGAAAAATCATTCCCAGTAAGGGAATCCTATACCAATACATATACCAAGATTCTGAAGTGTTTTTCCACTTTTCCCTAGTTGTGTCTTTTGATTATTAAAGTGGTTTATAAAAGGAATAAATAAAATGCATGCAAACGGTAAACTCAGCATGGAAAAGGTCTTACAAAAATGAGGCTAAGTCTGAATGCTTTTGTATCAAAACATGCTTTGCTAATGTCTGGTGCTAATGAGAAGTTGTCTGTAAATTATGTCAGTTTTATAACTCTAGTTTTGTACTCATAAAAGTTGTTTGCCTTTATTAACAAAAGACAAAACCCCACAATTATTCTGGAGTAGAAAAAGCATTCAAAGTTCCTTAATTTTGCAGACCAAAGTTCAGAGATGTTATCTAATGTGCTTTTCTACTTTTGTTTTGAAACAAATGCTTAATAAAGAATTTGGCTGAACTCTTCTTGTTTTCATTTGTAATATTTTTAACAGTAAAGCAAATTATAAATATTCTTTAGATTTTTATTGTAATTTATAATTTTAAAATATGCCTTCCCTTTCTCGCTTAGCACATGCTGATGCACTTAAACTGCATCACTCTCCTTAAACAATTAACAACCTTCCTTAATTCCGCAATGACATACCACAAGCACAGCTCGCAGAATGGTACAGCTATCTGAGCATTGGATTGATGAGTTGGGTAGCCTTACTGGGCTGTCAGACTGCCACTGAGGTGCCCCAGTATCTACTATCATAGCGCTTTAGTGGAAAGAAACATTTTAACCCTGGCAAGGACTAGACAGCTTTTGAATGATAAGGAGAGCCTTTAGGTCTGTCTAGAGGGTGAACTGGAGTTGTCACCTTTCCCTAAGCCCTTTGATTGTCATTAAATCATTGGATTTAAACTTCTTTCTTCACTGCTATGCCACTGTGATCCATCAGTCAAGTAAGATTTGAAAGGACAGTAATTATTTTAGGGAATGAATGTGGCTGTGTTCTCTCCTTAAAAAGGAGTAAGAGATGGGGAAGAAAATGGAATGGTAATAACTTCACATTTAAATATCACTATATGTTGAATTCTTTATCTGTGTTCTTCATTATCAAGGCCTTTATTGTCGGTCATTTTCAGACTCATAACAACAATGGTCTCATCTCCCTTCAATTAACCTGTGCCATATAAGCAATAACACAGCAGGAGAGGAGGATCAAAGGGTATTGAGGTATATCTGCACTGCTACACATGAGAGAAAGCCAACAATGTTCCGGGAAATTACAAGTCTATACTCCAAAGCTAAAGGGTTCATCTACAGGCTACTGGAAGAGAACATCTTCAAACAGTGACAGTTGACAAATACCATCATAATAACAACCCCTGGGGTGACAGACAAGGACCTCTAAATTGTCCCAGCACTAAATTCTTTTTCAATGTGACTGAAATAATTCAGACACAAAACTGATACATGGATGGAAAAACTAAGGAGTGAATAAATAAATAAACACATACATACATGTTGCCAGGTTTGAGATTAATGAGTAAAGATTTCAACAAAGAGTTTTTCAGATAAAGCTGAGGTACAGACCAATGAATATGCAATAAATCATAGGATCATAAAATGGTTGGAAGGGACCTTAAAGATCATCTCATTCCAACCCCTTGCTGTGGGCAGGACATCTTCCATCTTTATTATCTAGTATAAGTGGTGTGTATAACACTAGTCTTGTGTTCAGTCAACATCCTGCTGCCTCTATTCCTCTTCTTAAATGTCTGTTTTCAGTGGTTTACCTATACGGAACCTGAAATAGCCTTTCTGCCTTAAAAATAATACAAGCTGGGTAAGAGCTTGTATGTAGTTCCCTCCTCAGCTGTAGGTGCTCATCAATCTCCTTAGCCAAGCGGAGGAGCTGAGCAGAGTTGCTGCTCCAGGAGGGACAAGGTGCATCACCACTTCTTGGGAAAGGAGCAGTATTATATTTTAAAAATAAAATCCATCATCTGTGTTGACTACATTCTGCTCCAGGATAGAAGGGCTGTAACCTAGACTGAAAATTCATTGCATGAGAAGGGGTACTAAAGTGAAAAGCTCAGACACGGTCTCCTCCTACAATGTAGCAGGTCTCTGTTGGGTGAATAATGTTTAATGAGTTTTCAGTCTGCCAATCATTTCTCACATCCAAGATTCTTTCATTTGCAGAAATAACTATTAAAAGTCACTAAGTAAAACAAAATCAATAATTTGATTCCTATATAAAGAAATGGTGTGAAATCTGAAGCAATGTCAGGAAGAATGTTTTTTACCATTTCCATTTTGACAAATGAAAATAGGTAAGTGACTGTCTTCAATCTAAACCTAATATGTTTAAATGAATGTCATTCATTTTTCAAAAGATCCAGAATAGCAATACTGAACTAATGAATTCCACTTTTAGTCCACAAAGTATTCTGGTAAGATAATTGGTGTAGGAAGCTGTTCTGAGAGATAAGTGTTTATTGTGATTAACTCTTTAACTTTCTGAAGGTCGGGACTGCTAAACACCAGTTCTGAATGGAATGTCTGAGTAGGGATGCCAAAGCCTAAGCACAGTTCAAATGAAAGATAACCTGATTACTTTGAGTAGAGAGCTGCAGAATTCCTGGTGATAGCATGACACATGTTACTGGACCATGCAGGATGTAGAAAATCTTTTAGAAATTCATGGTGGGACAGGTCTTCCTGTTAGATTATTAAAGGAAGCTTTGCCTTCTCTTCTGCATAAATCCCAAGTGTGAAGATTTCAAAGGTTCACTTTTTGTGTGTGCCTTTTCTCCAAATATATGTTTTTATAGCATTTTAAGAAAATGGAAGCTTGTCAGTATTGCCAAGAGTTCTTTATCAATATAGAAATAATCTATTTTTAACATGTACTAAAATTTTTTTTCTTCAGTGTCTTAATTTGTTTTTACCAACACTAATTAAAACATTCTGTGCTTTATGTGTTTTGTGTTTAACAGCTGGCACAAAAGAGGAAAATTAGATAGAGATTTGACATGGGGAGGAGAATAATTTTGCATGGTACAAGTAGTTAGGATCAGGATGACTCTGTAGATCCTTAGGATCCCAGCACATTATTAACTGAGAGGTAGAAGTCGTTTCTACTTAGCAGATTTTTCAGTCTCCTTGACAGACATACCAATTTATTCCTAATGTTGTACTAGATTAAAATGCTTCTTTTCTTGCTGTGTTAACTAACATCCTTTAAATACCACAGAGGTTAAGTTTTATTTTATGGATTTCTTCCTTGTTAAACAAAAGGAACCTCCATAACAGAACATGCAATTCAGAGGAATGGCATCAGCACTTACACTTTGGATCACAAAGTTTGCCCATCCTCATGTGCTGGGTTGTGTTCTTGCTTCACTTTCTGATCTGATGCATCTCTTGCCTGCTCTGTTACCTTGACTTTTGTTTCTATTTTCCATATCTATACTGCTAAATAAAAACAGAACAAGTGATTTTGCTTGTGTATTTATATCCACTGGCACATGCAGTCTGCATCCATACTACACAGCACTTTGTCCTCAGCTTCTTTTGCCATCTACTGCCCCTGTGTTTTACTTTTTTGGCAATGTTTTCTTTTTTTTATGCAGCCCAGGATACACTTGGATTTCTGGGCTGCAAGCACACATTACCAAGTCATGTCAAGGTTTTCATCCCTCAGAATGCCCAAGTACTTCTCTGCAGGGCTGCTCTTAGTAAGTTCACCTCCCAGTCAGTAGTCATGCCTTGGATGACCCAAACCTAGATGCAGCCCCTTGCACTTGGACTTGTTAAATCTCATGAGTTTTCATGAGCCCACTTCTCAAATTTGTCCAGGTTCCCCTGAATGGCATCCCTCCCTTCTGCTGTGTCAGCTGTATTTCTCAGCTTTGTATCATCTGCAAACTTCCTGAGGGATATACCACTGCTGGTAATAGTGTGTTGAATGTTTAAGCTATGAGAAGCACTGCTTTCTGCATGTCTGCTTTATAGTCATTCATTTCATTATAACTCCTCTTGATAATTTTTAGGGCTGTTTTAATCATATCTGGGTGGGATCATAGGCATTTGCCCCTCTAATTGCTAGTCCAATTGTGTTTTCATTTTTTTCTAATTGAAATACTTAACAGTTTTTCCAACAGGTGTGGTTCCCACCAGTGGAACATGTAGCCTGAATCGGGACCACATTGAAGCCATGTGATGTGATTGTGATGTTAAACAGGATTAGAACAGCATGTTTGTTAATTGAGAGAATTACATCAAAGCAAAACTACTGTCAAGAGACAAAATGTTTTCAGGGGCATAGACAGGAGTAACTCGAGGTATGATTTGCAGAAGTTTACCCCCATCTCTTCAGGTTGTTGACTGTAGTGAAAATGATCTCTTAAGGTCTGCAGTGTCCCTGCAATCCCCCAGAGTTCAGGTGCCTGCCTGTCACTGTCACTCTGTCACCATGTCCATAGCAAATCCAGACTCCACAGTTTTCAATGGCAAAAACTGTCTGCAGACACCTAGATCCATTTCTCTGGAGGAATTAGCAGGATTTGTCTTTGTCTTCTATGAAGACCATAATTACAAAATGCCTGTATGGCAGTGGAAGATAGAGTGGTAAGGGACACTTCTGAGACCCTTTGTTCCATCTCCCGGGGGGAGGGGGGGGGGGGGGGAACAAACAAACAACACACACAAAAAAAAAAAAAAAAAAAAACAAAAACAAAACACCAAACAACAAAAACCAGTGTGATATAATTGGAAAAGTCTGTTCTTTCCAGGGAAGGCAGAAGAATAACTCATTTCTGCATCTGAGCTGGTCAGAGACAGGAAATACTGTAAGCACAATTTTTAAAAAGGAATCCTGGCAAAGAGCTTTTGTAAAATAAAAAATATATTGCGGTTGTTTCGTTTTTTCTTTTGAATTTCATTTGAAATTGAGTATGGATGAGGCTGTTTTTGGAAAGACATATACCATAGTGTCAAGACCTCATCAGTATCACATGAGACCACTTGCAAGGCACACACCTCCTGTATAACTCTGCAGAAGCCCCGGGAGCATTTCCAAGATAATTGATCTTCATGTGTGTAAAAATATGCCCTAACTCTATCTGAAGAATAGCTGAATGTGTATACTTCTCTATCTCTGGTCCTGAGAAAGGTCTCTGAAAACATGAGCCAGAGAGATGTCATGTCATAATCCGAACAGAAACAAGTCTGGAACTAAACAGCTGTATATCAAACGTGTATTTATTATTTCTCCAGCTACAGACCAAGAGACATTACAGATGGAAAAGTCTTATGAGATCATGTTATCAGTCTGCTTGCCAAGGCTGGATTGTTCCCCACTACTACAGTCCATAATGCTTTACCCAGACGAGTGGTACCTTCCCACAGTCATTCTCTCACACCCTCGTCAGAGCCACTTCCTATATTTTTCTCCCCTTTGTGGCTTAACTGCCATCAATCCAGGCAGATATATCCCACCAAGTACTCCTTCAGCAGAAATGACAACTGTTTTAGCTGTACCAAGGTTGAACATCCCTGATAATGTGATAGTAATTAACTTGCTCATATTTTCCTGAAACCTCTGTACAATTGTAAAACTATTTTGGTTTAGAACAAACTACTGACTTGGATTTAGTTTTTGGATAGCCTCATAGGTTTGCCACCTTTTTTTTTTCCCATCATATGATGCCGTATTAATTCCGAATATGTGACTTATGAATCCACAGAACTACAAGATGTTTAAGGTTGGAAGGGGCCTTTGGAGGTCAACTGATCCAAAATCCCTACTCCATTAAGGTCAACTAGAGCTCTAAAAAAGTACTTAAAGACTCAGTTGCATTTGTGAATAATGTCTTATGAACTAGAAAGGCCCCTATGTATTTTCCTCCTTATTCTAAAATCAAAATATTTTTTCAACACCAGAGCAATGGGAAACTATTTCATGTAATTGTTGACACTCTTCATGAATCAAGTAATGTCAGTAGAAATGAGATGATTATAAAATTCAGCATTCTTTTCAGTTTCATCATTGAAAATCTCACTGACCTGAAAGACTTCATCCATTGGCAGCCATGATACCAGGGCTGTGCCCAAGAATCAGGCAGCAGGAAACCATTTCAAGTCATTTGGCTCTTGGCATCTAGACCCTGAGATTCAAAATTCACAAAGTCCCTAGGCTTCTGGCTTCACAGACAGAATTGCCTGTGACTAGGAGCACAAATAACTGAAATAACAAGAGTAAATCAGTCTGTATTAACTGATCATGGAGAGAAAGAAAATATATGGGCAAAGTATATGCATTTTCAGTTTGTTCATTGGGAATCTTTATGTTGTGTCTGCCTAATCTGTCCATACAGAGTGTGCACACAGTTACCATGAATTTACCATGTGTATGGTTTTGCACATTTTGCAACTATGAGCTCAACTGCAAATATCAAAGCTTACAGCCCAGTTTCATAGTATGATTCAAACAAGCTTAGGGTAGCAACCTGCCACTCCTAACAGATACATGAAAAAAGCCTCTAAATGTTATGTAAGCAACCAGATTCAGATGGTTGCTTATATGTGCCTGTGGTTTGAAATGCTTTAGTATCCAACTATGCCATTAATCATGGACTGTCCTCCCTCTGTTAAAGGATAGTTTAATGGTAAAGTCTGATTTAATCATTAAAATGCACTACACTGATACCTTCAGCACTAAGATCCTAGACCAAGTGGTAACAGCTCTTTTGGATCTATGGTTTTCTCCCTGTTCAAAATTCCACATGGCCATATAATCAGGTTGTGAAGTTATGATCTAACTCTCTGTGGTTTCTATGTGAATGCTATTGAAAATATTTTTGCAGTGAAAAATTACCACATAAGGAGCAAAGAATGTTGAAGATACAAACCAGACTTCTTGTATACCTATTCCTGGATGCTCTTTTATTCATTCAAGTGTGATGAGGCACTATCATAAGGCAGTCTTCCTTCACTATCCCATCTGATCACCATGTCTCCCTCTCAGAGAAGCCGCAGCATGGAAAGCAAATCCTTGTATGACCCAGGCTCACCTGAACATGACGGTGATGGCATGTCATACCCAAGTCCAACACTTAAGAAATACTCTCAGGTTGGTCACACAAGAATGGCACGATCAAGTTAACAAACCTTGTCCATAGTTAGATACATCCCTACATTAATTTCTTTGCAGTATTTAATATGGTAAACTTTAACATCTGAAATTCAATTATTTGGTTTTCCTTCTATGATAATACTGTGGGGTTTTTTACTATCTTTGTCATTTCAGCAATCTACAAGAAAGTAAGTGATTTTTCTTTGGGCAATGGCTATAGCTGCAACAACCTTCCAGCTACACAAACCTTTCATCAGGGCTAAAATTGAAGTATTCATTACCTGATCCACACAGTACCAGATGTATAGGTCACTTCATAAGCTTAATTTGGGGGGTGCAAAAGGTATTGATGGGACAAAGACTTTACCAGCTATTTCATTAGAGTCAGTAGGTGGACATAATCTGGGAGCAGACATCCTACCCTTCTACACACCAGTGGGAATTTTGTCAATTTTAGTGGAGGCAGGATTATATAATTTTTTTCCTTTCTTTTTCTACTGTCTCTTCACCATTAAATTATTATGTTACCTAATAAGGAGGGGCTGTATCTCTGAATCTGAATAAAACTTTTTAACACATTGGTGTCAGTGGGCTGGTACATGAGATATTCTTGCTTCCAGCACTTGCTAACTACAACAAAAGACATTCTGCGTGGGAAGTCCTCAAGGGTGGGGGTTTGAATGTAGACCACTCTCCTCTTGGACTTCAAAACTGAGGTGTATACCAAAGTCTGTCATCTGCTCAACAGTAAATGAACAGATCATGGCTCTTGGCATCTCAGTATGAAGGAAAAAAGAAAGCCAGCAGCTAAAACACCTAGATGAAGCTGCAGAAACTACTGGCCTTCAAATACCAGTGTGAAAAATTGAGCTTTAGGGTTATGGTCTAAGATACAGTTAGTTAAAACACAGCTTGATGTAAGTTACTCATGGTCAGGGTTTTTTTCATGGGAATGACTTACTGAAACAGAAGCGTAACCGGGGAAACTGCTTCCTGATGTTTCACCTAAACAAGAGTGAGTCTTTGTTGGATGACAGTGTTCCCAAACTCCCTGCAAAAGGCCTGGCTAATTTGCTCTTAAGATTTTCTCCCACCTAACCCAATCATCCTTTTCATCACATCAGGCATCATTAGCAGCTTGGCAGATCATCACTTCCATGTTTTAAAAAGTGTTTCTGAGAAGTTAAGGTGAACATGGATGACTACATCCTCTTCAGAAGAAACGGGCAAGGCAGGAGAGGTGGGGATGTGACTTTGTATGTTAGGGAGTCTCAACTCTGTAGAACATGATGCTAGTGACAATATTTTTGAGTGCCAATGGATAAGAATCAGAGAGAAGGCCAACAAGGCTGATGTCATGGTAGAGGTCTTCTATAAACCACCTAACTAGGAGGAAGAGGTGGATGAAATAGTGTACAAGCGGCTGGCAGATGTTTCAAAATTGCCAGTCCTTGTTCTTGTTGGGGACTTTAACCTGCTGGATGTCTGCTGGGGGCTCAACACAGCAGAGAAAAGGCATTCTAGCAAGTTCCTGGAATGTATGGAGGATAACTTCCCATTGAAGCTGATAAATAAATGTACAAGGGGTGCAGCTCCACCAGACCTGCTCTTTACGAACAGAGATGGGCTGGTTCGAGATGTGGTGGTTGAAGACCATCTGGGCTTCAGTGACCATGAAACGATAGTTTTCTATACTTAGTGAAGCAAGAAGGGGCACCAATAAAATCTCTACCATGGACTTCTGGAGGGCAGACTTCTGCTTATTTAGGAGATTGGTTCAGAGAGTACCTTGGGAAACAGCCCTTAAAAACAAAGGGGTTGAGGGAAGATAGATGTACTTCAAGAAAGAGAACTTAAAGGCTCAGGAGCAGGCTGTCCTTGTGTGTTGAAAGTTGAGTTGGCTGAATAGGTGACTCGCCTGGGTGAACAGAGAGTTTTTGCAGGAACTTCAAGAGAAAAAGAGAGCTTATCAACTTTGGAAAAAAGGGCAGGCAGCTCATGAAGTGTTTAAGAATGTTGTTGGGTCATGTAGAAAGAAAGTGAGAGAGGCAAAAGTACGATTTGAACTTAATCTGGACACTTCTGTTAAGGAAAACAAAAAGTGTTTTTATAAATACATCAATAACAAAAGGAGGGGCAAGCAAAACCTCCATTCTTTATTTAACAAGGGGTGGGGGGAACACAGTCTAAACACATGGAAAAGGCTGAAGTACTTAACACCTTCTTTGCTTCAGTTTTCAACAGTAAGACAGGTCCTCCCCAGGACAAATGGCCTCCTGAGCTGGTAGACAGGGATGGGGAGCCGAATTGCTGCCCTGTAATCCAGGAGGAAGGAGTTAGGGACCTGCTGAGCCACCAGGATCCTCACAAGTCTATGGGACCAGGTGGAATTCATCCTAGGGTGATAAGGCAGCTGGCGGATGAGCTTGCCAAGCCACTCTCCATCACTTATCAACAGTTCTGGCTTACCAGGCAGGTCCCAGGTGACTGGAAGTTGTCCAATATGACAGTCATCTGGGAAACTACAGGCCTGTCAGCCTGACCTCAGTGCCCGGCAAGGTTATGGAACAGATTATCTTGGGACTGATCACACAGCACCTCCATCTCAATATTGTTAGATTACTCTTATCCATATATTTTTTTGTTAGTAGTTAGGTTAGGCTCAATGAAAAACCAGCTGAAAATGCACTCTATGTGGAGCTAACCGAAATTGCAGTTTTGAGTGATTTGCAGACCAGTTCATGTCACCCTTACCCAACACTTTCTGACTATTTCCACAAGCTGGTGGAAGTGCAGTGCTGGTGCAATCACCCTGTATGTTCTCGCTCTGGAGATACAGACACCCTGAACCACAGGAAAGTCTCTGGCACTGTAACCTTTGGCAATAACGCTTTCTGCCATGCATAAATCTGTGCAAAAGTGGGGCTCTCTGTAATGAATTCAATCTCCTTTTCAGTAAGTATAAAAACACTTGAGTTATCCAGGGGATATTTCATGTTTCTAAATTGGGAATTTACTTTGTTTAACTTGGCCTGTGTGAGTGTTCTTCACCCAAAAAAGGAAGAGACATTGTAATGAATGTAAGCCTGATGCATAGAGTGCACAGCATTTGGCTATCATAATTTAAGTCTTTTAGGGTATCCAGTGTCAGAATTAATCTTTAGCATTTAGACTTCATTGTCAAAACATTTAGGCAGTCTCAATTTTTTATGAACTTTAAAAATACAAAAGTGTTTGAGGAGGTGTGTAAAATAAAAATTATGTGAAGATAGCAAACAAATCCTATACACATAATTAAATAATAATAAAAAGCATTGTTTTTGTTGTTTCTGATAAAGAGTATCATCTTCAGTGTAATAATAATAATAAATCTTGAAAGCCTCAAAAAATACTTAGAAGTCATTAATACAAGCTTTTTATATACACATTACATGTGGAAAAACTATGACAGTGTCTGGTTCCTGCATTGTCCTATCTTGTTAAAGAGGAAAAGTGTAAAAGACACTGCTTGCCTTCTTATTTAAAGGAAATGCCGAAACCATTTAAAACATGTATGTTCCTCATATTAAGAGATTATATGCCACAAGTAAAAAAGCAAGAAAAAGAAAAAGCAGAAATCTCTCTGTAGCCCTGGAGAGAGAGACAGAAGTTTCTATGAGTTTTTTTTTTTAAAGGCAGCTGTGCCATATGGAATATTAGTTTCTATAAAGACGGGAAAAAATAACTTGAAACTACAAGTAGATATCATAATGGACCAGCTTAGGAAACGTGACACATTAGTACTCTCCACAATATTCTTTATGGATATCAGCATTTTCCAAAGAGGCAAAATCTATGCATAGCAAAATTCTTGAGCAATCCTCATGACCACAGGACTGCGGTGAATATAAAAGGAAAATTCTGCATTTGGCATTTCAGGATATATGTTTTGAAGGGATTCAGAAGATGTAGGCACATAGCTTTCACTGATTTTCAAATTGAAGTCAAGATTCAAAAAGTGTCTGTGCCTGTAAGGATAAATGAAGGAAGGAAAAGACTGTTAAGCACAAGTTTAAATATCACTAAGGAAAAGAAAAATCCTATTAAAATTTCCTCAGGAAAAAGTTCTAAGCACTGCCACCTACAGGGAGAAAAACTGTGAGGCTCTCTGGTGGGACCTTCTTTGCCATATTTGACAATTGGTCATTTTATGGGCTGTAGGTACATCTGACTATAGACCAGCACATTTTTCCACTCTCTCAGCTCCTTCCATCCTTTGCTATTCACCTCAAGTGCCACAATGTTCTGCCAGGGGAACTTGAGTGCTCCAATTCCCAGGGAGAGAAAATAAGGTTTGTTGTTTCTTTTCATAAGCACTCTGACAATCCATCTCAAAATAGCTGGAATGATAGTCAATGGAAAGAGTATCCACACCCTTAATTAATTAATTGGATAATGTCCAATATGAAAATGCAGACAAGGGCAGTGTTTTGGTCATAGTAATTTCCACTACTGTCAATCTTTCTATGAAGAAAATAGATATAAAATATCCAATTCAATCTATGTGTTGTGTAATTTTAATTTGCATATTTTAGGAGTTGCTCAAATTTGAACCTAGGCAACAATAACAATGACTTATTTGAACTAAAACTAGATATAAATATATTAGAGCTGATATGTTCATACAAAAAGTTAAAAGTTTGTTTCATTATAAGGGCTGTCTTTTAAAATTCTCTTACCACTCTTTTATTTGTTTAAATAACTGGTGATCTTTCCCTGCACTTTCACCTTTGGTCAGGTGTTCTCCTTTTTTTTCTTTTTTTTTTTTCAAGTGTACCCTTTGTTGCAAAGTGATTTCATTTCCTGAGGGGCATTGAAGACATTTCTCCAAGACACAGGACACTTGTGCGGAGCAGTGATCTGTCTTTATTGTAATATTAATAATCTGCTCTTTACCCTCTATTTTGCATTTAACTTTCATAGTTCTCCTTTACAGTCACCCATGTTGTCTTTCCTGAGAAAACACCTCTTCAAACTTAATTTGCCTCTCTGAGATTTTGCAGTGCCTGAATAGTGTTTGCTAAGGGAAAAAGACCAGTGTTTACCCTCATCCAAGTTCTTATGTTTGTCTGAAAAACAAGCTGTTTTTCCTTTTTTGTCAGATAATTCCTTTAAATAAGTGGGGGGATGTTTTATCGCAAAGAGATCAGTTCTTTTAATTACATTTTTTCCTCTCATAAATGATAAATATTTAGCAACATAATTAATATTTCTTCAAAAATTACAAGATAAATAAGAGTAAGAATAAGAATAAAAATAACTCTTAGAAAATGTAATGGCTAGGTGGGAATCCCAGGGCTTCATGTAGCCATTGAGTACCTTGAAATGTCTCATTTCCATACTTTCCCACAACTGTCCATTATCTGTGTATGTGCAGAAAATAGTGTTCCCCAGGGGTCTTTTCCCTTGTCAGTGCAGAAGACAGTAAACTCTACTGCAGGTAGAATCATTAATTATAGGTGACTACACACAGTGCCTCCATGGCAGTGAATTGTACAGTAAAGGAGTTGCCAAGAATTGGCCAAAAATTGTGATGGAAATGGATTTTGTTGCAATAATTTATGGGTTGTATGAGTCTATATTCCTGACCTAGGCTCAGGAGAACAATCATGTGAGATACCAATGCTCAGTTTCCAGGAGAGATCACCATGGGTGTTTCTCAGTCAACAAATTTTGTGCTTGTGCAGAATTAATAACTTTTTCCCCTAAAAAAATTGAAAATTTCTATGAGAAAATGCATTTACGAAGCCTTATTGTTGCCCTACATTTTAGACAAACAAATTGTCATCACATGTGGTGCAATTTTTGCTTTTACATTTTGATAGAACTTTTCTGTTTAATAATAAGCTTTCCATCTTTATGGTCTTTGGGGAAATTGGTAACAACCTTGCTTTCTGATTTTTCAAGTTACAAAAGTAGTTTGAAAGCAATGATTTTTTTTTTCAAAATATAATGCTTTAATACTTGAAATCTGTAATATATCTTATAAAACACTGCATTGAAGTGCACAAAGCCTTTTCTGGAATTATTTATACATTGTCAAAGAACACAACAGGAATAAAAAATTTCTAGTTAAATATTTCTCTTAAAACTTGGAGTTTATGGAGCCATTATGAGCCATACACTTGCTCTAGTGGGAGTATTTTTCTTTTTCTTTCATAGAGTAGATTTAGATTAGGTATTAGGAAAAAATCTTTACTGTGAGGGTGGTGAGAGAAGCTGTGGATGCCCCATCCGTGAAAGTGTTCAAAGTCAAGCTGAATAGAGCTGTGAGCTATGCCCCTGGCCATAATGGGGCATTGAAAGCATATGATCTTTAAGGTCCTTTCCAACCCAGGACATTCTATGATCCTATGATTATTCAAAGAATATTTCACAGAAATCACAGAATATTCTGAGTTGGAAAGGGCCCATAAGGATCATCAAGTCCAACTCTTAAGTGAATGGCCCATATGGGGATCAAATCTACAACCTTGGTGTTATTACCACCATGCTGTAACCAACTGAACTAATCTCAGGGTTGAAAAAGAATATGGGAGAAAGCCACAGGCACCAGGACTCATGAGTCATGCATTCACAGTACATTTTCCTTGCCTTTACATTTCCAACTTCTAGGATAAGTGACATACCACTTCTGCACACATTTTTGTCAGAAGTACATGCTTCTGCGGTGCAATGTAATGGGTAGCTTCAGCTGCTCTTAAAACACCATCTAGGTCCTTTAAAAATCTCTCATTCCTTCATATGCCTTCATTATCACCCAGCTTCTTGAAAAGCCAATCTGGCAGTTTCGACCAGTTTTTGGTTTACTCTGTGTATGTGTGTTTGCTAGTTTAGAGGTACAGCACAAGAATGTTGTGATGTATAATAACAGTGTAATTTAATTTGGTTTCATGGTTCAGTAAGTTATAAAAATTACTTACGGAGGCACATTATTCTGGGTTTATCCAATATTTGCATTTAATATAATTTTCCCTGTTGCCATGTGTTATTTCACACCAGTAAGTCTTTCACTGTTTAGGATTTTCATTTTAACTCCTAAAGGACTTATCAATAATTTTGTTTACCCTTGAGTTTCTATTCTCTTCTCAAAGCAAGCAATGACAAAATCCCCTTTATGTCAGTAGAACACAGGAACTGAAGCTGAAGATCTGAAGGTTTAATTTTAATAGCTGGTTATCAATGTCTTTGCTCTCATAATTTGGATAGTGACGAAAAACAGTATTGATAAATGAAATACAGAAGTGTGAAATGTTACCTAAAAGAGCTGGCACATCTACAGGGGAAAATAAAGAGAACAACACAAGTACAAATCATACCTAAGCTTGAAACAAATAAAAAATGCAGTAAGATGTAACTTTACTTGCATATAAGCTCTGCGTTCCTCTTCAACACAGAAACCAAACACAAAGACAGTGGAACCAAGACGAAATTGCTAACAAAAACTATACCAAGCCAACCATGTAGAGTGAGTATCAGAAAGAGCATGGCAAAAACTAAATGAGACTGATACAGTGAGAGTACCAGGATACAATTGATGAGTCCCTAAGCAGCAAAGAGGCAGATAAAAGTGTTGTGCAGAAACACTGGAAGAGAAAATTTCCAACCAACCTGATGCTTTTTGTAAACCTTTGAATTGTGGTCTCCAGATAGGTCAGAATAGTTGCTATCAAAATCAACTCCAGGGACAAGAGCAAAGGTGTTTCCCTAGAGTAGAATGAAAAATAATATACTTGGAGAATTGAATGTCATTGCATTGATTTGACTTGGTGAATTCCATTACAGTAGTTAAAAGAAACTGACCTAATCTCAGAAGAAAAAAGCTTATCTTGATGAATTTTGGGAGAAAGGAAGTACCAGAAAATTACAAGTGTTGCTAAAAAGGGAGAAAAACAGAAAACATGAATTTTCAGTCCTATTGACTGGATAGAATTCAGTACGGTCCTAGAAAACTACTTAAATCCTGGAAAAGTTATGGAGGAAACAATCTTTTGGCACATGGTAAATAACAAAGAGAAGCATAATTGAGAGTGTGGTCAATTACAACTCAAGTTAAAAATACATGTCTTCCTTCTATGTAATGGACTTTCTGGATGCAAGCAGAGGAACACATTGAAAATAAAACATTGACACTTGCCTCTTTTAAGCTCTCTAAATGTTCCTAAAACAGTTTGTTTATGTTACATATGTAGTCTACAAAAATATCTAAGATGATGTGTAATATAGGAGAAGTTTTTATTGACATGCCTTTGAAATAATCTGCTCTGATTCAGTCTAAGACTTACTGTTTTGCTTTTGCAATTAGGCATTATATGGGCAGTTTATGGGCCATGTGAAAATGTGCTGATTTTGTCAAAGGCTAGTCTTAGCACACACTCATGAGATCATACATATCCCTTGGACAGGCCAAATATTTTATTCTGAAACAAAAGCTCATTCAAATATTGTGTTTATGCAAATGTCTATTAGTTTACAGAAGGAGGTTGTAAATTTCAGAAAGTGTAATATTTCTTACACATTTTTTATTCTCAACTATGAAAATGCTAAATAGAGCATCTCATGTCAGTCAAGTAATTCCTTTTTTGTCACCAATCCAAAATTCAGAGCGAAAGAAAAAAAATTCGAGTATTAAAACTATTGAAGAAGTTTCAAATGGAAGAGAGCGAGCTCTTAGTGTTTTTCTGGCATCCTAGTCCAGACACTGAATGTGGTGGGCAGGAGAGTAATTATTCCATCCCATGAAGAGAAGTGTTCCTCCATTTGACGAGGTCAGCTGGACATTGCTGGTGGACATTTCTGCCAGCCAAACCTGAGGGGTTTTATCTTAATTTTTTTCAAAGGAGGCCACTTTACTAGAGATTAACTGTAGCTTCAGAGATTCTGCTTCGACCAGTTCTGATAATTCCCTGGGAGCAAGCTGAAGGTGGGACAGTTCCCTTTGGTGTCCAGGGAGCCTGGTGTTATTTCAGTCACGCTCTCTTTACAGCCATTACTCAGTCCTTCAGCAATTCAGCATCTACACAGATATGGTCAGGCAAAGTTGACGCAAATTGTTATACAAACAGTATCATTGTTGCATTTAGCTGTAGCAGAAGATTTATAGCTTCACATAATCACATAAATCATTCAAAGAGCCTGGAGTTTCTCAGACTCAAGGAAGAGATTTCAGCTACAGCATTTGCAGCTCAAGAGGAAGCCTGGTGAATAAAACAGATGAGTACTTCAGCAGAGTCCTCTCTCCAGCCTCCAGTGGTCAGTTGCCTTCTCCCAAGGGACCATATAACTTTGGAGGTACCATTGCACAGGCTGGACTAGCAATGTCTTCCAGAGTGAGTAGCTTGCTGACCCAGCACCAAGCAAACCCATGTCCAGTTTAAAACAAAGGTTACATTTTAGGTGTCTCACTGGGGCAGACAAGAAACCAGTTGGAATCCTCCTAGTCCAGACTAAGCCCTTCCCTGTAGGGGCCAATGTAGTAACTTCTCATACCAGAGCCAGGAACCAGACTTTTAGGCAATGCAGCACTAAGTGCAACAGAAATTTGTCCAGTTTTGGCTACCTATGTGTTTTTTCAAATCACTTAACAATTTGTCTCATGAAGAGGAGGGAAATGCTTTAAAAGCTGATGTCCAGCTTGTAAAACAAAGTTTAGGTGGTGCATTCCCAGCTCAGGCTGTTGAAGAAAATGAAGGAAAGGAAAGTAAAGAGATGTAACTTTTCTTCACTACTGATTTGGATTCTAGTTCATGTAAGGCCCATCAAGCTCAATTTTCTTAACTGAATCTGTAGCAATTATAAAGAAAACACAGAGAGCAGTAAGGATTCAAAAAATACTTTGAGACTAAGTAAGTTGCCATCTAAAAAAAGAACTTAAAATCTCAGGTGATCTGTTGTAACTCTCAGACCAATAGTTGTGTCTCATTAGTTTCATACAAGAGTGTGTCGAGATATAAAACACTTCATGAGTCATTTGTCTGACTGGTGCTTGGGATTCTTCATGAACGTTGTGATCTCTCATTTCCATGTATTTGCAGTCATATAATCTAATATGTGCCTTACTGATTTGATCTTGAGACTTCAAAGGATCAAAATTAACGAAGCTAAAATGATGTTTAAGGGAAGGGGGGAAATGCATTCAGAAGAATAAAAAATACATTATATCAAAACTTTTTATTTTGTTTTGATTAATCATGTGTATAAATCTATATAAAGCTCACAGAATAATTATGATTAAAAGTGGAGGAAATGTTTATTTTAGCATTTTCAGTTTGGTTTGTGTTTTAAAATGAAATTTCAGAACAAAATGTGACAAAATGTGATTAAATAACAGCTGAAAATAATTAAATGGTTTTTTATCAGATATTTTTATGAACATCAACTTGCTGGTTTTAGTTTTTTGTTTGACAAAGAAAACAAGATGTCTGTTTTATATTGATTAATTTCCTAAAAAAGTTTCACCACTACTTGTTAGCCAGAGGTTAATCATTAGCATAGCCATAAGTGCATTTTAATAGTACTGTGCAAAAAGACACCCAATTACAGACACTGATAGGGGATCTGACTGCTATAACATTATAGTATAATAATTTTTTGTCCAATAGTTATTGGGAAAAAATCATGGTAGGTTATAATACAACTGCAAGTACACTTTTATGTACTTTAGTCACTCAGTCACTTAAGAATTCATTGGTGGTCCCATCACAATCTCGTTACACACAACCTAAAGAATACGCAATTTCTGGACACAGAGCTGTGTAAACACATTGTAGGAACATTAGCCTCAGCTCAGCACCAGAGGTTTCAGAGGTCCTTTAAAAATCATACAGTTTGCAAAGTCATCAAGGATGAGGATATTCATTGTCATTTCACTAAAGGATGCAACCCTTTTTCATTAGAAATTATCTGCAAAAAATATTTAACTAATGATTAATAAAGTCACATGGTTGAATTTTCCAGAAATATTTATAAATCAAGATTTTTAATTCAACATTTATGTCTACATTGAAAAATTCTAAGTTACAAAAATAGATAAATAGTCTAACCTTTCTTTCATAATATTTTTTACAAATAATATCATATTTCTCATCTATTAGTAACAAAGAAATCAATTCCTTTCCCATTTAAAGAGTGGTAAGAATAGCATTTGCCCTTTTCCAAACACCAGCAAAACAGAATGAACTAATGACACTGTAATGAACAACACTCATATTACTGGCATTGCCTTCCAGCCCTTTCTAAAACATTGGCAATGTTAACTCAGAAATCTCTGTGCTGGCTCACAGTTTGGCAGTGTCCCTGAACTCCTGATCAACAAACAGGTTCTTATATAACTGTTCACTTGTGGAAAATGGTACCTGACTAGAAATTAGGCCCCTGTATCCAGTGCTATCATTCCTACCTCCATCTTAAGCTCCTGCTAAGTATTGAAGGCTGCTAAACTGCACAGTACAAACTGACTTACAAATTGACTATTCCCCCAGGATGTGAAATTCTGAGTAGACCAAAAGATGCCTCAGTCTTGGCAAGATAATGGTCCCACAGCTGACTCTGCCTGTGATACAGGAACGACATATTCCTCCTAAACATCCAAAAGGCCCAACATATTCAGTGTGACACATTACACTGAATTCCTTCCAAAATACCCTGGCAACTGCAGTTTTTACTTAACAAAAGGCATCACCAGCAGGTCAGGAGACGTGAATCTTCTCTTCTCAGTACTGGTGAGGAAAATCTAAGTACTGGGTTGTTATGGGTTCCCCTAGGTGGGCCTAAATTTGGGCTCTGAAGTCTGGACTAGGCCGAAGCTGTCAGCTGACTTGAGCTGGGCTGAGCTAACAGCTGACCTCTTCTAGCCAGTAATTTTGTATTCCATACCACATTATGACATCATCTCCAGGGAAGTAGGAACCAGTGTGGGAGTGGTTAAGGCAGTCACTTCTCAGCCCTCCTCTTGGGAGGACGCACGATGCTGTCCCAGGGGGGATGGAGAGGACCAGGCCCACCACTGGCTCACAGGGTACCTCAGGAAAGTAAACTGTGTTGTTCTGGGTCTCTCCTTTCTGCTTGAGTTTGTCTCCCTGGGGAATAAGTCTTTTCTAAAGTAATGTGTAGTTAAGATAGTAGAATTTGTGTGTTCATTAAGAAGTGGGGACTTTGTTGTTGCAGACTTGTGTGAGTGAATATTTGTACTCTCTTCTAATTGTCTCTTTCTTTCTGTGAAAAATATATGTAGTTTTAGTATAAATGCGGATTGAAGTGTTTTTTTCTTTCCCCTCTCTTTTCCTCCCTTTCCCTGGTGTTAGGAGGGAGGCTTTTCTCTCTGTGCTTGGGTGGGTTGGCAGTTGCTTATCTCCAACCATGACATGGGTGCAGTGATGGGCTCCCCAGTACAAAAGAGATATGCATGTACTGGAGATAGTCTGGCAAAGGGCTGTGAAGGTGATGAAGGGACTGAAGCATCTCTCCTATGAAGAAAGGCTGACAAAGATGGGACTGTCCATCCTGCAGAAGAGAAGGTTTACTACTTTGAAGAAAGGTCACTTCTGTTTACTCTGGGTGTCTTACACTGATAGCTTCAGGAAATAAAGACGTACATTTGGAGAGAGTTCAGATGTCTTGAGGTGTCACACCAGTGTGAGCTCACCAGGATTGCAAGTCCACTGAAAACTTCTGCACAACTTCATAGGTGATAAAGCCATTTGTTTAGTATTTCCATCAGACAAAGGCACTGCTAACCTTCAGCAGGTCAAGCAAAGCAGGAGATAGTGAAACAACAAAGTTTTTACCTTTTTTTTTTCCTTTCTTTTACCGTCCATAGTTACCGGAGTCACAAGTTCACTAGCTGGGAATCATCTCCAATTTTGGTGTTTTTCATCTACACTGTAGTAAGCTTCAGATGATCTAATTTTAACTCTGTATGAGATCAGAAGTTTTTGTGCTGACATTCTCTTTAGAAGAACCTTCTGACCGCCGATTGCATAGAAAGGAGATCTGTGCTTTCTCAGAAATCCAATAACTTAAGTGCTATTTCTTTACAAAGCTGTGATCAGGACTATCGTTTCTTGGAGCACATCACTGAACGCATGCTCAGAGAGGTAAGAGTTTGTACCTGGCACATCACTGATGTATATGTGCATCAGAGCCATAAACACAGCACGATGGGACTGTCTTGAGATGTCAACAAATTACTTTTTTCTCCTGATTATAACTTTTTCAAGTCATGATCTATTGACATTTTTTTAAACATGAATATATATCATTATATATATCATTAGCATATAGTAGTTAGCTCTTCTCTTGTCATTTACCAAAGAAATGCTATAAATTAGCCTGAAAAAGGATAGTACTTAACCAAGGCAGGGAAAAATATCCAAGGGGGAAGATCCAAGATGCACTAGTGTAAATGTTACAGTACTTCAGGAGGTTAAGGGAGTTTTTCCATGAAACTGAGAGAACTTGGCTTACTTACTCTGTTTTACAGGGTGCTGATAACTTTCACACAGTAAGATACCCATTAAACTACTGGGCCAAATAGCTCCCTAGCCTGAAGGCTGGCTGAAATCCAGGAAAAGGCTTATGCATCTGACATGACACTTAAATGGAATTTAGCTTCATAAATCCTAAACTGTGATCTAGAAAATGCCATTTCAATGGTCAGATCAACTAAAGCTAAAAGTATATTGGTTCTGTGGGCAATTTACTCTTTTACTCTGAAGTTCTTTAGGTATCTGGGTTCATATTCCCAGAAACACTTCAGAGCTGAGTAAACTGACACCTATTCTGTCATTCATTTGAAATCCACATGTTTATCTGCCTAAGTTGACTAATGATGGATCTGATCTTTAGGTATTATAATTATGAATGTGTTTTGGCTAGAACATGTTAAGGTAGACTAGTGACTTTTTTCTTTTAAAAACTGTTAAAGGAAGCAAGGAAGACTATGACAGTGGCAGCCATTTCTTATCTAGCAATCTGTCCTCATCAAGGAAAGAAAAGACTTAGACCTCACCTCAGTCTGAAGAGCTTTAAATCAATATCTATGAGAATTGCTTTGGTAAAGTGAGGTACTCTGCACCTCTTCTTTTGAAGCTTTACCACTTTAAAGTAAAAGCCCTCAGAGCACTGGAAAGAGAGCAAGGAAAAGAAAATATTTTCTTCCAGTCAATAGGTACACCCCACTGGAATAGGTCCCATACATGGGTCCCTGCTGTCAAGATCACTTTATACATATTTCATGCACATTCAGCATAGCTTGGACAAAATAAAGCAATGATTGTACAAAGTCTTCCTTTCCCAGTTGAGTCCAGTACTGATCTATGCAGCCTTGCACCTCTTGACACTCGTTGAGCCCAGCAGTTCCTCAAGCCTTTGCTGCCAAATACTACGTTTTCCAAAGAAAGGAGGGGGGGAGTGAATCATGAGCCATTACACAGAATAATCTGTACCCTGGTGCTTAAGACCTCTGTTGAGAAAAGTAAGCATGGGTTTATGTATTTGTATGATCTGCCCTGCAGCGGTGACCCCTGGAAGCACTGTAGTGCAAGGCTAGGACATGCCTGCCAGAAAGCTGACGAGTGCTCTCTTAGGCACTGGACTTGAACTCAGAAAGAGCACTTGCTTGGACTCAGTCCAGTGTGTTAACTTATGAACTGAAAAGGGTCTGGGAATCTGCTGCATAAATCCCAAGCTGGTAGTAGAATATTCATGTGTAAAAGTTACAACTTAACAAACTTTTAAAATTAAGTACATTATACCCATTTCTTTCATATACAAAATTCAGATAACATGCTAACTTCTTTAATCCCATGTGGTTTTTTCATACCCAGCAACAGGGATTTCAGTGGTAGAAATTCTGCTTTCCCATTCTTTGGTAGCTTATCTGGCTACACTGCAACGGAAGTGCTTAGGGTGCTAAGAAGCTAAGCAGCACCTCTTCCACATACATTAAAACAGAGAGGTATGTTACCTTCCCCCCACACCATGCCCTCAAAAGGAGTTGTTATACTCATTGTAGTTAATTTTCCTTGGTGATACAACTGATGTTCAGCACTTTGTAAGGCACAGATGCCAGGATCAAACCTCCAGTTTCACTGCTAATATTTTATCACCTTGCTTCTTTCGCTATGTTTTCCACCCTCTAGGAGATGTCAGGTCACCTCACAACACTCCAGAAGGTTATTGGCTTTACAAATCTGTGGAAGCTTTGATGATTTCCAGAGAATAAAATTTCCAGGAAACACATTGCACTTCCTTAGTTGTACATCATAATTTGTAGGCTAATCTGGTCTATTAATTTTAACACTACATAATAAATAATAAAATTAGATAATCAACTGCCACAAACAAGAAAACAAACTGTACTGCCATTGGTTAACTGCAGCAACACCACAGCAGAATGGGAGACAAGCAGAACCCTGATACAAAATTCAACTTAGATCAAACATGCTATAGACTGACTGTTCTCTTCTGCCAGTAGCCTGATCTGTTAAGGAAGTACTTGAACATTTAGGGGTTTCAAATCAATACTTGTACAAATGTATAGAAATGGTCCATCTCAGCATGCAGAGGTTTTTAGACTCAGAAAGATCAACATTATAGGCCTCATGGAAAAGAAAGATTGCTGTATTTGAAATAGTGTCTAGTAAAAACAACACCAGCAACAAAAGGCAGTGACTTGGTAAATGTGTAGGATATAAGGAAAAGTAGCATAATGAAACCATATGGAACATTTCTAATGGCTGTTGTAGTTGATTCCAAGGTGAAAAAGCACTGCAGAAAACTACAAAGAAGGAGATTTAATGGGGTATTTGTTGGTTACCTATTTTTTGTAAAAAAAAAAATATGAAATATCAGTCTAAAATGTGGTTGCAGTTAAAGACAAATGAACTACTGGAATATATCAAGAACAGAAAAATTAAATGAGACATGATATTTGCTGTGCAAAGCAAAACCTGATTGCACGCTGTACTTGGGATAAGATGTGGATTTGTTTTCAGTTGGAACACTTGCATTGCTTTGGGGACGACATACCAGTGGGAAATCAGAGGGAGTCAGAACATTAAAATGATACATAGTAAAGTAAGGCTAAGAAATGTTCAACTACATTTTTACTAGAAAGGTGTTCCTAGTAGTCTTATAGCAGTAACATTTTTAAAATTAAAAACAAACCACCTTATGAAAGATAAAATTACAGAAGACTCATACTTTGCATGTTTCTGGAAGGAATTACATTCCAGAAGACTATTCCTAACAAGATTATTAAGACTAAATGAAGAAAACATGAAGAATGATTTCACTGTGACTACAGTAAGTGGGTGGAAGCAGCAAACAGACAGCTTATACAAAGCTGAAACATGGAATGGCTCATGGTTTTGGACTCTGAAACACATTCAAGGGTTATGATTTGATCAGTCTTACATCTAACAAGTGTGTTTGCTTCCCAAATCCTATTCATGGAACTATTTCAAACTATGTCTACTAGGATTAAAAAATGGCCTGTGAGATCCACAACTGTGGATATTTGGATACAGGACAGATTCACTGTGGTGTAAGCTGAACTGTGACAGTGCCTAGCTGCAACAGCTGACATGTGAGGCTGAGGTGCCCCTCTGATCAGAGGCAGGTTATGTTTGCCCAGTCACAGCCTTGCATGCTATACAGGTATATCTGAAGCAGCCAGAGATGCAGCCAAACATGCACAGGGCTTTGGAGTGTGCCAAGACATCCTGTGGCTGGTGGAGAGAGGTCAGGTGAAAAGCACTCTGGAAAATCCCACAACATGCTTATCTACAAGTTCAAGTGTCTAAAAATCATAGTAATCTGTGTCTTTGGAGTGTATTCAGAAGGGTTGGTTTGGTTGCCCTTCAGAAAATGGTTGGCAGGCTCTTGCTTTGAGGCACTCATGTGGGGAGTCTGCCACCCTGTTTTTGTGCAAGGGATGCAGCAGGAGAAGAGAAACAAAATCTTGGAGCACTTGCTTTCTACCTGGTTTTCATTTTATGCTCCATTCCAAACTGCAGTGAATGTAAATCATGATGTAAAGCATGATGCTACTTTCCATAATGATAATGATATCTGTCATTGTATTTGCATCATCTTTGGAGTCATAGTCATTAAATAACATTTTTTTTCTGGAATTATTATGATTTATGGCCTAAAATTTTCTCCAAATATTCAGCTTGTTATACACCATTGTGTAAGAGTGTACTTCTGAAACTAGTAGCAAATGTTCACACATCTATGATCCTGTTCAACTTCATTTTAAAATATTTTAAGGTTCCTGACCTCCTTTTTGCTGGCTTTGGACTTATTACCAGTCTTGTCTTTTATTTTGCTGAGTATGAACTTCTGTGAATGACTATTCACCACCCATGTTTGAGAATGTTTCTTCTTCAGTTGCTTATGCAGTGCATTGCAAATCTGAGAAAATTTTCAGAAAGTGTCATTTTTAAGAGTGGCCATGTACTAACTCATGACCCGATATTTGATTTTTGTTTTGTTTCCAATGACTACCACACTATTTCCTGAGAGCAGCATAACGTTTTGCCTTTCTGTGTGCTGGAGTTTATTGTACAAGATACACTTTGACTTCTGGTTTAGGAATTTTCCATCTCCTTTTTTGTAATACCTTGACAAATTCTGAAATTTCAGCTCTTTGCTAGGACATAACCCTGTGAAGCTTTTAGCAGTGGATATAGAGGGTCAGTGTTGTTTATAGTCAGGAAGTGAAAGAATAAAATACCTCATTTGTGGTTATGCAAAGTTAAAATCGGCCCTTAACAACAGAAATATTTGCCAAGCCTAAGAAAAACAGTAAAGCCATAGAGTTGTTGTCAGCAAGGGTCCTGCTAAACCCTTCATCACACAAGTTACTGTTTTTCAGTGCAGAAATACCACTGAGGTCAACCAACCAACCAACCAGACAGCCACTCCTAATGAGAGTTTGTGAGAGGTATAAGAAGTTTACCCTCAAAAAATCATGATTTGTCGGAGGAGACCTAGTGGATTAAATGGGTGGATGAAGATGCAGAGGTCCGGGAACCGGGGAAACCTCGGAAGTAGCTCGATGAGGACCATTGGGGCTTTAGGAGCTACTTGGACATTTCCCCAGTTTGATTGTTATATACCCTAAGATGGCTTCCCTTGTCTTTTTCCCTTAGTCATCCCTGTCCAGGTTTCTCCTTCCCACAAACCCTTAGGGCATTTTCCCACCAAGCTTTCCCTGATTGGTCCCCAGTTGGTGCAGTGCACCATTTCCCTTATATGGTTATGTTCTCCCATTGGTTCTCCCCTTGTTCCTCCCCTTCATTTGCATGCCCACCAATCCGATGTTTCACTCCTCCCTGTCTCCTCCCCTTACTCTGCCCATGTTCTAGAAAGTCCTATGCTCCCCTATATAAGTTCGGGCACCCCAATAAAGCTTGCTTCTCTTCGTGGACTCCTGACTCATGTGGACCTCTTCCTTCGAGGAATCATCGCCGGGTTGGGAGTGGGAGGAGCCGTCCCTGAGCTTCCAAGGAGCTGGTCCCTCGAGAGCACACGCTGTTGCTCTTCGAGCCCTTCTCCTAGGAGCACTGACCCCATTCACCGTATCCGTGCCAATCAATCATTCACCAATAATGATTAATTAACCTGGTCAATAGAAGTTTTTCTCCTGATATACCTCTTTCTATCACAATGGCAATAAAAACACATCTTACGCTTTCTGGGTTTTTTTTCAGGAAGATGGATTATCTCTTGATTTAATTTCAGCCTTATGTGAAAACATGAACTTACATTCAAACATGTTACTGAAAGCATTAGAATTCTTTTTTCCTGTTTTAAATTAATAACTAATTGAACGGGGGAAAGCCAAGAGTCCTTCAATATAGAAAATATCCAGAAATGGCCATGTAAGTAGTGAGCAATTATTTTTCTTGAAGAGGATAGTAGATATACCATGAGAACATATAATCAGAAAAGCTTCAGAAAAAAGTGACATCAACCAGCACATTCCAAGAGAGAAAGAACAAGCAAGTTTAGCATAAACATATATTGTGTATATTTCATAGCAGAAAAGTTTCCATATAAGGAAAAAGTGCCTGTTTGCCATAATTACCAGCAATTTACTGACAAAACCCATTAAAATATATTTTAGAAAGCCTCAGTAGATAAAAAATAATGATGTCTTAAGCTTTTTCATGTATGTGTATATTTTAACATAGCTTTTGAGATAGCAACCAAGAGTGTATGGGACAAGAAAAAATAATTTAAATTAACTCTTGCCTTCTCCATAATCCAGTTCTAAAAGGAATACTCCACTGTATTGGGAACATATAAAAATTTCAAACAATGGAATTTTCAGCAGATGTTATTCATTTTTGAGTCCAAAAGATAGAGATTTTTACTTGGTGGGTAGAGTAACAAATACTTGACTATAAAATAGTTAACCATACGGTGGTCCTCAACATGGGTTGCTGAAGCATTTTTACATTTTTAAATTTTAATGCTTGTGAGTTTAAGACAGTGAGATTAGAGCCAAGAAAAGATGCAAACTGAATTGATATTTAAAAGAAAAACCTAATGAAAGCCATTTTGAGACATCAAGAGCGGAAACCTCTATTAAGTAAGCAATTTTTTCTTAACGAAAATATGGGGGTGTTGTTTCCTTTTATGTTAAGACTGAATGTAAAACTGTACTGACAAGCCTTGAAACCATTTGAAAAAATAGAAAAACTGAATTTATACTAACACTAAATTAGTAAAAAAAATCTAACTGGTCTGGAAACAGTGAATATACTGTCAAAACTATGTGTCATGTGATGAATACATAAACACAAGGATACAAAAACTATACAGTGCTTAATTTCTTCCTATACCCATAATTTCTTCTTATATATAGGCTATGGGCAGAAGAGTGGGTTTGGCTTGAGGTCCCCCAGGGACAGCAACCAAGCCTGGGGCTTCCCAGCAGGTACCTTCCAACATCCTGGGCTGCTCAATTTGCACATCTTTTCTCCATTTTGACATTTTCCTTTTCAGCAGTATAGCATCTTCCATTTGTGCTTACAGCTTATGATCTTGGATTTAGGACAAGTAAAATATATTGTCATCCAAAAAGTAGTCTACTTCTCTTTATTAACCCTATTAATATCCAGCTTGATTTGCTTGAACTAGATGCAGAACTTTTAGACAGCAGAATAAATTCATGTCATCTAATGTATTTCAAGTTTTATCAAAACTCTGGATATGGACTTCGACTTCACAAAAAGAATTAACTGGTTAAAGACTTCTCCTGCACCTAGGCAATAACATTAGACTACTCCATGTTGTGTAATATCTGTAAATATATTCTGTTAGGAAGATATTTCTTCCAGCTGAAATTGCTGGTTTACCATAGTTAAATAAAACCATATCTCTAAGAAATGCTGAAAACATCCATCCATAGACCTCTAATGACAGGGCAAGACAGAACATACAGAGTGTCATGTAAATTATTACATTGTGCTCCCATACTTGCCATTATGCTGTTCAGCCATTCTGAAATAATTCTCCTCTCTCTCATGGCTGATAGTAATGGAAAGCCAACACATATAATATTGTTTGGCTTTAAGTCTTTTGACACAGATGTTGTGAAATTTCCATATGCAAGCCAATAAAACATGGGATAGAGAAAATTGCCACAAAGTACACACGTGTTTGAAAAGTGATTCTCAAAACATTAGCCCTGAAGTATCGAGTATATTTTTATTAGGTTCCCGTAAACACCTATCCTGGATTTGGTTAATAACTTGCTGAAATACCAGAAATAGAATAGAATATTTCTATAAATTTGGTCAGTTACACCAAACTGGGAGGCTGGCAAACATACTGAAGGAATTAGATACATGGCTAGGCAGAAAACTGGCAGATTAGGATGCAGAAGGTCACTGACATTTAAAAGCAAATGAGTAACAAATATCATTCTGATACAAAAAAAAAAAGGCAGCACAGATGTAATTATGTGATTCATTAAAAAGTATGGAGTAGTAAGACAAGTAGGAAATTATTGGTTAAGTGGCTAAAAAAAGGAAACAATGCATGAGAAAACTGAGAAGGAGCTGGGTTTATTCTCTGTGAAGAGAAGACAAACTAGGGAGCAGTTGTAAGTGGAAGGAGAAAATGAAGGCACTGTAATGGTACTGTAAAGAAGATGACAACCAGTTCTACTGGCAATCAGGGCCACAACATGGATTTAGAGAGTGACTTCATAATTCTAAGTGGAGCAAAGCTCCGTAACAGGTTACCTGCAGAGATCATGGAATCCATTACATTGTAGGAGGCAGCAAAGACCTACCTGGCCCTTCTTTAGTTCAACAGATGGACTTGAGAAAAATGCTATTTACAGATTTGTTTTCTTCTTTAATCTTTTGAACTGTGTGCCTTAAATTCAAAAATTATGAGATAAATATACTAATAAGACCCTAAAAATCTTACACTTTGGATGAGTCAAGAGGATTCTTTAATGCATTTCAATTTGTTACTGATGTAAAACCACTGGATCTTATAAGGCTATTGTAACACCAGACTTTCTATCCATGCCCACCTTTAGGGGGCTGGGGACTATGCTACTATCTCAGCCATACCAGTAGCATGCAAGTTCCTGCTTCTCATACTCTTCCTCTTCGACACCATTTTGCATGGTAAATCCCTGAGTGCACAACTTTCTTACTACAAAAGCATCAGAGACATGAGAAAACAGTCAAGGGCTAGACTTATGCCACAGGGATCACAACAGTCTGCCACACAAGATGAAGTCAGTGTCAGGGAATGCAGTTTAAGGTGGGTTGTGAAATTACCTTCTGATTTCCCATTCCTTTTGAGCATAATCACAAAGTTGATCACTCAACCATGGGATTCAGCTAACACAGAAGTGATACTGCAATTCTACACCAAGCTTGTTCACCTCCCCCTGCCATCCATGGCTGCTAATGGCCTTCACTGTGACACCACTGTTCTTGATTGTCTCATTTCATTTAATTGTCCTCTATAGCTTTTCCTCTGGTTTGAATCTTTAAAAAAAGTGAACAGAAAATCTTTTTAAGTGTCAATGTTGACAACTGCCTATATTGAAACTTAGTGAGGATTTTTCATTTGTAGCCTAGTGAAATAATAATCCCAGTAATTTTGTATTGTGAAAGTAATAAATACGACATTAATTAGATATATATACTCTAAATTCATGCCCCTACTGATTTTTATTTAGTAGCTTCATGCATAAAAATATAATTCATAAAGCATAGCTTTAATTGAATATTAAAGGGGATTTTTTCCTATTAATACTGAAATAGTACAGTCAAGCTTGGAAGATGAAAATCTCCTCTGATTTCTAAGCTGATAATTAAAAACTGCATTTCATCCAAGCTCAGAAATTGACAGTATTTGATACTGTAATTAAACAAATGTGCAAAGGTACTAATCTCTGGTGAAGAACCACTGCAAATAATACTCTACCCCTGCATTTCAAAGGAAGGCTATATATTTTCATTGTAAGACCAACCAAAGATTGATTTTTCTTTCTCTCAAATGATTTATTTGGGTTTTTTTTTCTGCTCTCTGATTGCAGCCACACAAACTGTAGATTTAATATTTAGCCCAAAGGACGTAAGTATCTGGAGAAGAGAGTGGAAATGAACTGCCAAAAGGAAAAGAGATTTCCTTCTGCTGAAGAGAATTCCCTTTTTAGAAGTGCCTGAAGGAGTTTTATATTTGTATCCATTCCTGCTTACCCTCTCTCAGACCATGCCTGTAAATGAACTGTTTATATCTCTGTCTTCTAAACACTCGGAGAAACCTCTACCTGAGGTGTGTGGAAAAGGTGCAAATGGTTGGAAGCTCAAAAGGAAGAAGGTAAATAAGCGAAGTAACTCTCAGAAATGGCAGTAAACAAATAAAGTGCTTATCAATGATAATTGATAAACAAATTTTCGTGCACCAACTTGTATTCAACAATTGATTTAAATGGCCTATTGATAAGTAGCAACGAATATTGATAAAGAGATCTGTAGAAGTGTTTTCCTTTTCTCTTTAACCTGTACTTCATACACTGGGCTCATCCAGTACTGTGAGCTGGTGAGAAGCTTCTATGGAATGAGGCAGCAGAAATGTTACATATATAAAATATCATCATCTATCCATGAACAGTAATTCTCTTAATTTATAGAAACAGTACTGCTCTAAGCTTAAGGATGTTCCTTCACCATGAGAGAAGATGATATGGCATCCTATGCATAAAGCCAATAAAATGTCACGTCCCACTCCTACACACAAAAGGGAACACCCAAGATTTGTAGATACCCACAGTTGAAAAAGAATGACAGAAGCCAAAATAGTCTCCTCCAAAAAAGCTCACAAAGCCTAATTGACAAACTACACACTTGGCACGGAAATTAGTATATGTTTTGCCATTGTCTTCTACTAGTACAAGAAATAAAAGTATAGAAGGATAGAGGGAACAAGGAGACTGTGAAAGGGAAATGAGATAGGAGGGGAAAGAAGATCACTAGCCCTTGGTCCAGCATCATTCCAGTCAACAGGATGTCCAGGGTCCTAGGTGTAAGTTTTCCCTTTCCTGGGATTAGGCTAATTGCTTTTCATGTAAACAAATCAGCATGAGCAGTCCATTCTTCTGGACCTTTCTATAAATGGGTCACAGGTGTTTGAGGGGCTTTTGGTGCTCTCAGTCCCCTTCTTCTGGTCTTACTTGCAGCCAATAGTTCATACCCACTTTTAGATCTCATTTCTCACTTATGCTGTCTTCTACGTTGTGCATTCACCATAAACTAGAACAGGGAAATCAGCCCCAGAAAGGTGCTGCCCTACCTCTGTATGGGCCCCCTTTTTCAGTCACATCCTGTCTAATTTGCCTGCTTGAATGTCCATTGGTGTTTGAGATATAGCAATGCATTAACTCCCTACCATCCAGGTTTCTACACACATGCATGAATATAGCCTGTTGCCAAGAATTTTTGCATAGTCCAAGCCCACTGGGATATGACCTGAACTGTCATATTTTACCTGGTATTATTTGATTAAAGTTAGCAAAAATTGCAATCACATCTTCATTTGCTGTGTAGACACAGCTTTCAGAGCAGATTTGTATGGTCTAATTTCAATCCTGTAACAAACAGATACATACTGTAAAATAGTTATATGTCTAGAGTTAACTTTGCAGATGACAAAACCTCCTGAGGTTTAGCAAGCACAGATCTGTCTTTGGGACAGAATAACATTACGCAACAGTGCAGGGTCCAGATGGCTGGAAGGTAGCTCTGAAGAAAAGAGAAAGGAAAAGTAATATCTCTCAAGAGAGAAAATGAAATTATGTCAACCTTCAGAGAAGGCCGGCTAATCTCTAATTTCTAAATAGATATTTTATGGGGTTTATGAGCTCCTGATTTCAAAAGAACTGAATAATCTGTGGTGTTGATTTGCTCAAAGGAGTATTACAGCTTGAAATTAATTTGTGCAGTAATATTTTTACTGTACCATCTCACTGAAAAAAAAAAAATCAGTTACATGATTAAATTTGTGCTACCTCTGGTACTGGTGACATTCTCCTCAATAAAACATTAGAAAGTGCATGAGCTGTCCTGAGTAGTTCACATTTGGGGCAGGGCAGTCTGATTATTTTTCTTTAGTGACTCATTTAAAATAATTTGTCAATATATTGTGTACCAAAAATATATCTGTGGTTTTGAAAAAGATTTAAAGTAGCTACATCAAAAGTGGTTGAAAAGATAGCCGAATATTTCAGTTTTTACCAAGGCATGTGATATGTTTTGAACATTTTAGGACTTGGCTTTTTTGACAACCTAATGTAAATAAAATGTACAGTAATCTGAGTTAAATGGACACTAAGTCAATAACGTCATTATTATTTATATGGCATTGTCTTCTCAAAAGTTGCTACTAGAGATCCAAGGTAGTAATTTGAAAGTTTAGGACAACATAAGACAAAAGAAGCAAAACAGATAAGTTAAAAAATTTACTAACTTGTCCTTATGTAAGGGTTCCATAAATTAGAAGATGTAGCCAGAGAATTTGAGACCAAACTTACAGAGATGTTTCTTACCTGCTCTCTGGAACTGTGATGTATATCAGATTGCAGAATGGGAAAGAGAGGAAGGGACATCTCTCTCTCAACTGAACCATAGACAGGTCTCAGCTCATTAGGATTAAAGGGTTTATTTTCTGTCTCCCTCTTGGACATGTTTTACTTCTAAATACCTGATTTAGGGCTTTGCCTAACAGATATGTTTTTACCTTGAACTCTTGAAGAAGAATGTTTTCCATTAAGTAGATCCAGACTGTTGTTCTGGCCATCTGGCAACTATCCATGTACATATTTAACATTCTATTTTCTGATTTAATGAAAGGAACTATTTGCATAGTAGACTTCAAAGTACAGCAGTAATATTTTAATGTGCAAATAGTATTTCAAAAGCTCATTGGTAAAAAAAACACCCAGTGAATTGTTCAGCCTACTAGAATTTACAGATAGAATACTCATACATTCTCTCATACTTCTTTCCATGGACTACAGTTCTTCAAAGTGATGAAGACTTCTTGGATTTCAAATGCACAGTTCATCAGTAACAAGGCAGAACACAAATTTTAATGTGTAAATGGGTAGAATAAAGCTCATGGATAGGTTAAAAACTCCCAGCAAATTGTTCAATATTGTAGAATTTACAAAAAGATTTTTTAATGTCAGATTTATTCATATGGACTATATTAAAACCAAGATCTTCAAAATATAAAGACCTCATTATGACAGGTGCTGAAAAAGCTGCTCAGATACTGTCAGAGAAATCATACAATTGGAAATTAAATAACATAGAGCAGGAGCATAGAAATGTTGCCTGAAAGAGATCTCTTGACACAATCCTACCTCCTGCTCAAAGTGGCATTACAGCCAACACCACACCAGATCAGTGAGAGTTTTGTATAAATTCTTGAAAATCTCCAACAACAGAGATGTTACATCCCTCTGTAAATGAAAAGCTTTTCTTTATGTTTAATCTGAACTCATGTGTTGCAATTAGTCACTGTTGTTGTCCCTTATTCAATATACTAAATGTCATTATCACTACCACAAATGGAGCTTCACACCCTCCTATATGCATATGGAGCAAACTTGCTTCAACTGAGTGCTGAGTGCAATATGGCAAAGCATCAGGTTTTCTTGAAATTAAGTTTCTGCTGAAGGATATTCAGTCTCACTGGAGAATATAAAAATCTCTAAAGATGAGAGCTCAAGTTGAAAGGTGGAATATTGGACTCAAGGATCCTTATGGGTCACCTCAACTTTGAGATATTCTATATAGGGAAGGCTCTGCCTGTGAATGCCCTCCTGTTAGAGGCTTTGAGCTTTTGTTTTTTCATGGCAGCAAAGTATGTAGACTGTTTTCCAGTACCTACACAATACCTCAAGAAACTGGAGCCATGATTAGAAGACATATATGCAGCAAGCCTCCTTCACTGTTCTACTAATCTCTGTCATACCATATTTAAAAGTATAGAGCTCCAGCCAACTGACTGAAGGTCTGCAGGTAAAAGAATGCTTCACCTTTAGATTCAGGTTGTAGAAGCAAGTGTGGCTTTCTAAACATCAGGTATGGAATTCAGCCTCCTCTTAACTTCATTACAGCTGTTTTGATGAGGGTGTCCATCTTTGAGGAGATAGGCAAACTCTCAGTGAAGTCAATGGAGACTACTGAAACATAGATCCCCAAGCCATGTCAGGTGACAGTGTATCCTGCCAGGCACTTTCAAACAGACATTCCTTTCACCTCCTGAGGGCAGACCCTGAGGAACAATTCCACTTGGCATCAGTAAGTGCTTTATTGCCTCCAGGTTTCTGTTTTCCTCCCCTCTGTGCTCATGTCTTTCCCTGCAGCTGCTCCCGTATTGCTGCAACTGCATATACAGCTGCTCAGTGACTCAGGCTGGGAAAATGACTCAACTTAAAAATAACAAAGAGTGGTGTTTTTTGTCAGATTATTCTTAATCCAGGCCCTGGATTGTACAGACAGTGAGAACTGAACCCTAATCCCACACCATGGACACAGTCCCTAGTAGTTTTTATTTTATGAAAGCAAAATGCTGCTCCTTCAGCAAAGTGCCATCAGCCAATGCCATCTGGAGACCATATGGATTTATTCCCTTTCTTCTCATGGACGGTACGACAACTGCCAGCAAGTTTTCTGTCACTTGCATCTCTTGACTAACTTCTCACAAACACTAAGTAGTCTTGAGCGGTAACTGCCTGATAAAGCCTCAAAGCATCTGAGACAATTTCCTGAGAGAAGGAGCAAAAAGTAAATGCAGTATCCAACTTTGAGAACTTACTGGACTGAAAAGTACACAGCAAGTTTACACTCAATTGAGTACTAAACTGAAAAGCATAACAAGATGTGAGAAAAAAATTAAAATAAAGGTCTTTGGGTTTTTTTATTTTATATTAAAAGAATTGAAAGACTTTCTTGTTTCAAATTAAGCTTTCTATCAGCTTGCTTGTCATATTAGGACTTCAAATCTCAGTTCTGTGAACAGAAAGCTAAAATCTGATTCTGAGCCCATTGAAGCAACAGCACAAAATGACAGATATTTTAGCACAGAGCCCCTGAAAAACAGTTGAGATTGGTTTGTCGTAGTTCCCAAATATATTTCCCAACTTGAAAATGTCTAAAAATCTTCTTTATAAATGTTGCTTAAAGATGACAAATGTAAAATTCTGATCCAAAAGAAGGAAAATACTTATATACCTTTCTTTTCCTACATTTGTTAAACATAGGAGAAAATATATGTTTAGTGTTTCCCAGTTTGTACCTTTAGACCCTAAGAGAGGGTCACTACGATGCCACATCTGAGCTACCAAAGTTTCCAGCAACAGAATAGTTAAGGTATTTCATTGGCATGAATTCTAAGGCTCTTAAAAAAGAAAATTGATTCATTATAGTCCATCCCTGCATGTGCACTCACATTGCAATGAATCAAGAAAGTATACATGAAATGAAACTAAGTAAAACTAGAAAAGAGTAACCTTCAGTTAATAATATTTAAAATCAGTAATTGCTCACCTCAGCTTTACAGAGACATAATGCATCCTCAGGCACCCATCAGTCAACTGCTTATACCTACATCTGATTCACTGCCAAACAAACAAACAAAACAAACAAACAAAAAACCAAGGCTTTTCTGAACTTAGAATTAAATACTTTAAATCTGTATTATGTTCATAAAGGCACTCTTATATGTATATATTACTTTTTGGATTATCCAGATCCTGAGCTGATGTTAATTGGAATACCTTTATTTAAGTCAGCAAGACAGTACCACTTACAGTTATTTTGCATGCATCTTCTAATTTGCTGCAACTGTGTGCAGCTGAGATGTCTGGGGTTCTAGCTGTGTATTTGGGTGCCAATTAAAATAATTTATTTTGTTCCTTCTTTTCTCAGAATTCATGAAAAGGTACTCTGCCTGCTTGCAGAAGACAGGAATTGCAGCTTTATTCCATTGCAAGTGTAAAGGCTTTTCAGCTGACAGAAGAATAAAAAAATTAAATTTCTACTTCCACAGCAGCAAATTAAGCATAGTCAGCAATCCCTCTCACTGATACTACTCCAGTGGCATGCAGTCCTAACTATCTGGAGTGTTAAGGTTGCTCAAAACAGCTAAAAATGGGGTATGTTGTGTTTTAATGAATATTGTTGAAATGTCACAACCAAACATTTTTCCATTGACTGAAGTTAAAATCTTCAATTCATTTTTAGCACTGAGGAAAGAAATACTCATAGCACCTCATAGATTCAGAAACATATTTTGTACAGGACATGCCCATACTGGGTCTCCAAAGTCTTGGATCTACAAAGGTTGGAGGAAAAGTTTAAAAATTTACAATTTTGTTCCAATGAAGAAGAATTTTGAAGATAGAAAGTGAACAAGAATTGATATTCAGTATTTTCAGAACCATCTGGATTAGTTAAATGTGAGATTTCAGTAGCTGTATCATGTTTCTATCTTCCTTTCAAAGAAGTAAAATAGATCAATGCCTTACATTGTTGCTTCAAAGATTATTCAAACACAGTTCTATAGCAAAATTATTGAAGCAGCTAAAGCTCACTCTAATACCTATGATTATTTTTAGCATCTTTTTCTGTTCAGAAGCTGTCTTATAAGTATTTAAAAAAGGACTATCTTCCTCACATTGCTATTAAACATGTCATTTCTCATAAGAGTATTAAGAAGCATTATTAAATCAAATCTCTGTTTCAGCAAGACATTTCATTATTTTTTTCTTTTCAAAATTCAAAAATGTGTCTTCACAAAAGCAGTATTAATTTTATAAATAGTTTCATCTTTGTGTAAGCCAGTAACTCCTCAAACAGAGCTCTGCTAAGTCACTAATTTTTATCGGGACTGTTACAGAACTGGCTTTTGTGAGATTTTTAGGAAAAAAAAAAAAGATGGAGAAGATTTTTCGGGGAAAGGTTTAGCAAAAGGCTTACAATGGCTGGAAAGGATTGTAGAAATTACATTTTCTCAATAGTGGATGATTCCAGTTTACAGAAACAGGATTTGAACTTGGATACAGCAGAGTAATACAAATCTGCACTGAAATTTAGGGAAGTGTTGGAGTCTGAAAGCTACTGGTTACTTCTGTTACAGGGGTTTTCTGCTGAGAGGAGGATAGAGCACAACAGTACTTTAACTGACAAGTTAGGGGAAACGCTCTAAATTGAGGCTGAAGCCAGCTTCGTGGACCACCATGCAGTGGTGTTGCACAGGACCTTTCAGTAAGCTGTGATGTTTCACCCTGTGAGAGGGCAGTTCTTGCCCTCCTTTTCTTTGTGTTAGAAGTCTGTCACAGAACCTTCTCCTTCTGGAGGCTAAACTCTTTCTGTTCCCCAGCTGCCTTTATTCATAACCAGACCACCTCCAAAGGTTCTTACACAGACATGGTTCATGCAACTCTTGTCCTTCCTCAGCTTAGTTTGTAAGAAGAACAATCTTGTCTCATTCCTGCCTTCATTCTCCCAGACTGTAAGCCAAGTTTCTTTTATCTGCTCCCTGCAGAGACTGAACATGGCTCCAGTTCCATTAGTGACCTTTTGCTAAATTATGTATGTATGGCCCAAACTTTGCGAACGAAGATTTGGGAAGGGCTCTCCCCAGGTGGAGGTTGGGGGGGGGGGGGGAGGGGGTGTGCCCTTCGCACCTGCGCAGTGGATTTTTTAGGTGAGGCTCAGCGTGCGCAGAACTGGCCCCACCGTTTAAGTCCCAAGGTCCATCTGCCACGGCCGAGTGAGCTTGGACAGTGACAGTGAAGTCCTTAGGACTGTCTACAGCACCCGGTACTAACCGGGGCTGACCCTGCTGAGCATCCGAAATCTGATGGGATCGAATGGCAGGGAGGCATTGAACTGCCAGAGGACGGTCCCCACTGAGACTCGAACTCACGACCTTGTGATCAGAGTCCGGAGTGCTCACCATTACACCACGGGACCGCCCTAAACTATTATAAATTTACCTCATTTACTTTGAAAGCCATTAACCAGTACTAACCACAGGACATGAAATGTGACAGTGCTTCACAGAGCTTAACATTATATCCTGTGCCATGCATCTTATGTGACACACAAGTGCTGTTACTGGTGGATCACTGCACATTTGAACCCTTTACTGTACTCTGGTGACTGTCAAACTCCCACATAAGAAATTCTTATTATTAGTCCCTGTGCATGTGAACTTTCATTTTAAGCACATTTTCTTTTCAGATGTAGAAGTTTCGACATCCTCCCAGTGAATCCTTTTACAAGGAATATGCCTCTTGCATGTAAGAGTATTCTAACATTTGTTTTCCAGTAGAAATACTAAAATGGTTTCAAAGATGAGCCATAAGAAAATAACCTTGAAATCTCAAAATGCTCTGTTGTTATCTTTTTTTCATCCAGCTCAACACCTACCTCAAAATTCTTGTGCTTCTTCCCATCATCTCCACCTAACTTGTGCTTTTTCAAGAAACACCCTATCAAACACGTTAAAGAAATCCAGACAGATAAGATCTATTATATCTTTTTGCCTACAAAATAAGCTCTCAGAGAAAGTTATCAAATTAGTCTGGCACATAAAACTGGTAACCAAATCAAACCTCTATCATACTTATGTATCTTAGTTCAGTACTAACCTGATTTGTCAAGGGAAGATGGCATTAGGAAAGGAAAGCTAATGACCAATAGATTCAGATTTTAAAATCTAGAGTTTTCCAGAGTTCATCTTTACCATTTGATAAACTAAATCACTGAGGATTTCCTGTCTTCATCTATAGCTGAGTCCTTGCTGTCAGAAGGTGTGGGTTAAGTACCCACTGATGAGGTTAGACTCCTTGCTTTCAGTTGTGACATGTTTGCTACTTTACATTTTGAGAAATCACCAGCATGTAGTTTAAGAAATCCCAGTCTGCAGCCTTGCTCCTGAGAGCCAATATACTGGCTGTAACTTCAGGGTAAAGATTGAGTAGTACAGAAAAAGCTATTTCCTTCATTTCACTTGTAAGCTGCATTTCAAATTAAATGCAATATTCATGAAATATGTCTACAATTAATGGATTTCCTTTTCTTTATTTAATAAATATGTGTTTATAGCTACTTAGGAGGCAAAGATTTTTCAGACATGTAAGTAACTTTAGGCCCGTTTCAGATGATACAGACCTTTCTTTCTACTTTGTACAAACAATAATGTTGTGGTAAAAATTGTCTTCAACTGAAAGAACTGAAAAACATAAAAATGTAACCAGTAACTTTCTATTTTAAGACAATGAATTATGCTTTATCAACAGCATTTCATTCTTATAGGATGCCCATTACCAGCTATGCCTGCATTTCCTTCAAGGGGAATTTTGATTTTTAAAAATGTCAAAAGACATGCCTACCATAATTTTACCCACATGATGGCTTTCTGCACTGTTGTTTGAGCAACACACCTGAGAAAACATTTTATTGCTGAATTGAGAAACAGTATTGTGCTTCCGTGTTCAAGTAAAGGTATATAAAACATTGTTTTAAGAGTCTCAGTGTAATGATTTTAACAGACAGTAAAGTTTTTCTAACAGAGCCATTTAAAAAAAATTACCACAGACAGTTGTAGATTTTATTTTTCTAAGGCACCCTTTTAATTGTGGGGCTTTTTATGAACTATTTAATTTTTTCTCCCATTTCAAGAAGGGAAAGAACATTTCCAATCCCATATCCTTCTTTACGTGATTTTTGACCTTTTCATGTGCTATTTTTTTAATTTGGATTAGAAGAAAATTTATGAGAACATTCTGAAAAATCCTAAAAGTTCATTTTTTTCCACTTCAGCTTCCTTCATGAAAATTAGTTTGAGAAACAGATGGGTTTTTTTATTTTTTTTTCATTTAATAATAAAAAAATAACATTTTTTAAATTATTTAAAATAGTTCCCAGGAGTCGTGAGATGAAGACTTGGAAACAAAATTCTGCAGGACCATGGATCAGTCTTTCTGAAGACTGAGAAGGTGTTGCCTGTCTGTGCTTGCTGAGTGATAGTAAGAAACTGTTCAAAGATATTGTAAATACTTACAACTGAGTAAGAGTGAGGAAAGGCCCCACTGCCTGCAATAGCTTGGATTTCAGCTGTAGAAAGGTCCTGGTAATGGGAAGGCGATGACAGTTTGAAATCCCATTGGAAATCAACATATTTCTTAGCTTTTAAACGTATCAGTGGAATAAGGAAAGAGAGAGAAGAGGGAGAGCAGAAGCATGACCTGAGAATCAGATTTACGATCTTCTGGGGAAGCCATGGAGAATCCAGGCAAATTCAGGCACCCATTTCTGTAGCATCATAGAACCACCTATAATTTCTTCCGAACACAACCTCTTCTGTTGTCAGTCTTTACAATTTACATTCATCCTTACCCCAGTGACCTGTTTTTTTCCTGAGAACACAAGAATAGATTTTTTTATACTTGCTGCTGTGCTAGTAAAACCATAATGCGTGCTTTCTGTCACTGCCCTGACTGATTAAGAGCTTTGGGCATACATTTTTATGGAGATTAGCATCCTATCATGTGTTAAACTAAGCTGAACTGTCATGAGGTACATGAGAAGACCACATTCCTGCAGATCAGATTCTTGAAAGCAAACACAACTTAAAACCACATTATTCCAAAGAATAATTTACTGGAATAGACTTTGCATTATACAGCCTTTAAAAGCAGAAGCACTTTCGGTTTGGCTCTCGATCTCAATCCACACAACACAGTTTGGAAAATTTCAAATAGTGATAAAGTGTCTTTGATGTGCAGATGGTATTTTAATGGCCAAAATAAACAAATAAAATACATGGCTTAAACCCACTCCTACTGTATGTTGGAGATCACTGCTGACAAGTCACTGGACATACAATTGACTAGAAGACTAATGCATTGTCCCACCGGGCCCTAGAGAGTGTTTTCCTAAGCCAGGATTTAGATACTACATGGGAAATATGTGCTTATGTTTCCATTTATTTATCAGTCCTTATGAAAATACAAGTCTCCAGACTAATTAATCAATTTTTATAAGTGGAATAATAGTTCTTCATAGACCTCTATATGTGCATGCACATTTATATATCTCTGTGTGTACATAGCCATATATATGTCAACAAAATGAGATTTATGTGTGTTACAACACTAGTAATTAATTATTTGTTGCTCTCCTGAACCTAACATATTTTTAAACATTGTTGTGAAAGCAAGCTGGCAAAACTGGTTGTTTAAGAAGTCGGTACATATTACACTGCTCTGATCTCACAAGGGATGAGGAGTTAGGCCTGATGGTGAGATCTCAGACAGTGATCCAAGAGGTTATACACAGAAAGTATGCTCTGATCAGGAGGCATAATCTGCAACAAAACCTTTTTGTCATGCAGAAATGAAGATGTGAAAATATTCCTCTACCCGAAAGGGCATTTTGAGAGTCAAAGGCTTGGTCAATAAAGAAAGTCTTTTTGCATAGCCTGAGACAAAACTACAAACAGAACGTAAGATGAAGATGAGGAAGTCAAAGTCAAAGAAACAGCACAGCAAGAAAGGGCCTGGGATATGGAGCAGTAGGATACTAGACTTTGCTGGGAGCAGGAAGCAAACCTAAGACTGGAAGACAGGATTGGAACTTTAAAAAGATAAAAATTACCTTTGCATTAAGTTAGGAATGGGGTGAGGAAGATCTATGGGATCTCAAGAGTTCTCGAGAGAGACATCTCTTGCAGAGACATCCCCTTGTTACTGCTGTCTGGCTACAGAACTGTGCACTGGAGTCACTTTTTAAGGTGTTCAGAAGCATTGCATGAATGGGTGACTCAACGATGTCTAGGCAGTGACTCATTAAATGCAGATGACCATTCTGTTTTGCTTATGGCACTATTCATATTTTTTTTGTTATTTGCAGAGATCATAAAATAGAGAAAGTGTTTACTGAATTCACAAACATAAAATTAGCTAATCACAGGCAATAATACCAGTATTCCAGAAACCAGAGACAGAATTTGAAATGTTTGCAAATTGGCAACATACTTCAAAAATTTAAAGTGGAATTCAGTACAGATAAATGTACTTTAAAAAAGAAGATTCAGACATGTGAAATAGAAATTGGGGGAAAAAAATGTTCTTATGAATTCTTCTAAAAAGTATAAGGGATATGATTCAACTACCAAAGCTGAGCATCCTGTTAAAAGAAAATATCATGAATATATAAACAGGTGAAAAAGGTGTGGAGGAGTCTTCCTATTCAAGACAGAAAGGTAGTTAGACTTGAAGTAAACCACAGCTGGGAATGACAGATTGAATAAAACATGTACATTAATTTCAGAAATTTTTAAAGAGAGCAGAGTAAATGACCTGAAAAAATGGCCACTAAGGAAAGACTGAAAAACTGTGATTGTGAATGGGTACAGGAAAATAACTGCTGTAATAGATACATTGTTGATTTGAAGAGAGAAAGAACAGAATATTTTAACAGTACTGCAACAAATACAACATCAAATGTCTTCAAATTATGAGACAGACTGAATAATAGGAAAAACTTCCTGAGTAATCATATGCAATGAATTTCAGATACTGAAATAGAATGTGATAGAACCTTCCCAGGAAAAACAAAAACAAAACAAACAAACAAAAAAACCCAAACCAAACCAAAACAACAAACCAAAAAACAAACAACAAACAACAAACAACAACACAAGTAAGAAAAACATTTGTCATGAATGACACGCAAGAGTTGATCTTGAGCTGCAATATGGACAAAAGAACACCCTCAAGAACCTTTCTCTCAGGCTGCTCTTGATTTTCTGTTTCTACCTCCAATTTTAATTTCTCTCTGGAAATGAGCTATTGGCAAGGGACTGAGAGCACTGAGAAAGAAGATCACTGAGTGCTGTTTCTGGACATTTCTGTTTTATTTTTGTTTACTGCAGCATCAGAGAACATAATACACATTTTATCCCCAAAGCAGAGATGAGTTACAGTGACCTTATTTCTGCTATGACTTGCCTGGGAGACTGCAAAATCCAATGTATTAACAGAAATGGAACAAAAGCCACATATTAGCATAGCGACTCTTTCCAGATGCCAAATATTAAAGAAATTTATCAGTTTGGGATTATTATTGGCTTGTTATTCAAATAATTTCTTGTTGTTTAGATTGGTGGACATAGTCAGACGAGAAGATTCCCAAAAGAATACAAGAAATCTTCAAATATTGCAAATGCAATGGTATATTTGCTCTAAAATGCTAGTTTATTTGCAACAAGTATTTCTATAAAAATCTGATAAAAATCTGCTTACTTTTCTTTCAAATCTGGTAAGAATAAATACTTTTTTAAAAAATTGTCTTTGAATGCATGAAAGGGTGATGCAAGTTTCAATTGTTATATTCTTCACAAGAAACATGACAGCTATAGACAAGGATTTACCTTTGCATTGCTAAAAATCCTTTGATATTTCCCTAAATGAATAACGATAGCAGATACCAGAACCTGTGAGAAACAATTTCAAAATTGGTTGAAATTTTACAAAGCACATGTTTCTCAGATTCATTGATATCTACTGCAAAGCACTGGGAAGGAAGAAAGGGAGGGAGGGAGAGAGACAGGAGAGGAGGAAGGGAGGGAAAAATGCATGTGGGGCATGTCCTTCCAATTCCTGAGGGTACCTTTAGAAAATGAATTTGAATTTTCTACTGAAATTTATTATGAATTTGAATATGCACATAAATGTCTTCATGCACATGTGCACATGCAATGTGGTGGTACCACATTAACCGTGGTAACTCTATTTTTAGTCAATATATTTATTTTTCATGCATCTCTGAAACTATATTTAGGAAGTACTGCTTAGGTAACATTTTGCAAGTTGATTTCAACATGGTAACATACTGTAAAAATAAATAATCTGGTTTGGGCTAACTTCAGTATTTGAAAAATGAGAAACAAACCAAGTGTGTACTTGTTAGCAAATTATTTCCTTCTTGCTATGTATGATTGTAGTGAGCACATAAGAGCTATGCAAGCCTGTAAACACTGTGCTTTGTAAGAACTGCTTGTATATTCTACTGGATTTCTGTTTCTGAGGACATTTACTTCAGTCCACTGTACTCAAAGTCACTGTCATTATTAAAAGCATATTCTCCAGGAAGTCAAAGAGTTTGCTGCAGGCCTATAGTATGGCAGCCTAGTCATAGCAAGTGATGTCTACCAGGGAGTTTGAGTAGTAGATTCTAGCCCTGCTGATGTCTTGGTATTATTTGACCATAAAATGTGGTAAATCTGATATGTATTTCCATGAATGCAAGTGACACAGGTACCATTGGACATGTGGAGTGACCTGCAGATAGATGAGCTCACAACCACGGTCCATTTGCTATGGAACCACGTCTTAAATGTCAGCTGGAATTCTCCACAAACCACCAGCACACAGAATATGTCTGCAAATCTAACATGTGAAAAAGTCCAAACCCTGAATGAGTTTTTCTACTCGTTCTCAGTCAAACAGCCTGCGGTACTGACAAGCCATTGATCAGGGGAACTAATGACCCAGCACACACTCTGCACCAGATGAAATGAAGGCACAGATGTGAAGATCTTTATTCAGGGATGACACATATTTACAGGGTTCTGAGGGGAAGGTTCCAGAACTTGGAGAGGATTGGGTAAGGGTAGGGGCAGAGTGAACCAGATAGTCAATGGGGAACAACTCATCAAATGACTGGAAAGCTAACCAATAGGAAACCAGGGATTATGGCAGTGGTGGAAAAGGGTGGAAGGGGTGGGCGTGGCACCAGTGGCAATAGTAGCTGCATCAGCAGCTCGAGGCGGGGGCAATCCCCAGACGGTGCCGCCCTGGCCCAGGAAACAGCCCCCGCAACTCAACGACATGGTGACTAACCAGAGACAAAACTATAAGGGGAATGTGAGGGGATAACAATAAAACTCTTTGAACTAAATCCCCTACAATAAAAATACATAACTTTTAAACTTCAACAACAAAAGTTTCTAATATATATATAGCTGGTCTGGTTCGGGTTGTTCCCCAGTGCCATCCTCCTCACAGGTCCACTTCAGCATTCTCTCACATGGTACAGAGGCATACTTTTCAAAGCAAAAAAAGAAAAGCACTAGGTTCTGAAGAGTTCCCAAGAGACTCCAAGAATATATCTCAAAGTATGTGCAAGAAAATCAGAAAAAGTTTGAGCCTATTCTGCAGCAAAATAGAAGAAAATAAATTTATTAGTGGAAAAATGAGACAATTATATAGCAGCTTCTGTTTTTCAAACAGATTTGGTTCATTGAGTATAGATCCATGCATTACTGGCATTACTGTTAACAGGCAGTTAAATGCCTCCCTGACATCCGATCCTGTCAGATCTCGGAAGCTAAGCAGGGTCAGCCCCAGATTAGTACTTGGATGGGAGACCTCCTGGAAAATGCCGGGTGCTGTAGGTTCTAGTCCTGAGGACTTCACTGGCACTGTCCAAGCTCGCTCGGCCGTGGCAGATGAACCTCAGGACTTAAACGGTGGGGCCAGTTCTGTGCACGCTGTGCCTCACCCAAAAAAAAAAAAAAATTCACTGCGCAGGCTGAAAGGGCACACCTATGTGGGGAGAGCCCTTCCCAAATCTTCGTTTGTGAAGCCTAGCCACACACACACACACACACACACACACTAGATTTGTGCTCTTGCATAGGCTTAAATCGGTGAAATGATGGGCAGGGAAACAGAGACTAGGGGAAAAAAGAACCCTTGACTTTTATTTATAGTCAAGAGATGAATTTTACTATGCTAAGAGTTTAAATAGATCTATCAGATTTAGTCTTACCTTTATACACTTCATCTACCTATGAACTAAACAATGTTTTGGAACAGATACTTTAGCTACTTAAGATTACTCTCAGTATAACACATATATCACATAGTCAAGCCTTTACTTTTGTTTGTTTGGTTGGGTGGGTTGGTGGGTGGGTGGGTGAGTTTTTTTGTTTGCTTGTCAAAGTTTCAGGCAGTGCTATAGCATAAATTCAGGAGATAGTTCTATGCCTTCCCAGAGATGCCATTTTGTTCTGCTCTCCTGTCTGCTTACTAGCTTAGTGAGTAACTAGATACTAGAGCCAGATATGAGATCAATATAAACAAAATCTACAATGGCAGCATCTGTGTTATGCATGTGACTTCATCCTTGCAGCAATACAAGGAATTTATTTACCTTAGAAAAGAAACAACACAGGATGTTTTTTTCTTTTTTAACTACAAATAAAACTCTGTGCCCATGAGATGGGTTATTTTTGGTTCTTCACCATCAACTTCTTATTTCTGACATCATGACTCACTTAACTAAAGTTCTTGACTAAAGAACATGTGCAAATCTAGTCATTATGTATTTGTTCAGTATTTCTGCATTTTTATGCATTTCTGTTATTCCTCTGGAAAAGACCACAGACAACATTCATATAACTCTATCATCTCTAATATCTGCTTATTTTTGCCTGAAACCAGGATTACTTCATCTGTCAAATGAGGCAAAATTTCTTGTCTGTAGGGACTTTCAGAACGTATACCAAATTCAGGACAGATTCAACACTGCATAATTCCTGCAGTTTGGGGGTTAATGATTTAGAGCTTTATTCAGACAAGAAAGGTAGACTTTGATGATGGATGTATAAGTTTTGACCATAGGAGTCAAAGTCTAACCCTATTCTTAAATGTAGTCTGTCTTGCAATGAAACTACACTGGCATGTTAACTCAGTGAAGCTGAATCAGGAAGCTAAACTGGCTGGAACCAGTCCATTAGTTTTTCAGCTGCTCTCCACCTTCCACTTATTATCCAGTCTGCCGAACTGCATTGCCAGTGCACAGGTGTAGTAAAGAACAAATGGTTAGAGGCAGGGGAAAAGGGGTGAAGCAATCCTATGGCTATGCTACGCATTTATGGCCTTAGACAACTTGAGCTGGTTTTGTCTGCAGAGCACATTTCTGTGCACATCTCTCAGAGCTATATAAGCAGAGCTGGTTAATGAACTGTACTTTGAATTAAAATGAAGAATGTATCCAGCTTGGAAAAAAATTATTTTGTCTTCAGACGGATCATCTTCCCATCCACTTTAGAAAATGGCCCTCCAAACACTTATTCTGATGTTGTGCAAGGCGTGGTGGAGGGACAGAAGGCATTGCTTAATCAGGCATGATTCACATAAAAACACAGCCTCTGAAAAGTAAATTTAAAAAAAAGAAAAGCATACAAAGGTCTGCAAATACCTTATGAAACATTATTAGTAATTTCTAGGCAAGTCCTCCCACTATGTCAGTCTACTGGGAATCCTCACATCTGCCTCTTTGCTCTCTTGCTATTGTAGGCATTTTGCTAATAAATTAGAACAAAAGGGTTGTTCTACACTTTACCACTTTACCATGTACAGATCTAATGCTCGTCTTCAGCAACAATTTCTTAGATAATCTTCAGCAGCCAGGATATACAGGCTATACATGTGTATATTCAGGATATACACACGAGTCTTTAGAGCACACAGAGATGGGGTAGTGTTTCAGGGATTTTCTAAGTATTTCAAAGCCATTAAGTGAAGAAGCAAACAGAAGAGTGGAGCTCAACTGTCTCAGTCCATGATTCTTTAATTTACTGGTTTCCTGTTGCTGCTGAAACAAAAATCTCTTCTCTATAACCATATGGGTACAAAAAAACCTCTTTGGCATGTCTTGACCCATGAAAACTTCATCTTTGTGTTTGCTACATTAGTGATCTCCCTTTTTTTCTCCTTATTACTTCTTATTTATCATTAGCACTCAAGACTGTGGTTCCTGCAATCTGAAAAATAACTTGCACAGTATAAGAGAATGGTTGAATATGACTAATGTCAACCACATCCTACTTGAGGATATTTCTCTTTCATTTCAGTTGCCTTCTTTATGAGGACATACCATGAGAAAGAATGTTGCAGTTAATATCTGTGTTTCCTTCATGCTGTTACTACTCCTCTTTGAGGCAAACATCAAAATGCTTCATTCTAAAGTGTGCAAGTTAACCCACATCAGTCCCATTGTCTAAGACAAAAAGTGTAAGGTAAGTAGAAGTCCTGCTTATTCAGGAAGTATGTCCCCTACTATATATTTCCATCACATCTGGTTTTCTAATCTGTGTTAAGTAAAACCTGTGGTATATGCAATTAAGTCCCTTCATGACTCCACCAAGGCCTCAGAGGAGACAGGTGTGGAGGTGATGGCAGTATAAAACATTAAAAAGCCAAAGATTTACTGTCTTGCATATGACTGACAAATCTCTGTGCACTTGCAGAAAAAGAAATTAAAGTTTGAATATGCTGGCAAGTAGTGAGGGCAAAATATAAGCTAAGCTACTGCATCAATTGTCTTCTAGCATGCCATAGTTCTCCATCAGGTGCTATGAATGTGTCCATGCTTGCTGCAAGGATAGATACTGGGGCCTTGAAAGCAACATGCAGTGCCATCCTAGAAAGGGATGTGACCTTAAAGGCTGAGAGCAAACATGTCTCAAGGACACACAGTGTTCTGCCTTCTTTGTAGTCTTGGTAATCTCCTTGTTGCCTGTGAAAGACCTGAATCTTTTTCAATAAGTACATATGCACTCTTTTAAGGAAAACAAACTGTTTTTAGGGATCGGTAGAAAACCTGTGGTTGCACTTTTCTGCCAGCGTTAAGTTTGCTTTTAGATTAACTTTGAAGTCAAATTTTCTACAGGCATGTTTTGAGAAGTGCTGTAGAGAAGGGGGTTTTGGACACATTTACAAAACTCTTAAGATAAATAGCAGTACCTTCGGGAAAGCTGGACACAGTGTTCTGCTTCTTGGCTGACCCAGAGGAGCAGTAATATTTTTTTTTCAAGTTAACTTAAAGCACGCACATTCAGTGAAAGAGTGAAGTAATGTAAAACAGCTTGTCAAAAGAAGCTAGAAAGTTGCTGATCTGGGATTTCTGTTTCTTTAAGCATAGTTCATGTCATAACAGTTGTGATACTCCTAGTAAATAGACAAAGCAACTGAAGAGACAGAGACAAGTCATGCCTTCTCTTCATAAACATGTTTCATGACTTGATTGATAGTGATATACTAGGGAAACCACAATCTGTACCTAACTCAGGGTGAATCAAGCATTTCCTTCTTAACATTTAAACTCCAGGCACCTTTACAAATTTGCAGAAATTCCCATTTAGGTCACTGAGCTTATCACAGAGGGTTATATATTTTCTACTAGATGTCACAATCTGCTAATTAATACATGGCATGGTAAAAAGAAATATACATATGCTGTGTAGTACCTCATGCCCTACTAATAATCAGTGAGTGGGAAAATGTTTCATATGCACAGTGTTCCTTAGTTGCATATGAAGTGCAGATTCTTTTGTAGCATAACAGGCCAGTTGACTGCTTTTTATCTGGCAAAACCAGCTTTGGATAAAATGTTCACTACAGCTGACATTCAGGCTAGAGCAGTTGTTCCTTCACCCATCATACATCTCTCCAAGCACACAACTCTTGTAGCAATCTGTGTCATTTCTTCAAAGACCTAATTTTGCATGCAGTGGCCCTCCTGAGCAGTGGGTGTTCTTTTGCCCTCCTGCAATGAATGAAATAATTGACGTTACACTGGGAACTACTTTTATAGCTTTTGGCAAAAAAGTAGGAGCTTCAAAATGTAAACTAGCCTAACAAAGTATTTTATTAACTCATAGAACTATGTTGCCATCCCTAAAGGGGATAAAAAAAATTATTCAAGTTTCCAGGAATTTTCAATTACTTTACTAACATTTGTTTTCACTTAGACAATCCTAGAAAACTAGTTTTGTTAAAAATTATCAAGGATAGATGCAGATATACGTTGAAACATCTCTACATATAAATATATATGTAGCATTTTAGGCATAGCAGTGACGGTAATTGAAAAGTCAAATTGTTTTCTGGAACTGTCTGTATTTTTTCCATACAATATTGGAACTAATTGGAATAGAGGAATTTTTTTTTGTAAGTCAAAAATAGTGAAAGGTACCATTTTGAAATTCTAACATTAATAAATGTGTCCAAAAGTTATGCATAAATTTCCCCTCTAAGAGAATGACAAATACATTGAGTGGAGATGAAAATCCAGAAATGCTTTTTCATAAAACTTCAGTATGACAGCAGGTCAACTTTCCTCAAATCAGTATGGACACTTCTTTAATGACAAGGAAGTACAAAAGGAAATAAAATTGCAATATCTCTCATGAACTATGGAATGTGACCTTGGAGTTACCGCTCACTCTCTGAGAACTACACAGAGAGTCCAAACAGCAAGACTAAACTAGACAGCTAATGTTCAGGTTGATAAAAACAGATGCGTTGAATTTAAGTTTAAAGGTCTGCTTATCTCACTTTTCTAATACGAGCTGTATATCTCCAACTTTTGCAAAAATTTGACCAGGGAAATTCTTGATAATGAGATGCCACCTCAGTACAGGCATAATTTGGCTTCACATTTGTCCAAATCCTATTTGCCAAAAATACATGGCTGAATTCTGCTGCTCTATATCCATTAACTTCTACCCAGAAAACCACAATATTACTCAGCCATGTTGATGTTACTCAGATCATGTTGACAGTTCCCATTGGCCTTGGAAAGTTATTTACAGTGTAGATTTCTGTTTATGTACTTGTGATTTCCATGGAAGAAGTTATTTGTTTAGAGACAAATTAGGCTCTAGATGAGACACTACTGGTATCAGCTGACGGGTGTTCTTCAGTTTCAGAGTCAGATCAGCCGCAAGGAGAAAAGAAAGTATATGTACAAATAGGGTACTAGGACAGGCAAGAGCAATGCTGAGGGTTTTGCTTACCAAGAGTGATGTCCTTGGAAGGGAAGAAAAGGACTGGTCATGAAAACTGATCTAGTTCCAAAACTGTGTAAAATTAAGTGACCTATAACCATAAAAGTGGAAAAATAAGTTTAGATTTGCTAATAGAGCAGTAGAATATTCTAGGTGACAATCAAGAGAGATGGTTGGTAAACCCATATTACCCTGTATTCAGTAATGGCTGCTGTCAAAAAAAGGCACAAAGGAAGGACTTTTCATGATGGTGTGGTGTACCTTCTGAACTGGTTTTTAAATGAGGAAGTACAAAGAACCCTACAGTTTTCTGGGCTTGAGATATTTCACTATTTTTCTTTGCTTTTCTATAGTCTATCTGTCTGCTTGTGAAATACTGAGTTTGCCTGCACATTTTCCACTGAGAAAAAATCAGATGTCTTTTATATAGTCATGACAGGTATATAATGTTATTTCCGAATTTCAGTATATATTATTCTCATTAAAAAATGATATCAAGTATAGCATGTTTCTCTAAGAACTTGTGCTTGCATCTGAATTCTTCAAATAATGTTCTAGGAAAATAATTGAATCAACTGTGGTACATTTTTGCAGCAGTTAATGCCTGCCATATGTGAGTATCATGAATGTCAATAACAAATTTGGAGAAATGTATATACGTAGAACTTTTATAATGGGAAAAGAATGAGAAAAGATGGCTTATATCAAATTGTGTGACGAAAGAACAAATATGTTTGTTTTTCTGTATTAATTTAAATTTTATTTTTCTTGTTATTTTGCATGAAGATATCAAAGTTTTTGGCATGTTGAAAATAAGTTGAATATTCAAATATTTTCTTCTATAAAAATGTTTGATATGTACATATCTCAATTCTTCCCTTGTAAATCTTCACAACACCATTAGCAGAGCAGCTCATACAGACAAATACTTTTGTATATATAGTTAGCAGTTGTACCCAGAATGCATCTTCAAAGACTGTTGAAGGTTATTCACTTACTCAGAAAAGACATGATCTCCTGATGGAAGAAACATATTTGTTCACCACCTACTTTTGGCATACCAGATATTGTGCACACAGGAAATAGGACAGAAAATGAACAAGTACTAGGGAAAGTCTCATTTTAGATTAAATCACCTTATGATTTGGAGCTTTTTTTAAGAAATAGGTGTGTCCTAGCTAGAGTAGAATGCTTTATTTAGTGTGCCTGTGAACTCCCTGCTGACAGAGAAGAGAGGCACTGTTTCAGACTTCTTGTCCTGGAAATGTATTTCTTACCAGGAATGCAGATTTCATGTGATATAGGAAGAGTGCAGAGGCCTTTGGGTAATTATCCTTTTCTGACTATCAGCATGGGTGCTAGTGACACTGCCAGCCTGAGTTTGTCCATGTCAAAATGGACTACAGAGCTCTAGGTGCTGAAGAGAGGGGGATGGGAGCTAAGCTGAGTTTTATCTTGCTCCTTCCAGCTGGTTGCCAAGCATCCACTGAGCTACTCTCTCACTCCACTACCAAGTGCCTCTCTCAATTCATCTCCTCAATAGGATGTGGGAGAAAATAAGATGAAAAAGCTTTTGAGTAAAGGTAAAGAAAGGGCTGTAACTTATCAATGGCTATACTGAGTAAAACAGACTCTCTCTACACTGGAAAACTAATTTGTCGACAATAGATTCAGATAATGAGGAACAAAGATAAATCTATCTATATTTCCCCACAGCTCCTTCTTTCTAGGCTCAAGTCACTTCTTCACATTCCTGCCAGAAAACCTGCTCCAGTGTGGGTTCCTCTTCAATGGCTTCAGTGTGCACATATGACCATAGAATCATGGAATGGCTTGGATTTGAAGGGACTTTAAACATCATCTACTTACAACCCAACCACCATGGCCAGGGACACCTCCCACTAGACCAGGTTGCTCAAAGCCCCATCCAACCTAGTTTTGAACATTTCCATGGAAAGGGCATCCACAGCTTCTCTGAGCAACCTGTGCCAATGCTCCACCACCCCCACAGTAAAGAACTTCTTCCATATATCCAACCTAAATTTCCCTTTCAGTTTGAACCCATTACTGTTTGTCCTATCATTACTGTTCCTGATGAATATAGTTCCTGATGAACACATTCCTGCTCCAGTATGGGGTCCTCTAGAGGCTACAGTGGGCATCTGTGCCCTGACATGGTCCTCTCCATGGCCTACTGCATGGTCACTTGCTCCACCATGGTCTTCCCTATGGACTGCAGGGGAATCTCTTGCAGGGCTGTTTCTCACACATTTTTCCCTAACTCCTCACTGCAAGGCAACATTCTGTCCCTTCTTAAATAGGCATTTCCAGTGGTGTTACCACCTTGGCTGAGTGGCTCAGCCATGCCCAGTGGTGGGTCCAATTGGAAACCCTGCTGCAGACACCCAGTACACCAGCCCAGAAGAAGGGTCCAGTTAGAAACAGGTGCATCCTGTGGGCCAATGCCTGGCCACACAATGCAATAAGGCTTTAACAGTTTTGGTCATGGTCCTCTCTGGGCAGCCTGCTGTAACTTCAATGTTAACTTAGCTCTGAGCATGGGTTGGACCAGATTACCTGTGGCAGACCCTTCCAACGTAAATTACTTTAAAATTCTGTACTTGACACCAAGAAGAATTTGACTGCTGGACAGATTGTGTCTTTCCCCTTCGTCCAAGTGTATCAGACTGTGTAATGCAGAAATTACCTCTCCCCTATATGATTTCTCAGTGATTTATGTAGTAAAGGAAGCCTAGCTATCTACTTTGTGTCTTTAAGAAACCAAGTGCTCCCACTTCTACATTCCTTTGACATGATTACCCCTATCAGCTGCTGATGTAAAAACAGATAATATTTAACTTAAAATAATAGAAAAAAATCAGATAAATTAATGAAATAAATGTTAACATGAGTTAAAAATGGGTCATTAACATAATTTAACTTCCATTAACGGGTCTGGGTGATTGGTTTATTTTTAGTAGAAGGTATACTTCTGATATTTGAGCAGATCAGAAAAATACTCTATTCTGTCATTATGAAACATTATATTTATACATACTTCAAGTTTTGGTGGAAAATTGCATTAACTGGAGACAAATAAGGTATGCATCCTTTTAAGAAAAGAACAGTTTTTCCATGTAATACTGTAGTTTATTTCCAAGGGTGAATTCCAGTAAACCAGAAACTAAATCAGGATCTATGAGATTTGGAAGAAATAAAAATAACATCCCTTTTAAATAACGGTCATGTCAAAGCTAATAAAATTAACTTTATCTTTTTCTGAAGAAATATGCTAATATTATTTATTCACTCCAAACATCTGTTGAGGCTTTGTGTTGTGGAGGAAGGGAAAAAAATCATTAAAAATCTGTGCAAGCCCAGATAAGAAAATATACAGAAACAGATAAGTGGCAACAAGAGAGACACTCAGCCACATGAGAACCGTACTTAGAGTTTTAAGGTTTATAGTGTGTTGGAAAGAGAAATGTGAAAGTTTTTGGAAGATGAGGAAAGTAAAACTGTGGTTAGTTGTAACTTCAGTCAGCCATAGGGCTCATGACCTGAGTGGACCTTTGTTGTAGTTTAACCCCAGACAGCAACTAAGCCACTCACTCACCCACATAGCAGAAGGGGAGAAAATCAGAAGGGTAAGAGAATTCATGAGTTGAGATAAAGACAGTTTAATAGGTAAAGCAAAAATTGTGTACATAAGCAAAGTAAAACAAGGAATTATTTCACTGCTTCCCATGGGCAGGCAGGTGTTCAGGCATCTGCAAGAAATCAGGGCCCCATCCTGCATAACAGTTACTTGGGAAGACAACGCCATCACAATGGTCAGTGTCTTCACCCTTCCTTCTTCTTCCCATAGCTTTGTATGCTGATGATGCCATATTGTATGAGATATCTTTGGTCATTTGGGGTCAGCTGACTCAGCTGTGTCCCCTCCCTGGTAGGGTGGTGTGAGAGGCAGAAAATGCCTTTACAAAGCATAAGGCATATATTAGTAATAACTAAAACATCCTTGTGTTATCAACATTATTTTCGGCACAAATCCAAAACACAGCCCTATACCAGATACTGTGAAGAAAATTAGCTCTATCCCAGCCAAAACCAGCACAACCTTCAAAATGTGAATGAGAGATGACTGCAGTAGCCACATTTTTTACACTTGGCCAAAAATATAGCACTTGGTTCAGTGGAATGGCACTTCAGGGGTATCCATTTTATCCAAGCACATGTAGCTAAATCAGGAACCTTTAAAAGGAACCTCAAATCCCTCTACAGATGGTGAAGCTTCCAGGAATTAAAAGAAAAACAAAAAAACAAACCAACAAAAAGAACCCCTGGTATTTTAATAATTCACCTCTCTTATTTAGTGGAAAAGCATCAAAAATTCAGTTCTTGAAATTACTTCAAATCTCTTTGCATTCTTTAAATCAGGCCACCTCATCAGAAAATGTTCTTGATCTTTGTGAAGACTTTAGCTAATCCTCCTGACCCACTTGAATGAAAAACTCAAAGCATTTTCTCGCAGTGCTTATACTTCAATTTTTGCAGTCCTCCGGTTTACAGAATTCTTTCGGGCTCTTTGATAGACAAATTTTGCTAATCTGAATTGGGTTGCTGCATCAGATTTGAGATGGAAAACTAGGTGTAGGAAAAGATGGAAATAGATGATTCCTAGATACTGTCACATCCTGTTTTTAAAACATGTGGGTAAGGGATAGGAGTGGCATATCTGACTGTGATATTTTTCAGGACAGAGGTTTTCCTTTTTGTTTTCAGATGTAATTTCCTTGTGGAACTGACCCTAATGAAGAAAACAGCAACTTTTTATCCCTGATTATTTGTTATGTCTTTAGGTACTGAAAAAGGATTTGCCACAAACAGGCACCAACCTCTCTCACTTTAAGACTGAAAACATCCAGTTTACAAAATAAAATCAGTTGTTTCTGGAATTAAGGGGGGAAAAGTGTGATTCTTTAGGCTCAGTTCAAATGAGTTTTTATTTACTGCATTTTGTAAGTATAAAAATGGATTTCAGAGAGGATTGAACTTTTGTACTGTATCACCAATAGCCAGAAAAAAATATTACACATCCATTTGTACAGAAAAATATTGCCTAATATCCTCAGGATTGCAAATATGCCTGATGGTTTATGTCAGTGATTTCATAGTTAAAAATTCTTCATCAACATCCTAAGATTAACTGAAGGTCTGCTGAGTTTTACCTTCAAGAGGGTCTGGATGAAATGTTTAAAACATCATTATATCAAAGACTGCCAATAAAGCTCACTTGAAAAAAAATCTCATTTCTGTAGAAGAAGTGACTAAGAAGCAGGCCCAGCCTATATTACTTCTAACAAAGAGGCTTTTATTTCACTGGGTTCCAAACAAAACCAGCTATTTTTTCCAGCAGAGTAACCAGGCAAAATAAAATCGCTCATTATATTATATACCAAAACCTCAATCTTTTTTATTAATTCCATAGAGGAAATCCTTTGAAGCCTACTTTGAAGGGAGAAAAAATTGGAACTAGGTCCATACAATTCCTACTCCGTAGATAGGTTAATAGTCAGAGATTTTCAAGCAATTTCCCCTCTAAACCCAGGAAGTCAATTAACATAACAATTCCTTTGGTGGCTGTCCCCTTGTGCCAACCATGCCAAACTGCATTCAGCATCCATATAGAAAAGGCTGATTTTCTTCAGATCCTGGCATTGCCTGAAGGACGGGGATGCCATCCAGAGAGACCAGGACAAGACTGAGACATGGGCCCATAGGAATCTCATGAGGTTCAAAAAGGCCAAGTGCAAGGTGCTGCACCTGGGTAGGAACAACCCATGGTATCAACACAGGCTGGGAATGAACAGATCAAGAGCAGCCCTCCTGAGTAGGACTTGGGGGTGCTGGTGGATGAGAGGCTGGACATGAGCCAGCAGTGCATGATTGCATCCCAGAAAGCAAATTGCATCCCAGAAACCAACTGCATCCTGGGTTGCAACAAAAGCAGCGCGGCCAGCAGATCAAGGGAGGTGATGCTGACCCTCTACTCTGCTCTGGTGATATATTGCACCCAGCTCTGGGGTCCCCAACATAAGAAGGACATGGACCTGTTGGAGCAGTGGGAGGGCCATAAAGATGATTAGTGAGCTGGAACACCTGTCCCATGAAATCAGGCTGAGAGAGCTGGGGTTGTTCTAATTAGAGAAGAGAAGACTGTGGGGAGACCTAATAGCATCTTCCAGTACTTTAAAGGGGCCTACAGGAAATTTGGAGCGGGGCTCTTGACAAGGGCATGTAATGATAGAAAAACGAGTAATGGTTTTAAACTGAAAGAAGGTCTATTTAGGTTAGATACAAGAAATGAGTTTTTTACAATGAAGGTGGTAAAAACATTGGAACAGGTTGCCCAGAGCAGTAATAGATGCCTCATCCCTGGAAACAATCAGGGTCAGGTTGGACTGGGCTCTGAGAAACCTGATTTATTTGAAGATGTCCCAGCTTATTGCAGGGAGGTTGGACAACATGAGCTTTAAAAATCCCTTTCAACCCACAATATTCTGTGATCCCGTCTGCTCCTCCAGAGCATTTCTCTTGCATTTTCCAGTCAGATTATTCCCAAAACTGTCTGATCAAGAACAGAAAAACCTCAGCTGTCTTTTCACAACCTGTGCTAAAACCTTGTTTGTGGTATGGTATTGTGCAATCCCTCTCTTTTACAATGAAGGAGGTGTGATTACTCGGGAAATCATTAACAATCTTCACTGAGTAAAGGCCAAGTCATCACAGGTAAACATGGCTAGATTTCCATCTGGAATTAAATTTAATGTACATGTTTTTCACTCTATCTATATACAAACACTCAAATTTTATTTTTGGCAATATGAAAGGCTATTTCCAGGCTCTTCATTCACTCCAGAGGAAACTGTGAATGAATTTTACGGCAAAATCCTATTGAACTGCACAAAACACAGAAAATTTTGTTTTGCAAACCTTTCCAAAGTGGTGAAAAAGATCCAGTGCATTGCTTTTCCATAAGCATAGCCATTTACTCAAAATATGCCACTCTGCACAATCACAATATATTCCCACATCTGAATCCTAGGCCACTGAATGATTCCTTTCAGTTCCTAGCTCACCACCCTGTTTTAATACTCCTTTCTTGTTTGCCTGTTATATGGGAGTGATAGAGAAAAGTTAAAGATTGTGGCAAGGAAAGGAAATGCCTTGAACAGAAATGAGCATGCATTGAATATAATGTTGGTGAAGTCAACCAGCAAAACCTACTGAAATCAATGAGATTATTTCCACTCCTTTCTACAGGCATTGGGCTAACCCTTTGATGGCTGTCAAGGTCAGTCTGCCAGGAGATATGCGTCAACGGCTTATAGCAATGCTGTTAAATGGTATCTTCATCTGTAGTATGTTCTTCCAAAATAAAACATTTCTGCTGAAGTTTTCCTCCTAACCAGAAGGTGATATATGAAATACATTTCTACAGCTCTAAGTACAAGTAAGAAAATCCATTACATATGATCAATGCAATTTTTCAGGTGTATTCTAATTGTCAAGGTCCCAAATTAATTTCAGACCATCTTTCTGATAGCTTACACTGGAATTAAGTATGGAAAAGGAAAAAAAAACCCAGTCTGTTGAGCATGGACTTTATTTCAGAGCATATAAGTACTCTGGCATTTGCCATTACCTCAATATGGCTTTGGGCAAGCAGCCACTCTGCAAACTTAAAGACATTCTGTGAATTTAAGCTATAATTTTGGAAACATCTTGCTGCTTATCCATTGAAAATGTGAAATACTGTTTTTTTCCAGTGTGCTGTTCATTTACTGGAAAACTCTGCTCTCTCTCATAAAGCCAAAAATGATCTTTTTTCTTATTTCCCAAAAGCAGAATGGTACATTGAAAGGCAAAATAGGCAAGATCTGCAATTCTCATATTGAAGAAAACAGAACGTTGTCCGTAGTATCCAATATAAATATGTGCAATGAACATGCTACGAAAGGCTTAACTGGAGGATAACGTGAGCATTCCAGTGAAATACTTTGACTTTTGGTATTCCATGGTTCAAGTGAAAAGGACACCACTTTATTGCAGTTCATCTCAGGTTTTCAGAGGATGGATCATAATAAAAAATTAACGCTTAGCCTGAAGAAAGTTGCCTGAGTTGTATTTGCCAGTTTTGTCATACTTGTTCTTTTGGACAGAAATGTCTATTGTGGTTCAGGACATTCTCTATTCTCCAAAACTACCAAATCACCATCCAGCTAAGGAAGTGGTGAGAGGAGAACACTTTTTTTTTTTTAAGTTACTCTTCTAGGATTGCATAAATACCAAATCTTTGACTGCTTAGTCTGCAGATGCAGGGGGCTCATAACCTGTAAATGTGGCTGTTAGTGTAAAAACATACAAAAGTTTACCTGAAAACTAAGTGATATTGCAAGACTTTTATTTTAGATTTCAATAAAGAGCATAGTAGAATATAAGTTGTAATAGCTGTGAAAGTAAATCCAAAAAGTAATACCAAAGGCAAAATAAAGTATGAATGAAAAAAATAATTAGTACTCTAATTTTTATCCTAATAAAATACATTTTCTTCAGTACACTGAATAACAGTACTACCCTGTATTAGCATGTTATTTGTTCTTTCCATGTTTTTAAAAGCCTCTATCTAATTAGAGCAAGCAGTTAAAAATTAGCTATTGTTTCTGTTGGTGATTTATCAAATTAAGTTTTATTTAACTGTATTATAGTTTTTAAACAATTTACTTTCCAGTAAAATTGCTTTTTAAGTGTCATTGAATCACTTAGGGGTTTAACAAAGAATGTTTTTAATTTTTCTGGTGGGAGAAACATAAATTTACATTTTGTGCTTTGCAAATCATTTCTACTTTAACAGACAAATCCCCAAAAAGGAAAATATGTGATCCATCCAGTCCAGAGACAAAATATTTTTATGACAGTTCAAACCTCTCACAAATGTCCCTAACATTGAATGATTATTTTGTGACAGAAATATCATCCCTCTGACAAGCCATTTCCCAGATCCAACAGTAAGGTCCAGATGAGCCTTCAATTTGTGCTTCAAATGAGCATTTCAACAGGTTCAAATTAAGCAAATTATAGTCTCTTTCATAAAGTAAAGTAAAGTAAAAGCAAGGAAAAAAACCCTGCTCAATTCCATAGGTGTCTGAAGTGCACCTAAAACTTTTTTACAAACAGTACTTTGGTTGCTGCAAGTTGAATACAGAAATCCTGCAGAAGTCACACTAAAGACATGAATTGCATGGAGAACACATGACAGAGCAGAGGTCATTATTTTAGTCCTGTTTCCATCGTCATCCATGTAGCATAATTATATGCTCACTTCAGAAGTCAGCATGGATCAAAAAAAGGGAAATCACACTCTGCCCACCTAATTACTTTCTGTGATCAGATGAACCAGTTGGTGAATGAGGGGAGAAAGCTGGATATTGATTTTGGCAAGGCCTTCAACATTGTGTCCCATACTGTCCTGACAGGCAAGCTAGCCGAGTGCACTGCCAACTGTATTTAAAACTGGCTGAAATGCCAGCCTCAAAGAGCTGTGATCAGTGGCACAAAGTCCAGATGGAACCAAGTCTCAAAAAGTATATCTCAGGGATCAATATGGGATCATTTATGTTTAACTTTCTCATGAATGTACTTCACGGAAAAGACATCAAAACTAGACCTGTTTTGTCAGTAGTGCCCAGAGACAGGATAAAAGACAATGTGTCAAAACTGAAGTGCAGGAAATTCCATTAAAAAATAAAAAAAAAAGAAAAAAAAAGAGAGAGAAAAAAAATGTTTCAGTGTGTGGATGGTCAAACACTGGAGTAGGTTGCCCACACATGTTGTGGTGTTTCCCCTACAGACTTATTCAGAATATGACGACAAAGCCGTGTGCAACCTGCCATAGCCCAGCCTGCTCTGAGCAGAGGGATTAGATTAGGTGATCTCCAAAGGTGTCTTCCAGCCTCAACGGTTTCATTATTCTGTCATTCTGTAAGTTTCAGGTTGTTGCAGATAGCCATGTTCTACTGATTATTCCCATCTTCATAATATTAATAAACCATCACTGCTGTCTGCTTCAAAGGATTTATCCCATGTGCACTAACAACTTCCAGACACATGGGTAAACTACAAATGTCTGCAGGAAATGTAATTTGCTATGACTAGTTTGGACTCAAGTAACTAGTCTAAGTTAAAGTGCAGACTACTGTTTTCTCTAGGACAAAACCAAAGATCATTAAACTCTTGCATCAAATCCAGCTTTTTCTGAATCTGGAACTTTCTTTCTTATAATTAATTTGTCAAGTTTCAAACAAAACCCAGCAATCTCTGATTTAAAATAAAATGTCGAACTGCACAGCTGGAGGCTTTACCACTTCATTTGTTCTGTGACATTGATTCATATGTTGTCATGATAATTTTTGCAATCATTCAGGAATTTTGATAACATTACAATTATGGGCTGTGGATTGGCAGATATAATTAGAGGTGTGTGCTTTGAGAGAGGGTAAGAAATGAATTATAAAAACATAAAACTTTGCCACATATTTCACCACAACTAAAAACTATTATTATGGGCTGTGTAATATAGACAAGCTGGTATACAACATAACAAAAGCATCTCAGGCTATTGATTCTAACAGTAAAACAAAGAGTATAAAGTGTAATTAAGGTTGGCTTATTTCTTTTTCAATCATGTATTACTTAATTGCCCTCTGAAAAAGCATGACTTAAACTTTGTTAGTACTCACTGTAGCCAAGAAAAAGTTACACTAAGGGAAAAAAAAAAAGGTGATTATAAGGAGCTATTGTCACATTTTTGGTCATGGTCTGCCATATTTTTAGGACTAATTAATTACAGAACATTTTAATTCCTCTAACTTTCTTAGTATATTGAGTTTTCATTCTTGTATTAAATTCTTTGCTAATTGTCTGAACTATCTTTGAATGTGACTTGAGTGATTCTCTCATTATAGGTGAATTTTGCCTCATCTCTCCTTGCATGTACAAATCCAAGTAACATACATAAAATATGACTATTTTTTTTACATCAAAGAAAAAAAGGAATTCACAATGAAAGAAATGTGGAAAACTGTTCACACATTATTGCAATAGAGAAAAGGAATAAAAGTTGCCATACGAAATAAAGAATAATTTTATTTCATCAACAGGCTTCTTAGACCTGATTTTTATTTTACCCAAGATTCTGGTTTGTAGTTATTTGCATGTACCTTTCTTATCTGTATTGACATATTTTTGCTCACTTGCAAAAGTGCTCACTTGCAAAAAACAAACAAACAAACAAACTATAGATTTACAAATGTTCAGAGTTTTTTTATATTAGAAATTATAACTGGTAAACAGAAACCAAATCTGATCATTAACGTTTTTGTACATCATAGGGATGTGCACTGGAAAAATTTCAACAAATAATTGCTATGATACTTGATTCATTTTACTGCTGAAAGTTACTTTCACACTTGTATTACAATTAGTAGAATTCAAGTGGAGAAGAGAGGGAAAATTCAAGATAACCTTTTTTTTTCCCAGATATGGAAAGAAATAAGATAATTGAAATTTTGGACATAAGAAAATTCTGAAGAATAAGAAATCATTTAGAAAGAAAAAAATTGACTTGGTTTTGTTTTATTGCTTGACAGTGTGACTCTTGGGACTGGACGCACTATCTGCATGCTTAGATTTGACACAACAGTGAGTGGAATAATGCATTCCTAGTAGTGTTTCAGTTTCCTTAACTCCTCATTTTACAGTGCCAAACTATGTTCTTTAATTCATGTTCCTGTGGAACTTTTGAAAAATGTAGCAAAACAGCAGCATTTTTCCACACTTTTTGATAGTGGTTTGTTTGCATAAAACTTCTTGCTTTTTTATAAGGCATCTTGTCATCACAATGTCTGAGGTAGCAGACAAATCAGTATTATGAGGTCAATTCTATGTCTCAGTATGGGACCAAGCAGTTATCAGGCAGATTCTTCCATACAACAGGGTTATTACTGAGGACTGGAGTCCATCAATTTATTTTCCTTTCATAGCAACATCTTCACACCTGCCTTGAGTTTAATCATATTCAAGCACTTACCACATTGAGGCAGCGAGGGGACTGAATAGCAGTATCCTTTAGCCAACATAAAAATAATAGGCCAACAAGTTTCTGTAGCAGCAGTGAAACTGGAGGGGACTTAATTAGCTAGATTTAAAACAGTCCTCTAAACTACCTTTTAACATGTGTTATGCTTAATTTTATGTTCCAGGAAAGACAGCAATGAAGCTGTATGAGAAACTGATTCATGAGCAGCTGACTTAGGGCTGGACCTCCAATTCCATAACTGTCTTTAGATAAAAGAATTTTCTTCTGGCAGAGCAACAGGTCACATCACACAATACACAGACAGCATAGGCAGCCACTGAGATAAAACAGCTCTGAAACATATGACCTTTCAGTGCACTGAACACACAGGGTTACAGGCAATCAATTTTTTCAGAGTGGTACCTTTAGAACTTCCCCACAGAACAGACAATATAGGAGCTATAAGCCATGGCATTAAGAACTTAATCCAAACAATTTGTTCTAGCCAGACTTGGGAAGTGGCATATCATTTCATCATTCTTACTAATTTCCTTCAAAACATGAAAACCAAATCTGAGTACAAGGTTTAGTTCTTGTTAAATAGTATTATCACGATGTAATAACTGACAGTTCAAAAATTAAGTTTTTCAAGGACTGAGGAAAAAATCTAGTTTGGCCCTATTTTTAGAATAAGTTTAAGAGCTATGTTTTTGCCCAGACATGAGTTGTTTCAGTTAGATTTTAAATAGAAGACAATAGCAGATTGGCATTGATTGGAGAGGCTTGTGCCAAAATAGCTCAAGAGTGTGTAGTCTGAACATCAAACAGAGAAGAAGTGTAAAATCTTAGAAACAGCCACATTATGACCACCCAGCCATAAGCACTAAGAACAACTTAAAAATTCCAAAGGAAAAAATTATGAAGAAGACATTAAAACATCTTTTCATGATTCCAGTAACTGCCACACTGAAGTAAAAATGAAAAATAAATTCTGTAAGAAAATGTCCATGACACCAACAAATAATGTGCTTCTACATACAATCTCAGTGTCACACATCTAGGCACACACCCATGCCCTGTCCTTAACCATGAGTATGTGGAGGTTAGTGAAGGAAAAAAACCCTTCTATTCCAAAGGTAGGGAAAATGTGTTGCAGAAAACATGGCCCCCTGAAACAATCATTTCAATAACTGCAAATGCAGAAATCGAGCAACTTACTGTACACTAACCCTGAGTTTGGTATATCTAGTTTTTGCTATATACATGAACAACTCAAGCCTGCATCCAGGGCTTTAGAAATAGTAAACTAATAAAAGATATTGCCTATCCTCTCGAAGTAGAATTCAAATTAATTTATATAGCAAAGGTTCAGATGTCTTGTTCAGCCTCGTTTTTCAGGTGCTCTCTGTAATCAGTGGAGTGATTCATCTCCTCTCATCTGTCTGAAATATTTGCAATGATTTGCCTTTGAGGAAGTATGTCCTTCTTCATTCACCAGTTGGAAAGTTGAAGGGAAATCAGAGAAATTATACAAAGCAATTCCCTGAACACAGATAGCTGTAGTAGCAGAGGATATAGCTGTAGTAATAGAGGATGCAAAGTATTTTTTCAAAACAGACATTTCTCATTTGATTTTTTGTCAGTTTGGTCTGCAGTATCAGTCATAAGTGATGAATAGTAAGGTAACAGTCAGTCAGTAACTGCGAGTTACTGCTCAGAAAAGGCTGAAAAGATTAGCTAAGCCATAAACCTTCAAATGTATCAGCCTGAGTGTTACTTTATAATAAATTTGAAACCTATAAGAAGCTTGTGGCAAAATCTCCCTTGTTTCCATTAATTAATGATGCGACTGTCTCTGAAAGAATATATTGATTGTGAAAACATTAACTATGCTAATAGATGCATTTATTGAAGTGCTGGAAGAACTACAGCCTAATGTGATTCCCATGAAAAAAATGTCTCTAAAAGATTGAATCATCAGCTTTTCTGTGTCATGGTGGGATTAATGCTTAAACCTCTCAACTGATATCCCTTCATCATTGGTTTAATAAATATTTTATAAAAGAACTTCAAAGTATGCCTACAAGAGAAATCATAAGATGTACCATGTCTCAGTACCATGTACCGAGCTTCATTTTCCTTGCATATACTAATAACCAGAATCAATCACACATCAGTGTATACCCAAATAATGCTTATTTTCCACATTACATAGCTTCACCAAAAGCTTTTTTAAATGAAATACAAAGCACAGGAACTTGGACCAAGTTCAGTCTATACATGCCTGTGTGATTATCACTGGGTTTCTCCACTGGAAAGGTGTATTCAGATCTTTTAGTTGTCTGATATTTCCATACTCGAGCTAAATCCTTTTTCTAGTTATATGGGGGAAAGTGAGGAACACTTGCACCAAAATAAGAAAATGTGTTGTTTTTTTTCAGGTTGCCTAGGATTGTTTTGGGTTTGTTTGCATAGTTTCACTCTGTAAAACGAAACAACCAAACCCCTTAAAATATACTGACTGTACATTTAAAGACAACCTAAAAGCAGGATTTCAGTGACCAGGCAAGCCACCAGATATTCGGGAAGACTAAAGTTATGGTGCCTCTAAATAATTTCTGTAATCCAAGAAATACACATGATTTATGTAATATAGAGTAACTCCAAGAGGAAAGTGCCCTGTTTTACAGTGTGCATGTAATTATTTAAATCTGAGGATGCATTTAACATGAAAATATTGATTTAACCAGTAATCTACTTTATTTTTCCTTAATGTCTCTATATTGAGGCAGAGAAAGACTTCTTCCTTCCTTCATGAAAACTC